>NC_042621.1:244388991-244988991 GCF_901001135.1 Rhinatrema bivittatum | reverse complement strand
TAACTTACTTACTCCTGATTCCAACTTCAGGCGATACCTCTTTTCACCTCTGAAGCACGTTCTGGTTGGAGAGCTGGAGAATGTGGCAGGAAGGACTTGCTTCCTGGTAGGGATGTGAATCGTGTCCTCGATCGTCTTAACGATCGATTTCGGCTGGGAGGGGGAGGGAATCGTATTGTTGCCGTTGGGGGGGTAAAATATCGTGAAAAATCGTGAAAAATCGTGAAAAATCGTGAAAAATCGTGAAAAATCTAAAAATCTAAAAATCGCAAAACCGGCACATTAAAACCCCCTAAAACCCACCCCCGACCCTTTAAATTAAATCCCCCACCCTCCCGAACCCCCCCCAAATGACTTAAATAACCTGCGGGTCCAGCGGCGGTCCGGAACGGCAGCGGTCCGGAACGGGCTCCTGCTCCTGAATCTTGTTGTCTTCAGCCGGCGCCATTTTCCAAAATGGCGCCGAAAAATGTCGGCGGCCATAGACGAACACGATTGGACGGCAGGAGGTCCTTCCGGACCCCCGCTGGACTTTTGGCAAGTCTCGTGGGGGTCAGGAGGCCCCCCACAAGCTGGCCAAAAGTTCCTGGAGGTCCAGCGGGGGTCAGGGAGCGATTTCCCGCCGCGAATCGTTTTCGTACGGAAAATGGCGCCGGCAGGAGATCGACTGCAGGAGGTCGTTCAGCGAGGGTTCCGGCGCCTCGCTGAACAACCTCCTGCAGTCGATCTCCTGCCGGCGCCATTTTCCGTACGAAAACGATTCGCGGCGGGAAATCGCTCCCTGACCCCCGCTGGACCTCCAGGAACTTTTGGCCAGCTTGTGGGGGGCCTCCTGACCCCCACGAGACTTGCCAAAAGTCCAGCGGGGGTCCGGAAGGACCTCCTGCCGTCCAATCGTGTTCGTCTATGGCCGCCGCCATTTTTCGGCGCCATTTTGGAAAATGGCGCCGGCTGAAGACAACAAGATTCAGGAGCAGGAGCCCGTTCCGGACCGCTGCCGTTCCGGACCGCCGCTGGACCCGCAGGTTATTTAAGTCATTTGGGGGGGGTTCGGGAGGGTGGGGGATTTAATTTAAAGGGTCGGGGGTGGGTTTTAGGGGGTTTTAGTGTGCCGGCTCACGATTCTAACGATTTATAACGATAAATCGTTAGAATCTCTATTGTATTGTGTTCCATAATGGTTTAAGACGATATTAAAATTATCGGACGATAATTTTAATCGTCCTAAAACGATTCACATCCCTACTTCCTGGGCTTGGTGCTGGCAGAGCGGGAAGGCAGTCTCAGAAGGAGATTTGTTTCTGGCTCTGGTACTGGCTGTCTGTCTGGGCTTGCTCTTGCCCCTCACTGTCTCAGACTCTGTGTCACTCTCCACACCTGAGTAGGTACCTCCTCTCTCCGGACTGCAGGAGACACATAGTCTTCTCCCTTCTCAATAGCAGGAAATGCTTGCAGGGATGTTTTGGCACAGCTTCTCGCTTTCTCAGGATTCTCTCTCCAGGTTTTCTCCCAGAGTTTGTGCTCCTTTTCCTCCCTTCAAGGGGTCCTTCACTTCAGCCTTTCTCCTCTCTTTGGTTTCAAGGTCACTCTTTCCAGGGATCTGTTGATTCAACTTTTCTCCTTTTTTTTCTTCTCTTTACCCCCTTGTCTTATACTTCCCAGCTGATGAATATGCATAGTCTCATGCATAACCACATGGAGGGTGGAGGGTCTTTTGCCATATTGCAGGTCTCTTCCCCCTCCCCATTAATTTGGGGGGGGGGGTCCTGCCACATTGCAGGTCTTCTTCTCATTCCCCATTTCTTCAGGGGGAGAACTGCCACATCTGTATTCCAAGCTGTCTGCCAGTGTCTGCTGTTTTCTTTGTCTCCAACTGCCCCCCCCCCCCGAGGGTGGGGGTCTTTCTGACCTTTGCTTGCTTTGGCTCATCCATGACTCCGGCTTATGGGCTTAAGTTGCTGTCTCTCTGTCTGCTTTTATTATTTGGACAGACCCTTACAAACAGGCAGATCCTTCAGTGTATCAGAGCAAAAGTTCTTCATTTTCTACTGAGATAGTGCAGTTTTAAAGTTCACCTGGGTAAAAGCCTCCCTCTTGCTGTGACAGTGCTTAGGGCCTGTCAGTTTCTTGGGTATATGATTCATATTTAGTGTTTCAGTAGTAAACATGACATATTTCCCTACAACACCTAAAGTTAACATAGTTCACCCCCTTTCTTCATGTGGATCTTCAAGCCACTAGGGATCCGCAGTGCTTATTCCATGTCCTTTTGAATTGCCCTACTGTTCTCATCTTCACCACCTCATCTGGGAGAACATTCCAGGCATCCACCACTCACTTTGTGAAGAAATATTTCCTGATGTTGGCTCTGAGTCATCCCCCCCTGGAGTTTCATATTGTGACCCCCATAGTTCTACAGTTTCCTTTCTAATGCAAAATGTTTGATGTTTGTTCATCATTATTACCTTTCAGGTATCTGTATCATATTTCCCCTGCACCTCCTCTCCTCCAGAGTATACATATTTAGATCCTTCAGCTCTCTCCTCATAAGTCTTCTGAAACAGACCCCACACCATTTTTGTCACCTTCTTCTGAACGACTTACATCCTCTCTCTATGCTTTTTGAAATATGGTCTCTAGATCTGAACACAGTACTCTACGTGAAGCCTCACTAAGCACCTGAAAAAAGGCATTATCCCCTTTTTTTCCTTGCTGGTTATTCCTCTTTCTATGCAGCCCAGCATCCTTCTGGCTTTCGTTATCACCTTGTCACATTGCTTCGCAGCCTTCAGATTGCCAGACACCATCACCCCAAGGTCATTCTCCTAGAATGTGCCAGACACTATCACCCCCAAGATCACTCTCCTGGAATGTGCACATTAGTCTTTTGCCCCAACATCGCATGCAGCTCTTTTGAATTATTGCATCCCGGATGTATGAATCTACACATCTTGGCAAAGAATCCCAGCTGCCAAATCTTTGACCAAGCTTTCCTAAATAGCTTTTCATTCTCTCGATTCCTTCAGGCATGTCCACTGTGTTGCAGATCTTAGTATCATCTGCAAAAAAAAATAAATGTGTGGAGAAAGTCAAAGAAATAGCAAAAATATTAAACAGATATTTCAGTTCAGTGTTCATTAAAGAAGACCCTGAGAAGAACCATTGCTGGTTGACAAGTCCATAGATGGGGATGAGATAGACAAAACTTCATTTACAAAAGAGAATGTATGGGAAGAGTTAGATAAACTTAACATGGAGAAGACCATAGGGCCGGATGAGATACATCCCAGGATACTGAAGGAACTCAGAGATGGGCTGGCAGGTCCTCTGAAAGACCTGTTCAATAGATCCCTGGAAACGGGAGTGGTGCCATGAGATTGGAGAAGAGTGTGTGTGGTCCATCTTCATAACAGTGGTAGCAAAGAGGAGGCTGGATACTAAAAGCTGCTTAGCCTCACCTCACAGACATAAGTGAAAAAGCACTGGACTGCTTCTATGACCAAGTCCAAAAACAAAGCATGTCAAGAAGCATTGTCTGAATTTTCAAGAAGGCTCCTCAGTCAGTAAAAGTGTTGCTAGAAGTAATTTTTTATGGGTTTGACAGTTGCTTGGATTTTATTGTAAATATTTTTACCTTTATCATAAGGCTTGGGGATAACTGCACAGAGTTAAGAGAAACATGGGGGTAACTTGCACAGCATGACAGATACTACCATAAGAAACTTGCTGAGCAGACTGGATGGACCATTTGGTCCTTTTATGCCATCATTACTTTACTACTATGTACAGTATATGTTATAAATTTTTCCTTCTAACCCCTTGTCAATGTCACTCATGAAGATATTGAACAGAACCAGTCCAAAAATTGAACCTTGAAGCGCTCCACTTAACATAGTTCTCTCTTCAGAGTAGGTTTCATATACTATTACACTCTGTCTCCTGTCATGCAACCAATCTGTAATCCACTCTATCATCTTGGCACCCACTACCAAACTTCTCATTTTATTCATGAGCCTCTTTTGCAGGACTGTATCAAAAGAGTTGCTGAAATCCCAAGTAAATCCCATCAAATGCTCTTTCATGATCCAATTCTGTAGTCACCCAATCAAAAAAATCAGATTTGTCTGACAGTGTAACATTTGGCCAGCTGCAGGACGGCGCTGCAACCAGCCTCACTCACCCCAAACACACCTTGGCCTCTACTAGTGTCTCTGAAGCTGCAACAATGTTCCCAATACATTGCTGCCTTCTTCAATTAGCATGTGCATGTGCACCCTCACTGGCTATAAAGGCTTAAGTGCTTGGGGAGAGAGCTTAGAAGCGAGGTTACTGTAATGTCTGGCCATCCCCGGGATGACCCCATGACTGGCCTCACTCACCTCAACATGCCTTGGCCTTTGCAAGCAGCTCCAATGCTGTCACCATGCTCCCAACGTGCCGCCATCCTCTCCCTATGGCACGCATGCGCACACCCTCTCCTACTATAGAGAACCCACGGCGGGAAAGGAACCCATGGTGCTCATTGATTATGTCAGTCAACAAGATATTTAAACCCCTGTAGTGCCCCCAGCCAATGTCTCAGCAATAGGTCCTCCTGCCTAGCCTGAGGTGCATGTTGTTCCATGCATCCTGTCTTGTTCCAGTCCTGCCTAGCTTCCTGTGTTGTTCCAGTCCTGTCTTGTCTTCTGCCTTGTCTCCTGCCTGTTCCTTTCCCATCCAGTCCTGCCCCTTGCCTAGCTTTCTGCCTTCTTAATGCCATTCTGTCTCCTTCTGTATAGTCCCACCTGTGCCCTTCACTTATCCAAACTAACTTCCAGTTCTGATCTCGGCCTTGGATTCTGACTATGTTACCTGATCTCTGCCTGCCCTGACCACTGTCTGGATCTCGACACTGTTGTATCTTTGCATGCCTGCTATCTACAGGCTCCTCTCCTAAGCCCTGCAGGCTCCTGGTACCCAAGGCTCAACCTTCAGGGAACAGGGTTGGTATAGATGAAGCCTAGACCTGTCTCAGTTAAAGCATGCCCACCTGCTGTTGGCATGAGGCTAGTGGGTTCACTTGTCAGGCTGAGTCAACCATGCCACATTCAAGGGATCACTTTCTGTGACAGACAGGACCTTCCTCTAGTGAATCCATGCTGCCTCAGGTCCACCAACCTATCAGGTTGTAGATAGTTCACTATTCTTTCCTTCAGCAGAGTCTTCATTAAATTTCCCACCACAAATGTAAGGCTAACCAGCCTGTAGTTTCCAGCCTCCTTTCTGCTACCACCCTTGTGAAGCAGTACCACAACCGCTTTTCTCCAATATTGTGGCACAGCTCTCCTTTCCGGCATTAATTGAACAATTCTTTCAGCAGACCCAATAAAATGTATCCCATCTGGTCCCATGGCCTTATCCACTGTCTGTTTTCCTAGCTTTTACCATACTTTCTCTTCAGTAAATGGGGTTCTGTCTACCACAGTCTCATTCATGCTCTTGTCAAGCAACAATGGTCCTTGTCCAGGGTCTTCTTTAGTGAACACAGATCTGAAGTATTTGTTTAATATTTCTACCATTTCTTCATCTTTCATCTGGTTCCCTAGAAAATAAATGTGATTAATAAAATAAATTAACTAACTAGCACATTGTTCCTTGTCTTCTTTCAATTTTGCTATATCACCTCAGACCTTCATTCTTTCTCTGATTTATCTGAAAAAATCTTTGTCACTTTGCTTTACCTCTTTAGCAAGCCTTTCTTCTGCTTAATCTTTTGCTTTTCTGATTTTTTTAACTTGGCTTCCTCAGCTTCATCATATATTCTTCCCCGTGCTCCTCTTTTTGGATTCCTTTGTACTTCTTGATTGCTGTTCTTTTTGCTTTTATTTTTTCAGCCACCTCATTTGAGAACCAGATCAGTTTCTTTTTCCTCTTACCTTTGTTTATTTTTCTTACGTAGAGATTTGTTATCTTTGTAGTAGCTTCTTTAAATTTGACCTACTGTTATTCCATTTCACCCATCATCTCCCATTCTTCTAGTTCCTTCCCATAAACCTAACCAGACATTAGAGACATTGTCCCTGTTTGTGAGTACTAGGTCAAGTATAACTTGCTCCTTCTTGGATTCCATCACCATTTCAACAAACTTCCTTGAAGGGCATCCATAATCTCTCTACTGCTTGCAGATTCTGCAGTAGGGATATTCAAGTCCACATCTAGCAAAGTAAATTTTCCAACAGGCAACATTTCTCCCTTCTTTCTCACCTTTTGGATGTCTTTGACCAGATCTCTGTCCAGTTATTCTGTTTGAGCTGGAGGCCTGCTGACCATACCAATGTAAATGAAACAAGACTTTTGATAATGTTAAAGGATTTCTGTGTGCATTGGGTGTCTTCTTCCTTTTCCGTCACCATTTCATTTTCTCTTGCAAGAGCAGCTTCATTCTCCAGTGCAGAAAAAGCATTATGTAAGGGTATCATCAAGGAGAGTGGGTACCTGTTTGACAAAGGCTTTATTCTATTCAAGTCCACTAAAATAAATTTGTTCCTGGATTTTTGTCTCCTCTATGGGAGTAGGGGTAGATATCCTAGATACTGTTCAGTTGAGGAGACTGGGTGTCTCTGGGTCAAAAGTCTTATTCTACCAGAGCCCACGGTAATCCATTTTGCCTGGGTTTCTAAATCATCTGTGGTAGTTGAGGGTGATATTCTGGATGTGGTGAGATAGAGAAGGTTTGTCAAAGTCTAGACAATTCCTCTTTCAGATGGAACCTTTAAAAGGTTTTATTGTAAAAGCTGGAGAGTGATTCGAATACCGAATACAGTTTAAAGTTCTTAGCACACTTCACAAATTGATATACAACGAACATGCAAGCTGCTCAAGACTTCAATTCGTTTACACACTCCTCAAAGGGTGCTTCGATCAGCAAACAAAGGCTTATTCCCAATTCCGTCAATAAAAACAGAACATCTCACACAGGTCAGGGATAGGGCCATTTCACTCGCAGCACCAAAAATCTGGAATACAATGCCAGCAAACCCTAGATTGCAACAAGACTACAGGCAATTTAAGAAGGACCTGAAAACTTGGTTATACACACAGGCTTTTAAACAAATGGATGTTGGGGAGATACCAGTTTCGGAGATGGTTTTCAGGGGTGATGAATCAAGAGAAACTGAACAAAATCACTGTGAACCTGGAAGATGTAGTAGGCCAGATTGACAAACTAAAGAGTAGCAAATCACCTGGACTGGATGGTATGCATCCTAGGGTACTGAAGGAACTCAAAAATGACATTTCTGATCTATTAGTTAAAATTTGTAACCTATCATTAAAATCATCCATTGTACCTGAAGACTGGAGGGTGACCAATGTAAACCCAATATTTAAAAAAGGCTCCAGGGGTGATCCGGGTAACTATAGACCAGTGAGCCTGACTTCAGTGCCGGGAAAAATAGTGGAAACTATTCTCAAGATCAAAATCGTAGAGCATATAGAAAGACATGGTTTAATGGAACATAGTCAACATGGATTTACCCAAGGGAAGTCTTGCCTAACAAATCTGCTGCATTTTTTTGAAGGAGTTAATAAACATGTGGATAAAGGTGAACCGGTAGATGTGGTGTATTTGGATTTTCAGAAGGCATTTGACAAAGTCCCTCATGAGAGACTTCTAAGAAAACTAAAAAGTCATGGGATAGGAGGCGATGTCCTTTCGTGGATTACAAACTGGTTAAAAGACAGGAAACAGAGAGTAGGATTAAATGGTCAATTTTCTCAGTGGAAAAGGGTAAACAGTGGAGTGCCTCAGGGATCTGTACTTGGACCGGTGCTTTTCAATATATATATAAATGATCTGGAAAGAAATATGATGAGTGAGGTTATCAAATTTGCGGATGATACAAAATTATTCAGAGTAGTTAAATCACAAGCGGATTGTGATACATTACAGGAGGACCTTGCAAGACTGGATGATTGGGCATCCAAATGGCAGATGAAATTTAATGTGGACAAGTGCAAGGTGTTGCATACAGGGAAAAATAACCCTTGCTGTAGTTACATGATGTTAGGTTCCATATTAGGAGCTACCACCCAGGAAAAAGATCTAGGCATCATAGTGGATAATACTTTAAAATCGTCAGCTCAGTGTGCTGCAGCAGTCAAAAAAGCAAACAGAATGTTAGAAATTATTAGGAAGGGAATGGTTAATAAAACGGAAAATGTCATAATGCCTCTATATCGCTCCACGGTGAGATCACACCTTGAATACTGTGTACAATTCTGGTCGCCGCATCTCAAAAAAGATATAGTTGTGATGGCGAAGGTGCAGAGAAGGGCAACCGAAATGATAAAGGGGATGGAACAGCTCCCCTATGAGGAAAGGCTGAAGAGGTTAGGGCTGTTCAGCTTGGAGAAGAGACGGCTGAAGAGGGATATGATAGAGGTCTTTAAGATCATGAGAGGTCTTGAACGAGTAGATGTCAATCGGTTATTTACACTTTTGAATAATAGAAGGACTAGGGGGCATTCCATGAAGTTAGCAAGTAGCACATTTAAGACTAATCGGAGAAAATTCTTTTTCACTCAACGCACAATAAAGCTCTGGAATTTGTTACCAGAGGATGTGGTTAGTGCAGTTAGTGTAGCTGGGTTCAAAAAAGATTTGGATAAGTTCTTGGTGGAGAAGTCCATTAACAGCTATTAATCAAGTTAACTTAGGGAATAGCCACTGCTATTAATTGCATCAGTAGCATGGGATCTTCTTAGTGTTTGGGTAATTGCCAGGTTCTTGTAGCCTGTTTTGGCCTCTGTTGGAAACAGGATGCTGGGCTTGATGGAACCTTGGTCTGACCCAGCATGGCAAATTTCTTATGTTCTTATGTTCTTAAGGTGACCCCAAGAGCAAATAGTTGGTATTTTCTTAGTATTTATGATTTTATGCTTTTATTCTTATTTGATTTCTTTTATGCTTTCTTAATGATTTTATTTATGTAATTATGCTTTTTTAAGTTTTATCCTTTGATGTTATTTTATTATTTTTACTTACATTTTTAGTATCATTTTTTAATTATAATCTTGTTATTTTATTTTATTGTGCGATTTGTAAACCGTTGTCATGGTGTCTCCAAACGACGGTATAGAAAATCTGTGACTTCCGGCGATGACGTAAAGGAGGCGGAAGCAGAGAGAAAGAGCTTTGCTGCCCCTCTCCCATATATCTTTAATTAACTAGCATTCCGTCACTCGTTTCTGCTGCTCCTACCCCCGGTTGGCTGTCGGAAGTGCCGCAGATGTCCGCCGCCGAGTGCAGTTAAGCGGGTAATGAGAAAAACTGGTGCCCATGGCAGATTGGAGCGCCGACCACACCGCCCATGTGCTGCCAAGATGGCAACAGTGGCCCTTACCATAGAACCAATAATGGCTTCTTTCACTGAGGAAGCGCTGCAAAAAATCTCTCAGCGAGTCATAGACGCACTGGATGGCAGACTTATCAGACTTCAAACCGCGATAGAGGATATCAAACCTGCGATTGAGGGACACTTCAAACACCTCGATACTGCTGAAGGTAACATCTCTCATCTGGGGGACCATCTAGCAGCCTCTGAACGCCACTTGGTGGATCTTCATGGCAGGCAAAGAGAGCTGATGGCCAAAATGGAGGAGCAGGAGGACCGGGGCCGGAGAAACAATTTAAAAATTATTAGTCTACCAGAGGAGGTGAAAGAGGGAGAGTTGAGGGATCTGGTGGAGAACTGGCTCCCACAGCAGGTCGGGCTGAAGCTGGCTGCAGATCACCTTCATTGTGAGTGAGTGCACCAGGTGGGCTGTCTTCGTGATGGCCAGGGGCGGCCACGGCCTGTAATGGCTCAGATTTTAAACTGGGGCCATAAAACACAGCTCTTAAGGGCTTACTGGCAGAAAGACGTGGTAGAATACAAAGGGAACCAGCTGTTGTTGTTTAATGATTTTTCTGCCAGTACCGCAGCACATTGGAAATTATTGGCCCCTGCCTGCACAGCGCTCCACAAGCCTTGTTATACCCAGCAAAACTGCGAGTCCATCATGAAAATAAAACTCAGTTTTTTACCTCCAAAGAAGAAGCAGATGGATTCCTTGTGACCCTGCCACAGCCTGGAGTGGAGTAAAGGGTAAAGTGCTTCTATGGGATGGAGCCGGCACCTTACTTCTTCAGTTCTTCAGTTCTGTTTAACTCGGTCGAGAGGGGGGATCCCATTTTGCCCCCGTCCACCAACAGTGACCTTATTACTATGTAAGCCATGGGCACCATCTTGGCTCCTTTTCTTCAGTGGCGACTTGCTGGGAACGGTGGCACGAACACTTGGCAGAGGCCAGATCCTGCTAACAGTCGTTTGATCAATTACACTTCAATTGGATTCCCGGTTGTGGCAAGGAGACTGTTGTGTGTTGAGAACTACTTTTTCTACTTTTATTCTAAAACAGTCCTTTAGAGCCTATGGTTGTGCTTCTGAACAGCTTAGCAGGCACTTCCTTGACCTATCTCGCTGACCGGACCATACAGTGGCTAGGGGTATGGGAGGGGAGTGGGGCCGGAGGAGGGGGACCCTGGTACCAACGGTGAAGGTCAGCTGGGGCTCACCCTGTGCCTCTTGGAGCAGAGGTCTCAGTGTATACTAGGGGTACAAATTCTGTGGCTGATTGGTATGACTGTGGGTGTGTGTGGTAGTGTGGGGGGGGGCTGGGGGGGTGAGGGAAGGAAAGGTATTTTGGGTTGGAATTGTTGCATCCGTCGGTGCCTCACCTTGTTCATGGCTCCTCCCACTTACTTAGGAAAGATGGCTACCGCCGCGTATACAAGCCGACCTCTCCGGCGTCCCCAGAACGGCTATGGTGCAGCCTCCCGCCATGCTCCTCCCAGGTACCTACTAGGGTGCACGCGCGCCACCCACATCTTTTTTCCAACCTTGGCGTGAACCTCGGGGGCGTTCCCCCTTGCTGATGTCACGCCATCAGGGTATATAACCTATTCTAATTTGCTAGCTCGTTGAGTTAGCAAGGACTCGAATTCGTTCCTGTCTATGCTACTCTGCCACTTCCGTGCTGCTGCTGGAAGCTCCCTCTTTGCCCTATGGAGTAACCGCTAACCTGGGTACCCGCTCCTCGGGGGCCTTCTGCTTTATTTCAAGTGCCTTACAGGGAACAGGTACTTGCTCCTCAAGGGCCTGCTCTCCCTGCCTTGGTGCCTGTACCTTCTTCTACAACCTGTGGAATCGCATACTTACAGCAAACACCTAGTGAGTACTCTAACTCTCAGTCTATCTCATCCACAGTACTACCTTGTTGGGAAACCTGCTGCGGAGACCAACAGGGTGAGAAGGGCTCCCTCTGCCGAGGTCCCTGAGACTGCAAATATCAGACTGCCTCACTACTGCCACCTCTGGTGGAACTCTTCAAGCTGTATAATAAAGAACTAACTGTGTTTGTGCATTCTGAGTCTAGCCTAGTACTGTGGCTCCTCACGGGGCTCCTCCCTATGGGCGTGGTCATCTGCCATAGTACCCAAGGATCCACCCAAACACTGCTCAACCATAACAGGAATCATGAGTTTATGATAAGGCATGTGACATTGTATGCATTTCATTCCCCGGGGTCTAGGCTAGGAGGCCTTGGGGATAACATGGTTTATGTGGCCAGGGGCATTAGCAGGCTCCGATTAATAGCCCTACTATTCTTTCCACAATATGGCGCAAGTTAAGATCATGTGGTTGAATGTGGATGGCATACACTCCCCGATAAAGTGGACTAAATTAAATACCATGTTTAAGTGCATGAAAGCGCAGGCGGCATTCCTGCAAGAAATCCACCTGGGGGATGGAGAACACGCTAAGTTGCGGAGGGATTGCGAGGGTCAGTGTTATTATTCTTCATACAACAGGCACCAAAGGGGAGTTGCCATCCTTGTTCACAAAAATTTGCCATTTCAGCTAACGCGCACTTGTCAGGATGAGGAAGGCCAATATCTTATAGTGGCGGGCACATTATACCAACAGAAAATTGCATTTTGCAATGTCTATGCCCCGAATGTGTACTCCCATGTGTTTTTTGCTACCCTGATGTTTACTTGCGGATTTCTCAGACTACTATTTGGTGGTGGGCGGCGATTTCAATATAGTCGCTAATAAACATTTGGATATTAACCCACCCAAACCTGTCTCCGGGTCCGACCTTACAGTGGGGGTCAATCTTCTGTGCAAGGAATTACAGTTAATAGATGTCTGGCGGTTCCTTCACCACCAAGACCAAGATTTTACCTTTTTTTCTAACCCTCATCACACCTACTCTAGGCTGGATTACTTGTTAGTCTCAGATCAGTGCTTCTCCAAGGTAAAAGGCGCTAATATTGGGACCATTTCCCTTTCGGATCATGCTCCGGTAACAATCATCCTCCAATGTGGCCAGGATGTAGGCCTCCATTTTCGTGGTGTATGCGACCCGATCTTTATTTGGATACAGTGTTTCACAAATATTTACAAGCCTGCTGGAAGGAGTACATTGTCCTTAATACTACTCCAGAGGTCACTTCTGCGACAGTGTGGGAGGCTGGGAAGGTGGTAATGCGGGGGGCTGTCATAGCTTATGTGGCCAAGAGGAATAGGCAATGCAACGCCGAAATCCTGAGACTAACTGAGGTCCTTAAGGCAGCCCAATGCGTTCATATGGTGGATATGTCGCCTGATGCTAAAGCCCACTTGGACAAGGCCCGGGAAGTACTAAATAGTTTACTACACCAAAGACCCTTAGATATTATAGTTATCAACTTTACAAGCATGGTAACCGGGCCAGTCGACTTATGTCTCATTTGGTGCGACTTCGGACGTCTGTAGCGGGTATTAGGGAAGGGTGCAGTGTCCACCAGGCCGCTCCTGCCTTGATAGCGGCTCGGCTTCTGGAATATTACAAGATGCTGTATGGAGCAGCATTTTGTTTCATGGAGCAGAGGCCTTGTTTCATGAGCTTCCATGGCCCCATATAACAGAGAAGTATCTCACTGCCTTAAACCGCCCCATTACTACCCAGGAAATGTATTCTGTGATTCAGAAATTGAAGTTGGGTAAAGTGGCCACTATACTGCTTAATGGGCTGCCTACAGAGCCTTTCCCACTACACTGTGGGGTCAGGCAGGGAGGCCCTCTTTCCCCCCTATTGTTCATTTTGGCCCTGGAACCCTTAGCCATCCACCTATGAGGGGAAAATCTTTTAGCGGAATTAGTGTGGGGGGTCACCCTCTAAAAACGGCTATGTTTGCTGATGACATCCTGCTGTTCATCGGCAAACCACATACTAGTGTGCCTGTCATTATCCACCTATTTGACCAATTTCAGTTGGTAGCGGGCCTTAAAATTAATTTCAACAAATTGGAGGCCCTGGCCTTAAACACCCACCTGCCGGACACCTGGATGGGCCCCTTTCCCTTTCAATGGGCCCCAGGTCAATTCAAATATTTAGGTGTTTGGATTCCACAGAACCTGAAACACTTATACACTTTGAATATCTCGGCCTGCATCACCAAGCTGCAGACGCAGTTAACATTGTGGACTCCTCTTCCGTTGTCTCTCTTCAGCAGATGCGCTTTAGTTAAAATGGTGCTGGTGCCTAAAATTCTTTACCTTTTGCACATGGTACCTTGTTGGCTGACGGTGGGAGATATCCGGCGCCTGCGCTCCAGTATACAACATTTTCTGTGGAAAGGGAAACACGTGCGGCTGACTTATACAGTCTTAGAACATTCTCGGGAGCAGGGAGGGCTTAACTTGACGGACTTCCGTCTTTACAATGCTACTTGCCAACTCCGGTTTGTGTGAGAATGGCTTGCGGGGTCTTATCACTTTTGTGATGATGGGATGTTGGCTCGTATGTCTGCCCCTGGCTCCCCCCTGAGCATTATTCAGTTGCGCTCAGGAGTGCGCTGTAGTGTGAATTACCCTAGTGTTGCTATATCCCTGCATAAGGGCTTGGAGGTGGGTGCGCAGGCTGAGTAATATGACAGGAATTAGATCCCTGTTACTTCCATTTTTACGGAATGTAGAATTTCAACCGGGCCATGACAGTGGTGCTGTATTTCAATCTTGGGCGGACAGTGGGGTAATGTTTATATTCCATTTGTATGATCCTGACTCTTGTTCGCTGGTGCGAACTTTTCAACTACCAACAAAACAGTTTTATGCTTTCCTTCAAGCTCGTCACTATCTGCGGTCTTTTGCTTGGACGCCTGCCGAGTTAGAGACTGAAGTTAAATTTGCAACTGCCATCTTCGATACTACCTGCTTAGATAATACCATCACTGGTTGGAAGAAATTAGGGCAGAAGCTTCGCACTGCTGGTCACATGGCCTCCTAGCCACCCGGTGGTCCATGACACTGGACTCCCCCGTACTGTGCCTCAGCTAACAGCTTGCTTCACTGCTCTATACAGGCTGCTACCTGACATTGGTCTCCGAGAAGTACAGTTTAAAATATTGCACTGTATTTACTATGATGATGTCCGCAGGTACAGGATGCGATTGGCCGCGTTTCCTTTATGCATCAAGTGCGGCACGACAGACGGCACATTGCTCCACCGGCTCTTTGCTTGTAAGATACTTCAGCCCTTTTGGATGGCTGTTCTGGCAGTGATCAGTACTTGCACTGGAGTTCCCCTCAGCGCCACAGGTCACGTGTTACTGAACAGCACACCGCCTAGTCTTCCTCCTGGTGGCCGCTTGAAGGCAAAATTTGAGCGTGTGGCTGTTCTGGCAGAGTGGACGGAGCCTGCGGCAGTGCCTTCGGTTGCTACCTGGTTTGACAGAATGGCTTCACTGGTA
Source organism: Rhinatrema bivittatum (assembly GCF_901001135.1). Taxonomy (NCBI): domain Eukaryota; kingdom Metazoa; phylum Chordata; class Amphibia; order Gymnophiona; family Rhinatrematidae; genus Rhinatrema; species Rhinatrema bivittatum. Next base: position 244,974,173 of record NC_042621.1, on the reverse strand, counting down.
CAGCTGAAACGCTTGGATTTTTGGCTGGCAACCAGAAACCGGACTAACTCTATTGCGCCTGCTGGGCTACCTGTGTCTCTGTCTTCCCTACGGCGTTACAAGATGGACTTCGGTTTAATGGTTACACGTCCAACTGGTCCTCAATGGAGGGGGGGGTGCAGAGAGGGGGGTTAGGGTGTGAATGCTGGTTGTCTGTGGTATGACTGTATAGATTTGGATTGTGAGGGGAGGGGGGTTGGGGGCGGGTGAGTTCCTAATACAAAAGGAAAATCAGGGATTGGCGGTAACGTGAGGTTTACGTGTTCTTTATGCTTCTACTGGTGTACTGGTTTGTTACTGTATTATATTGTTCTGGCTTTAATGTTAGTCGTCTGTGTCTACTGCTTTCCCTGTTAATAAAAAGTATTTTGGGGAAAAAAAAGAAAAACTGTTAAAAAAATAAATAAAATAATATATTAAAATAAATGAATGAATGAATGAATCCACTCCTTTTTCATTGCAGACAGTTGAAGGCAAATTGGAAAATCCTTAAGTCTTCAAATGGTATGCCTTGGGACATATGCACTACAATTATCACTGAAAGAAAGAAATATGGTCCTGCCATCAAACCTTGCTCAGCAAACAACTCCAAGGAACTCTCACCCTCCGTCCTTCCCCTACCCCCTGGCTCAGCAAACTGTGAGGAGGTCCTCAGCCCTCTCAATGATTTGAAGTGTCTTGTGTGGCCCTTCCTATGGAACATTTGGAGACCCCAAACTAAATTGTCAGTTTTCCAAATTGAAACAAGTCACTAGTGGAGTACAACAAGGACCTGTACTGGGATCTATGCTATTTAACATATTTATAAATGATCTAGAAATGTAACAACTGGTGAGGTAATCAAATTTGCAGATGACATGAAATTAACAACCAACAGATTTAAAACAAATCAAGGAAGTACTTTTTCACTCAACGCGCAATCAAGCTGTGGACTTTTTTGCCAGAGAACATGGTCAATACAACTATCATAGTGAGATTTAAAAAGCTTTGGACAAGATCCTGGCGAATAAGTCCATAAAACATTATTACTATAGCCAGGTAGACTACAGAAAGTCATGTTATCCCTGAGAGTGAGTAATTTATTTTATTTATTTATCAAGTTTTATATACCATCATTCGGTAATGCCATCACAATGGTTTACATATTTAAACAAGGGATATGAAGGTTTACAAATAACAAAAAGGGAGAAATAGATAAGTAGTACAGAGATTATCATCAGGGTAAAAATAAGGTAAATGTACAGTCAGATTAAGGTATAGCAGTTAAGGTAAAGAGGAGTGAGGTAATAAAAAGTATGGGAAAGGTTATGTTCTCAGCTGGAGATGGTTCAGAGTTAAGTTGATCTTGGTAAATGAGCATGTTTTCAGATCATTTGAGAGTTCAGTTGATGAGATGATGTTGTGAGAGTTAGGGTTTCATTATAAGCTTTGAAAAACAGCCAAGTTTTCAGATCTCTTTTGAATGTTTTCAAATTGGGTTGCATTCTAAGGTCCATAGGGAGTGAGTTCCATAATTTTGGGCAAGCGATGGAGAAGGCTCTTTGACGGGTTGTTGATAGTTGAGCTGTTCGAACAGGGGGAATTTTCAGAAGGCCTTTGTTGTTTGAACGAAGGTTTCATTGCATCATGTGAGGAATGAGGTTAATGATTGACCAGTTAAATTCATCTTTATATATTAATTTGTGTGTAATGTTCAGGGTTTTGTATTCAATACAGTATTTGATTGGTAACCAGTGTAGGGAAATAAGGATGGGTGTAATGTGTTCACGTTTTTTAATGAGAAATAGAACTACCCTATAAGATCTGCTGGTTACTTGTGACCCAGACTGGCCATTGTTAGAGACAGGATGCTAGGCTTGATGGACGGACCTTGGTCTGACCCAGCATGGTATTTCTTATTTTCTTATCATTTGAATTGGATGAATTGTTACCGACTTAATCCGATAATCTGACAAGGGAATCTAATTGAGTGCTTGAGACTTGCTTATTTATCATTCCTGTCCTTCCCCATCCAGAATCCTCCTTGAGGGAGATGCCATGACCCACAGAAAGGCTCTGAACATCTGGATCTTACCTGCTTTTGCTGGGGCTCTCTATCTCTACAGTTCTCTGAGGACTTATTGTTCCTGCTCCACCAGTCCAGTGTAGAATACTGCCATGGTAAATTCCTCTCCCCTGCTGTCATCATGTTATTGTGAATCATTACTCAGCTTATTGCTGTAGTATTGAGTTGTAAACCCCCGGGTCAGGAAACAAAGTTTTCCGCACTGTCACATAGATGTTGATGGTCTAGGCTTTTGGGTTTCCTTTGTATTCTCTTAAAATTTAGAATGTAATTTTCCCAGATGTTACTGACCCAATTAAATTTATAGTGAATGGAATTAGACAGAAAAATTCATTAGAATAAGAATAAACTTTAATTTTTAATTTTTTTAAATAGTATGTTATATAATAAAGTAATATTCGAAATCAAATTCATGTAACATAAGTTCAATGACAATGTGGCATATATGTATTTCTTGGCAATGCAATGCATTAAAAACAACAAATTATGTTACTTTTGGATAAAACATTAATCATATATCAAAAGTTCTTTTTCAGATATATAACATTTAGAAACTGGTTTCCTTATAGATATTAGTCAGATAAGTATTTCTATACATTTCTTTTATGTTACTGTATTTCTCTTTCTTTAAATTGTGTTAATTTGTGTCTTTCAGATGCTGCAGTAAGTTGTTTTGAATGTTATGGATAAGTGTCAATATGCTATTCCATCAATATGTTATGTTTTCTTCCTTTTCGTGTTTCCTCTATTTTTCTCACTCTTCTTGGTTAGTTTTAAATGTTTGTCTTCAACTCTTTGTTAGCATATGTTTCTTTATTCTTTCAGTCTGCATGTGTGTACACACTTATCTTTTTATTCATGGCTACTGAAGATGGGAGGGAGGAGTTTGTGAACACAGCTAGCTTTCTGAGACTCTGGAACACCCTGAAGTAGAGAGACTTTAGGTGCTTGCACTTGATGCTAGCTAGCATAACTGGCATACACAGACAAGAATAAGATTTAGCCAGATATACAACTCTTGACCATGTCATCTGTCTTTTATTTAGCATCGTAACTTTACAAACATTGGGCCTCATTTTCTAAAGTATCACAGGCCTGCGATACTTTAGAGAAATGCGGTAATGAGGGGCAGGGGGGCCGAAACGGGGGGGGCGGTCCTGCGCTAGCCGGCAGCGATCGCACTTCCACGATGCGATCGCTGCTGGCATCGCACCCAATAACTACACCATAGAAGGTGTAGTTATTGGGTGTGAAATAGGCAGCGAAAATCACCACCCGTAGGTTTAGCTTACATAATGAATTTTCAATGTTCTCAAATCTTTTCTCTGCCAAAATATTTGATTTAATCAGATTTGCCTGTATCTGGTCCATCGATGTTATCTTCTCTTGTACTTTCTCTAAATTCTCTTGTTGTTGTATCACAGATTTTTCCGTTTTTTGACCTCTTTTGTTTGTCTCAGCACAAACCTGGGTCAGTGTTGTTATTGCATTCTCAATAGAGACTAAAGCGGACCAAACAGTTTCTAAAGTCACAATCGGGGGTTTATTCAAGGAAAAGATTTTACCTGGAATTAATCTTTCCACCCTTTGGGGCACATCGGGTCCCTCAATGTTAGTTGCCGGTGGAGCTATTGGGGTCCTAGGAGTCGATGTAATTCCTCCCAGCAGGACTTTCACATCCTCCTCGTCTACTCCCTCTTCAGACGCCACGTCCTGTCCCTCTGGTGCCGACTCTCTTCCACCTACGTTCGGGGGCTGCACTAGATCTTCAATTCCAGCCTTCATCTGGGCCCGTGGCGGGGAGGGAGTATCCGGAGCCCCCGGGCTCAAAGAGATCATTTCGGCCATTGAGGGGGAGCCGAGCTTCTGACTCTCACTCACCGCGGCCCTCGTTTCCGGCGTCTTCATGTTAGGCTCGAAAAAGCTCTCAATCCTGCTTTGCTGGTTGTCTTCAAGTTTCAAAGGAAAAACGTTCTTAAGTTTATCTTGATGAGAATGGAAGTTATGGAAAGAGGGGCTAGTATGACTCTCAGATACCCCTGTAGATGTTTGATAAAACATAATAATGAAAAATATGTTTTTCTTGAACCAGAACAATTAAGGGGATTTTTGGATGGGAAACAAGTGGGGTTTAAACGGGTGGGAATATGTTGGCAGTGTCTTATGTGTGGTAATACTTGTAATTGTATTGTTAAATGAACTCTTATTTTCCTTTAATAGTTCTTGGCTCCCAATTTTCCTTTGAGAGAGATCTTGTTTTTGTTACTTTAGTAGTATTGTTTCCTGTAATGTTTCGAATAGAAATGATATATGATCTCTTATTTCCTTTATATATGATATTGTGACATATCTGAAAATGCAAAATTAAAAATTAAAAAAAAAAAAAAAAAAGAAATAGGCAGCGAAAAGGCCCTTACCTTTTCGCTGTCTGCGCCGTCCTCACAGAGTCAGCCCTGGTGACGCCCCGACTCCTCCTCTTCTGGGGCCGACTCCGCCCCGATGTAGGTAGCACAGGCGTGCGCTACCTTCGCTAGCTATCGCAGGCTTGCGCTGTTAGCGCAAGTCTGCGATAGCCTTGGAAAATAAGGCCCATAAAGATATACTAACTCCCTCAACCTGAATATTCTTCTGCTGGCTAAAATGTGTCCCTTAGTGTGTTTCATTGACTTAATGTACTAAACATACTAACTAGGAAATTAAATAATGAAATAACCCTAACTTTATGTCTGAGAGGAGCTGAGAATATTATATGTGAGAAGTAATGTTGTTAAAATGTAATATTGAAGATACATACAATAGTTCCTTGTGTGTATATATTGTGGTTAGCAGGTATCAAATAACTTTGAAGTGTAAGAGGAGAATATATTACTTGTGTTCACCCATTCATTCATACATACCCTCTGAATTTGTATATCTGCTTTAACTACTCAGTTAAGGCAACGTCTCAATGATATCTTTCCAATTAGTCCACCAGAGTGACTTATATTATACTGACTCTACTGCCCTTTCTAATTTGCCTCACATTCTTGGGACACTTGGTACCTTTTTTCACTAGACTTTTCCTTTAATCCTTAAATTCTCATAGATGATTAGGTATTCATTCACCACTTGAGCCTTACTAAGGCACCCAGGGTTTATGTAGCTTTCAATAGCCTTTGGATAGGATTCTGTCAAATGCTTTTGTCCTTTATTTACAGGAGAGGCTACGTCCATAATTAAATTTGTCATTCTGAAGATTTATGTTTTTTTATAGGAATTAAAATTCCTTTTAACCTACATTCAGTATTAAATTTTCTTTTAATATCAGTTTTCATTGAGCTTTTGTCTTACAGCCATTTAATTAAGCTGGAAAAATATATGGTTCATCTGTTCTTACTATTAACTATTCAATATTACTCCCCATATTTTTAAATATTTTTCCCTATTATATAATGGTTTCTCATTCATGCATACTTATTCCACAATGTTTTTAATTAGTGAATTTGCACCATAATTAGGCCTCAAAATATGGGCACCAGCAGCACAGCTCCTTCTATCTTTCAGCACACCTCAGCTCTCTCTCTCTCTTTCAGTATTCTAAACTGTCACAACTTTATCTTCTGTAACATTCCTACTTTTGGTGAGATTATATCCAAAATAGGACTTATCCCACTCATTTCTTCTACGCTGATTATTTCTAAACCTGAACTACTACTCAGTCCATATAACTGGATGATAAAAACATTTTTAGCAATATTAACATTTTCCTTTAACCCAGTTACAAGATTAAAATTAATTGTGCTTTGCCTATGAAAAGTATAATTGCGCTGGTCTTTTAACATCTTAGCTTCGGTCAGCTACTCTGTTCCACAGTGTCTCCTTGGTTACGGCTTCTCTACTTAATGGTTGCTTTGCTTCTTCATCTGACAGACTTCATTTTCTGTTAGACTCAGCACTGAAATCCAAGATAAGTATAAATAAAACTCATAAAATAAAAATCATTCTCAAACATCCCAAAATTGAACCAAAAACACTCTAATTCCTTATCACAATTATACCAGGTGTCCCACCTCCTCAAATAGCTGTAAAATCAATGACAGGTATCCCCATAATGATTAATGTTTATATTTCAAAATTTCTAATATTTTTTTTCAAACTAATGGTCAAATAGGTACTTTCATGTTCCCCTCAGGTAAACACTACTACCAAGTCAAATGTTCCAAGGAGTTTTAGCTATTTTTATGGTCCTCAGTGAAGCCCTCTGACTTTTATTGGAGTCAGGTTAACTGCCTTCCCTCACCTGATGATCACCAACAAACTTTTATTGAATTTAAGTGTTTTAAGAACCATGGCCCCAGGTACGCCAGGTTGCATCCTAGACTTTGAAACTCAGGTGAGAGTCTCCCCACAGGCTGCTCACCTGAATCATTGGGTGTTTTAAACTTTAAATTTGCTTATTTCCTTTAAAATTGCCCCTGTAGCCTCCTGGGCACCTCTTGATGATTTATTTATTTATTTATTTAAGGTTTTTTATATACCAACATTCAAGACAGAAGTCCCATCATGCTGGTTCACAAAGAACAGGGGTGTAAATATAGTAAACATTACAATTTGAACTGTAGTGTAGAGAAGCAGTTACATATAACAGGGAAACAATAACTTGGATTAAGAAGGAAAAAGAAGATCAGATAATTATATATGTAAATAATAACAGGGGGTCCAGCCTGTGCTTCTCATTTGCACCAGGGCTTGCTAAAGACCTGGCGCTATGAATTGCCCCATCAGTGCAGTGGCAATAGGGCTGCCGCTGCTTTCTCTGGCCATCCAGTGGTGATGAAGCTTTCACTTTTAATGGCAGCCACCGCTCCTTTCACTTTCACAATACGACACGAAGCCGCCAAAGCTAGACCCTTGCTCCTCTCCCTCCGTGCTTTCCAGATTTTTTAAAAACTTATGGCTGTGCTCCCAGACCTATCTCCAGGCCCCAGTCTCCTCGGGCCTCTCTACTATAAAACAAAAAAAAATTCAGGCCAGTTTCATTGAGTCTCCAGGCTTCCACACCACATCAGGGATACCTGACAGCCTCTAGCAGCCCACAGACCAACCCACCAGGGCCAAGGACATACATAAAACCCCAGGGACAGACCCTGGACATGACACACAGTCAAGTCATTTTTATTATTATTTTTTTATTACCCCATTCACAGAGTGTATCAATTTTATGTCATTTTATTGGATTTCGTCTGTGCTCATCTGAATGATGGTGAGCATGTTATTGGTTTAATGTTTTAGATTTTTATGAATGTAGTTTGTAACTTGTCCAGGATGGGTGAAAAACCAAATGTTAACAAAAATAAATAAATAAAATAACAGCAGGCAGAGGTAGTTTGCTTCTGGTGGCCTGCTGAAGGAGCGAACCAAAGGAGGTTTGCTTCTATATAAGTTCCTACCCAAATACGAGCCTTTGATTATTCCATGGAATTTTGCTAGTTTTTCAAAGCTCTGGGTGCACTTAAAGGGACCCGCATTAAAGAGCCCCAAAATTAATTAAGAACACCAAAATCAATTAAAACAAGTACAGGGAGCACTTGAAGAGACTTGAAAGACTTCTGTCCTGGCCCCAGATGGGTTCTGGAGGAGATTTTAAATGACAGAAAAATGGCCATTGCTAATGAACATAAAAACATAAGAAATTGCCATGCTAGGTCAGACCAAGGGTCCATCAAGCCCAGCATCCTGTTTCCATCAGAGGCCAAACCAGGCCACAAGAACCTGGCAATTATCCAAACACTAAGAAAATCCCATGCTACTGATGCAATTAATAGCAGTGGCTATTCCCTAACTAAACTTGAGTAATAGCTGTTAATGGACTTCTCCTCCAAGAACTTATCCAAACCTTTTTTGAACCCAGCTACACTAACTGCACTAACCACATCCTCTGGCAACAAATTCCAGAGTTTTATTGTGCGTTGAGTGAAAAAGAATTTTCTCCGATTAGTCTTAAATGTGCTACTTGCTAACTTCATGGAATGCCCCCTAGTCCTTCTATTATTCGAAAGTGTAAATAACCGAGTCACATCTACTCGTTCAAGACCTCTCATGATCTTAAAGACCTCTATCATATCCCCCCTCAGCCGTCTCTTCTCCAAGCTGAACAGCCCTATAAAGGTGCTAAAAACACACAAAAAAGTCCAGAAATGACCTGAATAAGTGTATGGGACCTCAGAATAGGATGTCCTAATCCTAAATTAGGCTTTCATTTGTTTTAAGATGTAAAAATTAGGTAGACACTTGTGCATGTTTGGCATTTTAAAGAGACAAAAGAGGGATAAAATGAAAATGGAGTTTAAAATAAATAGGGATGTCAAACATCTTAGGAAAACTCAATTAAAAATACCTGAGGGAAAAATTATCTTAAATTGCAAGTACATTGCACAAAATAACTCAGATCTGGAAGTTTTTAGCGAGCCCAGTCCAGGATTTTGCTCCAGGCAAGAATTCAAAACACAGCTCAGAAACTTTTACATGCTGGCTGAAAATAGCAAACCAACCGGGTCATTTATCATTTCGCATTAGGGCATTTTCGCACACGATAACCCTGTAACATGCTCGATAATCCGTGACGTGCGCAATAAATAACGCAAAGCAAAATGTGTATGCAAATTAAACCCTGAGTATTCAAGTGAGAGGCGTTTGAGCAGAGTAAATGGAAATGAGGATCTGCTAGCGCAGGGTGGGATAGAGTAACGCACACTATCATAGGATTTAATGCCGGAAATAATTACATCTTTTTTTTTTTTTTTTTGCGGTATGGTGAAAAAAACTATTCATTGAGCTCTCACGGCCGATATCGCAGATCGTGGCTATTATTACAGTGATCACCGTGAGTGAAAAAACAGGAATTAGTAAGGCCACACCTACCAGGTGGAACAACAACAACCTGAAGAACAGGCTGTTCCAAGCCCTCCTAGGGAAGTCCCTGCACTGGAGGCAGAGCCATGGGCCCTGTAGGGTCGGGGTCCAGAACACGCCTGGCATGCAGGCGGCCACAGCAGAGGAGATACAGGGAGCGCATCTTTTCTCCATGAATATCCTTGCTGGGAATGCCAGAGGACTATATGGTTTGCAAGTATCGCCTCAGCTCTCGGGCTGCATGTAATGTGTTCCAAACCAGGACAGGATTTACCTGTCTTGAAAATTGGAGCTAGTTGCTTACATCAGAGTGCTGTAGTAGCACGCCTTCCCTTACAGTCTCGGGTAAAGGACCTGGGCTACCTGGTACCATTCCCACAATGTGCACAGGTACTTCCAAGATAGCATACCTCTTGGTAGTTGCATGCACCCCTACATACATGCACCATACTACACCTACCTACACAATTTGTAAATGATAATGTGCAGAAGGTGAGGGCCTTGGCCACTGTGATGTTATGTAGGTTCGATTAGGTTCTCGGCAAGCCTACACCAGGATGCACGTCTGCCTCTGTGAAGGCAGGATTGGGAATCCGATGGTGCCCTGCCTTCACTGGAGATGTCACTGTCACCTTATAGTTTCTAATGACTCTAAGAGCACTCACATCTCTCCTGAGTAAAGGTTGACATCATAGAAGCCACCGGTTAGGTGTGTTTGAACTTCCTGCCTTCAAATCACCTGTCACAGCTAGCCTTACAGAGATATTAAGATGTCTGGGTGCTGCAAGGCCCTTGACCAATATGGCTCACTGATAGTCATGAGGTTCAGCTGTATTTACTATGTATGTACTCAGAAAATATATAGAGTATTTTGCTTTGAGCAATAGCTAGTATTCCTTACAGTCCTGGAGCGATCTTAAAGCACATAGGCTGAGCACTCCTATGCCAAACAGCTTGCAGATAATTCCATTTGCAACATTACTCCACATGTTTCCGTGGTTTAATGATTGCAGGCCCTTGCTCATCCACATGCCTGTCACAACTTGTGGGGAATCAGGAAGAGCTTCTGTCCTCTACACTGTGCCTCATGTGGTATAACTCACTTTTACAGTTAGTAGTGAGCAGGGCAGGTTTGCTCCTACACTCTCAATGATCTGCTCTGTGCAAGGCTTTGTCTAGAGAAACTGTCAGCTGATGACCTGATGAGCCTATAAACTGCCTCCATAATACATGGCACATAGTGCTGAATGTATAGGCCTACTGCTCCCAGAGGTCTCATGTGGTTGGCATGATGGCTGATGGCCTTTCTGTGTTGTTCTCTTGCCAGATGCGCATTTAGTGCCACCTAAAGCCTTGAGGGGCCATGTCAGTACCTCCGACAAATAAGGTGTCATATATGCCTCTGACAGATGTATTATATATGGCCAGGTATACATAATCATTGCTGAGAAAGGAGTAGCAATACCTCATTAGCAATTAACAAGCTTGATGACAAACATTCCAGGAACATATGCATTGCCCATGTGTAGGTGCACAAAGTGCTGCAGATAGTCCATATTCAAAAGATAAGTGTGTCAGTGTGTGACTCAGTGAATGATGTGCTGTGTTAGCCTCTGTCAATCTCTGTCTCTGGGAGTGCTGTGCACTAGGAGGTCCCTCCCTTACCACAACCATCCATACCCCAGAGCAGGCATTGAGTGTGTGCATTCATTTTGCACACACTGCTTTTGAGCAGCAGTGATCGATTGCTTCTTGAGAAGTTGACCGTATGGGTTGCAGTATGCGTGGCCTCAGGCCTTGTACTCTAAAGTTTCCCCTACCGCTCACTGTTTATACCTAGTGTTAAGAGAAGGGCGGAGGTGTGAAACTTGCCAGCATCACACATCAAATATGCAGTCTTAGAAGTGTGCGCATTAATTGACCTTTGCACTGAAATGTACACCGTGCAACTCCCACTACGGAGGCTTTTCCACCTAATACTTGGAGTGGGCCTAATAGTCCAGTTCTTTGGGGATGTGCACAGGCTACCCAGAGCTTGAGCTGTCACTGAGGCTTGCCACTTTATGGAGGGAGGAAGTGGGTGCTAAGATGTCCACTGAATGTGAGTATGCTGGGATGGCAGGAACGTGAAGTGGTAAGGACTACCTAATGACATCAATGTTGGCCTGATTCAGATGAATGGTTTGGATGAGGGTTTAGTGGCAGCATACAGTGAGTACAAGGTGCTGGGGGTTGTGTGTGTGTGTGTGTGTGGGGGGGGGGGGGGGGGGGTTGGCTTGGATGGTGGATGCCCAAGGCCTGGTGGCAGTTCTATTTTAGATTACCTTTTTCCAGTTACTGGTCTCTTAGCCTCCTCTCTGTTGATCATATCATAGGGATGTGAATCGTTTTTTGACGATTTAAAATATTGTCCGATATATTTTAAATCGTCAAAAATCGTTAGGGCCACGATACAATACCAATTCCCCCGATTTATCGTCAAAAAATCGTAAATCGGGGGAAGGGGGAGGGCAGGAAAACCGGCACACTAAAACACCCTAAAACCCACCCCCGACCCTTTAAATTAAATCCCCCACCCTCCCGAACCCCCCCCAAATGCCTTAAATTACCTGGGGGTCCAGCGGCACACTAAAACCCCCTAAACCCACCCCGACCCCGAGGGTTCCGGACCCCCGCTGAACGACCTCCTGCAGTCGATCTCCTGCCAGCGCCATTTTCCGTATGGACAATGGCGCCGGCCATAAGCGTATGGTCGGTGCCATTTTCCGTACGGAAAACGATTCGCGGCAGGAGATCGCTCCCGGACCCCCGCTGGACCCCCAGGAACTTTTGGCCAGCTTGGAGGGGCTTCCTGACCCCCACAAGACTTGCCAAAAGTCCAGCGGGGGTCCAGAACGACCTCCTGCGTCGAATCGTGTTGGTCTATGGCCGCCGCCATTTTGCGGCGGCCATTTTGCAAAATGGCGCCGGCTGAAGACTACACGATTTAGTGTGCCGGTTTTCCTGCTCTCCCCCTTCCCCCGATTTAGCTACGGACCGCCGCTACGGACCCCCAGGTAATTTAAGGCTACGGAGGTAATTTAAGGCTACTGAGGTAATTTAAGCTACGGACCGCTGCTACGGACCCCCAGGTAATTTAAGGCATTTGGGGGGGTTCGGGAGGGTGGGGGATTTAATTTAAAGGGTCGGGGTGGGTTTTAGGGGGTTTTAGTGTGCCGGGGGTGGGTTTTAGGGTGTTTTAGTGTGCCGCTGGACCCCCAGGTAATTTAAGGCATTTGGGGGGTTCGGGAGGGTGGGGGATTTAATTTAAAGGGTCGGGGGTGGGTTTCAGGGGGTTTTAGTGTGCCGGTTCACGATTTTAACGATTTTCACGATACTCTAAACACCCAAACGGCGACGATACGATTCCCTCCCCCTCCCAGCCGAAATCGATCGTTAAGATGATCGAGGACACGATTCACATCTCTATCATATCATGCACAGTAGACATAGAAGCTGCCACATTATTGAAGATTCCACTGTCCTCTGTATACACTGGCAGGATAGGTCTACCTTCTTTCTACCATATGTAGGTCTATAGCTTTTCTGTGCATACATTAAAGTAGTGCGGCCATATCTGCTGGAGAATTTAGGGGACAGATTTTGCTTAGCAGTTTTGGCGCTCCACGTGTACACTAACCAAGCTTTCCCTTCAACACCACTGTATACTTGGTGACTGTTGGAACAGAGTGTCAGCTGCTGTGTGACAACTAGGGAGGAGGAGTGAGGGAGTAGCGTCTTGTCAAAAATGTCCACAGGCGAAGAGCAGAGGGCCTTGAGGGCTACTGCTGCTACTTGGGACCAGGCAAGCTTCCACAGACTGGCTGGAACCCCTGTACTAGCATGGCTTGGGGATCTGTATAATACATTTAAGGTCATCCTTACCTTACACATATTATACAAATCCCCAATACCTCTAGGCCTCTGCTGATGGCCTGTGGACATTCTTGATGCGATACAGAGGCATTATGACATTTTCCGTTTTATTAACAATTCCCTTCCTAATAATTCCTGTCTGCTTTTTTGACTGCTGCAGCACACTGAGCCAACGATTTCAAAGTATTATCCACTATGATGCCTAGATCTTTTTTCCTGGGCGGTAGCTCCTATTACGGAATCTAACATCGTGTAACTACAGCAAGGGTTATTTTTCCCTATATGCAACACCTTGCACTTGATCAGAGTACTAAAAAACAGAAACAGGAGGTATTGCCTAGAAATGAAGAATCACTACAGCCACTGCACAAGAGAACATGGAATAAAAGAGAACCCAAATGGGATCCTAAAAGAGTATGCTTATGAGTTTGCAATTTGAACAGCTATGGATTCATCTGCAAAGAAATTGTGTTTTACGCAGGGGCAGTTCTATAATGAGGCAGAGTGAGTCGGCCACTTCATGCGGCTGAATTTCAGGGTGGCAAAAAATGCCACCCCCTCAAATTCCCCTGCAGTGTCTGCCTCAGTGCCTCATGTGAACCAATGAGCTAAGTGCACATACCACACATTTAAAAACAACAGAGCAGTGTAGCGTCCTATGTACCATGGCGCGCAGACTTCACTTATATTTTTCTGCCTCATGCTGCTAGAGCTTCCCTAACCTGCACAAGGGAAGAGCTGAAGCAAAGGCGTAGACTTCTCCAGGTGCTTCCCTTGCTAGTTCTGCCCTGCTTCAGCGCTGCTTATTTGCTGGTTCAGGTGCCTGCCCCCGCGGGATATCACAAGTAAAAAAGTATTAAAGCACTATTATTTAAAAAAATATATATTGTGCAGAGTAACATTTCATTGCTTAGCCTACCTCCCCAGTCCTCTCTTTTGCTCAGTGGCCAGGTTGGAGCCTGAGAAAAAGGAGTCGATTGCTGATGAAGTCTTAGGGGCCGATGCAATACAGTGCGCTCAGCCAAATGCACTGTATAACCTGCAGTCGGACGTGGGATAAATAGGCGCTAATCCACCCCCTAATGCAATAGGGGGATTAGCGCCTATTTAATGCGCATCCGACACGGAGTGAATGAGATAGCGCTCATCACATGCAAATGCATGTGAATGAGCCTATTACTCATTCACTCCGCATGCAAAAAGATAAATGTGCGTCTCAGATACACATTTATCGCTCAGTTATTAACGCCTACCTGGAGCAGGCGTTAATAGCTGAGTACATTGAAAAGAAGTACAGAAAAGCAGAACAAACTACTTTTCTGTACTTCTTTTTTAAAGTAAAAAAAAATAAAATAAAATAACTCGGCAGAGCACCGTTATGAAGACCGACGCCAGTAAACTCGGTGTGTCGCGTTAGGAAGGAGGCACTAAGGTTGCAACCCTAGCACCTCCTTCCTAGCGCGAGCCCCTAATTTCCACATTGCATGGCACCCCCCTTGCGGGCGCCATGCGTGCATTAAAAAAGCGGGCACTGACTTTTCAGCGCCCGCTTTCAGCGTACACAATTGCATCGGCCCCTTAGGGAGGGAGGCGGGGATTCGATGGAAAGGGAGAGCTGAGTCAGCGGCAGCATTACAGGCAACACACAGCGATTGGAGATTAGGGTGGTGGGAGGGGAACCGGAGTCCTAGTGTAAACAAGGCATTGAATAGGTCACAGGCTCTGCTCTTCAGTAGCAGCGCTGCAGTGAGCCAGTGTCAAACTCCTGCTAGAGCCTCTGAATTTTCCCAAGGACACTCCAGCTCCTCCATGCTCCTGGGGAGAGATAGAGAGACACTGGTCTTATGGAGGAGAGGGGTAGAGTGTCAGTGACTGAACAGAGAGAGACTGATCTGGGAGAGAAGATGATACAGTGACTGAAGAGACAGACTACTCTGGAGGAGGAGTGTCAGTGACTGGAGAGACAGAGAGAGACTGGTCTGGGGGAAAGAGTGACAGTGACAGTAACTGGTGAGAAAGTCTGATCTGGGGGGAGGGATCACTGTAACTGTTGAGCAAGAAAGAGACTGGTCTGATGTGGAAGGAGTTACAGTGACTGCTGAAAGCAAGAGAGAGACTATCTGGGGAAGAGGCATTAGTGACTGGTGAGAGTGAGAGAGATTGGTATGGGGGAGGGGTGGAGTGATTAGTGAGAGAGAGAGAGACTGGTCTGGGGGAGGGGGTGACAGTGATTGCTGAGGGAGAGGGACTGGTTTGGGGAAGAAGCGTGACACTAACTGGTGAGAGAGAGAGAGCCTGGTGTGAGGGAGTGGGTGACAGTTACTGAGCAGTTTTGGCCTTTGGGTAGGATGTGTTGGGTGTCTACTCCACCATTACGAGAAGAGAGGCCTGGTGGGGCCATGACATATCCCATTCCAATGTGGTCTGAAGATATATGGTGGCCCTGAGACCAAGAGATTGTGTGTGTTTGTGAGGGAGTGAGACAGAGCCTGTGTACATGAGAGAGAAGGAGTATGCGTGAGTGTGGGCCTGCATATAAGAAGGAGTGTGTGAGAGGATGAACATGTGTGTGTCTGAGAGGATAAAGTTTGTGCATCCCCTCCCTCCAATCCATGACATTCTCAGGGTGACTGGAAATGAAAAATCCCACTTATGGAGAGATTTTTTTTAATACTTATTAGTTTTAATTATTGGGTGTTTAATGTTTCTGCTGTTTTGATATCTTTTATTGATGTTTTGGGAAAGTTATAACATTTTTAAATTGGATGTTCTAGTCATCAGATATTTTGAAATATTTATTTTTGTTAGCAGGGTTTTACTAAAATTCTTCATGATTTATATTTCTTGACTATCTTATTTGATGTTTTATGAAGAATGGTAATGTTGCGCTGCATACAGAGTATGGCTTGTTGTGGTTTCCAGTTCAGTTTTTGTCCTCACATTTCTATTTATACTTTATGATCTCTTTATTCTAATCTGTACTTGTCACCATATCTGTGGGTAAATTTTGTGTAATCTATGTATCATCCGCATAAGATCTTATATCCATTTTCTAAATTGTTGACACAGTGCTGTCAAAGAATTTAAAAAATAGTTTTGCTGGGTGGCTAGACTGACCAGGTCTTTATTGCATATATAGCCCTTAGGAGTTTTCTGTAATATCTTATAGCCAAGTTATCAGATACAGTTAATGGCAGGCCAAGATATGCATAGTCTAGAGGTGTACACTACTTCTTGGTTATTTACACAAAATTTGAAATTTGTGTTGGAGATGTTTTGGTTCAGTTTTTCTGATGATGTGTGAGCCAGGGATACATGATTGATAAAAAATGAAAAATATATCTTTATTTTGTAGATGGGGCAGACCATGGTAGATTATGAATATCATCAGTTATAATGTGGTATTGCATACAAGTAAATTAATTCCTAGCTTTATTCTCATCTTGGGAATTTGGACAACCTTGAATCATCTAAGTACAAGCCAAGAATATGAGAAGCACCCCAATTTTTATTGTGGCCATCCCAGTTAAACTGTTGCTCACCTGCTGAATATCTGTCCTAAGCAGCCCTTTTCTGGTGGGATCACAACCATCACAATCTTGGGCTGGATTAAAGATCTTGGTATTTAACTATAAACAAATGTGTTTTTCTAGCCATATAAAGAAAGCTGACATGTGAAAAGAATCCAGGCTTCCATTTGAATGATGATTTATAAGTAATGTATTAATGTAGCAAGCAAAAAACTGCCTGTTGCCTTCAGAATTTATTTTTTTTTTCAGTCAGTCATCTCATACAAGATGACACTATGCTTGGGCTCTTTGGGAATAGTCATCAAATGCTAGTTCATAATTTACATAATGACATATTCTTGGACACTGATTAGCTACCTTATCAGCCCTGTAATAAAGGAAGCATAACCCCTAGTTTATCATTCATTTATCTGAAGTCATTCAGAATAATATCACAAGATTGCAATGTAATCATTATGCTGTACAGCATGTGTGGGCCAGTTCACTACACTGTCAGTGTCAAAGGACTGCCAGGGTTCACACTACTTAATTTCCTCACTTCTTACACATTCACAAAATTGGAGTCAATAGTTTAGTACAGAAGTCATATACAGGAGTAGACTTACAAAGACATGAAGTGTGTTCACTATGAATGTAGAAGGTGCAGAAGGAAAGTATAAGATATTTCACCATCCAAAAAGTATACAAATGCAAATGGGGAAAAAAAAGGGAAGGAGAAAACATTCCCTGTGTTTTATTGCAGGATAGGAAAGTCAGCAGCAGCAAATATGTTCTTAGAACTCGGTCATGCTTTTTATGACATTTATTGTGCCAAAAATCTTTATTGAAGGGAAAAGATATAGCATTACAAAGCATAACAATCTGCCACCAGACATGTTCACTGAATTTGTCTGCAACAAATCTAAATACTGGACTGGCCATTCTGTGAAGAATTACTCCATACCACGGTGTGCTGCTAGTACAAACAAAGTCACTATTCTTTATGTGGGGCAATTTTCAAAACTACGTGGTTAATTGCAAAATGCACCAGTCCTTTTACTTTCCCTTTGGAAAGTACTTGCAGTAATTTATACCTGCTTTTTCTGCAGATACTTTTCTTTCCCTGAAAAACAGGGAGCCCAGCTTTCAAACCTATCCATGGTACAGCATATGTGCACTTCAGTGGGCATGCAGAGATTAATACTAGCGTTCTATTAACTGCGTGGTGGCAACTGCACAGTTTATAAAAAAAACCAGCATCTTTTGCCCCCAAAGTGCATGTGTGTGTTTCAGTAACCACATATATTTCCAATTCATGAAAAGGCATAGTTTTGAAAATGCAAAACTATGTGCATAGTTGTTTCCACTGACCTAAGCCCACCTACTTTTCTTATAGGTAAAAGTATATGCTTTGTTGAATTCTATGCATTCTTTTCTCCTGGTATAGGGTAGGCAATTTTCAGACAGCTTATTTATCCAATTAAATATCTTTTGAAAATTGCACTATATACTATGAATAATTGTGCCCATTTATAACCCATACAGTCTTTATGCACCACATGATAATTATATCATATAAGATGTGTGTGTGTGTGGGGGGGGGGGGGGTTAATGCCTAGAAAGCAAATTGTAGACTTGTTCTAATTTCTCTAATAGATTCCAAAACACAACAAACTCCCCTCACTCTACCCTTCACAACCCCATTCCTTTCCTGCCTTGCCCATTCCATATAAAAAAACACATTGGAATAGAGTTGTATCAAGAAATCATGCTATAGCTTCTACTTTTATATTGCACAGACCAAGCATTAAGCTCATTACACATCTGTCATAACAGAGTCCTGAGCTGAGCATGGTTCCTTAGTTTCTGACTCTGAGTTTCCCAAAATGAGTCAAGGGATTATCTCCAGATACCTTTGTTTAAAGCAGAACAGAAAATATCTTAAGTATATTGGAAGAGGATTGTTGGCAAACACAGAATAACATATCATTGTATAACTACAGGTAAAATAAACAATCTTTTCTGAAGTGCTAATGACCTAGATCTATATCGTTACATATGGAGCTTAGCAAACATGCATTAGCAATGTCAGCTCTCTGATGAAGATCAAATGAAAGAAAGCGGCAATGAATGCACTTCGCTAATCAGACTAAATAGCAGATGATGTAAAACATTGGGCTAATATGTGTTGAACAGCTGGAGCATATAGAATGAGTAACTGCACACAACACTATAAATAAACCTGAAATACTGTACTGACCTTTACTGCCTGGTATATAAAACAAGTCTTGACATGTCCGGAGGGACAGTGTTTTTGAATATAAAGTATGAACTTTTGGACTTGTAGAATCTTGAAGCTTAATATTGTTTGCTTCTATTAAGAAGTTCATCACATTTTAAGAAGATTATTGAGAAAAGCTGAAAATAAAAAAGAACATGAAACAGGTGGATTTTGGAAAAGAAAAAACAATATGTTTTTTACAAAACTGATAAATCTTCTGTTGCTATTTTCAACTATAGCATGCCCATTGTTCATCTGGGGCTTGATTCATCCAAAATTGGGATTCAGAAAAATCTCTGATAGAAAGATATTTGCTGAGTTTGGCAAATAAAACTAACTGGAATTTCTGTTATAAAAATACAGCTTGGCGAGGTACTTGTCTTGAAAATGTCACATAAACCTGCTTTGCACAGCATTTAAAGCTTGCCTCCCTCTAACCACTATAAATAGCATCACTGCAGTAGCAGTCTCATTTCAATATGCATAAACTTAATAATCCCTTTTGAGTTATGCACCTCTCCCAGTTACAACATGTATATCTAGAATAAAGGTGGAGGAAGCATACTGAGCATGTCCACAGTGATGTCAGCATGGAGGAACGCCATGAAGTCAACAACATTTGCCCACTCTCTGCCCCAAAACCCACCCATTAAAAAAAGTTTTAAAATATTTTCAGCTGTATGTCCATATGAATCAATGGGACAAAAGGCTTCTTTAAAAATAAAATCAGTTAATCTTGGCATCACATATCAAACATTTATAATAGTAACACTGCAGAGCAAAGTCTAAGGTAATCTGAGAACAGTAACATCATTTAAAAACAAAATAAATATATACTCACTTCCTTATTATCAAAGAAATTGCAATTGATTCAGTAAACTTCATGCTAACATTTTTTTCATGTGGAAATGCTAAATTTTTTAGCATGCATGTGTTAGGGGTCACACTTTGCTGATGTCAGGGGAGTAGCCCTCTGACCACTCCATAAGCCCTTTCAGACTTCAGGCGGTGATGTGGACCCCCATTTGTGGTGAGGCAGCAAGAAGCACCACCAATGAGCCTGACCAGAGGTGGAAGTGCCAGACTTGGGGAGGCTTCACCTATACTAACCATTGTTCCCGCAGGTTGAGCTCTTGGTGCGGACGGCCAGCAGAACTTAGGCGGATCCCAAGACATAATCAGGCACAGGCAGATGTGAGGACACAGTCCAAGGTCGAGGCAGAAAATGGGCAAGCAGAATACAGTAACCAGTCCGGAGTCAAGGCAGGCAGCAGGCAAGCAGAATCCAGTAACCAGTCTGGGGACAAGGCAGGCGACAGACAAGCAGAATTCAGTAACCGGTCCAGAGTCAAGGCAGGCAGCGGGCAACCAGAATTCAGAATGATTCAAGGTCGAGATGGGCAGCAAGCAGGCAGAATCAAGAACAGTCCAAGGTCAAGATGGGCAGCCAGCAGGTTGGAGCAGTGTCCGGAACCAGGCACACAACTAGCGAGGCAAGAAGCAGGAAAAGGTCAAGGAACCTGTTGTCAAGGCAAAGAGTCTAAGTCCAGATGGCTAAGTAGTATTGAGCATATGACATCATCATCATTGGGGTGACTATTCATCTCCTCTCACCAGAGCATGCAGAATTGTGGGCACAGATGCACACGCATACCCTATGCATTTCTTTACCAGGTCCTAGAAATACATGCATCAGAGTATGTAATGATGGCTCCCTGCCACACAGTGAATGTCCAAAGATGAGGAGTCTGGGAAGGTGGTTGAATTCTATTTATTTATTTATTTGTTTATTTATTTATTTAACATCTTTTATATACCGTATTAGTAGGGACATCATACCGGTTCACAATTAAACAGCAGAACTGAAATTACATGATAACAAGGGAGCGTAACTAGGAGGGGGGATAACTTGAGAACAGCATGGAAGAAATAGTTAAAACAACAAGAGGTAACTCAGTAGAGACTTAAGTAGAGGCTTAATGTACAGTATCTTGGGGCAGCAGACCAGGGTGGGGGGCGCAAGTAAACAAGGTCCTATTCTGGGTAGGCACGTTTGAAGAGTACCGCCTCTCCAAATTTTCCTCCCCAATTTCTTGAGCCTGGGTTTCGTTGGGTATCGGCGATGAAATTTGCGGAGCAATTGAGGGCCTGTAGATTAGAAGCCTGCTCCCACAAATTTTCTTCAGGGCTATAACCCTTCCAAGCAACAAGATACTGTAGTCTATTGTGGACTCTTCTTGAGTTCATGATCTCCAAAATTTCATACTGTGTCTCTTCTTATACTGGGATCTTCTGTGGCCAGTTTGGTGGTCTGGAAGGTGTTGTGTTCATGCCTATTCTCGCCCTCGCTTCACCCTCTCTACCTTTGTGGCGACTACCTTCGGCTCAGACGGACAGATGCAGCCGCAGCTTCTCCCCGCCTCTTGGTCCCGGTATGCCTGGGCTGGCTTGACGCTACGGATCCGCCATGTTCCTGATGACGTAAGGGTGCGCACGCGCGCTCCAGACTTTCTACCAGCAAGGGCGCAAACCTCGTGGGCGTCCCCCATAATGACATCATTCATTTTCAATTTAAAAGGTCTTTGTTTGCTAACTACAAGCGAGTTAGCAAGGAACTCCAACGGGACTTGCTTCGGCAGTCCACAGTACTTGCAACTACGTTCCGAGTCAGCAAGGGGAATTCTTCTCCACTGTTCGGCCTTTTCAAACTTACCAGGAGTACCTGCTCCTCGGGGGCTCCACTCTCTCTCTTCTTGATTTCAGATTGTTGGACGGGATCCGGTACTCCCTCCTCAAAGGCCTACGTTCCTGAAGACTCCTATTGCCTGGAGGTGATCGCAGACATGAACACAGTGAGTCCTATTACAGACAGGAACCGGTACTCGCTCCACGAGGGCCACTGTTCCTAATCGCTAAGGCTCCCTTCAGTCTAAGTCGTTATCGCAGGTATGGAGATCGTGAGTTACCATTGCAGATTACAGATAGGAATCGGTACTCACTCCACGAGGGCCTATGTTCCTAATTCTTTTCTCATACTCTCTTCTTCCTCAGAAGAGATTGCATACCTATATCTTATGGATTACTATTACAGATTAACAGATAGGAACTGGTACTCGCTCCATGAGGGCCTACGTTCCTAAATCTCTCCTAGCCTCTCTTCTATTCCAGAAGCCATCCCATACACAGTTATTGTGAGTTCTATTTCAGACTGCTTACAAGAATCAGTACTTGCCTGCGGCTCCTGTTCCTGAATACTGAGGACTCTCTGTTGCATATAGAAGACACTACAGAGATCTACAATTGTGAATGTATCATCTATCATTGTTATGCCCATCATACCCTGTCTACTCACTACCTATAGTCTCTCCTTACAGCTCAGCAACTCAGAGATCATTGTTCCAGTATCACTGCCACCTCTGGTGGTTCTACTTCCAGTCTAATAAAGAACTATCTGTGTTTGTCTCAATACTCCAGCCTACCCGGTGGTCCCTCTCTGGATCTCCAATTGAGGGCGCTGTCAACTGCCATCGGCCCAGGGATTCACTATTTCTACTAAGTGTTATTCCTACATTAATAAGAGCGGTATCATCATCTACCACTCTGTGGGAGCCAACCCACATCAGACCATCACTCCTCTCTGCAGAAGCTGATCCATATCAGATAGCTATCTCCCCGTGGGAATCATACAGGTTACTGGTTCATCTTTCTACAGGAACAAAGCATAACAGTTGCTACTCCTTCCCTCTGGAAGAGCAGAGCACTAACAGATTGCTATTCCTTAGCAAGATCCGTAACAGAGTGCTACTTCACCCCCTAGCGGGGTGATTCCTTATAGATTGTTAACTCCTCCTTCAACGGGAGTATCCAGCATCCAGATTCATAACAGATTACTAACTCCTCCCCTCTGGGTGAGCAGATCTATAACAGTTTGCTAATTCCTCCCCTCTGGAGAGCTGGTCTCTAACAGATTGCTAACTCCTCCCCTCTGGGGAGCTGGTCTCTAACAAGGCCATGAAAGTACTGCAAGTTTCAGCAGAGATTCATTAAACACATTGTGAATATGTAGCAAAGCGGTAATTTCATTTTATAGGCTACCTCGCCTATAGAATGGATCACCAAGAAGGGTCAGATGAAGCGAGGAGCAAACTTGAGGGATGATAAGCAAAGCCTCAGGTAGCATCTGCTCAGTCAGACTGTCTCCAAGTTGAAACTGAGGGAACAGCCGATGTTTCTTATCCGTCTGTATTTTGGAATGGATTATGGCGTGTTTCAGGAGCTGATGGGTTGAGCACCAGAGATCTAGCAATTCCTTTCCCTTGATCTTAGCAGGTGAGCTTATCACAGTGGTAGTCAGTGGCACTGGAATCTGGGGGTGGTGTCCATATTCTAGGAAGAAGGGGGACAAGCCGGTAGTTTTATTGATGTGGTTATTATGGCAGGCCTCCACCCAGGGAAGGAGGGAAGACCAGTTATTCTGACTGGTTGATGTAGGACCATAATAAGGCTTTGAGAGAATGATTAGTATGTTCAGTTTGTCCATTTGTCTGTGGGTGATATGCAGAAGAAAAAATCAAAGAGATCCCAAATTTGCTGCAAAGAGCCTGCACAATAAAGAACAGTGATCTGCACTCCATGATCTGACAGGATATGGGTAGATAGGCTGAGTAACCGAAAGGCATGCTGAATAAACAGTCAAGGTAGCTCAGGAGCAGATGGCAGCACAGGAAGGGGAATTAAGTGAGCCATTTTCAAAAACCGGTCCACAATCACCCAGATATTAGTGTTGCCATCCGAAGGTGGGAGATCAGTGATGAAATCTGTGGCAAGGTGGGTCCACAGTCCCTTGGGAATATGCAATGGTTGTAGTAGACCCCAGGGTCAGGCTCTGGGATTCTTATTCATGGCACAATTTGGACAAGATTCCACAAAACGCTTAAGATCTTGTCGCAATTGAGGCCACCAGTAATAGCAGGAGAGTAGTTCGAAAGTCCTGGCGAGGCCGGGTTGTCCGGCTATTCAAGAATCATGGGCCTATTTCAGTACCCATTCCCTGAAGCATTAACCATTTTCCCTGGGGGTGCACGGTTAAGGTGGTGGCCAGATGGATCTTTGTGGGGTCAATAAAAGATCTTGAGGCGAAATTTTATCAATGCTTGATAGAACCCTTGTCGGGTCTTCTTCCTTTAGTGTTTACGGCTTTAATACAGAAGGGGTCGTTCCCGCACTTTGGAAACGTGGCGCACGTGACCCTTATCCCAAAGCCCGGACGAGATTTGATGGATCCGTCGGGTTATCGCCTGATATCTCTGCTGAATGTTGACCACAAACTTCTTGCAAAGATTCTAGCAGACCGTCTTAGTACAATAATACCCTCACTGATTCAACCAGGCCAAGTGGGCTTTGTTAAGCAACGTTATGCGCTTACCAACATCCGGCGAGTGGCTGTGGCGATGGCCTTGTGCAAACGCACTGACTGGCCTTTTTTGGTGGTCAGCCTGGATGCCGAAAAGGCGTTTGATAAAGTCGAATGGGGTCTACTGTTCCAGTTACTGGAGGAAATGGGTTTTCAGGGTTTCTTCCTGCAAGCCATTCAATTGCTGTATACGGATCCGCAAGCCTGCCTGATGGTGAATGGGGAACTTTCACCGCCATTGTCAGTGGGACGTGGGACGCGTCAGGGCTGTCCGTTATCCCCCTTATTGTTTTTGCTCACAGTGGAACCCTTGCTCTTGGCCTTGCAGGCAACCCCGACCATTCGGGGTTTGCAATTCTATTCCCACACTGCTCGGGAGATCTTTAAATACGCAGCGTTCGCAGATGATATTTTAATTTTTCTTACCTCACCGGAGGATTCACTTCCACCGCTCTTGACACTCTTTCAGGATTATGGAGCTTTTTCGGGGCTTAGTATTAATTGGGACAAATCGGAGGCTTTGGGATATCCGAGTACGCTGCGTGAGCGATGGAGGGGTACTTTCCCTCTGCGGTGGGCGGGAGCGGCCTTAAAATATTTGGGGATATTCCTGTCCACTGATCTGGCCGCTATATATTCTCTTAACATACCCCGTTTAATGCAATTAACAAGGGAAAAGTTGGAGCGATGGAGGGAACTTCCTTTATCGGTGGGAGGGCGTGTTAACCTATTTAAACTCATTATATTGCCCAAGTGGTTATACGTTTTGCAGAATTTTCCCTTTCATATTGCAAGCCGCGACGTGGGAAAATTAGATACCTTGGTGCGTGTCTTTTTGTGGCGGGGAAAAAAGGCCCGAATACCGCTACGTTGGTTACAACTAAAATGGGGAAGGGGGGGTATGGGGGTACCCGATTTACACCGTTATGAGGTTGCAGCCAATCTCCGGGTGGTCAGGGACTGGTTATCAAACGAGGCTAATTATGTGGAAAGCTTGGCGGAGCAAACGCTGCTGGCGCCTTTGGCTCCTCCTTTTGTTCTCATGTGCCCTGCCGTAGATTTGGCGGAGTCCGTCCGTAGAGACCCACTCATTGCACCTCTCCGACATGCTTGGCGGTATTTAACTCAGAAACTAGGTCTCTCAGCCTATAGTGCGTTTCTCTTGCCCATTAGGGGGAATCCTCATTTTACACCAGGTTCGCAGTCTCGGGTATTTCGAGAATGGCAGAGGTTGGGTATTACCAGGTTGGGGCATTTGATTGCCGACTCGGGGACCACCTTTCCCTTTGCTGCCCTTCAGGCGGAACACAGCCTCCCCAATACGCATTTATTTGGCTACTTGCAGCTCCGACACTATTTCCAAGCAATACCGGCCATACATAAAGATTTAGCCCACTTGCATGCGTTGGAAAAGTTTTTTAAGTTGGGCTCGGTTAGTGGGCCTTCCTTGTCAGTATACTATCAGCAGATAGGCCTCTCTACCTCGGCTGAGGTATTTCGCACAGTCTCGGAGCGGTGGAAGCGGGATGGTGGGTTTCAGGTTCCCAGTGGGGTACTCCAGGCCAGCATGAAACGGTTGCTGCAGACCACCAATAATATGTACTATAGAGAGATGCAACTGAAGTTGATATTTCGGGCTTATGTGACCCCACAAATTGCTTTTTATGCGAAATTAGCGCAGTCAGCGTCCTGTCTGCGTTGCTCGTGTCCCAGCGGCTCGATGCTCCATGTGTTCTGGGAATGTCCAGGTATCCAAACATATTGGGGGAAGATTGTGCATTATTTGAATGGGTTATTATCAGTGAATCTTTCCATTTCCCCTTACCTGATTTTATTTGACTGTATTCCCATTACTGTCATTCGGAAACCTGAACACCGCTGGTTTGTCCGGAAGGCATTTGCAGTAGGGAAAAAGGTAATTTTGATTAACTGGAAAGAGACTTCTTGTCCCTCCTATTGGACATGGAGGAATCATCTTCATCGCATGCTGCAATTGGACCATTTGACCTCAAAGTCCAGTCCTCAGCATCGTCGCCGTTTTCTTCAGATATGGATGGTATACATACAAGTGTTGCCACATCGGGCCAGGAGTCTTATTCTTAACTATTGAAGGATCTGGGTGTTATTGGACGTTGATGAGAACTCCACCAGTACGGAAATCATTGTTATTAATGTACTATGTAGACCTGTGGGCGGGTTAGGGAGGTGGGGTGGGGGAGGGGCTCCCGTAAGGGGATTTCTAAGTGGGATTTCGTTGGAAAGGGTAGTTGTGGTTCATGTAGTATTAATGCTATCTGTTCTTGCTATTCTTATTGTCTATCACAAACTGGGGGGAGCCAAGTGCCCTGTTCCCCCTAGTGATGTTACTATTGTTGTGTATTTTAAAACTCAATAAAAACGTTTAAAATAAAAAAAGATCTTGAGAATTCTGGAAGACTGATGACTTGGAAAAAACAGGATAGGGCATCAGTGCGTAGATTCTTTCCTGCTGGGTGATACCATAACACAAAATAAAATTGATTGAAAAATAGAGACCAGCAGGCTTGGTGAGCATTCAACTGCTGGGCTTGAGCCAAATATTCAAGATTTTTGTAGTCAGTGTACATCATTACTGGGAATTGGGCACCCTCCAACAAATGGTGCCATACTTCGAGAGCCAATTTAACAACTAAGAGGTCCCTTTCACTGATGGAGTAATTCCCCTCCACCAGGCATAACTTCCTCGAGAAAAAGGCACAGGTAACAAGAACACCATGAGGATCATGTTGAAGCAGAACAGCTCCTACCCCAAGCATAGAGGCATCGACCTTTACAATAAATGGTTGGGTGGGATCAGGGTGGAGAACGCACTCCAAACCCAGGATCTGCTCCTTTCCTGGTAAGGGCGGTGAGAGGTGCCGTTAGGGAAGAGTAGTCTCGAACAAATGGTCAGTATTCGTTCAAAATCCCTACGAAGCCTGAAGCAGAAGAAGATTAGCAGGCCATTGTCCCCTGTACAGGAGATGTCTACTTACTTTCTATTACCTGTACTTCTATGGGAGAACTGGGATCCCTAAACAACTAGGCTGAGAAGCGATGATGCTCATAGCACCCAAACCATCAAAATTAGTGAGGCCCAACAAAATAATTTTTGAGGCTATGTGAAAAGGAAATTTTTTCATAAATCATCTGGTTCCTGGTTTGATCCCCAAGGAAGGTCTTTTCTTCCCAAGATCAGCTATGGCTGGGGATGCTGCAAAAGCAGCATTCATAGCCCTGGGCTGAGAGATGGAATGGTGGTCATTGCTTAAGAGTGACACCTAGTGATAAGAATCAGGGTCCATGACTGCAGGGTTCCAGAAGGAGTCCTGGTGCATCAATCCCAGGCCAAGTCCATCACTGCAATGACCAAACTAAGGCCTGGATTTTCTAAGGTCGCAGACCTTAGAGAATCCGGCAGTAACGGGGGGCGGAGGGCAGGCCTGTGAAAGCCAGCAGCAATCGCACCTCCGTGGTGCGATCGCTGCCGGCTTTCGCAAACCAATAGCGCCACCTTGAAAGGTAATGCTATTGGGCGCATTACTGGCGGTGATAAGGGGCCATACCTTTTCACTGTCAGTGATGTCTTCGCCGCATCCGCCCCAGTGCCGCCCCGACTCCTTCCCTTCCGGTGCCGACTCCGTCCCGATCTAGCTATCGAACGCAAAAAGGGACTTTTCACGTGCGAAAACTATAGAAAATGACCTCCTAAGTCAGTTGGGAGAAGGGATATAAAATTGGGGGGGGGGGGGGGGGGGGGGGATTCTCAGGTAATTGTGAATGAAGGGTCAGGGCAACCAATACCAGCTCTGGTTCTAACTGAGCTGGAAGTACAAAGGAACATGAGGAAACTGCCAGGCCAATAAAAAAGAAGAAATAAGTGATATGGAATAATTTTTACAGATATTTATAAAGGCATAGTATACATTTAGGGCCGGATTTTTATACCTACGAGCGGGTGTAGATTTGTGCACGCAACCCTGCGCACACAAATCTACGCCCGATTTTATAACATGTGCACCTTGCGCACGCTGAGCCCTAGGAGAGTCCCGATGGCTTTCCCTTTTCCCTCCACCCCCCCACCTTCCCCTCCCTTCCCCTACCTAACCCGCCCCCCAGCCCTACCTAAAAGCCCCCTGACCTTTATTTTTCAAGTTGCACCTGCCTCCGGGTGCGCAATCCCCCGGCCTAGAGGCCCTAAGGAGACCTCTGGCCACACCCCCGCCCCACCCTGGACCGCCAACACCTCGCCCCTTTTTTCAAGCCCCGGGACATACACGTGTCCTGGGGCTTGCGCACGTCACCGGGCCTATGCAAAATAGGCTCGGCGCATAACCCCCTGCGCGCTTAAATCCAGCTGGATTTATGCACGTAAGGCTTTTAAAACCTGCCCCTTAATTCTGAGCACTAATATATAAGCACCATAATATTTATAATCACATGCCTTATTTTAAATTCCATAGTTTTTATTACCAAAATATTTTTTTAAACTCTATCTTCTGTTGAAATTGAAAAAAACTATTACTTTTCCAAATGATCCAACATGGTATCCATACCTGGAACTTGAACTATAACATGAAATAAAGAGCAAGGAAAGTTGTATCAAAATTCTGAAAACATTTTTAATTTCCATACCATGTTTGAACGTAATAAGGACACAAAGATGATAACTTTTAAACAGATGTGCAGGCACACGTGTGCATTTTCTGGCTTGCACCCAGGGACAAGGCCATTTTATAACATACATGCGTATATGCGTGCATATTATAAAATAGAAGAAAAGTTCCACAGCAGGGAACCAGGCATGCGATTGAGTGCAAAACTATTTATACTGTGGTTTTAATGTGACAGCTGGGAATGCCCATGAGCCTCCCCTTTTAAAAAAAATATTTGTATGCACAGCGGAAGATATGTGTGTATGTCGGCGCCTTTTAAAATCCACTCGGCGCACACCGGCCAGACATATTCGCATATCTCACAGTTTTGGTGTATGCCAGGCTTTTAAAATTCAACTTAAAGTGTCCAAGTTTTTCAATAAAAAAATCTTAAGACATCAGATAATTTCATATACTAATGGCTAAAAAGCATGCCATTTGATAATTGGTCCAGAGGATAAACACCTTCAAATGGATGCAATTCGAAATGTTTACATGGTGCTGATGTGCATTAAATTTTTAAAACCATTCCAGGACTTCATATGTATATATACATCAAATCAATTTCAAAGAAGACGATTCAGATTGAAAAAGAGATATGATCAACCAGCCAATTAAATAAAAATTCACATAAATATATCAACTAATCAATTTGTATAACCACATGGAAATTACAAACAAAAAATACACAAACTGTGCACTGCTTACAAAAAGCTTCACTACTAGGAAATATTCTTTACAGAAAATTGCAGAAAGTCATTAGATTAAATATACAGCATATGACAAAGTTAATATGGAGGGAGGGTAATTTTCAAAAGGACTTCTATGGGTAAAATAATGCATTATACACAGAAATGTCCCTTTGCTAAATTGAACGCTCAATATTGTATAAATTTATTACAAAGATTTAAGTATTTTATTGCATTTTATGTTGTTGAAAGTTGCCTTGGATGTTTGTATGGAAAGGTGTCTGCTAAAATAAAGATAATGATGATGATGATGATGATGACATACACTTGCAATTATGTGCATATATCCTGTATTTATGTAATTTTAAATGCATAGGAGAGAGGCATTCCACGGATGAAGTGTAGGCAGGGTTTAGATGTACAGACATACTTTTTGATTTTTTTCAAAATATTTTATTGAGTGAGCATGCACATAGAAAAAATTCAACCAAACAGGAAATACCATACAAGCTCAGCACAGTTTTTTTCATATTAAGAAATGAAAATGCAACTCCTTTATGTAAATAAGTAAATGACAAGCCCATCCCCCCTTCCCCCCCCCCACCCACCCCTTCCCCGAGAATCTCTGATCAGTTCATCTGCACTTGCTCTACTGTGGAGGCCCCTCGGCGACCACCTATAATCCTACAATACACATTACCACATCCAAGGCAGGGCACAAAACATAAACAGCTGAACAATCCCCTATGCGTTCCCTAAAGGCGCCAAGGTCCGAACAGTAGGGGATAAAGATCTGTAGTAACAACTTTTTGATTTTATAAACTAAAAGGTGAATTCTAAAAGCTTGGTGCTTGCAATAATTAGGGGATGCGCGAATAAGTCGGGCTTGTGTGCACCAAGCAGATTTTAAAAGCCGTCTAGATATGTGCGTATGTCCCGCAGCTCACACATCTCCAAAGTTTTCAAAAAGGGTGGGGCAGGTCATGGACATTTTTGGGCGTGAATAAGAGATGTGCACATAGAGACTTATGCAACTGGGCATGTGCCCAAATCCCCTGCTTTGTAAGTTTACTTCTGCTATGGAGGAGGTGTAAGTTATAAAATAAAGAAAAATAGGCAGATCTGGGAGTTTTAAGAGTCAGGTCTAACGGGGGGGGGGGGGGGGGGGGGGGAGTGAAGGCTATTAACCTAGGGGATTGTGAAGAACTACTCCTTAACTGGACAAACTGGGGACGAACTGGTTTAGCTGGCAATGGTGTCAGCGCATGCCATTTTTAAAATCCCCCGACTTCCGAGGTAGAAGTGGAATTTGCGTGAACATGCATGCGCCCATTTCAAATGTGGTGCACATGTGTGTGTGGCCAGACTTTTTTATAACATACACGCATATGCACACGTATGTTATAAAATGGCCACATCCCTGGGCACGGGCCGACACACGCACACAAATGTGCGCTCACTCACTGGTTTGAAAATTACACTTCCTGTGAGTAAATTCTTTCAGCAAAACTATGTGTATCAAATAGCAGGTGTAACTGTGTGCATTTAGTTTTGCTGAAATAATATTCAAAGTGAATTTATATATGTAAGATCACTTTGAAAACTGGTGAAACTTGGGCACATGACAACAGCCCACAAATGTTTGTGTCCTTTTATAAAATTACACCCATAATGACAGATTAGGTCAGAAGTAAGAAACGTTGCTCGAGTGCTACAAACGGATTTTCAGAATATCCACAATGAATATGCATGAGATATATTTGCATGCAATGGAGGCAGTACATGTAGATTTCTGTTATGTATATTCATTGAGGATATCCTGAAAACCAGACCTGTTTATGGCACTGAAGGGCCAGAGTTCCCTACCTCTGGACTAGGCGTTTGCTCATATGAAGTGTATAGGCATCAACCCCACTATCCCAATACAAAAAAGAAGAACACAATGACAGGAGGGTGCCCTGTTGGCTGGGTGATAGTCTCAATTCCCTTTGTGGAGCCTGCAGTCAAAAAATAAATATAAAATCGTTTTTAAGATAGTTTAGTTTAAAAAAAGCTTTTTTAGTTCTGCGGTTATTGTGATTTGTGAGAAGCAGAAGTATGTCATAAGGCAAGGATAGGCTACTCTAGTCAGTGCCACAACCAGGTCCAGTTTTCATCATATGCACAATGAATATGCATGAGATGAATTTGCAAACAATGAAGGCAGTGCATGCAAATCTCTGTCACACATATTCATTGTGGATGTTTTGAAAACCAAACATGGTTGTGGCAGTCTAGAACTGGAGTTGCCTACCTTTCTCATAAGGTATGTATGTCCATTGATTAATAAGTTGTAGTGTGATTGACAGTTGATGTGAAACTATAGGCACCATAAAGTCTCAGTTAAGATAATAATGCATGTGGATACCTTGCAAGCATCATGTAATATATGAAGAGTAGTGGCACTATTGTTGTTTTATGAATAGTATTATTTTATGACTACAGAGAGTATAAAAGCTTAAAGACATTTTAGTAAAGAATGTACTGAACCCTATGCACTAAACCTCAAACTAAAACATTTTAGTATGTGCCTTATAAAAAATGTAACACGCATGCCAAAATGCAGCTTAATGGGTAATGCACAACATTTTAGCATGTATACACGAAAACAAAGCCGCCAAAGAGCATGAACTTTATTAGTATGCACACTAACCCAAAAAAACTGCAGCTTCTAGGCACTAACATCATCTGAGAGCTAAATAGCTTGTACACACTAAAGCAATGGTAGTCAACTCTGGTCCTCCAGAGCCACCAACAGATAAGGTTTTCAGGATAAATACAATGAATATGCATGAGATAGATGTGCTTGCACTGCCTCCATTGTATGCAAATCTATTTCATGCATATTCATTGTGGATATCCTGAAAAATAGGTCTGTTTGTGGCTCTGAAGGACTAGAGTTGGCCACTCGTGCACTAAAACATGCATGTACAGTTATTTTTTTACTCATAGCTAGCTCCCTTGCTACAAACCTGGAGCTGTCATTGGTGAGGGAAGAAGTGAGAGGTCATCTGAATCCCAGTATAGGAGGGGAAATAAGAGAAAAGACTTCGAGGAGAGGAACAACAGACTAAAAGCACATGCCTCAAATGACAAGGAGAATGATTGGTATCACTAGGTGCCTCGGTCAACCCTGACATTTCCATCCCATTGATGCCAAGGAGGGACATCTGCCAGGTCTAAGTTGGAAAGACAAAGGCGACCATTCCCCGCTATGAGTAGTGTTGTGGAATGTTGAGACTGTGGTGTTAAGATAGCAATGGCACATTGACACTTATTCATGCTGACGTTTCAGAATGTCTGCAGTTGTCTTTGGACAAACTAGCCACAACATTGACAGCAATGGCTATTGCCATTTGTCAAAAAAGCAAGTGCAAGCAATAGATAACAATACCCTGAAACCTCTCCCTCCTTCCATTGCATCCATTTCATCTACCCCATGTAGCAGCAGTCATCTCAAAAGGTCACAAAAGGCTATAGAGGGACATCTAAGCTTTGGTGGGAAGATGTTTTCTGACTATCCTTCCTACTGCAGCTCCATCAGGATATCTTTTATAAAGAATTTATCCCCTCATCTGATGCAGCCTTGACTCTGCTGTGACACCCGGCTTGCAGACTGTGGAAACCATTCGACCACCATGCAGTACATAAAACACGCTGTGAAATATTTGTGTTGCAATCGTGCAATGTCTAAGAACTTGGGGGGGGGGGGGTGACTATTTTCATTTGTGACAGCATTGTGCCTTACATGTTTTAAAGTATATAACAATACTAGAACAACTGTTGTCCTCTGTGAACGTTTTGCTTGGATAGTAATTTGCCTTGTGTAAATAAATGCTACTTTATTTCTGAAGTGCTCAAATGAGGGTTGATGTCTTTTCCGTTTCCAACCTTTGGGTAAACTTTTACAATGTCATCTCATGTGCATCTCCTCCATCTGTAAGCTCTAATGCTTGCTATTTATTGAGCCCTTTCAATGGCATGTGTCCTAAAAATAGAGTGTAATTGATATAGAAGGTGCAGTAAATGAAAATGTATGGTTAAAGGCATCTATGGTAGAGTGTGATCCAAAATCTTGTGTTGTGAAAATTAGACAGGGAAGGTTAAGGAAAGGAGAAGAGTGACATTTTGTAACTTATGATCCTTACTGGAGCCCTTCATGAAAAGCAATAATTAATTATAAAAGATGAGGAGACTAAACAGCATTGTGGCGTAGCCTAGTGATTAGAGAAGCATGCCGAAAGCCTAGGAACCCTGGGTTCAAATTCCACTAACATCTCTTATGATTTTGGTTAAGCCACGTCATCCTCCATTGCCTCAAATGCAGAGGCCTGCTTAGTGCTTACTAAGATGGTATTGCAGCTTTTTTATAACGTTTGCCATACGTGTGCACGTTATAAAATAGCCCGGCCGCGTGCACATGTACGCCAAATTTTAAGTGGGCGTGTGCAAGTGCATGCAAATGCCACTTCTACTGCATAAATCGCGGGATTTTAAAAGGAGCAGGCACCAACGCTATTCCTAATTTACCAATTCGTCCCCAGTTCACCCAGTTAAGAGATAGGTCCTCCAAAGCCCCCCTAGTTAAATAGCCTTCACTTCCTCCAGTTAGCCCCGACCCTTAAAATCCTGCAGAGCTGCCTGGTTTTCTTTGTTTTTTAACTTACACGTCATCCGTACACAGTAGGGGGCCACGGCACACTCCAGATCGCCTAAGTATTTATACGCACATTTCAGGTTCATGCCCTAAAAGACCCATGCCTTGCCCAGACTATGTCCACGCCCCACCCTCTTTTGAAAACTTCTGAGATGTGCGTGCTCCGGGAGATACGCGTGTATCTCGGCAGCTTTTACAATCCGCTCAGCAGGTGTGAGCCCAACATATTTGTGCATCCCCTAAATAATGCGCGTGTTGGGGCTTTTAAAATTCATCTTTAAAGATTTTCTCCCATTTTGTATCTATGTAAAAAAATTTTTAATAAACAGGGCCCCTCGATTGTAAGCCCTCTAGCGCACCTGAATGTAATCCATCTTGCAGTAGCTGATCAGTCACAAAAGGTGTGATATAAATTTAAATTAATTTAAATGGTAGTGAAAAGCATATTGGTGGCAACTGGATTGCAAATATATTTGAGTCTGAGAGCTGTAGATATGGTGTTGATGTATCTGAGAGAATTAATCCGATGTAGCAGATTGGTGGAGAGAGCTGATGGCAACAGTACAGTATGTTTGATGGCCCGACCTACAAAGCAGCACAAATGTATTTTATCAAGCTGTATGAAGCTTTATTTTGGCCCAAATATCTGTTTTACACTAGGTGATATTTGGCAAAATGCTAATATCTGCTGTAATTTGTCCTCTGCCAACAAAAGGACATAAGGGTGCCTCAAACACACTCAGTTGCCAATGCCAGGAATTCTTCCATTAGAAGCATATATCCTTCACACCATGGTGTATGCTCTCATTTCTGAGAAATTAAGATGAAAAAGGTCATCAAGGATTCTTTTCCAAGAAATCCAGAAAAGGGCAACTGCTTGCAAGAGAGAGTGCTCTATAGAGTGCACAGTAGCTATTTAAGAGGTAACAACTTTATACAGTAAAGTGGGTAATTTTCAAAGAGACTCTTGTAGGTAAAGAGTGGCTTAACCAAGAGAAACAACCGTTTAGAAAAATGAATGAACAATACATTTGCAGAGGGGAGAGGTGTTCCAGGAGATGGAGTCTGCACAGGGTTGGGACTTCCACGCATGCATTTTTATTTAAAAAGTATGCATGGAAATTCTTTCAGCAAACCTATGTGTGAGTAGTTTTCCCAAGGTAATTCGCAAAGTGGACTTATACACGTTCTTCCACTGTGAAATATTTGCTGGCTTACTGATGTGCAATGTTACAAAATTACTCCCACAGTGTGTAGGCACATACTTTTACACACATAGGGCAGAGATGTCCCAAAGGGTGGAATCTGGACGGGACTTATACACATGCATTTTAATTTTTAAATGTATGTACATAAATATTCTTTTTTTAATTTAATTTTATCTTTATGCAATTTTACAATTGTAAACAAGATAAACATCTTGAAAAGATACAAAGAAATTACAATACTTTAGAAAGGAAAAATATACAATTTTCTTGAAATAAATGAACATAAGAACATAAGAACATGGCGTACTGGGTCAGACCAAGGGTCCATCAAGCCCGGCATCCTGTTTCCAACAGTGGCCAATCCAGGCCATAAGAACCTGGCAAGTACCCAAAAACTAAGTCTATTCCATGTTACCATTGCTAATGGCAGTGGCTATTCTCTAAGTGGACTTAATAGCAGTGACTTCTCCTCCAATCCTTTTTTAAACACAGCTATACTAACTTCACTAATCACATCCTCTGGCAACAAATTCCAGAGTTTAATTGTGCGTTGAGTAAAAAATAACTTTCTCCGATTAGTTTTAAATGTGCCCCATGCTAACTTCATGGAGTGCCCCCTAGTCTTTCTATTATCCGAAAGAGTAAATAATCGATTCACATCTACCCGTTCTAGACCTCTCATGATTTTAAACACCTCTATCATATCCCCCCTCAGTCGTCTCTTCTCCAAACTGAAAAGTCCTAACCTCTTTAGTTTTTCCTCATAGGGGAGCTGTTCCATTCCCCTTATCATTTTGGTAGCCCTTCTCTGTATCTTCTCCATCGCAATTATATCTTTTTTGAGATGTTTACACTTCTCTGTATAAAGTCCTCAAATATAGAGGGGACGGTTAAACTCAACCTATAGGAAACTTATTCCAAAACAAAAGAAATAGGCTAGGTAGACAGGGAGATCTATATATCTATCAGGAACTTATAACTTCTATCCGGGACTTGCTGGTATCTCAGTATTTTTCCCCACTAAAAACTGTATCAGTTGGGATGGGTCAAAGAAAACATACGTATTACTTCTATATTTTATTATGCATTTGCATGGAAACTTTAAATAAAAAGACCCCCCAATTGATAATACCTGAGGTCTTAACAGCAGGAAAACCTTCCTTCTTTTCTGTGTCTCTCATGAGACATCAGGAAAGGCTCTAACACTACAACCAAGAAACAATTCACTCCTATGACGAAGACATAATTTTAACAGCCATTCCTTATCATGTTCCAGTGCAAGTCTCACTAGTAGAGTAGCTGGCGTCGCCAGTTCTGTGTCTGAAGTCTCCAGAATACGCGAAATACTCAAAGATTGATTCTGTAGAGGCTCAGTTAAAGTCCCAACCTCCATTTGCCCTCTAGGTTTGGGCAGGTAAAATATCTTTGTAATTGGAGGGATAGCATTCTCAGCTATCTGTAAAATGTGCAACAGATATTTCTTAAACATTTCTCTTGGGGGGTTTAGTGGAACCTGTGGGACATTTATAAATCGTAAATTTCTGTTTTTAATCAGGTTCTCTAAATTCTCCATTTTCATAGCTGTGCTGTTCTTAACTTTTATCACTGCAGACTGTGTTCTTTGTATTCCGCTTATCTGTTGTCTATTCAACGCAATCTGGTGTTCCAGTTCTGTACTAGTGTTGCTCAGCACTTTTACATTTTCCTCTATTAGTTTTATTTTCTCAATTACTGGATGAACTTGTTGCAATATGGAGGACCTCAACTCGATTATAGTTTCCCATATTGTCTCCAAAGTAAATTCAGAAGGCCTTACCACAGCTGGTATGTCGATAGTGGGGATTGCCACCATCATTCCAGCTTGTCCCAGATGAGGAGTTCCTCCTTCTTCTCCGGACTGCCCTTCGATGTTCAAAGGGCTCACAGAGGCCGTTGCTCCTCCGATCCCTGCTGGGTTCCATCCATCAGCACTTCGGTCGTGTTGAGTTGCCCTCAGTTCAAGAGCTTCTCTCTCCTCTGCTGGATTCCCTGGCGGCGTTCCTTCCGCGGGGCTGATTGGTGACATCAAGCCAGGGAGAGAGGGGAGCTCAACTTCCCCTCCCCCACTTTCCAGTGGCTGCAACACTCCCGCACTTGCCTCCCTGTGCACAATGTGAGCGTCCTTAGGTCCAGAGATAGGCATTGACACGGAGGGGACTGCAGGGTAAGGATCCCCCCCACCCTGTGGTTTTCGCTTTCTCCCCATTAGAAAATTATAGCAGCAAGAAAAACTTTTACTAGACTTCAGGAGCTCAGATCGCACCTCCCTACCTAGTGGCCATCTTAGAACCGCCCTCCACATAAATATTCTTAGTAAAACTATGTACACCAAATAGCAAGGACTTGTGCTTACAAGCCTGCTTTGAAAATTGGTGTAGCTAAGCTCATATTTGCCAGCTAACTTGTGTTACAAAATTATTCCCTAAAAACTCTAATAGTCATTATTCATTTAGAATAGAGGGCACCAGAATCTGAGCAGGAGCCATGGATGTCCAGTCTGGATGAGCCATATGGTCTTTATCTGTCATCATGCTCTATATTTCTATGTTTAAATATTCCTGATATTTGAGATCACTCTGCTTTCTACTCTAGCCCCTCCCTTCCCAGGCAGCAGCAGGGCTGGGTAAGGCTGGACAAAGCTCAGGGTAGAACAGGAAAGAGCTACTCTGTTCCTTAATCCAGCCCCTTTCTTTAGGTCATTTCCCCTCCTCTCTTCTCTCCTCCTGATCCTTTCAGGGAACAGGATGGGAGGGGTGAGGGTGGAGAGGTCAGAGCATAGCAGAGAAAAGCTACTCTGTTTCCTAATCCAACCCCTACTCTCTTGTCACCTCCTCCTCTCCCTCCCCCCCCCCCCCCCACACACACACCTAAGGTGCTACCTGGGCAAAATGACAGTTAATAGAGCATTTAGAATGGTAAAGTGCCAGATAAAGGAGCTTTTACAATAAATAAACTTCTAATATTTTCACATCTTCTTATATTTATGATGGGGTCCCTTAGGCATTTTTGATAAATGCATAGGGATTGATTTTAAAAGCAGCGTGTGGTCATCCATGTGCATGTGGTTCCCGGCGCGCATGTTATAAAATCCAATGGCCACGTGCACATGCGCACCAGATTTTAAAATCTGTGCACGAGGGGGGGGATTTTTGCTAAATACGCATGGCAACGCAATCGGGCCTCCCCCAGTTTCCTCCCAGTCCTTAATTGGAGCAGACTGGGAGGGAATTTCCTTACCCCCCCCCCCCCACCTAACCTTCCTCCCTCTTCCCTAACTGTCACCATTTTTTTTATTTTACTAATTACTGTTCCTCCAGAGTTCAAGTAGTTTCTGCGCACCAGCCGGCTGCCGGTGCACACTTCCCTGGGACAACAGCTAATGGCCGCATCCCAGCTGGCCTCCATCCTGCCCTGTCCCGCCCCACCCCGTCCCTGCCTGCCCAAACCACATCCCCGGCCCAGCCCTTTTTCAGGGCCCGGCACTTTTGCATGTAACAGGGGTTACGCGTGTGGCCAGGTCCTTCCAAAAATGCGCACGGCACGCGCAATACCCGGCCACGCATGTAACCTCCATTATTTGCACGCGTGGTCATTTGAAAATTTGCTTGATAATGAATAGAATGTTTCGTTATAAGTTCATCGAATACCAGAACCAAAAATGCTGTTTTTTTAAATATTATGTTTTGGCTGTTTTATGCATATGGATTAATGTAAAGCATAAAAAGAATCTATAAAAGTGCTCCACAGAACTACAATAGAAACCTAAAACCTGCTGTAGAAGTTTCTAATTCTTGCTGCAAAATGCAAACAGGAGCTAATGCAGAGGATCTGGGCCATTGTTTATATTGGTACATTTAATATACATTGAGGTAGATTTTAAAAACATACACGCGCGCGAACAAAAGTGCGCTGGATTTTATAAGATACGCGCGTAGCCGCGCGTATCTTATAAAATCCGGGGTCGGCGCGCGCAAGGGGGTGCACATTTGTGCGACTTGCGCGCACCAAGCCCTGCCCACCCCCCCAGCCCTATCTAGACCCCCTCTACCTTTATCGGAGAAGTTACTACTGCCTCCGGGCAGTAGTAACTTACGCGCGCCGGCGCAGCAAGCCCCAACACAGGCCGCTGTGTCGGGGCACTCGGCCACGGCCCCGGACTGCCCACACGCCCCCGGACACGCCCCCAATCCCTAACCGTGCCCCCTTGGCCATGCCCCCGACCTCCCCTTTTTGCAAGCCCCGGGACTTACGCACGTCCCGGGGCTTGCGCGCGCCGCCGAGCCTATGCAAAATAGGCTCGGCGTACGCAGGGGGGGTTGGGGGTAGGTTTTCGGGGGGTACGCGCGTATCTTACGCGCATACCCCTTTGAAAATCTACCCCATAGAATGGAAATTTTCAAATGCATAAAACAGTTTCACACAAAGAAATGGGGTTATATAAAATTATCCACCTGATGTGCAGGTAAACTTATGCAGGTATGACATGTTCACATGGAAGTTTACCCAGACGGCATAAACATTACAGACATGGGAAATGTATGCACTGTGATAGCAAGTGTAACTTAGGAATGTGCTTTCCATGGGATAATTTTCAAAGCATACTTACATTCTTTGAAAATTGGTGT
The DNA here is from genome assembly GCF_901001135.1 of Rhinatrema bivittatum. NCBI lineage: Eukaryota > Metazoa > Chordata > Amphibia > Gymnophiona > Rhinatrematidae > Rhinatrema > Rhinatrema bivittatum. Next base: position 244,934,130 of record NC_042621.1, on the reverse strand, counting down.
GATTTACGCATGCACTTGCTGAAAAAGTTACCTGCAAATGTTACAAAATTACTCTCTGAAATAAAAGAGAGGGAAATAAGCAGAGTAGGAATTGAAAAGATGGTTAAGATAATTCCCAAAGCACAGAAGAATGTGAAAAAGAAACAAAGACTGAATGAAGAAAGGGGAAAAATAGAACAGGGATTTGAAAAATTAGTATTTTCTATTTAATTTGAAACTAAAATGAGGTTGACAACATCTTCTTCTTGAAGGGAAGTTTTTAAGAACTACCCAAGAATAATGAATCTTTCCATTACAGTTAATATCCTTCAACATTCATGGAATATAGCTAGAGCATCAGCAAGAAAAAAATAGTTCTTTTAATAAAATTTGCACAGATCCTATGGAAAGAGTGACAACTGATGTTTGCTCTTTAATAAAATGGTTATTTTAAGAGCCAGCCCTGTGACTCAGGCCATAGAGCTGCAGGCTGTAGCACAAGAGACTTCAATTTTATTTATTTATTTATTTATTTATTTAAATTTCTTATATACCGGCATTTGCGATGGGAGTCGCATTATGCCGGTTTACAAATAACAAGGTGTGACAAAAGAATAAATACTTAATAACTTAAAACATTAACATGTGATAGAAGAATAAGGTAGCAGTTACAATAAAACAGGGATAAAATGTAACTTGGAATGTTGCATTTTATCCCTGTTGCAATTCCAGTCTTCTTTCCTCGGGAGTTGCCTAGGGTCGGGCATGCAAGGAGGTAACATGTTCAGTCCCAGGGAGGGATAATGGTAGCCACTTCACCCTGCTGGCTGAAGGAGCTTCATCAAAGATAGATCTCAGAGAAGACTTCTTTCTTGTTTGGCAAGAGCACCCTTAGTCATCCAAGCATACATAAAAGGGTAAGAAAAGAATTTTAAAAAATGGCTGTTTTAAAGGAAACTCTACCTAATGATGCACAAGATACTTCAAATGTCTATATCGAAAAAATGTGGTAACCACCAATATGCTTGAAAATAAAATACTTTTATAAACCTTATGAGCAGGGCCAAGATGAAGGAAAAGGAAACTTGTCTTATGGTCTGCAGAGTGCTCCAGAAAATGGGACACCAGTAGGCTCGCCACTCCCCTGAAAGGATGTTAACTAACAAAGAAACACCCTACATCAGTGCTCATTAGTACTTAACTGAAAAAGCTGGGGAAGAAAAATCTTTGCAATAATTCTGCTCCTTGATGAGCAGACCTGTTGGTAAGAACCTTCCAGAATATCAAACTGGATCCTTTTGGTCAGTATAGGAAAACACGCCACTAAAGAGAATATAAACACACTGCATCGACCAAATGGAGTCTTTTATCTTTTGAAACATTTTCTCTGGATACCAGAATGGAAGCTCCTTATGTATTAATCTGAAAAATGTCTGATGCCTGACACCAAAAGTGCCAGCTCTGCGGGTTCAGTGGATGTTCAAACAGCCCCAATATTGAGCAAACATCTTCACTGGTTCCAAGGAGGGTTAATTTGGGTTGTGTTTAGTATCCCTATCATGTTGGAAAGTTGGCTCCCATGCCTGACATTTGGATTTTATATTTAAAAGTGAAGTTCATCAATATAAATTTCACAATGAATATGGAGCATAGGCGGTCCATGTGCTGATACAAGATAGTTTCTAAATATGTATGCAATGAACATTGCTGAATGCTGAGTTGAATGCAATCTGGTCTGTTACCCCTGATGTAGATGTTTGAAGATTTTGAAACACTTCCAGACTCAGGTGCTATTGAATTTAAGGGCCAGATAAGTGGCCTGAAAATTTCTCTGTGCAATTTCACATTTTTTCTAAAAATAATGGACTTGTATTTTCACCCAGTTGACCAATGATTATACTTCAAACCGCCATGTATATGCAATGTCTTTACACTTTGCAAAATTTGGTGTTATATGATAGTCACTTTCTATAATTTGAGAATTTTTCTCAGCAATGTGTACGTTGTGTAGGATTTGTTAATTTTCATTTCCAAAATGAATAATATTTTAGGAAAATAAAACACCACTGCTTTTTAATCCTGAGTCCCTGAGCACAGTCTAGGCTGTCAGAAAAAATAAATGAGAGGTATATAATGTATGTATAAAAAGGTTTGCATGCAAGTAGACAGTATAGGAGTGTGTAACGTGTGATTGAATGAAGTAATACTATAAATGCACATAAACTAGGCCTAGAATAATATAATAGAAATGGCCTGCATGCTACTGTAATTAGACTAATGTAGCACAACTCTCACCCTTTAAAAGCAGTTTTGTGAAATTTTATCCAATGTTTAAAACTAAGGGAAAGTTGTTAAAATGTTTTGGGAAGTTATCTGATAGCATACAAGAAGAGGTTTTGTTTAAAGCTAGGTTTCTTATTTTTTCTGCAACCATAATCAAATTCTGAAGATGTCAAAACTGCATGGAAAATAGGGACAGCTGCTTGGCTGTGGTAGCACTCTATCCTGGAGTTCTGCCAACCTCAAACAGGCCTAAATATATTCCTGTCTGGTGGCATGCTGAGGTGAATGAAAGACAACTATGTGTTTGGGTGAAGAGGTATTTGTGGATTGAGTAAAGAGTGTTAATGAAACTCCAGCTAGAAATATTTCTGATATTCGCACTTAAGTTTTTTATTCAGCAGAAAATGGTGAATCAGACTGGGCTATCATTTGACTGATTTGGCCTTTTGCAGTAAATAATCCCATTGAGTATGGCAAAAGAAGTACTGAATTGGCCCATTGGTTTTTTTTTTTTACTTTTTCAGTTATTTTAAAAGAACCATATTTAAATGTTTCTGAAAGGTTTGACAAAAGTACATTTTTCTCTTTCAGTTGTAAAAGTATGGGTTTCAGTTAACTTCATTGGAGTGCTTCCAAAAACCTCAAAAAGTTTTTTTTTTTAAGGACTGAGGTATAGTCAGGATGTGAACTTTCCAAAAAATGATGTTTCCAAGTATGGAGACATGATATTTTCTGACCTCTAGAAATTAAAATTTAACTGATAGCCTGGTACTTTAAAATGCAAATCGGATTATTATTATTACCCAGTCATAGCTGGTGAACTGGGGCTCCAGGCAAGAAATTGCCCAAGGTCTCACAAAAGGTCAGTGACAGAGCAGAGTCTTAAATGTGCAATTCCACTTTTCTCAAGCACTAACCACTACCTCATACTCCAAGCATAAATAAAAGGATGATAACAGCAAATAGAAACATAGCAACTTGATGACAGAAAAAGACCATATGGCCCATATAGTCTGCCCATCTGCCCAATTTATTTAGCTTTATAATTCCCATCAATTCCTTAAAGATCCCCTGTATTTATCCCATGCTTTCTTGAATTCAGATACTATTTTTGTTTCTACCACCTCCACTGGAGGCTGGTCCATACATCCATCACCCTCTCTGTAAAGAAATATTTCCTAAGATCATCACTAGTGCAATGGTATTTTTATTTATTTATTTATTTAGAGCTTTTCTATACCAGCATTCATGATACAATCATATCATGCCGGTTTACAGATAACAGGGGGTGCAGTAACTTTGTACATTTAACAAATGCATAAGAAACAAAAAAGTTACAATATAACAGGGTTGCTGGAACTGGTGGAGGAAGGAGACAATAATTAAAGAATTTATACAGAAGTAAATTATTTACATTGAGCAGTATTTACATTATTTGGCCCCTTAGGCGAAACTTACAGCTTTGCACCCCGTCTGCCCCCCCCCCCCCCCCACACACACACACACACAATTAGAAATTATGTATTTATAACAAAAGAGGATATTGTTGCTAGATGCCACATATCAAATTCATTAAATAGTAATAATTCTAAACTTTTTAAAAATGTTCCAAACACCAATAAAATATTTCAAAACAGCAGACACAAAACTAATAAAGATGAAAAAATATCCCCTTCTCTCCGTACCTGGGAACTTTTGATTTCCAGATGCCCTGAGAATGTCGTTTAGCAAGCGGTGGGAATGGTTGCTGTGCACACAGACATTTTCCTCTCTTCACTCACATACACTCTGAATCACACATACACACACTCCATCTTTCTCACAAACATGCTCACATGTACACACTCGGTCTCACACTCAAACACACTCATGTTCAGAAACACATCTGCTCAAATTCACAACACACTCTCCCATGCTCTCACACGTGTTGTCCCACACATATACTTAGTCTTGTATACACACATAGGTGCTCTCTCATACACATGCGATCACTCACTGGCTTTCTCCCCCTCTGGAAGCAGAAGCAGCAGCAGCCATCTCCTCTTTATTTGAGTTTGGGTTGCTCCTGCTCTACTCTTCAGGTCTGCCACTGCTTGGCCTCCTGCTCCTCACTGTTTCTTTGGCTCCGCAAACACACTGTTGTGGAAGATCCTGTTCTGCCTCCTTTTATCATCTCCATGGCCTGCCACTGCTGAAGCTCCTGCTCCTTCGCTTTTCTTTGCCCTCGTGGGACCGCACCTCTGCTCTTCCTCATTTCATAAGCCCTGTGGACCTAAAGCCATTCCTACTGCAACAATGGCATTTCTTCCCATCAGCAAGCACCCCCTCAACTACACTTCCTCTTCCTGCCCATACCAGCAAGGACATGTTATTACTCTGCCGCCCTCAGGATGGTGGCGCTCTAGGTGGCTGCCTAGTCCGCTTAGTGCTTCCACCAGTCATGACTAATATTACTCCTGAGTCTATCCCCCTTTCACCCTTATCCCATGATTCCTCATTTTGGAGCCTCCTTTTCATTGAAAGAGGCTCATCTCCTGTGCATGGAAACCTTTGAGATATTTAAACATATCTATCATATCTCCCCTATCTTGCCTTTCCTCTAGGGTATACATGTTTAGATCTTTAAGACTATGCCCATATGCTTTAGAATGAAGACCACTGCCCATTTTAGTAGCCACCCTCTAGACCGACTCCATCCTGTTTATATCCAGTATTCTGAGTGTGGTTTAACAAGGGACCTATACAGGGGATACATTACCTCCCTTTTTCTGCTGACTATTCCTATGAAGCCCCCACTTTAAAATCATCAGAAACAATCAACCTAGATCCCACTCTTCCTTCATGTTTAGAAGAATTTCACCTCCAATACTGTACCTTTCCCTTAGGCTTTTGAATTCTAAATACATTACTTTGCATTTTTTAGTATTAAATTTTAGCTGCCAGACATTGGACCATTCCTCGAGCTTCATTAGATCCCTCCTCATGTTTTCCACACTTTTCTAGCTGTCCATCTCTTTTAGATTTGGGTATCTCTGGCAAAAAAACAAACTTTTCCCGACAATTCTTCTGCTATGTTGCTGACAAAAATTTTGAAAATAAGAATTGTACAGATAGTTTTACCTCTAAGGGCATACAGAGTTTTAAAATGGTATTGTATGCCCATGGAGAAACATTTTAATAGTCAACTTTTAAGTTGGCTGTACTGATGTTCTATTAGAGAAAAGAGGATCAGAAGACTTTGTACAAGAAGATTAACAAAACTATAACAAAGTGCTTTAAAATCTGTTTGTATCATTGCAAAAATGTAGACACAGGAAGGATAATTTTCAAAGCCATTTCCAATAGTAAAGCAGTGCTTTACCCCTAGAAATGACCTTTTACAAAATTGCCCATCAATATGGGGCAGATTTTCAAAGGGTCACACTCGTAACGTACGCGCGTAACCCCGAAATCCTGCTCCTGCACGCACCGAGCCTATTTTGCATAGGCTCGGCAACGCGCATGAGCCCAGGGATGCGTGTATGTCTCGGGGCTTTGAAAAAGGGGCAGGAAAGGGGCGGGACCAGGGGCGGGGCGCCAGTCCGGGGGCAGTCCCGAGTCCTCCGGCACAGCGGCCGTGCTGGGGGATGGCGCGCCGGCAGCCGGCTGGTGCATGCAAGTTACGCCTGAAATAAAGGTGGGGGGGGATTTAGGTAGGGCGGGGGTGGGTTAGATAGGGGAAGGGAGGGGAAGGTGGGGGGGGAGTGGAAGGAAAGTTCCCTCTGAGGCCGCTCCGAATTTGGAGCGGCTTCAGAGGGAATGGTGAAAGTCATCGGGGCTCCCCTAGGGCTCGGTGCGCGCAAGGTGCACAAGTGTGCACCCCCTTGCGCACGCCGAGCCCTAGGGGAGCCCTTTCACCATTCCCTCTGAAGCCGCTCCAAATTCGGAGCGGCCTCAGAGGGAACTTTCCTTCCACTCCCCCCCCCACCTTCCCCTCCCTTCCCCTATCTAACCCACCCCCCGCCCTACCTAAATCCCCCCCCCACCTTTATTTCAGGTGTAACTTGCATGCACCAGCCGGCTGCCGGCGCACCATCCCCCAGCACGGCCGCTGTGCTGGGGGATGGCGCTGTGCTGGGGGATGGGTGATGGCGCTGTGCTGGGGGCTGTGTGTAGGCCCAGCACGCTCGGCCTACATTTGTGCACGCCGGGTAGCGTGCACATATGTAGGCCGAGCGCGCAGGTTATAAAATCTGCCCCTATGTGGATAAATATATGTGCTTATGGCCTGTATGCAAGAAAGTATACCCACAGTGAGCAGAGGCATTCTGGGAGGTGAGGGTGCACTTAAGCACATAAAGGCAAAGTTTCAAAATGTGACATACATAAAATTAGCACTTATGCTGTAAAATAGCCTGTGGTAGCATACAGTACATGCTATAAACCCAAACATGAATGCTTAAATAAGGATACTTGAGCAAAAATGCTAAAAATGTTAAAAAAGGGCAGTTGAGGGACATTCACGGATGGGGCCAACTTTACATGTGTAGGTTGCTATTTTACAACCTGCCAAAGTGATGCACATAAGTCTCTAACTAGCTTATATTTACATCTGATCATTTCCTGGCATGAGTGAGAAAAAAAGATTTTATTTCAAATACTGACTGGGTGAGGGGTCTGAGTAAACTTGGGGGAGTTCAGGCTGATAGGAGTGTCTGGATGACCTAGAAATAGACTGGGCAAACTGGTGGACTAATTGGTAAACTGGTAATTTCCTTCACGCGCACATATTAGAAAATTTGAAGACTTACGTAAAAGCCAAGTGCTAAGGAAAATCTCTGTGTGAAATTGCCATGCATAAATATTTAAAATTAGGAGCATAAATACACGAATATAACAGATTTGTGCCACTTATGTGGATAAGTTTTAAAAAGCACTGCTTAGCCAGTTAGATAAGATAGTCAGATAAGTCTTAAAAACACTATTTATTCAGCTATTGTAGTTATCTGGTTACATAGTGCTTTTTTTTTTTCCGATTTATCTAGCCAGGCAAGTAGTGTTTTTGAGACTATCCAGCTAAGTACTGGCTTTACCAAAACATGGATAACTAGAGGTTTTGCTGGATAGTAGCTTTGTTGCACTAAGCCAGAAAAATGAAAATACATTCCTGCATATCTTTTACATATACATATAGGGGCGGATTTTCAGAGCCCTGCTCGCGTAAATCCGCCCAAAACCGGGCGGATTTACGCGAGCAGGGCCTGCGCGCCGGGAAGCCTATTTTACATAGGCCTCCCAGCGCGCGCAGAGCCCCGGGACTCGCGTAAGTCCCGGGGTTCTCCGAGGGGGGCGTGTCGGGGGGCAGGCCCGGTCGTCGCGGCGTTTCGGGGGCGTGTCGGCAGCATTTTGGGGGCGGGTACGGGGGCGTGGCTACGGCCCGGGGCGGTCCGGGGGAGTGGCCGCGCCCTCCGTACCTGTCCCCAGGTCGCGGCCCGGCGCGCAGGAGGCCCGCTGGCGCGCGGGGATTTACGCCTCCCTCCGGGAGGCGTAAATCCCCCAACAAAGGTAAGGGGGGGGTTTAGACAGGGCCAGGCGGGTGGGTTAGGTAGGGGAAGGGAGGGGAAGGTGAGGGGAGGGCAAAGGAAAGTTCCCTCTGAGGCCGCTCCGATTTCGGACCGGCCTCGGAGGGAACGGGGGTAGGCTGCGCGGCTCGGCGCGCGCCGGCTATACAAAATCCATAGCCTTGCGCGCGCCGATCCAGGTTTTTAGCAGATATGCGCGGCTCCGCGCGTATCTACTAAAATCCAGCGTACTTTTGTTTGCGCCTGGAGCGCAAACAAAAGTAGGCTATTTGCGCGCCTTTTAAAATCCACCCCATATGTTGTAGGGTAGATGAGCACATATTTTACATTGTGCATATGCATTTGTACGCACAATATAAAATGCATGTGCATGAGCATGTGCATCCCTATACACACGGATATGGTCACGTGTGTACATGATTTAAGGTTATCCTCCCTCTTTTTACATTTTCAAAAGGATACACATTCAAAGATATAAATGTGAGAGGGTAGTTTTGATGAAATAATTTTCATAGGGAAAATACAGTATGTGTGTATTCTCCCTTTGAAAATTAGTGTAAAGTATGGAGGCCATTGCCTTAAAATCTATACAAGCTGTTACAAAATTACCCTCAGAGGAGGCAATTTTCAGTAAGTTGACTGGGTGCAAAGTACATAGGCAGTTTTGTAGCAGTGCATTTTGCAGCTAAATTTTAAAATGAAATAACCCTGGTAGTTTCTTCTTGAAAAGTAATTACAAGGTATTTGGTAAAATAAAACAAAAAACTTGTGCCTTGCACCTCCTCTTTCTACAGGCCGACTACACATGTGTACATTTGAAAATTTCTAAATCTAACCCTGCTGTTATGGGACCGCCTCCAGCGGGCACATTTCTGGGAGATTGTGTAGCCTTCGACAACGACGCAACCGCAGAGGAGCTCCGGAAAGCACCAAGGCAGGCAAGGAGTGTTCAAGCACGGGCTGGAGATGCAGAACCCTGGCCTCTGCCAAGCCTGATTGCATGGAAGAGACCCAGCAATGCAATGTTGGTCTCTGGAGTAGCCCTCCGGCCACTCAATAGCCCTTTTGGACCTGTCGTACAGTAACGGCAGATGCGACAGGACTGCAGAGGCTGAGGGCTGGAACAAACAGGTTCAGATGAAGACTCAGGATACTTGGAGAAGGTGAGATGAGACTCATGATACTTGGAGAGGTGAGACAGGACTCACGATTACTTGAAGAGGTGAGACGGGATTCACGGGTACTTGAAGAGGTGAGACGGGACGGTTGCTTGATGAGGTGAGATAGGACTCACAGTTATTTGAAGAAGTGAGACAGGACTCACAGTTACTTGAAGAGGTGAGACTGGACTCATGTTGCTTGAAGAGAAGGACTCCGACAGAGTCACAAGATCAAGAGTTCTGAATCAGTACTGCCACACCACGCGCCCTACACAGCCAGTCAAGGCAGGTCTATGCTTCCGTAACTGTTTTTAGATTTAATTTCTCTCTTAATTGTATAGTTAAATTTTAAAGCTACACTTTATTTCTAATTGATATTAGCTGCTATTATTTTATATTATTCCTATTTTATTGTATTTTCTTGCTTTTTATTGAATGTACACCATTGTGATGGTTTTATTACTGATGTGACAGTATAAAAAAACAAATAAACCATAAACCATAGGTCACAGACCATGCTGGTGATTCCCGATTCAGGTTGCTTGGAGGTTACAAAATGAAGACTCTGGTGAGGCCTGCACCGAGGCATGCCCTCCACAGCCAATCAAGGCCAGGCGCAGACCACACTGATAAGGAACAGGTTTATGCAGAGTTCATTCGCATGGACGGAAGCAAGTGCAAGGGACTCCGAAGGCCCGGACAGGATTTGGGATTCGGAGGAGAAGCTTGGAGACGGGACTCAGAGCCAGGAACCCAGAGACGGGACTCTGAGCAAGAACACTGAGGCAGGACTCAGTGCAAGGAACATTAAAAGCCGGGATCTTCTGGAGGCTTGCGCTGCTGAGGAAATGGGCATCTGGATGTGTGAAGATCAGGACGTGAAGACATCAGAAGAATAGGTCATCAGGACCAGAGGATCTGAAGGACGAAACATCAGAAGGTCTGAGACTGATGAGACAGAGACACAAGACCAGACGAGAGACCATAATGAAGATGAAGACGAAGACATGGAATTCCAACATGGAACGGAGTGCGCAGGAGAAGCTGGATGCAGAGAAGTCTAAGGAGGACTGGCTCCTTGCGAAGGCAATGAAGCAATGAATACAGACCCTTTTTATAGGGCTGGGAAGAGAGGTGGAGGGATGCAGGACCTTGGAGAGCGGCGTCCCTGCCGCTGAGTGCAGGAGCAGGACTGGGCCGTGGAACAGGCCCTGACGCGGAAGGCAACTTCCTGCCGCAGAGGAGGGACTGTGGGCGACCTCTCGACTACACAAGGATGCCATCAATGGTCTCCTGGCTGCAAGGACTACACCAGGATGGCTCCTCGCCGCCAGACAGGAGAAAGAATGTCAGCAGTCTCCAGACCGCAAGGGGAGTGGCGGCGGCACCCTGCCGCCGCATGACAGCAAGAATGTCAGTGGCCTCCAGGCCGTGTAGGAATGCTGTTGGCGGCCTCCTGGTCTCAAGGGCTGCACAGTAGCGGCTCCAGCCATGCTGAGAAGGCGTCGGCGGCCTCTGGGTCACGGTAAAAAAGAAGAAAAAAGAGTTCAGAGGCTGCCATGGCGTTAGCCAGGTGGAATCGTAACACCTGCTTCCCAGAATGCCTCTTTTCTTCAGTGGAATATTTAGCTGCTGTGTCCATGGCAATTTTCTAAGCCAGGAATCTAGGCACCTAACTCCATTAATAGCTACAAACTGAAAGAATCCCCCTAAATGCTCCTCACTCACTTCTTGGTGTAAAAACATTAACTTATTAAAGAACACTCTCTTTGGAGATAATGATATGTGAAGAAGAATGAAGGGATTAACTGGGTTAACATTCAAATCACAGTGGAGTGGAGGAGTAGCCTAGTGGTTAGAGTTCAAATCCCACTGCCAATCCTTGTAACCTTTGGAAAATCACTTTAACCTCCATTGTCTCAGATACAAACATTAGATAAATCATTAAAATGAGTTAGGGCTCTAGCCCGTGTTATATCACATGATATGTGTGATATTTTGCATTTCCTCACCCAGATACCCTCCCCCCTATTACAATGTCCCCCTTTGCATGCAATTTTCATGCATAAATAATACAAATGCATGCAAATAAGGTCATTACTAGATAATTTTATATAAATTTTATCACACCCAACCAAGAAGGTGGTCAGCCATGATAAAATATCTACACTTATTTGAAAAGCATTAAGATGTGCAGCAGCCAGTGAGAAATTGTACATGTGCATGCGATGCAAAGAGCTCCTGGCTCTCAGAGAACGAGTCCGATCTCTGGAGGCTAGAGTGGCAGACCTGGAGGAGCTGAGGCAGACAGAGAGATGAGACCTTCAAGGACATAGTAGCCAAGTCCCAACTTCAGACTGGCAGCCCTGGTGCTGCCTTGGAGGAAGAAGGTCTCATGACTGGAGAGCATCAAACTGGTGCAGCAGAAAAAGATCCTGCTCTCCAGGTGATGCATTGTCCTTTCGCACCAAGGATGTCTCCCCAAGGCCTACTGCCCTGGAGGGAAGGGTTAGGTTGGCAGTCATAGTTGGTGATTCAATTATTAGGAATGTAGACAGTGAGATGGCTGGCAGGCATGAGGATCGCCTGGTAACATGCCTACCTGGTGCGAAGGTAGCGGACATCATGCATCACCTAGATAGGATTTAGAAAGTGCTGGGGAGGAGTCGGCTGTCGTGGTACATGTGGGCACCAAGAACATAGGAAAATGTGGGAAGGAGGTTCTGGAAGCCAAATTTAGGCTCTTAGGTAGAAAGCTTAAATCCAGAACCTCCAAGCTAGCATTATCTGAAATGCTCCGTTCCACGAGCAGGTCCCGAGGCAGGCAGAGCTCCAGAGTCTCAATGTGTGGATGAGATGATGGTGCAAGGAAGAAGGATTCAGTTTTGTAAGGAACTGGGGAACCTTTTGGGGAAGGGGGAGTCTCTTCCAAAGGGATGGGCTTCACCTTAACCAGGGTGGAACCAGACTGCTCGCACTAACCTTTAAAAAGGAGATAGAGCAACTTTTAAACTACAACAAAGAGGAAAGCTGACAGTTGCTCAACAGCGCATGGTTCAGAGGGAGGTAGCTTCAAAGGATACTAATGATGCATTAGAATTAGGGCATCCCGACAATGAGGTTCCAATAATAAGAAAAGTAGTCCAAGTGCCTGTAACTAAAAACTCATCTGAGCTAAAAAAAATTCTAACTTATCCCTATCAATTAAAAAGCTGAATGAAAATACAAACAAAAAACAAACTTTGAAATGTTTGTATGCTAATGCCAGAAGTCTAAGAAGATGGGAGAATTAGAATGTATAGCAGTGAATGATGACATAGACTTAATTGGCATCTCAGAGACATGGTGGAAGGAGGGCAACCAATGGGACAGTGCTATACCGGGGTACAAATTATATCACAATGACATAGAGAAGCACCTGGGAGGTGGTGTAGCGCTTTATGTCCGGGATGGCATAGAGTCCAACAGGATAAACATCCTGCATGAGACTAAATGCACAATCAAATCTTTATGGGTAGAAATCCCTTGTGTTTGGGGAAGATTATAGTGATAGGAGTATACTACCGTCCACCTGGTCACGATGGTGAGACGGACAGTGAAATGCTGAGAGAAATTAGGGAAGCTAACCAAATTGGTAGTGCGGTAATAAAGGGAGATTTCAATTACTCCAATATTGACTGGGTAAATGTATCATTGGGACATGCTAGAGAGATAAAGTTCCTGGTTGGAATAAATGACAGTTTTATGGAGCAATTGGTTCAGGAACTGACACGAGAAGGAGCAATTTAGATCTAATTTTCAGTGAAGCACAGGATTTGGTGAGAGAGGTAAAGGTGATGGGGCCACTTGGCAATAGTGATCATAATATGATCAAAATTGAATTAATGACTCGAAGGGGGACAGTAAGCAAATCCACAGCTCTCATGATAAACTTTCAAAAGGAAAACTTTGATAAAATGAGAAAAATTGTTAGAAAAAAACTGAAAGGAACAGCTACAAAGATAAAAAGTATGCAAGAGGCATGGTCATTGTTAAAAAATACCATCCTAGAAGCACAGTCCAGATATATTCCACACATTAAGAAAGGTGGAAAGAAGGCAAAACGATTACCGGCATGGTTGAAAGGGGAGGTGAAAGAAGCTAATTTAGCCAAAAGATCTTCATTCAGAAACTGGAAGAAGGATCCAACAGAAGAAAATAGCATAATGGATAAGTGTTGGCAAGTTAAATGTAAGACATTGATAAGACAGGCTAAGAGAGAATTTGAAAAGAAGTTGGCCGTAGAAGCAAAAACTCACAGTAAAAACTTTTTAAAATATATCCAAAGCAGAAAGTCTGTGAGGGAGTCAGTTGGAACGTTAGAGGGGCACTTAGAGAAGATAAGGCCATCGCAGAAAGATTAAATGATTTCTTTACTTCGATGTTTACTGAAGAGGATATTGGGGAGGTACCCGTACCGGAGAAGGTTTTCATGGGTAATGATTCAGATGGACGGAACCAAATCATGGTGAACCTAGAAGATGTAGTAGGCCTGAAAGACAATATGAAGAGTAGTAAATCACCTGGACCAGATAGTATACACACCAGGGTTCTGAAGGAACTCAAAAATGAAATTTCAGACCTATTAGTAAAAATTTGTAACCTATCATTAAAATCATCCATTGTACCTGAAGAATGGAGGTTGGCTAATGTAACCCCAATATTTAAAAAGGGCTCCAGGGGCGATCCGGGAAACTACAGACCGGTTAGCCTGACTTCAGTGCCAGGAAAAATAGTGGAAAGTGTTCTAAATATCAAAATCACAGACATATAGAAAGACATGGTTTAATGGAACAAAGTCAGCATGGCTTTACCCAAGGTAAGTCTTGCCTCACAAATCTGCTTCACTTTTTTGAAGGAGTTAATAAACATGTAGATAAAGATGAACCAGTAGATGTAGTGTACTTGGATTTTCAGAAGGCGTTTGACAAAGTTCCTCATGAGAGACTTCTAGAAAAAGTAAAAAGTCTTGGGACAGGCGGCGATGTGCTTTCATGGATTACAAACTGGCTAAAAGACAGGAAACAGAGAGTAGGATTAAATGGACAATTTTCTCAGTGGAAGGGAGTGGGAAGTGGAGTGCCTCAGGGATCTGTATTGGGACCCATACTTTTCAATATATTTATAAATGATCTGGAAAGAAATATGACGAGCGAGGTAATCAGATTTGCAGATGATACAAAATTGTTCAGAGTAGTTAAATCACAAGCAGATTGTGATAAATTGGAAAAATTTGTGAGACTGGAAAATTGGGCATCGAAATGGCAGATGAAATTTAATGTGGATAAGTGCAAGGTGATGCATATAGGAAAAAATAACCCATGCTATAGTTACACAATGTTAGGTTCCATATTAGGAGCTACCACCCAAGAGAGAGATCTAGGCGTCAGAGTGGATAACACAATGAAATTATTGGTTCCGTTTGTTGCGGCAGTCAAAAAAGCAAACAGAATGTTGGGAAATATTAGAAAGGGAATAGTGAATAAAACGGAAAATGTCATGCTTCTGTATCGCTCCATGGTGGGACCGCATCTTGAATATTGTGTACAATTCTGGTCACCGCATCTCAAAAAAGATAAGGTTGAGATGGAGAAGGTACAGAGAAGGGCGACCAAAATGATAAAGGGAATGGAACAGCTCCCCTATGAGGAAAGATTGAAGAGGTTAGGACTTTTCAGCTTGGAGAAGAGACAGCTGAGGGGGGATATGATAGAGGTGTTTAAAATCATGAGAGGTCTAGAAGGGGTAAATGTGAATCGGTTATTTATTCTTTCGCATAATAGAAAGACTAGGGGGCACTCCATGAAGCTAGCATGTGGCACATTTAAAACTAATCGGAGAAAGTTCTGTTTCACTTAACGCACAATTAAACTCTGGGATTTGTTGCCAGAGGATGTGGTTAGTGCAATTAGTGTAGCTGTGTTTAAAAAAGGATTGGATAAGTTCTTGGAGGAGAAGTCCATTACTGCTATTAAGTTCTAAGAGAAGTCCATTACCATTAAGTTAACTTAGAAAATAGCCACTGGGGCGGATTTTAAAAGGCCTGCGCGCTTAAATCCTTCCAGATTTACGCGCGCAGGGCCCTCGTGCGCCGGCGCGCCTATTTTGCATAGGCCGCCGGCGAGTGTAAAGCCCCGGGATGTGCGTAAGTCCTGGGGCTTTCGAAAAGGGGCGGGAGGGGGAGTGTCCGGTGGCGTTCCCGAAACAACGCGGCTTTTCAGAGGCGTGCCGCGGTGTTTCGGGGGTGGGCCCGGGGGCGTGGCGCCGGCCTGGGGGCGTGGTCGAGGCCTCCGGACCAGCCCCCGAGACCGGATGAAGGAGCGGGGCTGCCGGCCGGCGCGCGCAAAGGTAGGGGGGGGGGGTTTAGATAGGGCCGGGGGATGGGTTAGGTAGGGGAAGGTGGGGGGAGGGCGAAGGAAAGTTCCCTCCGAGGCCGCTCCGAAATCGGAGCGGCCTCGGAGGGAACAGGCAGCGCGCGCTGGGCTCGGCGCACGCAGGTTGCACAAATGTGCACCCCCTTGCGTGCGCCGACCCCGGATTTTATAAGATACGTGCGGCTACGCGCCTGATGCGCGAACAAAAGTACGCGATCGCGTATTTTTTAAAGATCTACCCCACTACTATTACTAACAATAGTAACATGGAATAGACTTAGTTTTTGAGTACTTGCCAGTAGGGATGTGAATCGTTTTTCAACGATTAAAATTATCGTCCGATAATGTTTATATCGTCTTAAATCGTTATAGAACACGATACAATAGAAATTCTAACGATTTATCGTTAAAAATCGTTAAATCGTGTTAGTGCGCACTAACTCGAGTTAGTGCGCACTAACTCCCCGTTAGTGCGCACTAACTCGATTTAGTGCGCACTAACTGAAAATGATACAAATAAACACTTTCCAGGTCACTGAAGGTCAGTTAGGAATGAATGTGTGTTCCTATTGGCTGGCTGCCCTCTTATCTATTGATATTACCAAGGTTACCACTGAGGTGATGGTTGGGGGGATGGGAAATGGAACTGGAAACTAACGAACACCAACAGAAAATGAAACAAAGTGTTCACACTTCCCAGGTCAGTAAAGGTCACTTAGGAATGAATATGTATGTATGTATTCCTATTGGCTGGCTGTGCTCTTATCTATTGATGTTACCAATATGGTTGGGGGGATGTGAAATGGAAACAGTTGGAAGCTTGACAAAAAAAGTAATGTAATGATCAGCACTCACGTGACTAGAACTTGTTTGTTTATTATTTTTGTTAGCAGGCACCTGAAATGCTAGTGCATGTTGAATTTGCCAATCACTGTGCATTTTAGAAAGGTGGTCCTGGCTGGAACTGTACACAGTTCAAATATATGTAATTGATTGTTGGTAAGTGTATTTTTTAAGTAGCCACACTGGCACCAGTATGTTTACTTTTCCTCCTACTTAACTCACTAGCTCAGCTTTGTAAGAAGGGCTTCTCTGCTTGTGTGTTGTTTTTGTTTGGTGTGAGGAGAGCAGAAACATCAGATCTTTATTCAATCTACTACAGTCATCTCTTACAGTGCCCTATCCCTATTAATACCAGGAGTGTTGTGATCTTCCTGCACACAGTGCCCTAACCCTGATACCAGTCTGAGACAGCTCCCTCCCTGCATTACTAGTGAGAGGCTGGCTTCACAGACAGGGGGGAGCTGCCTGACCCTCACTCCTGACTTCTCCCATGTCCCAGCTAGTGAATGGTGTGTGGGTGAGGGGGGGGGGAGGATGGTGAAGTCTGAGACAGCTCCCTCCCTGCATTACTAGTGAGAGGCTGGCTTCACAGACAGGGGAGAGCTGCCTGACCCTCACTCCTGACTTCCCCCATGTCCCAGCTAGTGAATGGTGTGTGGGTGAGGGGGGGGGGAGAGGATGGTGAAGTCTGAGACAGCTCCCTCCCTGCATTACTAGTGAGAGGCTGGCTTCGCAGACAGGGGGGAGCTGCCTGACCCTCACTCCTGACTTCCCCCATGTCCCAGCTAGTGAATGGTGTGTGGGTGAGGGGGGGGGGGAGGATGGTGAAGTCTGAGACAGCTCCCTCCCTGCATTACTAGTGAGAGGCTGGCTTCACAGACAGGGGGGAGCTGCCTGACCCTCACTCCTGACTTCCCCCATGTCCCAGCTAGTGAATGGTGTGTGGGTGAGGGGGGGGGAGGATGGGGAAGTCTGAGACAGCTCCCTCCCTGCATTACTAGTGAGAGGCTGGCTTCACAGACAGGGGGGAGCTGCCTGACCCTCACTCCTGACTTCCCCCATGTCCCAGCTAGTGAATGGTGTGTGGGTGAGGGGGGGGGGGAGGATGGTGAAGTCTGAGACAGCTCCCTCCCTGCATTACTAGTGAGAGGCTGGCTTCACAGACAGGGGGGAGCTGCCTGACCCTCACTCCTGACTTCCCCCATGTCCCAGCTAGTGAATGGTGTGTGGGTGAGGGGGGGGGGAGGATGGTGAAGTCTGAGACAGCTCCCTCCCTGCATTACTAGTGAGAGGCTGGCTTCACAGACAGGGGGGAGCTGCCTGTCCCTCACTCCTGACTTCCTCCATGTCCCAGCTAGTGAATGGTGTGTGGGTGAGGGGGGGGGGTGGATGGTGAAGTCTGAGACAGCTCCCTCCCTGCATTACTAGTGAGAGGCTGGCTTCACAGACAGGGGGGAGCTGCCTGACCCTCACTCCTGACTTCCCCCATGTCCCAGCTAGTGAATGGTGTGTGGGTGAGGGTGGGGGGGAGGATGGTGAAGTCTGAGACAGCTCCCTCCCTGCATTACTAGTGAGAGGCTGGCTTCGCAGACAGGGGGGAGCTGCCTGACCCTCACTCCTGACTTCCCCCATGTCCCAGCTAGTGAATGGTGTGTGGGTGAGGGGGGGGGAGGATGGTGAAGTCTGAGACAGCTCCCTCCCTGCATTACTAGTGAGAGGCTGGCTTCACAGACAGGGGGGAGCTGCCTGTCCCTCACTCCTGACTTCCCCCATGTCCCAGCTAGTGAATGGTGTGTGGGTGAGGGGGGGGGGGGTGGATGGTGAAGTCTGAGACAGCTCCCTCCCTGCATTACTAGTGAGAGGCTGGCTTCACAGACAGGGGGGAGCTGCCTGACCCTCACTCCTGACTTCCCCCATGTCCCAGCTAGTGAATGGTGTGTGGGTGAGGGGGGGGGGGGAGGATGGTGAAGTCTGAGACAGCTCCCTCCCTGCATTACTAGTGAGAGGCTGGCTTCACAGACAGGGGGGAGCTGCCTGTCCCTCACTCCTGACTTCCCCCATGTCCCAGCTAGTGAATGGTGTGTGGGTGAGGGGGGGGGGTGGATGGTGAAGTCTGAGACAGCTCCCTCCCTGCATTACTAGTGAGAGGCTGGCTTCACAGACAGGGGGGAGCTGCCTGACCCTCACTCCTGACTTCCCCCATGTCCCAGCTAGTGAATGGTGTGTGGGTAAGGGGGGGGGGGAGGATGGTGAAGTCTGAGACAGCTCCCTCCCTGCATTACTAGTGAGAGGCTGGCTTCACAGACAGGGGGGAGCTGCCTGACCCTCACTCCTCCGGGGTATTGTGATCTTCCTGCACACAGTGCCCTATCCCTATTAATACCAGGAGTGTTGTGATCTTCCTGCACGCAGTGCCCTATCCCTGATATCGGGATGTGTGCAAGAAGATCACAACACCCCCGGTATCAGGAATAGGGCACTGTGTGCAGGAAGATCACAACACCCCCAGTATCAGGAATAGGGCACTGTGTGCAGGAAGATCACAACACCCCTGGTATTAGGGATAGGGCACTGTGTGCAGGAAGATCACAACACTCCTGGTATTAATAGGGATAGGGCACTGTGTACAGGAAGATCACAATACCCCTGGTATCAGGGTTAGGGCACAAGTTCTAGTCACATTGACTGATCACATTACTTGTTTTGTCAAGCTACCAACTGTTTCCATTTCCCATCCCCCATATACTGTCAGTAGGAAACTTGGTAACATGAATAAATAAGAGGGCAGCCAATAGGAATACATATTCATTCCTAAACTGACCTTAACTGACCTGAAAAGTGTCAAATTGTATCATTTTCAGTTAGTGCGCACTAACTCCCAGTTAGTGCGCACTAACTCCCGTTAGTGCGCACTAATCGGAAAAAACGATTTTTAACGATTTTTTAACTAAAAAATCGTGCCTAAGACGATTTTCTTGCCCTGCCACACGATTTCTATCGTTAAGACGATATGGAAAACGATTCACATCCCTACTTGCCAGGTTCTTATGGCCTGGATTGGCCACTGTTGGAAACAGGATGCTGGGCTTGATGGACCCTTGATCTGACCCAGTATGGCATTTCTTATGTTCTTAGCAAAAGGCCCAGGAACCCTAAAGTGAGACTTCTGCTGCACATTTAAAGCAGCAGAAAAATACAAAAAAAATACTCATGGCCAAACAGGGAGGTTGAGCGGGGATCAGTGCTGATCTCCTTTTCAACCCGGCGCTGCTAGTCGAGCCAACCCCGACACCCCCAAAATGTGTAAAAGTTAAAAAATGAACTGCACGGCGATGGCATTTACCCCCTCCCCCTTTACCCAAAGCACACAATAAAAAGTGTCCCCACCCCCTCGATGTCAATAGCATTACCACCCACACCCCCGGCCCTCCAAAGTCACCAGCTGAAAAGCCCCACCCTGAGATAGATTTACACACACTGACATTGCCTCAGTGATATGCAAATCTATCTCATGACATTCATGAGGAACATCCTGAAAACCTGATTCAATTGTGGCCCTCGAGGACTGGAAGTGAATACCAATAGTCTAACAAAACAAGAAGCTCTACCCACAACTAAAGGAGCCTACTTTCTGGGATGTGTACATGCCCACATCTATAGTTTGTGCATATGCACGAATCTGAAAAAATAAAAACCACTTCTGTCAGAATCCTTACACTCCCACCCCTGACTTGTCCTGAAATGTCGGTATGGATAGGACTCCAAACAAAAAAGTTATTAGGAAAACACTCATGCACCACAATTTCTTTCTTTTCCTTCAGAAAGAAGGCTAACAATAAAAAGAAAATGTAATGGGGTTTTTTGCATCTGCTTTGATTCTCGGTTCATAATAAATTCAAAGGTGAAATTTAAGCAGCTGCTGAAATATTGACATTTAAGCATTTAGCAGTATTGCTTTCAAATATTGAAAGCAGGTACATAAATGCTTTCCCCACCCAAAATTTGCTCCCAGGAATGCCTTTTGCTAATGTGGGTAGAAGTATGCATAAAATGGGGTTTTGCGAGTACTTTTGCATTGCCAACCCCCAATTGATTTTCAAAGCACTGCTGGCATTTACGTGCATTAAACAGGGTTTTATGCACATAAGACACTTTAAAAATCAAGCCCATATTTTGCTTCTCCTTTTTCTTAAAACAGTATCCTAAGAACAGAAGTCCGTTCATAAGAAAGTGTCACTCAATTATACCTTCCTCATCACTAACATTAGGGTCAGTAGATTTGCACCACTGAGTTACTAAGCACTATTATCTGGGAACAGCATTGGCTGAAGTTCAGCAGCATGAGCAGCATTCGCCCAGCATCAGCTTGACAGAATTGTTTCTTACCTAAGTTTGAACAGCACTGCCCAAAATATGGGCAATCCCCTGCTTCCTTCCCTACCCAAAGTGCTAAGTATGTACACAATTAATATATCCACAAAAATATCACCAGATCCATCACGCCCAGAAAGAAGACAGTGCAACAGTCCTGTATAGTAGTCTGACAGTTCTAATAAATGCTGGGCCTAAATAGAAAAAGGGTTTTCCTACTTTGTTTCCATGGAGAAAGAACTTACTACATTTGGCCCATTATGAGTTAATAGAAAACTGCCAGCCAATCAAATTTCTTAAAAGTTTACATCTCTTATTTTGCTTCATGGGAGGTCATACAGAGCTGTCCTGTGATGTCATATTACTGCAGTTAAGATATTCTAATTAAAATAAAAAAGTTAGGACATATGCTTTCTTGGTTTAGACTGTATCATAATCACAATTTAAAAAACAAATTGCAACAAAACAACAAAAAATCCTTTCTCTTTTTTTGTTTACATTTTTGGGGTTCCTTTATAAATATTGTTTTTCATTATTTCTATTTTTTTCACAATTTCCCATGACCTAGCAGAAAATATATATGATCAATAGGAAGCATCTCATGCTTTCACTGTGATGCTCTACTGAGTATCTTGTACTTTGGAGTAATAAAATACTTTCATGCTCAGTGTTCTGGACGTCATCCCCTCCCTTCCCTCTACAGGCCTTCATGCTGCTGCACACCTTTTGCCACCACCATTCTTCCTCCCCTTGTAGTGGGAGATGTTGGGGGCCACTTCCGGACTCAGAGACGCCTGCTGTCTGTGATGCCGGGGCACACTTCCAGTTCCCACATCTGCCTCACTTTCTGGCTCTCTTCTCTCCCTCTTAGAGCACTGTAGTAAGGGGAGGCAGCAAGGAAAGAGCTGGAGCTCTGCAGCTAGGGCAGCCGCCCTACTAGTCCCATCCTCGTTGTGCCACTCATCTTGTAATACAGAATGGTTCAGCTTTGAGAGATAACTCCTGCTGACTATACAAATGCAGATTTTACATGAAATAGTTGGCTGGCAATAGTTTTAGCACCAATGTTAGCTATGATGAGGTTTTTGTAAAGGGGGAGCAATGTGTAAGTCAGAATCCCCCCCAAAAAAAGACTTGCATTCATTCCAATTCTTTCTCATTCCTTAAGATGTCATTTGTGAAACACAGAGGAAGTGGAAGTCACATGAGTGCATAGGTTGTATTGTTTTGTTTTGTACTGTTGATAATTCATTTGTGAATGACACAATAGAATAAATTCAGAGACCAAAACCAATTGCGAGCCAGTAATGCACAAATATCTGATCCATGCAGCGACAGAGTGATCTTAAAGCAGGAATGTGGACGCCAGTTTCTTTAATCTCTTTCCTTTGCTATTTTTCCCCAACATCTTGTAGTTAAGGCTGTGCTTGAAACTCACCAAAATAAAATGCAATCTGAGATCCTGTTTTTTTAATATGCGCTCACAGTTTTTATTTTAAAAAAGCATCATACTTACTATTGCCCATCTTTACTCAGAACCATCTGTTACACCACTAATTAAAATACATTAGTAATGAGCTTGTTAGTGCACCGGATTCCGTACAGTATATTATAGAGTGTTATCCATCAAGCATTAATTTGTGGCAAATGAACAATTAAAAGATACAGAGAACCACAACTAGTTTAACAAAAAAAAATTGTGTTGGTATTTTAGCCCAATCCATCAGCAAACTTATAAATCTCTGGACATCAGATCTTTTTTTATGATATTTTTTTTCAAATATGTTGCTCTTCCTTTCTAATACACAGTCAGATGGCCTCTTATAATTGCATTATCAAATCTGTGCCTCAGTTTTCAACTGCAGGTGATTTCAAATGATTAAAGATGCACAACAGGGAATAAACAAAAATGCTTACATGCAATTATTTTTAATTAGTATTTGGCTATAAAGTGTAAGCCTTCATAAAAAAAAAGTCTGTTATTCACATAAACATCTGTTACCATATACACAAGGAAACACACTGTAAGTCTGTCATCACATCACCAAAACAGAAAATACTAAGGAAGGCTGGACAGGAAAGCCAACACTTTTTGAGTTTTTTAAAACAAAAGACAGAAGCATAGCTGCCAAAACAGACACTGCACCACACCTTTCAATTAACGTAACTCACAATCAAAGGAAGAGCTGCTACCAATGCAATTATACTTGAACATGTTAAAATAGATGGAATTATTTTTTGAAAACAATAGAATCTGTAAGCGCAAGACAATTTCAAACTCTTTTTACTAAATTTGCATCAATGAACCTAATCAAAGGGCTTCCTGTTTGCAAAGTATCTGGTGGGCATTAAAGTTCTACCAATTTTTACAAATCTTATTTTTACTCTCAGTAACTGAAACATGTCCAAAGGCCTTTTGCAGTGGTTCGTCAGCCTCAGCCCTCCCCCTCGCTCCAGTCTTAAGTACTGCAGCCTCCTCATACTTGTATTTCAACCCTCTCAGGGTAAGCAGAGTACTTCCAATAATCTGCAAAGAGGGACGAAATACCACAAGTGGAGTACAAAGTGCGGGGATTCAGTGCTGCAGCAACGCTTGTGAGGGGTCTGCGAGAGTCCCATGAAAACATTTATGAATATAAAGTATGGCAAGTTAAGAAAATATCGGATGTGATTGTGTTCCAAAGTGCATCCATGAAAGGGTTTCAAACCAGGCTAAAGTTTATACACTGCACTACTAGAAGTTGTGATGTTTTTAATTAACACAAACACTAACAATTGCACACAAGCATCTGTTTAATTAGAATGGGTTAGAATAGACCATGTATGTGTGTATATATATATCACTAGAATGCATTTTACTTTCACTTTGATGTTATTTGTAATAAAACTAGAAAAAAAACAAGAGGAAAGAGCAATATTCTATCCGAAAGGGGCTACCCAAATATGCCACTAGTGAAAGAGCCCAGAGCCCTGTAGTGTAGAGTCAGTCGTGTAAAGTGACCTTGCCCTGCTAGTGAGGTCAGTGTAGGTAGGAGTGGTTGCAAAGGGTTGCAACTCCCCAGTTAGGGATCAGAGGTTTGATAAAACTCCTGCACTCGGTGAATGCAGGGGGAGTCCGAAGATGCCACTCCGCAGACTGTGGTCTGAGGGTGCCACCTCCTCATAGAATGGCGCTATTAGGCTTCTTTTCTTTCCCTGGGAAAGTAGCAGGAGTGGGACTTTCTCACACTTGAGGAGTGTCTAGAGATGAAGAACCTCTGTTCGGGAAAGGGAATTGAGGCCCAAGGTCAGGGTTTCCCAGTACATTCCAGAAAGGATTCGTTCTTGAGGGAGACTGAAAGTTAAGAAGAAGTTGTCTGAATGTGAAGGTAATTGAAGTGCTTGTCTGACTTGATAGAAGTTTCTGGAGAAATGTTCACTGAGAAGGGATTTTGTCTTTGGCTGGAATTTGAAAAAGAAACAGAGTCCTAAGCAGTTACTGGTTGAAAGAGGACTCAGTCAGAAGTTCCCCAAAGTTGAATAAGTTGCTGAGAGAAGAGGAGAGCTGCCATCAGAACAGATACCTGGAAGGAACCAAGGAGGAGGGTTCCTATCCTGAGAGCTGACCTGATTTGAAAGGGAAATGTATTGCTCCTGAAAGTGACTAAGATTTTTTTTTTTTGGACCTAGTAGCACTATTTGGTACACTAGACATTGGTATATCATGACTTTGGACTTTATTTTTCCTGCCATCAGTGCCACTAAAGAACTTTTATATTTGAGCATCAGTTTTGTTGTCTGAATGGTGTTTTAGTATTTGGACTGGGCTGATGACCAGAAGAGTCCCAGTGAAGAAAAACCCTAAAACAGCAACTTTTAAACCGGCAAGTGGGCACTCTTTGCACATGTGCATTGGCACGTGCCCTGATATGCAGCTATTTTGTATCTTACGTGTGTATATGTGTGCATGTTATAAAATGGCCTGTCTGTATGCATATATGTGCCCAATTTTAAGTGGGTGTTCACATGAGTGTATAAATCCCACTTCTATTGCACCCATACCATTGCCAGTTTCACCAGTTCACTCAGTTAACAGCTAGGTCCTCTAAACACCCCCTAGTTTAATAGCCTTCATTCCCCCCAGTTACCCCAGACCCTTAAATCACCTCAGTTATGGCTAGTTTTTATTTTTTTTAACTTACACTTCCTTCATAACAGAAGTAAACTTACGTGCCACTGGACAAAACCCTGGGACGTTATGGGGCCTGCTTTGGTCCATGACTGTCCCCATGAGCCCCTGTACCCAAACTAAGACCGGGACTGGGACTATGTAACTTACCTTGGTTCTAGTACCAATGCATTTCCTATGGTAAAATCCCTAAACTTTTCCCCTTATGCACCCCTTGAGAGCACTCCCCAAGTTTCAAAAGTAAAATGGTCTAATGCCCCCATAATTATCTACCTCCACACTAGGTTTGATTGAGCTAGGTCCTTCCATTCAAACATTAAAAGGGATGGGGGGAGAAAGACACACACAAGAGAAAACATAGGGCCAGATTTGTAACCTACGCGCGGGCGTAGATTTGTGCGCGCAACCCGGCATGCACAAATCTACGCCCGATTTTATAACATGCACGCAAAGCCCTAGGGGAGCCCTGATGGCTTTCCCCGTTCCCTCCATGGCCGGTCCAATGGCCTCGGAGGGAACTTTCCTTCCGCCTCCCCCCACCTTCCCCTCTCTTCCCCTATCTAACCCGCCCCCCAGCCCTATCTAAATCCCCCCTACCTTTGTTTTATTATTTATGCCTGCCTCGGCTGGCATGCAATCCCCAGACCCAGCAGCAGTGGTGAGGCTTCTGGCCACGCCACACCACGCCACGCCCCCGCCCCTTTTTTCAAGCTTCGGGCCATTTGCGCGTCCCGGGGCTTGTGCGCATCGCCGAGCCTATGCAAAATAGGCTTGGCGCGCACAGGAGGGGTTTTAAAGGGTTACACGCATATATTACGCACATAACCCTTTTAAAATCTGCCCCATAATGTATATAGACATCAATACAATCATATAAGCCTCCCTTGGTATGGAACCAAAGTTAAAATATTGTACCTTGATTTTAATGCTATTGGGGACCTATAATGATCAACAAGTGTTGGATGCTGCGGAATATAAATACAACATAAAATAAATAATAAACTATGGAGGAAAGCAGAAATCATTTTCTACCTGGAGAAAGTTAACACTTGAGTACACTGAATCTGTTCATACTTGCTAACCAGTTACAGATAGGGATGTGCATTACTTTAAAACTAAATTGAAAATTAAATGAATAAGGGCCAATTTGTTTCTTTTAAGAACATAAGAAATTGCCATGCTGGGTCAGACCAAGGGTCCATCAAGCCCAGCATCCTGTTTCCAAAGAGGCCAAACCAGGCCACAAGAACCTGGCAATTACCCAAACAGCAAGAAGATCCCATGCTACTGATGCAATTAATAGCAGTGGCTATTCACTAAGGGCCAGACTTTAAAAACTACGCGCGGGCGTAGATTTGTGCGCGCAACTTGGCGCGCACAAATCTACGCCCGATTTTATAAAATGCACGCGCAGCCGTGTGCATGTTATAAAATCCAGGGTCGGTGCACGCAAGGGGGTGCACAATTGTGCAACTTGCGCATGCCGAGCCGCGCAGCCTTCCTCCATTCTCTCTGAAATCGGAGCGGCCTCGGAGGGAACTTTCCTTCCCCCCCCACCTTCCCCTACCTAACTTGCCCCCCAGCCTACCTAAAACCACCCCTTACCTTTAACTTGTAAGTTGTGCCTGCCTCTGGGCAGGCGTAGGTTGCACGCGCCGGCGACGGCCGGCCCGCTATCCTGGGCACAGTGGCAAATGGCAGCTGTGCCTGGAGGCTCCAGCCCCGCCCCTGCCCCACCCCCTTTTTCAAGCCCCGAGACATACGTGCATCCCAGGGCTTGTGCACGTCGCCGAGCCTATGCAAAATAGACTCGGTGCACGCAGGTGCAGGTTTTCGGGGTTACGAGCGTAACCCTTTGAAAATCCACCCTAAGTAAACTTGATTAATAGCCGTTAATGGACTTCTCCTCCAAGAACTTATCCAAACCTTTTTTGAACCCAGCTACACTAAGGGCCGGATTTTAAAAGCCCTACATGCGTAAAGGGAGTTACACATGTTGGGCCTATTTTTAAAAGCCCCGGCAATGCGCATAAAGCTCCGGGACGCGTGTAAGTCCCGGGGCTTGCAAAAAGGGGCAGTCCAGGGGCAGAGCAGGGCCAGAGGCCTCCGACATAGTGGCCATTTGCTGCTGTGACGGAGGATCATGTGCCAGCAGGCTGCCGGCGCGCGCAACTTGTGCCTGCCTGGAGGCAGACGCAAAAGGTAAAAGACAGGTCAGGGGGGTTAGAGTAGGGCTGGGGAGAAAGGTTAGGGGAAGGGGTGGGAAAGTCAGGCTAGGGGGAAGGGAAAGGGGGAAGGCAGCGTGGCTCAGCACGCGCAAGGTGCACAATTGTGCACCCTCTTGCGCGCGCTGACCCCCAATTTTATGTATGTCAGCACGCACCTTTTAAAATCTTCCCCTAACTGCACTAACCACATCCTCTGGCAACAAATTCCAGAGCTTAATTGTGCGTTGAGTAAAAAAGAATTTTCTCCGATTAGTCTTAAATGTGCTACTTGCTAACTTCATGAAATGCCCCCTAGTCCTTCTATTATCCGAAATTGTAGGCCCCAAAACAAATTGAAGTGGCCTCACGAATGAAATGAAACCTATTCATTTCATTCATTTGAAACAGAATGTTTTCTATAAGCCATTATATTCAATGGCCTCATAGAAAACATAGGGAGAGCAACAGGTGCATGTGTACGTTAGAAATTGATACAGTATAGCTCAGGCAGTCAGCAAAGAAGGGGGAAGAAGGTCATGTTATCAAGGAGATGAGAGGAGTGGCGTATCACAGTGAAGCATTTTGCTAGTCTGACCCATTGCTGTGGTCTGGGTACAGTGAAGCTGATCTTGAAGACTGAGGGTGTCAGAGATTTGCTCTGTAGTGCTTCTTAAGACATTGTCTATGTAAAAGCATAGTGTGGAACTCTTTCTGAGTTATTGGTAAAATATTTTGCTGTGACATATTAAATAGTTTCACTGTGCCAGCCCATCAACAGCCCATTACACCAGAAAGGAAAGCACAGAGTTGAGGCAGCACTACATCAGAATATCTGTGTCTCATTGCAGATTTGTGTTGCTTCACTTGCTGTTCTGTTTTTCCTTTTGGGTGATTGAAATTTTAGGTACACTTGAGATTAGTCATTTATTCTCTGTTTACCTGGCAGTGGGCACAGTGAGCAGTGGGCACTAGGCAGTACTAGGCATAAGTGAGCAGTGAGGGCAGGGCAGAGAGTGCAGCATAACAGAGCTGTATTGTGAATAGAGATGTGAATCGTGTCCTCGATCGTCTTAACGATCGATTTCGGCTGGGAGGGGGAGGGAATCGTATTGTTGCCGTTTGGGTGTTTAAAGTATCGTGAAAATCGTGAGCCGGCACACTAAAACCCCCTAAAACCCACCCCCGACCCTTTAAATTAAATCCCCCACCCTCCCGAACCCCCCCAAATGCCTTAAATTACTTGGGGGTCCAGCGGCGGTCCGGAACGGCAGCGGTCCGGAATGGCCTCCTGCAATTGAATCGTGTTGTCTTCAGCCGGCGCCATTTTTCAAAATGGCGGCGCAAAATGGCGGCGGCCATAGACCAACACGATTCGACTGCAGGAGGTCGTTCCGGACCCCCGCTGGACTTTTGGCAAGTCTTGTGGGGGTCAGGAGGCCCCCCCAAGCTGGCCAAAAGTCCCTGGGGGTCCAGCGGGGGTCCGGAAAATGATCTCCTGCCGCGAATCGTTTTCCGTACGGAAAATGGCGCCGGCAGGAGATCGACTGCAGGAGGTCGTTCAGCGGCGGTCCGGAACCCCCGCTGAACGACCTCCTGCAGTCGATCTCCTGCCGGCGCCATTTTCCGTACGGAAAACGATTCGCGGCAGGAGATCGTTTTCCGGACCCCCGCTGGACCCCCAGGGACTTTTGGCCAGCTTGGGGGGGCCTCCTTACCCCCACAAGACTTGCCAAAAGTCCAGCGGGGGTCCGGAACGACCTCCTGCAGTCGAATCGTGTTGGTCTATGGCCGCCGCCATTTTGCGCCGCCATTTTGAAAAATGGCGCCGGCTGAAGACAACACAATTCAATTGCAGGAGGCCGTTCCGGACCGCTGCCGTTCCGGACCGCCGCTGGACCCCCAGGTAATTTAAGGCATTTGAGGGGGGGTTCGGGAGGGTGGGGGATTTAATTTAAAGGGTCGGGGGTGGGTTTTAGGGGGTTTTAGTGTGCCGGTTTTCCTGCCCTCCCCCTTCCCCCGATTTACGATTTTTTGACGATAAATCGGGGGAATTGGTATTGTATCGTGGCCCTAACGATTTTTGACGATTTAAAATATATCGGACGATATTTTAAATCGTCAAAAAACGATTCACATCCCTAATTGTGAAGCCTTCTTGTGTCAGAGAAATAATACAGACAGAGTATACAGTGTGACACTCACTGTTTGCCTGGCAGTAGGCACTAGGCAGTGGGCATTACAATATCACTGCAAAATATTACATCTTTATTGTGATCTTCACATTCCCAGTGACATTTAAACAATCATGTCAGGGACAGGGAAAGGTAAAGCAAATTAAATATAAAAGTGTCCAAAATTGGACATGTTGGCACCGGCACTGGCAGTGCCAGGAAGAACTCAAAAAATAGTCCTGCACCAAAACTGAAGAAGGATTTCTTGGTTTATTATATTGTTATACTGTTGTTTGCTATACTGATTTTTTTGCCCCAAAAAAGCCCTCATTCTGAAGGTGAAAAACTGACACAAGACAAAAAATGCTCAAGCATAACATTTCACTGTTCTGAATGTGATATCACTTAGAGTAATGCCAGAGATTTTTGCAAAGTCAGAAAATCAGGAAATGGAACAGGCTGATAGCAGCTCAATGATGTGGTAAATCGTCTCTAACTAAAGCAGCCCACATTATTTTTCTAAAAAACCACCCTACAATCATTAGAGAAACCATTATGATGTACCAATTGTGATAAGAACCTTTACATTTTTCAGGCCCATTCTACAAGAAAATCTAAATTCCATCCTGTACATCAGGGGTCTTTTGTCACTCAGCCATTCTTCCATGCCCAGGCTTCATACCTTGGAGTTTCCTTTGCCACTGTGCCTTGCAGTCGTACTCCAGGGCTAACACCTTGCCAGTCTGGGGGAGCAGCTTTGCATTTCTCATGGTGCTCTGGAACCTTGAAGCCACTCTTTGTCCTGTTTGGCCCATTTATCAGGGTCTGACTTGGAGGTTTTACTTCCATCTTTTCTGCTTTTTCCCTCTTCATGCTACCTTAGGCTGCTAATGCCACTTTCGGTGCCAGTTTGCCACTTGAGATGCCAGCAAGGGTTTATAGCACTGTTGCTGGTGCCCTATTTTTGGAGTTTTGTGGTGTTCTTCCCACTTTTTCTACTTCTTTGCTCTTCTTACAGTAACTTGGTGAAATCCTGCCAATGCTGGTACCCCTTTGCCCTTTTATGGAATCATTTGCTATTCATGCCACTTTTGGGGCAACTTTCCAGTCCCCTGAGTCTTTCTATATAACTTGGAGTTCTTTTCCCCTTCTGTTGATTTCTTACAACAAATTTTAAGACAATTGATTTATAAAAAAACAAAAAACCCTATTCTGGAGCCCAATATAGGCTGAAAATTACCTGTAATGCTTCCCCCATTGACTTTAATGGCAAATGAAAATGAATCAAACTAAAAAAAAAGTTTTTTGTTTTGAAACTAAAGAAACAAATTAGGATGCCCACAAAATGAATTTTAAAATGAAATTAATTTTTTCCAGCTATACATGTCCAGTTGCAGATCAGAATAGTTCTGGCTTCTCCAACCTTTTCTTATTAACGCAAGTTTTGGGATATAGTTCCAACTTACCCATTTCTTTGTTGACCAAAGAGATAGTAACAATGCTAAAATGATGAACTAATCATCTTAATGATTCCAGCTTTTTTTGCCCATGCCTTTATATTCAAATTTATGTTTAGTCATGCTACAATATCATATTTACTTATTTATTTATGCTATACAATTAAGAATATTACCTGTACAGATGGATGCAGGACAATATTTGGATAGTTATTGGAAATATTTAACTATAAGAAAACAAGAAAACAAGAGG
Organism: Rhinatrema bivittatum; assembly: GCF_901001135.1. Classification (NCBI taxonomy): domain Eukaryota; kingdom Metazoa; phylum Chordata; class Amphibia; order Gymnophiona; family Rhinatrematidae; genus Rhinatrema; species Rhinatrema bivittatum. The sequence continues at coordinate 244,903,264 of NC_042621.1, read as the reverse complement.
GTCCTTGAACAGTTCTCAATCATAACATAATCATGCAATAATGAAATAGGTAAAGAGACTGAATAAGTTAAAAATAATAATTTACTTCTCATACCATATTAAGAATACCTAAACTTATAACACAATTACTTAGTATTATTTGATAGTTATGGGATCAAGTGTAATTATTTTTGTAAGTTGCTAAATGTATTTAATTATTGTTATGTTTCATGGTTAAAATTTCATACAGGTTGATTAATCCAGCAATTGTTTAATTATTGCTGTTTTTCAATTATACAGTCAAATACAGCAGCAATAATTAGATAAATACATTCAATGGAAGCTCTAAATCCTGTATATATTGTAATCATGTAATTGAATTAAGATTTAGTGCTAAAAACAAATCATGAAATCAAACCTATAAAAAGGTCCAATACTTTACCACAAGATAATGGAGACAATTTTCAAATGTGTTACGCGTGCAAATGTAACATACTATCATAGCAATTTTCAAAGCCCTACTTATGTGCTTATAAGTGTATTTACCTATGTAAAACCCAGTTTTAAGCATGTAAATCCTTTTGAAAACTACCCCCTTAAAGATGACTTTTCAAAACGTTATGAGTGCAAAAATTTGCATATACACAAGTAAGTAGCCTCTACTTGCATTTTCTATATTTTATATAAGTTCAATCTATGCATGTATGTTCACTTTCATATGTACATATACAGTATGCATGTAAAAAAGGGGCAGTCCCTAGATCATAATGGTTTTGTTTTTTAACCAACTATTCAATTATCTAAAACATATGCATATAGGGGCAGATTTTCAAAGGCTACGCGCGTAACATATGCGAGTAACCTGAGAAAATCTGCCCCTACGCGCGCCGAGCCTATTTTGCATAGGCTCGGTGGCGCACGCTAGCCCCGGGACACGCATATGTCCAGGGGCTTCGAAAAAGGGGCGGGAAGGGGGCGGGTCCGGGGGTGTGGTGGTGGTCAGGGGGCGGGTCCAGGGGGTCAGGGGGCGGTCCGGGGTGGGTCCGCGCATGTTATAAAATCGGGCGTAGATTTTAAGATCTGGCCCATATTTTTTTCTTGTACCACTGCTTGAAGTTTGGGAAATTTAATTGAATTTTCAGTAAAAAGGAGGAACTATATAGGAACATTAGTTGTTTCATTTCATTTTCTTCATTTATATACTACCTTTATAAACCAATACAATTAAAATAAAGCTGTTTCCAAAAAAAATGATATCAGGATTAGCAATATTACTCATTCAAATAGTGCAACACTTAGAAAAGTATCACTGTGTATCTCCAGACAGGTGTCAGCAAGCCGGGAAGCCAGTGTAAGACCATCTGAAAGGTGATGCCCCGTCCACTCAATCATTCACCCCGGAGAGAAAGTGAAAAGACAGAATAAAGTCAAGCAACGTTTTGTAAATTTTTAATATGCAAATAAAATGTGCTTTGCGCAAGATTAACACAATGCTATCCTCTATAGTGTTACCAAATATGTACACTATAATGTCTCAGACCAAACAAACCCCTACATCAGGGATATCCCTGCTCATATGTTAAAAAAGCTTATCTTCGGGCCAGATTCTCCTATCGAGAATGGCTGCTTAACCCCCATCAGAACGATTCAGATAACCCAGACAGCCAGGCCTGTGTACGACCATTTTTTCAAGGGATAGGCATGGTGTGCAAGATTATTCGAAAACATTGGCAGCTTCTCCAGTTACATCCAGTGTTTAAAGAGCCACCCCGTTTCGCATTTATATGGGGGAAAAATCTCTGTGATTTTTTTGTTCACTCTGACTTTAAACAAGAAACTCCTCAGATTCAGATAACCACACCTGGACACATACCCTGTGGACAATGCTCTGTGTGCTCAATCTCTTTGAACACATCTAGTGTTGTAGGCCCATATTTGAACCATTTATTTCAAATTCGCCACTACCTGTCAATCCCAGGGGGTAGTCTACCTAATTAAATGCCCATGCAATAAATTCTATTTAAGCAAGACCACTCGGAAACTTTGTCAGCGGATAATTGAACACCAGAATTGGTTGTGAAACAATCACCTGACAGCACCCTTGGTAGAACATTGTCTGGATCTTGGTCATACTTTTGAAGAACTTCAGTTCTGCGGCTTGATTCAATTAACAGCTTCATGGCGAGGAGGAGATTTCCCCCGTCAGTTGATCAGACTTGAACAGAAATGGATCTACATTTTGCATACTCTGGCACCAACTGGTTTGAATTCTGAGTTGGAACTCACGGCCTTCCTCTATATCTATATTCATTTTTACTTTTGATGATTTCCTCTAATAGGAAGAATTCCTAGCTTGATGTTCATTTTAAAAGCCTATGTTTGCCTTTCTGTATGTGCACTTCAATAAAGTTGGGGTTTTTTTGCAGACTCGGATGACAGATGCTGGCCATTATGTTCCTCTAGAGGATGCCATCTTTAAATTCAGGATGCGATCGGTCACAAGCTGTATTCTAGAGAAGATGAAGATCAGAGGATATGTTAGAAGCACTCATTGCACTCACTGAGAAGACTCTTAAGATAAGTTTCTGTTTCCCCCTGATGCAGGGCAGACCGAAACATCAGCTGATGTCGGAGTTTGTTTGGTCTGAGACATTAAAGCGTATATATTTGGTCACACTATAGAGGATAGCATTGTGAACAGTGTGTTTGTGTTAATCTTGCACAAAGCCCATTTTATTTGCATATCAAATATTTACAAAAAGTTGCTTGACTTTATTCTCCTTACTTTCTCTCCGGGGTGAATGATTGAGTGGACCGGGCAACTTTTCAGGTGGTCTTACACTGGCTTCCCGGCTCGCTGACACCTGTCTGGAGATACACAGTATACTTTTCTAAGTATTGCGCTTTTTGAATGAGTAATGTTGCTGATCCTGAAGTTGCTGTAGTTTTGCTTGAAATACAGGATCATTGGGATTTTTTTTTTTTTTTGAGATGGTGTCCAAATAAATGATAACAAGGCATACAATGTGAGGAATTGCAAATAGCTTAAAAGCACCAAAATTCCCAATTCTACGGGGAATTGCAAAAAGCCCGAAGGCATCAAAACTGCCAAGGCATACGGTATAGGAATCGCAAACAGCACAAAGGCATCAAATTCTAAAGGAATTCAGTGTGTGGAATCACAAAGAGCACAAAAGCCTCAAGGCATACAAAGGCATATACTGCAGGGAATCATAAATAGCACAAAGGCATCAAACTCCACCCACAAAGTATACAGTGTAGGGAATCACAAACAGCACGTAGATGTGAAACCCCCCAAAGTATACAACACAGGGAATTGCAAAGAGCACAAAGGCGTCATAATCCCCAAGGCATAGACTGAGGTCGGGTGCAAACAGCAAAAAGGCCTAGATAGGCATAGACAGAAAGATGGAAAACCAGAAGAAAAGTAGGTGGGAGAAGAAATTTGTGGGGGTTTTTTCTTTTTTTCCTATTTTATTTTAGGGACAGAAAAACCAAGAAAGAAGCAGGTTGGGAGAACTAGGCTTGGATTGTGAAGGGGCAGAACAAAGCAGTAAGGTGGAGAATGAGAAAAGAGGTGGGGTGTATTTTTTTCTTGTTTCTCCTTTTTATTTTGGGGATAAAACACCCCAATATAACAAAGAAAAAAGTAGAACTAGGCAGAAATCGAAATAGCAAACAACACAGAGTCTCCAAAACTATTACGATGATACATCTGAGGCATGGCATGTAGGTATATTTGCAGCATGACCCACAAGTTGGTACATCAAGGGAATGGCAGGTAGTCAGAGTGGCAGCTAGTCCCCTAAGATGGTACATCGGGATCATAACAGGTAGACATAGTGGTAGCAAGGCCCCCAAGGTGCTACATCTAGGGCATCACAAACAGTAATAGTGGCAGCAAGACCCCCAAAGTGGTATATTTGAGGCATGGTAGGTAAGATTAGTGGCAGTAAGACTCCCAAGGTGATACACGTAAGACATAGCAGGTAGGCATAGTGGTAGCAAGACCTCTAAGGTGGTACATCATGAGCATGGCAGCTAGGCAAAGCATCAGCAAGACATCTTAGATGTTTTCAGTCATCTTCTCACTTGCATGGAAACTCTGGAAAGCCCAAAAAAGGCAGACTGATTTTCAAACACACCAACTTTTCCATCATGTCTAGCACCAGCCTCTTTTTATGAAGGCTCATGATGTCCCCTGCCATAGAAAAAAAACATTCAATTGGCACACTGGTTGGTGGGAAGGAAAAATAGTGCTAAGCCATCTTCATTAGGTTTCATCAGACTGCTGAATTGTGTTCCTGATATGTCAGCACAACTGTATCCATGTCCTTGATGGGATCTGTGAGACAGCATGTCACAGAAATGTATGCTGCAGTCTCATTTGCTGGTATGGGCCAAGATTTTCTATTACCAGCTGCTTTAGCAATGGTCTGTGTCAGGAGAGATCATTCTGTGTGGGCAATGTGGCTTTGGCATACTGAGGTGGGAGAGGAAGTGTGAGCTGACAGGGTGCTGCTTGTTCCTGCAGTATTCTCTGGGGTGGACACTCTTTCCTGCTCTATGCCTCTGCCTCTCATGCTTATGTTCACACACCCTACCTACCAGTGTCTCCTTCATGTGTGAGAGACATTGGGATTGGAGGGTGAGACTCCCTTTCATCTGTGGATCACATACTCTGGCAAGCATATAAGTATTGTTTTCTGTCAGATGTTTCAGGCTCTCATGCACCTGCTGCTGCAAGGAGTTCACAAACTTCAGAACCTCTGCTTCCATTCCCTCTTGCTCATGGAAATGTTGGAATCTGTGGGAGGGAGCACTAGGGAGCGCTTCCAATTCTGGGGGGATGTGTGCCCATGGACCACAACACAAATGCAGAGAGGAGCTCCGTGGAAGCACTGCAGCAAGCAAGACGGGTCCCAGCATGGGAGGAGCAGGCTGACCGCTACCCTAACCTCTGCCAAACCTGCACGCACTGGTAGAGACCCAACAATTCAATGCTGGTCTCTGGGGTAGCCCTCTGGCCACTTGATAGCCCTTTCGGACCTGCCATTGGGTAGCAGCAGATGCGGCAGGATGGACAGAGGTCGAGGACAGGTGATGGAACTAGAGCTTGGAACAAGACGAGACCTCGGCCTTAGCGTAGGCTGACGGTTTGAAGAAGGCGAGGAAGCTCAGAGGCTCAGATAAAATGAAAACACATGGAACTTGGGACTCAGACAAGACAAGGACACTTAAAGACTCCGACAAAACGAGGACACTTAAAGTCTCAGATGAGATGAGGATGCTGAAGACTCAGACAAGATGAAGACGCTTGGTACTTAGAGTCAGATGAGACAAGGACACTTGGTATTTGAGAGCTCAGACAAGGCGAGGATGATAGGTAGCTTGGAACTCAGACATGACGAGATCGTGAGATAGCTTGGAACTCAGATGCAAGACGCTCAGACGTAGGTGAAAATCAGAAGTGGATTCTAGAGAGTCAGGCGAGGATTCCGGATACTCTGATGAGGATTTGGAACTGGGGAAGACTCAGGCGAGGATAAAAACGTGGGATACTCAAATGAAGACGGAGGCTCAGGAACTAGGAGAAGTCCGGGCAGTGCTCGAAGACAGATCCTGCCAGAAGAGGGTTCCAGCCACCAAACTCAGATACCGGATAGAAACGGATTTACTCCCAGGAAGGTCAGCTGAAGACGAAAACCGTGGCGAGCAAACTGAACCCGGAGCTTGAGGACTGACAGTACTTCAGGATCGGAACCTGACAAAGGACATCAGAAGCGAGACTTGGAACATCAGGGTTAGAATGTAAGACATCGGATATGAATGAACACCGGTACCTCGGGACATTAGGACGATTATGGCATCTGGACATCAGGGAACTTCTAGAGAGGAGGACCACAGGGACGACTGGAGCATGACGGACGAAGACATCAGAAGGCTAAGTCATCTGGACATCCAAAGACAAGGGGATGTCAGGATATCCAGAGATAGGGAGACATCTGCACATGGAGACACGGAGACAACAGGACATCTGAAGACAGGAAGAAATCTGGAGACATCTGAATACGGGAAGACATCTAGAGACAGCTGAAGACAAGAGCACAGGATCCGACGAGAGACCAGAACATGGAATGAAGACGATGATGGAGGTTCAAGAACCATGGATGAAGACAAGAGGACCAACGAAGAACAGAGTGCCTTGAGGAAGTGAAGAAGGATCATGGAGGACTCCTGGAATGAAGAGTTGGAACTGAAGATCCAGGAGAGGTCCGACTCTATGACCAACTCTTTGCAAAGCCCAAGACTGATTGAAGGCTGAGCCCTTTTGTAGAGCTGAAGAGGAAATGCCTCGATGACATGATAAGGAGGAGCCAGACGGACTGGCCCTTTAAATAGGCTGAAGAGGCACGGCCCCACGCCTAAGGAGGCAGGACCTTGAAGAGCGGCATCCTGCAGGAAAGGAGAAGCAAGGCATTTACGATGGCGGCTCCCTGCTGCGAAGCAGGAAGATTGATGGCGGCTTCCTGCCACAAGAAGAGGAGCTCCGGGGCAGCCTCCAGGCCGCAAAGAGGACATCAGAGGCAGCGTCCTCCGGGCTGCGGAAGAGGAGCTTCGAGATGGCCTCCAGGCCGCTGAAGAGGAAGAGGATGGTGGCTCCCATGCCACGTAGAAGGCCCAGTTGGCAGCGGCTCCCAGGCTGCATAGAAGGCCTGGTCGGCGGTGGCTCCTAGGCTGCATGGAGAAGAGCGGCAGCGGCCTCCAGGCAGCGAAGAGGAACAGGAGTGGCACTCGGGCCGAGAATATGGTCGGCGGCGGCTCCGGACCGTGAAGGGAGCAGCAGCAGCAGCGGCCTCCTGGCTGTGAAGAGGAGAAGTTCAGCGGCGACTTCCAAGGCCACAGGGAGAGGCGGTGATAGCGACGGCGCACTGCGGATGGCAGCGGCAATGGTGGAGAAGTCGGCAGTGGCCTCCAGGCCACAGGGAGGCACGGACAGACAGCAGAGGGGAACTGGCTAGCAAGAAAGAAAAGGTAAGAGGCTGCTTGTGAGCTCATTCCCTCAAGCAGAATCGTAACAGGAAACACTGTTCCTTTTCCTCCAGAGAATATACTGTAGAAATAATACCACCAAGAGTGACACTTTTGAAACTCAGATCCTCCATAGCATCCTTGAAAGCATTCAGGACTTTGTATCAGCTGCCTCATCACTACCCAATCATGATGCCCAGGGAGTGATCCTCACCTATTTCTGTTTCCAGAGACAAATCATGAAGGGTTGTCTACTGCTTCTCTAACCTCTGTAGCATTAAATATGTAGAATTCCAGTGAGTACCAACATCTTGAATGAGACACTTATGAGGCATCTTGAATTCTTCCTGCTTCTCTCGGAACAGCTGCCTATCACCTTCACGCTTTTATGGAAATTCCAACCTGTACCCTGATGCTCCATCCCTGCAAGAGCTGCTGCCTGCCCTTGCCTTGACTAGGTCTCACCAGTGTGCCATCACAGCATTTGCACTGGTCCAGATCTTGCTAGTGAAACCCATTCTACTCCATTCTGCCTTAGCCAACTGCGTATGTGACTATGGCATTGGTTGTACAAAATGTGGATAACCTGCCTACTAAATGTGGTCCTGGAGGGAGCTTTGTAATGCAGCAGACACTTAAAACCCATTTTCTCCACTACCTGAAGGAGACGGTCATCCAGGGTTATCATTTCCCTGATGCTCCTTGTTACTATTTTCAATGCTGACTGCCTCTTGCCCTAAGACAGTGCTACAGAAATCCATCCCATTTCCTCTTTGGTGGGTTGCCGCTACAGATGCACAGCAGGGAGCAGTTGGCCTGCCACCTGACTGATGGAAGGTACCATGGGATTAGCTTGAGGAAAATTATTCTCATTTTCAATTCCTTTCCTCTGGCTTTTACTTTGAGTGGCAAAAGAGGTCCCCAGGCTAGAACTGCCTCTCTCCCCTGGTCACTTTTGAAAGTGATGCTGCATACCAGCATTTGTCAGATTCTCCACTTGCTTCCATTGACTGATATTACTGTTGCAGTGAATACACTGAGCAAAATGTGGGTCCTCTTTCACTTTAAAGTGCCTCCAGATCAGGGATGGCTGTGATGTCTTCTCTATATCCTTATGGGCTGATGCTGGCACTCGAGTTGAGGTTAAGGGTGGATCCCGAGGAAAAATTTCAGAGATATCATTCACACTCTCTACCTGTGCTGCCTGCTTTTCCTGAGGGTTGCTCTCAGTACCATCAATATCATCTATCTCCCCCATCACCACACTGAAGGTTAAGATGCTACTGACTAAACTTCCCACATTTTGTTTGGCTACTATTTTTTCAACTTCTGATTCAAGGAATCCAAGACAGGATTATTTCTCAGAATCAGTTGTTGAAAATACTGCCTCCATTGCCTCAGAATTAGTAACCAATTAGAGGAGCATGCTGCTGATTTTGGTTGTTGTACTTCTGCTCCCTCAGTCCATGACTCAACATTGCTACTGCCAGCCTTGGATGGCTCTCCTGCATTTTTCCTCTGCTCCAAAAGAAGAGGGAGTGGAACAGGCAGAAATGGCACATGCTCTCCAAATTTCAATTGCTTCTGCCTTGAGCTGCCTTCCATTCCTGTAATTCTGTTGCTAAAAAAGTGGCAGGACTGTTTTTCTTTTTTTTAAATCACTACTACTAGACTGGGATCTGCCTTTTCTTCTCTGTGGCATGATGGAATTGCCTACTGGGGGTTTGAATATCGCAAAAGAATTTATTTATTGATACTATACCAACATTCATAGTACCACTTTACTGTATGTAGAAATATCTGTCTCTCTCACACACGCATACACATATACAGAATATGTGTGTCCTTGCAGTGCACTACTGATTGACTCCTTTTCCACATACATAAAACTGTTAGAAAGTTAAACAGAATCAACAAGGCTGGCAGCCAGGCAAGACTCTTCTTAATCTTTACTTGTCATTGTGCTAACCTCACTACACTGCAGTAGACAATCAGACAGATAGAGACAATAGCACTGCTTCAATCTCCACATGCCTTCCCTTCCCTAGTAAACAGAGAAAACATAGTACCACTTCCTCTGCTTTTCTGTTATAGGGAGTGAGATCATTGCAGCAGAGAAGATCAGAAACAGCCCTTTACCAGTGCCAAAGCCAACTTTTCTAAAGCTTTTTTTTTTTTTTTTTTTAAATTCTCAGGGAGCTTCTCAAAAACAGATCTTTCTCTACCTACTGCTAGAGAGGAAATAGAGACTTTCTTGCACATATTCAAACCTTTCAGTGGGAGGACATCAGTGTCATTTAATCCAGATGGCAGCCGTAGGATAGATAAAAAGATGCTTCATCATGATTTGTCCTCTGTCTGGTCTCCTTGCCAACTTGTCCTATCTTGGCTCTCAGGAGTCTGTGATGTTATACAGGCAATGTTGTGCTTGGAGGTGGACCATTGTCCTGGAGCAGTGGAGAACGGCTCCCTGGTCGGACCCAGGAAGCACCTGCCACCAGGTGGCAGAGCACAGGAGGAGACAGAGGCTAGCTGGAGCTTCACCACTGGAAGCTCATGGTCCCCCCGGGTGAAGCCTTTGGGGACCCAGGCCGCTTGGACTTAGATGGGCCTCGCAGGGTCTCCCTGATAGGAAGTATAGAGGTGTGCCCACCAGGATCAAGGGTGTGCGGTCAATGTCTTGACTGAAGGCCTGAGGAATCAAGAAAGGCTAGTACAGTGTCTGCGATGACAAGACTAGGATCAGGGCCAGAATTAAGGAGGCCAAGAGAGAGGTCAGCCAAAGCAGGGGTCTAGTTCCAAGGATCAGACCGAGAGTAGTCAGCCAAAGCAGGGGTCAGGTTCCAGAGGTCAGATGTGGTCATGGAGACAGGCAAATGTCACTACCAGAGAGTCAGTCCAAGAGGTACTACCTGGGGAAACGCAAGAACAGATAGACGCAGGAACATGAGGATTCTGGAACACAAGGATGCTGGAACAAGGCTGGAACACAAGGATGCTGGAACAAGGCTGGAACAAGACTGGAAAAAGACTGGAACAGGCTACGAGACATGGAGGCAAACTCAGTACACACACGGTGTTGACCCGATTGCCAAGGCAAGGAAGTGTAGGCAGGCACTTCCTTTAGTAGGACATTCAATCAGGGCACGCCGTGGAGCTAGGACCTACCCCTGGCCCTATAAAGGACCAGGCGGTCTGTGCGCGCGCGCCTAGGGGCGAGGCCGACGCCACGGAGGATGCAGAGCCCCGCCGTGAGGCCTGGTGCGCTGAGGAAGGCCCGACGACTGCCACCGCAGGACGCCAAGGTCTGGAGGAGCTAGCAGCCACTGCCGGGGAGGCCGACCCGGGACCTGCAGTGGAGTTGGAAAGGTGAGCAGGCCCATGTGCAGGCCAAGCACGGACGGGGCGCGCAACAGTACCCCCTCCCCCTTTCTAGGCCTCCCTCTACATGGGTGAGGTTTTTCAGGGTGAGCCCTGTGGAAGGCTCTAAGGAGGTCCTTGTCAAGAATATTGTGGGAAGGTTCCCACGCGTTCTCCTCAGCTCTGTAACCCTCCCAAGATAAGAGGTATTCCCATCTGCCTTGACACCAATGGACGTCAAGGACTTCTCTTACCTGGAGAGTTGTCTCCGGTTCTGTGGAGATCCAGGGTTTCGATGGATCTCTCCGAGAGTGCCAGGATAGGACTAGCGGCTTCAACAGGGAAACATGGAAGGTGTTATGAATGCCCATGGCACGTGGCAGTTGCAATTGGTAGGACACTGCTCCCACTCTCCGTAGGACTGGGAATAGGCCGATGAACTTTGGTGCCAGACGGTGTGAAGGGAGTCACAGTCTTATATGACGAGTACTTAGCACACTTTCTATCCAGGACGGAAGAGTGGAGTGGGATGTCTGTGGGCATCTGAAGACCGTTTGGAATGTTCGGCAACCTGATTGAGGCGTTCCTTGACTTGGTTCCATACTTGAAGAATGGTGTGGGCCATGAACTGAGCGGCTGGCGAGGCAACAGAGAGGGGTACTGGCAGCGGTGTCGACTAAACACCACGGAAAATGGTGGTACATCGGTGGCAGCAGCAATGTGGGTAGTATGCAACAGCTCTGCCCAAGGCAGCAGGTCGGACCGGTTGTCCTGTTGGTCATTTACATATGAGCGGAGGAAAGTCTTCAGTGTCCGATTGGTTCTTTCTGCTTGGCTGTTGGCCTGGGGGTGATAGGCCGACATGAAATTCAAGGTGATGTTGAATTTTTTACATAAAGAGCGCCAGTACCTTGCAGTGAACTGTAATTCTCGGTCTGAGATAATCTCCTTTGGAAGACCATGGAGGCGAAAGACGTGCCGAAGAAATAGTTTTGCCAATTCTGGGGCCAACGGAAGACTTCGCAGAGGGATGAAGTGACCCATTTTAGAGAAACGGTCAATGATAACGCAGATCACGGTATGGTTCTGTGATAGTGGAAGGTCTGTGATAAAATCCATGGATATACTTGACCAAGGTTTGGTGGGAACTGGAAGCGGTTGGAAGAGGCCCCCTGGTCGCCCTGTAGGGGGTTTCTGTTGGGCACAGAGGGGCATGAATCTACATAGTTGTGGGAGTCTTGTACCATACTGGGCCACCAGTGGAATCTCCGCAACATCTCGAGGGTTCTGGTACGGCCCGGATGTCCAGCTAACAGAGTCATGGGCCCATTTGAGAACCTGCTCACATAATCTATGTGGAATGACGGTCTTTTCAGCAGGGACCATAGTAGTCACTGCGAGGGATATGCAGGCAAGGTCAGTGATATGTCTTGGGATATCAGAAATATCTTTGGGCTCAAAGGATCTGGAGAGCGCATCTGCAAGGAGGTTTTTCGAGGCCAGTTGATAGCGCAGTTCAAAATTAAATCTCTTGAAGAACAGCACCCATCGGGCTAGCCTTGGATTCAGGAGTTGTGCTTCTTTGAGATGTTCAAGATTCTTATGATCGGTAAAAATGGTGAATTTGTGTTACGCCCCTTCCAACCAGGGGCGCTACTCTTGAAGGGCCAACTTGACAGCTAGGAGTTCCCGATCTCCGACTGTATAATTATGTTCAGTGGATGAGAATTTGTGCGAATAGAATGAGCATGGTATCAATGTACCCTTGGGAGAAAATTGACTTAACACCGCCCCAGCTCCAATAGCAGATGCGTTGACTTCTACAACGAATGAGCATCTGGGGTCCGGATGTTGTAGGCAAGGGCCGGAGCAGAATGCTTCTTTTAGCATATGAAAGGCAGCTTGTGCCTTAGGAGTCCATAAACAGGTGTTAGCCCCTTTCTTTGTCATGGCAGTGAGCAGAGCGGCTATGGTAGAGTAATTAGCAATAAAACTTTATAATAGTTCGTAAAGCCAAGGAAGCGCTGCAAAGCATGGAGGTCGACTGGCTGGGGCCAGTCTCGGATACCTTGAAGTTTTTCTGGATCCATGGAGAATCCTTTGTCGGAGATGATATACCCTAGGAAGGGCAAGCGGTTTTGCTCAGATCCAACTTGGTAAAGATCCAAGCCCCTTGGATGCGATCAAACAGCTCGCTGATGAGGGGTAATGGGTATCGGTCTTTTCAGGTGATGGCGTTAAGCCCTCTATAATCAATACAAGGACGTAGTCCTCCATTCTTTTTCCAGTTTGGCGTAGAGTTTGTTCTCTCTTAGACAAAGTACGGTTTTGACATGATTACGATGTGATTCTAGATCTTTTGAGAAGATCAGGATGTCGTCTAGGTATATGATTACAAAGGAGTATAGGAGATCTCAGAGGATTTCGTTCATGAGATGTTGAAATTCAGTGGGGGCATTACATAGGCTGAAGGGCATCATGATGTACTAGTAGTGACAATTCCTGGTGTTAAATGCTGTTTTCCAGATATCTTCTGGTAGGATACGTACCAAATTGTATGCACCTCTCAGATCCAACTTGGTAAAGATCCAAGCCCCTTGAGGCGATCAAACAGCTCGCTGATGAGGGGTAACGGGTATCGGTCTTTTCGGGTGATGGCGTTAAGCCTTCTATAATCAATACAAGGACGTAGTCCTCCGTCCTTTTTCTTGATGAAGAAAAAGCCCGCTCCAGCGGGAGAGTCGGAGGGTCTGATGAACCCTTTTTCCTAGGTTCTCTTTAATATACTCAGACATGGCAAGGGTCTCTGGGCGAGACAATGGGTAGGTTCTACCCTTACGAGGCGTCGTGCCTGGCAGAGGTTCTATGGGGCAATTCAATTTGCACAGTGGAGGTAACGTGTCTGGCTTCTAGGTGTGTGTATTCGTTTGCAACATATTGGTAATCCGCAATGTATAGGGCCATATTCGTTGTATTCATGGGGAAGCGAAACGTATCACGATTCCCCACGAATACAACAAATTTTCACCGAATTATTCGGCCGTCTAAAGGAGCAAATTTAAACAAACCCCCCACCCTCCTGACCCCCCCCCCCCCCAAGACTTACCAAACTCCCTGGTGGTCCAGCGGGGGGTTCGGGAGCCATCTACTGCACTCACGCCGTCGGCTGCCGGTATTCAAAATGGCGCCGATAGCCTTTGACCTTACTATGTCACAGGGGCTACCGGTGCCATTGGTTGGCCCCTGTGACATAGTAAGGGCAAAGGCTATCGGCGCCATTTTGAATACTGGCAGTTGATGGCCCGAGTGCAGGAGGTCGCTCCCGGACCCCCGCTGGACCACCAGGGACTTTTGGCAAGTCTTGTGGGGGTCAGGAGGATCCCCCAAGACTTGCCAAAAGCCTTTGCCCTTACTATGTCACAGGGGCTACCGGTGCCATTGGTCGGACCCTGTCACATGGTAGGAGCAATGGACGGCCGGCGCCATCTTGTGCACTTCCTTTAGTAGGACGTTCAATCAGAGAGCGCTGCGGAGCTAGGACCTGCCATTGGCCCTATAAGGGACCGGGCGGTCCACGCATGCGTGTCTAGTGGTGGGGCCGATGCCACGGAGGATGCCGAGCCCTGCCATGAGGCCTGATGCGCTGAGGAAGGCCCGGACCGCCACTATGGGACACCGAGGCCTGGAGGAGCTAGCAGCCACTGCTGGGGAGGCCAACCTGGGACCTGCAGTGGAGTTGGAAAGGTGAGCAGGCCTGTGTGTGGGCCGAGCACAGACGGGGCGCGAAATAGGCAACAGTTGTTTATTTATTCAGCAGGGCACAGCCAAAGACTTGAATGTGCCATAGACTTGAATGGTAAACATAAATGAATTAGATTAAAATTTTCATTCAGTTTTGTGAAATCCCTTCATTTGTTTTAGGAGATCCGCAAATGAAATAAAAATGGACTCATTCATTGCATTGTACCTATTCTTTCAACCAAATGCACATTCCTACTTTCCATCAAGGTGTCTAGGGTTGTAACTGCTGCATTATGCAAGTTACCCTCTTGTCTTCTGTTTAAAATTGTAATTGCCACTCCATGCAGTTTGCATTCATACAGAAAAGTTACCATAGGTCATCCCAGTGCTTCATTTCCATCCTCTTGTCACTAGGGATCATCTGTGTTTATTCCCAGATCCTTTTGAATTCAATAACAAATTTTGTCTTCACCTCCTCCAAAAGGGCATTCAGGCATCCACCATCCTTTCCATAAAAAATATTTCTTGATGTTATTCCTAAATCTTTCCCGCTGGAATTTCAAATCATAATCTCTAGTTCTACAACTTCCTTTCTATTGGGGAAAGATAAGTTTCTTGTGCATTTTTAATCTCTCTCAGGTATTTAAAAATCTATATTATTTCACCCTTATCTCCCCTCGTCTTTCTCAGATGTCATGTGCCAGTGACACCTACTGGCTTCTTAATGGAGTCACATGCCATGTCTTTCAACCAAGTATGGTCAGGCTAAGGTTCAACATTATAGGAAAGCAATTTCAGTGTAGTGCAAATAATGGCTTGAAAGCACTGCCCTGCAAGAAGCTCAGTACTGAACTGCAGCAGCTGCCAGACAGGAAAAACAAATAATTTTTTGTAAAAACATATCTCCAGAACACATAGATGCATATTGCATTAAAATTTAGCAGTTTGTAGATTAAAACTATATATATATATTCATATAAATTGTATATATACAGTCACAAGTAAATCCTATTAGAATATCTAATATAGCCTGAAATACAGTATATTTTACAATTACAAAACTAAACTAAGCTATGCTTTTATAGTTCCATCCACAAGCAGAATTTAAAAATGTTAGTCGATAGGTGTACCACATTTAAAAGACCAGTCTAACCACTTCCCAAGATACTTAAAATGAATGACAATGTCAAGGCTGTATCCATCAAAACAAGTGAAGTGCAATATAAAATCCACAAATTTCAGTCTGGGATCTGAACCAAGAACCAAAACTTTAGACTTTTCACATTGAAAACTAATTTATTCACTTTAGGTGAATCTTGTAATATATCAAAATCACGCTGGAGACCAGAGTGAATGTCACATAAATATTTCTCTGACCTATAAATAACAGTGTTATCTGCCTAAGGATGAAACATATTACATTTTTTAAAAATTGAATCAATAACATTAATATATAATGGAAAAAAAAGTACAGCCAAGATCTGAACCTCAAGGGACTTCAGCAGAGAAGAAAGCAGTTTCAGATCACCTTTCCTAACAAACTGCTTTGATTGCCAGTTCATAAACGATCATTCAGACATTGTCAAGGCGTAGCTTGCCAACCTATGCTCATAGCTGTTTAACTAAAATTCTCTGAACAATATTGTCCATAGGTAACTGTGGGCCTGAGTTACCAAAGCTTTTATCCCATAGACATAAAATGGGGGGGGAGGGATCCTTAGAAAATCACAATGAGCAAAAATTTGTAGGATTGACACTAAACAAAATATGCCGACTCCTTGCTGATTGTTGAAACATAGTGTCAACTGCTGTGTGACAACTAGGGAGGAGGAGTGTTGGAGTAGTGTCTTGTCAAGAATGTCTACAGGCGAATAGCAGAGGCCTAGAGGGCTGCTGCTACTGCTAGGAACAACGCAGACTTGCACAGACTGACTGCCATCCCTGTAGTGGGATGCCTTTGGGATCTGCATGCTACCTGTAAGGTCATCCTTACCTTACATATATTAAACAGATCCCCAAGTCAGCCCAGTACAGGGGTACTAACCAGTCTGTGCAAGTCTGACATTTCCATATCTGACTAAGGCTACCTGTGATGGCTCAGTCAAAGCCAGGAGCTTCTAACACACCTTAGCGTTGGGTTCTATGACGTCAACATTTTCTTAGGGTGCTCTTACAGTCAGTAGAAATTAGACTGTGATGGTGACATCTCAGAGGTCAGTGGAAAATAAAAGTGAAGGCAGGCCACCATCTGATTCCCAATTCTGCCTTCACTGGGCCGGACGTGCATCCTTGTGTAGGCTTCCAGATAAGCTAACCGAACCCACATGACATCCCAACTGCCAAGGCCCTCACCTTCTGCACATTATCATTTAGAAATTGCATAGCTAGGTGTAGTAGGGTGCATCTGTGTAGGGGTGCATGCAACCACCAAGAGGTATGCTAGCTTAGAAGGATCTCTGAGCATTATGGGAATGGTAACAAGTAGCACAGGTGCAATACCCAAGGCGGTAAGTGAAGGCCTGCTACTTAAGCACTCTGATGTCAGCAGAAAGGTTGTCAACTGGCTTCTATTTTCAGGACATGTAGATCCAGTCCTGGTTTTGAAGCCATTACATGCTGGATTTTACTTGATTTCCCTATAGCTTTTCCTAGCAAAACTAAGACGGCATGAAAAACCTAGTCAGCAGTGGCTCTGAAACTGCTGAGGCAGTGGTGATGTATCTTGGCACGTCCATGTGATACTCAACCTCCCCAGTACAGATGTATAACTTCACATGCACATGTTTCTCAGCTAGGGAATGAGGCAGTAAGATGGGAACTCTGTCTACCAGTACCTTTAAGCTGTGCTTTTAAGCTTCAGAGCTATTGTAGATTTGCAGCATTTCTAGAGCAGTTGCTCTCCCATCACACTTATGGCACTATCTCATCCACATGTGAGTGCTAGGATGGGGTCCACTGGGGAGGACTGGCAAGCCAAACTGAGCTAGCTAGGGCAAACTATGAACACAGTACTGGCAGTCATACACAAACTCGCGTGCCACTCATGCCTCTTTTAGGGTCACTATCAGGCAGAACACATTATGGCAGCCACATGTATTTGATGTTGGCTTTACTTTGACTACTGTTTTTCAAGTACAGTCTACTGCTCCATTGTCAAGAGGAATCCTAAGTAAGCATACATGTTTTCTATTACATACTGTAGTCGGACCAGGGTACTGGGGTGCAGGTGGGGGTTTGGGTGGTGGCTATGTTGGTATTAGTGAAGATCAGGTCAAGTGTGTGGCCTGCTTTATGGGTTGGGAGGTTTATGATTTGTTTGAATCCTATGGCTTCGAGAGAGGAGAGAAATGCTTCACAGGAGGGGGAAGGTGAGCATGCGTCAACATGGAGGTTGAAATTGCCACGTAAGACGGCAGGTGTGTTGTGATCTAAGTTGTCTACAAAGAATTCGATGAGGGGAGATGGGTCATGTTCTAGGAGACCAGGGGGAGTGTATATTAAGCATATTTGTAGCATTGGGGATTTGAAGCAGCCAAGCTCATATTTGGGGAGTATACTGACTGTTTGGGGGGGGGGGTGAGGTTAAGTTCTTTTTTGGTTACATACATGCTAGTAATACATACACGCTAGTAATATAATTCCTATATGAGTCAGCATAGCTTATTCAGAGCTAGTTCTAGCTTGGGAAGGATGTGCTTTAACTTTAATATTCAAAAAAGAATTTAATTGTATGGGATCTAAAAAAACATATTTTACTCCAGCATGCTTAACAACGCATTTACATGGGAAATATAACCAAGAAGAAGCACCCAGCCCAGTTACTGCTGGGCACATCAGGAGGAAACATTTTCTTTTAGCCTGCATTATTTTTGCAATGTCCGGGAATATACAAATTCTTTTCCCATGAAACAAAACATCTTTTCTTCTAAAAAACATTTTAAGGATACATTCTCTATCTGAGTCCAGGGCTAATGACACAATCAGTGTAGAGGTTTTTATTTCTTCTTCCTCAATTGATGTTTCTAAAAAAGAGGATAAGTGTGACATATCTATTATGGGAGTTATTTCTGGTTTTACATTCACTGATGGTACAGGTGAAGTTCTAGCTATCATGTCATACGCCTTAGAGATTGGTGGTATCATCTCTTCCTTTATTTGTAGTACTTCTACAAAGTACTTTCCCAACATTTCAATTGGTGTCACTAGTTTCTTTTTAGGAAAGGTCAAGATCCTTATATTGCAACAGCGAATACTGTTCTCTAAATTTTCAATCTTATTTTGCAAATAAATATGTCCAGTAACAATTGTATACACAGATTTCTGGGTTTTTAAATCCTTTATATCTTGAATCTCCTTTTGATTTTGTATTTCTGAAACTTGTGTTTTTACCTCATTTACTTGAACTTTTAAATCCTGCTGTTGAGTAACAAAACGTGAAAGCTGTATGGTAAGATTTGTAATAGCTTCCCAAATATTTTCAAGCGTTATCGAAGAAGGTTTATTTAGAATAGCAGTCAATACCTCCAACTCCGGTTGTTGAGGAGTCCTGGATTTCTCCGTTATTGATTGCAGGTCAGCAGAACCTTTCCTCACCTTCCAGCTAACCATTCCCGCTGTTTGCCCCTCTCTCTCAGCTCCACCCGACGCCAACTCAGCCAACTGAGGTAGATTTTCATCGCGAGACATGGGAATTCTCTTTTCCTTAGTGCTTTCTGCGGGGGTGCTGGGTTGCGGAGGGGCCCGACTCGGCTCTGGCAAAAGAGTGGATTCCAGGTCCGGAACAGGTTGTGGTGGATCACCACCCGCCACGTTGTCCAAGGACGTTGCTTCGGAGGCTTTTTCGGGGTTCCGGATAATATGTTGATCCATAGGTCCTGTTAAAGGTGAACCTTCTGAAACTTTGGGGTAAGTTTTAGCTTTACCCTTCCGTTTACCCATTTTACTTCAAGGAAAGTCAATTTTCAAGCAAGAATATAAGGAAAATCGCAGAGGAGTCTGGAGCTCCGTGACTAGCATGCAGCCATCTTGGATTCCAGAATATCACTTTTTATCACATGCGATAATACCCATAATCCATGATATCTGCCGCAGGAGGGCGATAAATAGGATTTTTTACCGTACCGCAAACAAAAAAAGGTGTACTTATTTCCGGTGTAAATTCCACGACAGTGTGCGGGATTTATTGCATTCCGTGCTCATAGACCTTGATTTCTGTTTACTCCACCCAAACTCCTCCTACTCTAATACGCAATGTTTAATTTGCATACACATTTTGCGTTGTGTTATTTATCATGCGCGTTTCAGCATTATGTCCCCATCCCACCCACCACTTAGCCACATAACTACTTAGCCGGGTAAGTATTTATCCAGTTAAGTGGCAGCTACTGAACAGACCAGGATATTCAGATGACATTAATTAGCCAAATAAGTCAGAACTCATCCCACTTATATCTACCTCATAAACTCTTGATTACAAATGCAATAGCACAGACTTGGTATGACAGATATGTAGCTTTGATCTCATGAGCCTCAGAGATTTGTGATCACACATATACACATAGGGATGGATTTTAAAAGGGTTACGCACATAATATACAGGCCTAACCCTTTTAAACCCCTCCTGCATGCGCTGAGCCTATTTTGCATAGGCTCAGCGACACGCACAAGCCCCGGGATGTGCGCATGTCCTGGGGTTTGAAAAAGGGGGCAGGGTGGGGGCGGTCTGGGGCAGGGCAGGGGCATGACCAGAGGCTTCCGAAGGCCCACTAGGCCAGGGAATTGTGAGCCAGCACTCGGCCGGCAGGCACAACTTAAATAATATAGGTAGGAGGGGCTTTCCCCATTCCCTCCGAGGCTGCACCGATTTCGGAGCAGCCTCGGAGGGAATGGGGAAAGCCATCTGGGCTCCCCTAGGGCTCGGCGTGTGCAAGGTGCACAAGTGTGCACCCCTTTGTGAGCGCCGACCCCGGATTTTATAACATGCGCGCGGCTGCATGCACAAATCTACGCCCACGTGTAGGTTCAAAAATCTGGCCCATACTGTATGCACTGTTTATCATGCACACCAGCATACAAACACATTCATATATGACAGACACTTAAAGCTGTCCATATTGCCCACAAATTTTCAACTGTTCAGTCCCTCAGTGCCCCTTCATTGAGTCACCTCGGCTCCTTGACCTGGCCCCATCCTTCTCACTATTCCATCTTGCCCTGTAGCCTATCTGGGCCTCTTGCCTTGCCTTGTAGCCTCTCTTGGCCTCTCACCTTACTGTGTGGCCTCTCTTGGCCTCTTTCCTTGCTCTAGGCCCTTCAAGGCCTTCTGGCCTTGTTCTACAGCCTCTCAGACTTCCCTATCATTCTCTGTGAACTCCTGGTCTTTTCTGTCTTACCTTATAGCCATCTGGCCTATTAGGATTACCTTGCCCAGTCTCTTGCCCTGTTGGGCTTTCTTGTTCCCTGCTACCTGTCTAGTCCAGTCCTGTCCTTGTCTACTCCAGTCCTGTCATTGCCCATTCCTGTCCTTGTCTGATGTTTGTCCTGCCCAATCTGGGTCAGCCCTTGTCTGCTTCCCAGGTCTTGCCCTAGTCCTATTGCATCCAATCCCACCACAATCTGTAACCACTTTCCTGCCAGTATCTGTTTCCAAGTCCCAGCCTGTGCTCCAGCTTGTACTCTATGTCCAGCTACAAGTCAGTACCGAGCTCTGTATCCAGCCTCATCCGTGACCTGTATCCAGCTCTCAGCCAGTACCTGTATCCAGCTCTCATCCAGCTGCTGCATCTAGCTTCCAGGCTGCACAGAAGCTCCCAGTCCATGTCTTCACCATGATGTTTTGCCGGAGACGTCCTGAAGGCCCCCAGAATCCAAGAGCTCAACTTGCCGGGGAGGGGGTTGGTTAGGCAAAAGATCAACCCTAATCCAGCCCTGCGGTCCTGCACTGCTTTTACAGGGATGCTCCCCGACTCCAGCTCGCTATCCAGTGATAGGAACTTCTCAGTTTAACAGAACAGCACACAAGTCTGACATGGAAAGTCATTAATTTTAGGAAAAAAAAGAATAGTTTTAGCTTAAGCACTGAAGGGATAACTAAAGCACTGAGATGAGAAATAGGTTTAGAAAACTTAATTCTTTCCTTATTCCATCCCCTAAAATATCTATTGCATTTTCGTTTTTTACTGTTCTTTGTTTTTTCCAGGAATTTATCAGGGTTTAGTATGACAAGAATAAAAACGGAAGATTAGTTGAAAAAATGACTCATTTTTCCAGGTAAATATCGAACTTTATTTTGGTGGACAGAAGCCAGGACAAGAAAACAACATTAAGCAGATTCTCTCACCCACCCACTTAGCAACATCCCCATCTTTATCCCCATCCTCTGCCTAGCATGTCCCTCTCTCCCTACCTCCAGCTGAGAATCTGCCTCTCTCACTGCCCTCCCTGCATTTTAACAGGCTTCTCCTGTTTCCTTCAGCAGTATACTGGAGGCTCCTGCGCACTGCAGCACTGCACTTTTGCTTTTGTGCAGGGTCACAGAGCATGCCAGGAAATGCTTCTGGTGGACAGGGCCTACTTCAAATGCATTGGCAGCACCAGACAGCAGGCACTTTGGCTACTTGGAGGGTAAGGAGATGGGAATTAAAACAAGGCATGGGCAACACTGGAGGGTGAGCATTTTCGCTGGTATGGAATGGGACTTGGAAACACAGCATGCGCTTTGGCCCACACTGGCTTCCAGCAGTGGCTAGAGGCCTTGAAACACTGCATCTGCAGCTCTGGAGCAGCTTTTTAATAAGCCTAAAATTAGGATGAATATCTGTTTAAACCGATTGTCACCTTTGCAAAATTCTTGGAATTTATGGGTGAAAATTGGTGTAAACTGAAAACGAAGGACCCTAAACATGAGTAATTCCCAATAAAATATTTCTCACCACACTGATCGAATATCATATAAAATGGGAGATATGCACACTTGTATATGTGTCACTTCGGAGCCACCTGCTGAAGATATAATATCATAGATGCTTGACTTTGAGTGTGTTGAATGGGTTGCATCAAGGAAATACATGACACTAGTGTAAGTTATTAGAAAATATTAATGCTATACAGTTAACCAAGCATGCCAATCAATTTGATTTTCATGGCTAATTTTATTAAGACATTCCTATTGATCACAATATTGAAAAACATTTGATTGCAAGATGCAGATTATTTATTGATGCATACTGATGTCATCTCACTATTATTGTTACTACCTTTACACCTTTCCACTTCACTATCCACACTTCTTTTATTTAAAAAGTTGGAAATGCATTGCAATATTGGAGAACTGTTGACAGGCACTGTCTACAATGCCCAATGAAAGCTGCTCAAAAATACAGGAACTTCTGAGCTTATTATAAAAATAGTAATCACTATCTTTGCTTAATACTCTGGAGCAGTTTGGAAAATGTACTCATATTCTTCCAAAGAAGATGCGAAATTTTAGCTAGCAAAGAAAATAACTATGCAGTGATCATGATGAAAGTGCTATTAGTGATGATGAAACTAGCATTGCTTGTGAGGAACTGACATAGTTCCAATATCTAGTTGAATTTACCTTGGGATTGACAACCATCAACTATGAAATATTTCAAATAAATGATGATGCTGCAGAATATCTTCTGTCTTTGTTGACTAGGGATGTGTAAAGGGAGATTGATTATTTTTTATCTTTTACTTTGTGGAGGTGGGGGGAGTTTTTTCATTTTGTTTTGCTTTAGTGAATGAGTGCTCAATAAAACCCAGACCTGCATTGCCAAATTTATTTTATTTTGTTATTTATAAAATGTATATGCTATATAATCAATAAAAACAACACAAGCAATTTACAATAATACATTCATAATTAAAATGTAGAAATACAAAACTACAACATCAACATTATTGCCTCTTATGACTCTCCAAAATACAACTTACAGACCCAAATTGCTGCATAACACCCTCCCAACTGACAAGGGAACCCATGCCCTCCATATTAATATAACCTCTTGTCATTCCCTACTAGGAAATGGATGATCCTTAGCAAGTTTCCAGAACTTCAAGTATTTCAACTTGAAATCAGTGGCAAACCTATTTTAAAGACACTTCAGTTGGATTTAAAAAAAAAAAATGATTGGGAATGTGATGACCACTCAGGTGTTGGACTTTTGGAGTGTTTAGGTAGGCTGGTGGATATTCAATCTGACTTTAGGCCTAGATATAATATACAGTCTGATTTGTTATCTTTGGCCAATGATGTCCTGCATTATTTGGATGCAGGGCAGTCAATAATTCTGATTTTGCTTAACCTTTCTAGTGCCTTTGATTTGGTTAATAATTCAAAAATTTCACTTTTGTTATTCAAATCAGACTCTATAGAAATCAGGAATTGGATATCATCAGCATATATATGGCTAATGATTTCCAATTCCTTAAAAGGTTTTGCTAATGGCCTCATAAAAATAATAAACAGTAATGGTGACAGACAGGAGCCTTGGTACATTCATGTCCTCACTACCATTGGTTTTAGCTAAGCCTCCCTAAATTGTTGTCGCTAAGCCATCTCTCAAGAAATAGGAGATGCAGTCACCAACTATGCCCTCCAAGTCCACCTGTCAACATGTGTCAATCAAAATCTGATGACTGGCAAAACAGACTGTGCAATATGTCGAAGCCTAAAACCTGATTCAATATCTACCAGCCTACCTAAACACTCTAAAAAGTCTGACACCTGAATGGTCATCACCTTCTCAATAATTTTTGATAGAAAAGGCAGTTGGAAATAGCTCTGTAATTCTCACACCATGCAGGATAAGCTTTAAAAAGATCTGATATTGTGATTTGCCATCCTCCTCTAGTGAGACCTCAAACTATCACTTTGGACACTATAAGGTCTTTTTTGGTATCAATGCAAAAAGCTATAAATTCATTAATAAGTATGTTGAAAGAGAACACTGTTAGAGCACAGAATTTGGAAACTAAAGTTCTTTCTATAGATTCCTCAACGAAAGATATGGATAATGAAAATCTCTACAGCTGAATCGGTTCAGAGTAATCTTATAAGATCAGAGTCTCTTTATTTGAATAAAATGGAGAGATTAGAGAATGTAATGAGAAGACCAAAGTTAAGGATATTAAATTTTCCAGTGCTGAAATTGGTACCACCAAGAGAATTATTCAAGAACTATTAGGTGAATATATTGAAATATCCAGAACAAGCTATACTAGCAATCACCAGAATATATTACCTTCCAGCATTCAAAGAAGTGAAATCCGAGCAGCAATCTTAGGGCCAACCTCATACTTCACTAACTATATCAGAAGTTTTGGATTTAACACAAGAGACGGTAATTGAAACAAGAGCTACCCTTTTGGTCTCTTTTGTATTTATTTTGGAAAGGGACTTGGTGTTGAGATTATATTTCCGTAATCAGACCCAATGTTTTCATGGACAGAAAATTTGGATATTTCCAGATATCATGAGAAACACCCAGGAGCAAAGAAGAAAATTTCTACTGATAAAAGCTGAAGTAATAATTCTGATTTTGCTTAACCTTTCTAGTGCCTTTGATTTGGTTAATAATTCAAAAATTTCACTTTCTTATTCAAATCAGACTCTATAGAAATCAGGAATTGGATATCATCAGCATATAATTTATAACTTGTGCCTGCGTGCGCAAGTTATAAAATCGGGTGTACATGTGCACTTACATGTACGCCTACGTGCAACCTTTTAAAATCTATCCCTAAATACCTATTTACTGAACCTATTCAACTAGGTACATATCTGGATTCGCACTCCTGAAGTAATATTTCATGGGGAGCACGGCAATTGAAAAGTAATTGTATGGGTAAATTTCTAGACTGTAATTATGGTTTAATTTCTTGTTATGATTGCTCCTGTACATCTTGATCTCCCCAAATTACCTATAATAATAGATATGTTTTGCTTAAATTTAGATAAATATTTCTAAATTTGTATTTACTCTTATATAAAAGAGTATCTAACTTTTTCTTGAACAATTATGTTCTGTTTAAATGTGAAAATTCAATAAAAATAAAATAAAAAAATGATCTGATATTGATCTCTTAAGGCTTCTGGCAGAGAATCTTCTCTGAGTAAGATGTTAGCAATACAAGATAGCCTCTCCAGACCACCTCCTAACAATGATCTTATCATCCCTGGAGGTCAGGGATTCAAAGGGCTACCAGATGACTTCATCCCATCCATCACTTGTTTTTAAAACCTGCTTCATTCACCTGCCTAAATTTCACCAATTGATCAGCCTTAGAACCAGCTCTGAGGTTCACTGTCAACATCAGGGACTCCTAAATTACCCAAGGGGTTGTATTTTTTATCAGAAGGTACCTTCAACTGTGACTTCAGGGCAGAAATCTTCTTCTTAGAAAACAATGCAAAAAGTACAATCAGGCATACAGAAAAAATTATCAACTTTCTTTTGAGCTAAAAGCATTATAACTACCTTAAAAATCTCCTTATTTGCACAGCCAGCAGAGTTTTAAAATGCCGCTTTCTACCTCCCAAGCTTGCTCCTACCCATCACTCCCTCCACTCTATAGTTTGTGTATTGTCCCTAGAGTCTTCATGGTGCAGAAGTGATCCCAAGTTGCTCCTGTCCCACTGGTGCCATATTGCAAAATAGTACCAGCCTGCCAGAAGTCAGCCCTATTTTGGATAATGACCATATTCCAAAATGGCCCATCAGGTCAGCAAGCATCATTTTGGATAGGACCAGCATGGCAGGAGCAATTGGGAATCACTCCTAACCCATGAAGACCCATGGATGGGCTAAGATATGGGGGAAAAGATTAATGGAAAACCACAAATGACTTTCATTTATCAATAGCAAGCTTTCTAATATATAGATTAGAAATTAGTTGAGGAATAGACAACACATTGTGGTGGTAAATGGAGTTCACTCTGAATAAAGGAAAGTGATAGATGGAATGCATAGTGATCAGTGGGGTATAAAGGGTTCTAGGGGATTGAAAATCCCTACAATGCTCTCAGGTGTGAAGAAAGGCATGGGAAGTGATCTCTCAGCCACTGAGACCTTGTTATTCACTTGGGATTTCAGACCACGATGGCCCTTGTCGAGCTAGGTAGGGGAATAAAACTGAAACATCAGCAGGCATGTTAGCTTTTGATGCTCTCCAAAATCTTTAATTATACTGTTTGAGGTGAAACTAGCATTTTGAGGTTAAGACAAATTTTTAATGTGATATGCAGTCAGTAATTTTAATTCTAATGAACTGTGTTGCATGCAACATAGCTCATTGAAATTTTTTTCACATTAAGCCAATTTCATTTCAGCATCTTCAGTGGTGATTGTTAATGCAGATTTAAAGCATGTTGGCCTCCACATTTGGAGTTTAACACACATTAAATTGCCTTAGTAAATAGGATTTAGATTTTAAATTTAATTACTTGCCTTTCCAAAATCTGAGCTCAGGATGAGTTACAATTCAGGTAAGTAGGCCTGCTTGACAGCCTGTTTCCATAGGATATAACAGGGATAAGGCTAACATCTGGATACATATGGAAAATGCCTTGTTAGAAATGAAAATAACACCCAAAATGCTTTAGCAAGATACAAAGCATGAAGAACTACTGGCTTGAAAGGTCAGCATGTGTGAAAACATTACAAAATACAGTACCTTTTCTGTGTAATATTTTTTCTTCATCATTGAATGACAGTTCTGCTGATTAGGATACAGCATTGGTCCCCCAGCTGGCATAACAAGTCTTTCCCTTAAACAGACTATTCAATATTCAACCTCTTTCTTGCTTTTCTTATTTTCATTTATTTATACTTTGGAATTGGTATATTTCATTTCATTTTATTATATTTCTTAATCAAGTGTCCCCTGCTCCATGTGATGAATAACAAAATTCCAAAATTATAACAAATACAAACTATATACAATAAAATAAAATATAAAACAGCATTTACAACCATTTTAGTTCATAAGATAATATAATCAAATATCTCCCCTACTATCACTCTATAAGAGTGTTGGGCCCTCCAGGTAGAAAAACATTCTTATAAAGCAGTCTAAAATAAACATAAGAACATAAGAAAATGCCATACTGGGTCAGACCAAGGGTCCATCAAGCCCAGCATCCTGTTTCCAACAGTGGCCAATCCAG
Organism: Rhinatrema bivittatum; assembly: GCF_901001135.1. NCBI lineage: Eukaryota > Metazoa > Chordata > Amphibia > Gymnophiona > Rhinatrematidae > Rhinatrema > Rhinatrema bivittatum. The sequence continues at coordinate 244,875,939 of NC_042621.1, read as the reverse complement.
GCCATAAGAACCTGGCAAGTACTCAAAAACTAAGTCTATTCCATGTAACCATTACTAATGGCAGTGGCTATTCTCTTATAAAAAATAATAATAATAAGCCAGTTGAAATAGATGTGCTTTTAAAAGCCACCTAACATGGAAAAGGTGCTTAATTCTTCTGGCAATCAGATCTGCACAAATTTCATGGTGCAGAGGGAGCACAACTCTGTTGGCTGGGAGACTTTCCAATATGTCATGAAGTAGAAGTTCTGGAACTTATGGCACAATTTAAATCTTCATTCTGCCCACTAGATCAGTGGTTCCCAACCTGGGGTCCTTGGACCTCCATGGGTCCATGAGACCATCCCAGGAGGTCTTCCAAAAGTGATGCAAGAAAGTTTGTCTAGGGAGAAAATGAGCAGGCTTTTGCTACCTGTGATTAGTTGAGCTGCTGCCATAGGCCAGGAGTGTGAGTGGGGCCTATTATGGCCAAATAAACTTCACCCCATATTATTTCAAGCCAGGAGGAGGAGGGACAGTGAGATGTCGTTCATACCCATTAGAAGTCTCAAACTGTGCTGCCTCATGTTGAGTGAAGGTGGGGAAGATAGGGATTGATTGTAGCCCTCAAGAATCATAAACCCCACTGTGGCACTTTGTGAGGATGTGGGAAAGAGAGGGGCCCATTGCAACTATCAAAACCTTTGCAGCCTCTGCCGCACACTGAGGAAAGCAGGGGAAAGCTGAGTTATCATAGCAGTGAAAAACATTTCCTACTACTGCTACGTGCTCTGCCACTGGCCTGACAGAGAGAGAGGACAGGTGAGCTGCACCAAAAAAGTAAGTAAAATGGCTCAAAGGAAGAAAGCAAGAAATGGGTCTGGAGTTGGTAGTATGAGGGGAAAGACAGAGAAGATAAGGAATGAGGCATGAAGGAAGAAATGGAGGACACAGGAATCCATCATTGACCTGGTTAAGGGAAAGAGGGAGCATGGAAGGACTGATTGTCCTCAAACAAATATTCCAGAGAGTTGTCAATGGTAATAACATGCAATTTACTGGTAAAGAGACTCCAAAGTTACAAAGCGCATTTAACAAAGGTTAATATGCCCCCTGACACATACACCGTGTTTCTCCAACAAAGGCTGTGCTGGAGGGACTATGCAGGCAGTAGCTCAAACTATCAAAAACAAATAAACAATAGTCATAAAAGTGTGAGGACAAATTGTTAGGTAACCAGAAAAAGGAACAGACATGCCTTCAATACTTATACATGATCATGGCAGGAGTCCTTAGAGATACTTATTAAACATAAACATTTAAAAAAAAAAACAGCTTTGGCACCCAAACACTGTTGCATCCAATCCAGTAAGAGGTCACATGACCATGAAAAGACCAATCAAAATTGAGCTTATCAGAGACATATAACCCATAAGGGTCCAGTGTGTAAAAATAACAACAGTTGGCTCTGGAAGTCCAAATAAATGCTGAGTCATTGTAGGTAGGAAGGAAGCATATTCCACAGTTATGGTGCTGCTCCCCTGAAAGTTCTGGATCCAATTTATTTCAATCAAAGAGATTTTAGGGGTGGGGTGGCTCGCTGTTGGTTTTGGATAGTGGGTGATACTCATTTACCTTTTTAGCCTGATATGTGGGGCCAATACTCTTTGGTGCCCTGAATAAGAACATAAGAACATAAGACACTCCATACTGGGTCAGACCAGCATCCTGTTTCCAACAGTGGCCAATCCAAGTCACAAGTACCTGGCAAGTACCCAAACATTAAATAGATCCCAAGCTACTATTGCTTATTGATTAATAGCAGTTTATGGACTTCTCCTCTAGGAACTTACCCAAACCTTTTTAAACCCAGTTACACTAACTGTTGTAACTACATCCTCTGGCAATGAATTCCAGAGCTTAGTTATGCGCTGAGTGAATGTAAGGATTAGAAATTTAAATCTGATGCACAAGCAGACTGAAGGCCTAAAGCCAGATTGGCAGAAATGCCACAAATTGGACCAAAGCACCTCTCTCCACCAATTTGGCAAGAAAAGTCAGATTAATACCAGTCTGTAGTTTTCCACTTACTTAACTTCCAATGCAGACTTTTTCAATAAAGGCTTAACCAAAGCATGCTTGAAGGAATGTGGAAAAACTCCCTCTTGCAGAGATAGATTATTGTGGCCAAGATATACATAAGTACAGTACCTAATTCCTTAATTAGCAAACATAGGGGGTCATTTTCTAAAGCTAGCGCACGCAAAAAGGGACATTTCGCAGGCGAAAAGTCCCTTTTCATGTGCGATAGCTAAAAAGGGGCAGAGTCGGGGTGGCGTCTGCCCCGGAAGAGGAGGAATTGGGGCGGACGCCAAGAATACAGCGTGAATGGCAAAAAGGTAAGGAGCCTTTTCACTGCCCATTTCGCGCCCAATAGCACCACCTTTCAAAGGCCCCCCCCCCCCCCCGCTTCACTCCCCCTGCACCGCGCAATTCACGACGACATGGTGTTTTAGAAAATATAGACCATAGGCAAAGGTCCAAAAACATGTTGATTTACGAACCTTATTCAAAAGAGCAGCAACATCTATATCACTCACCGGTCTAAATTATGACCTTAGTGGGACTACGCTACAAGACCCAGTTTCTAAAATTCCAGTTGAGTCAATAAAGACCAGACAAACTGGCAGATCTTATGAAATTTTGCATTAAAATTGTTCAAATACATTGCAATCTAAAAGAGAGTAGGAAGTAGAATAATTGGTTGGAAGGTTGGGTCAAATTCATATACCTTAATCTGTTTGATTCTAACTTAGATTTATGCCAAAGTCACTCTGTGCATCAATTTTCCTGATTTAATGTCCGCAGGTTTCCACAAAACCAAGATGTAAAACATGAACATGCAATTTATGTATTTTCTATGATGCTAATTCCTTATAAAGTTGTGCTAGGGATTTATTCCAGCTCTTTACTGGATTGTCTAATGAGCCTATTAACTCAAACCTACAAGCATCATCTCTCTCCTTAAAAGTCTCTAGATCAGGGTTGGCCAATCTTTCATGCACTAAGAGCCAAAAAACTGGAATGCACAATACCAAAGAAACTCACGTTTTCAATAGATGAGAGGTATGAGGGAGAGGGGAGTACCCCCTTCTAACAGTATCTCTCCCTCTCATTCCACCCACTCTGACCCCACTGGATTCTCTCTCAGTCACATTCTATTCCCAGCAATCTCTGTCAATCCCCTTCCAGTCTCACACTTTCTCAACCCCCAACCCTCTTTCCACTAGTCATTCTCTTTCAATAACATCCTGTTCACACTAATCTCTCTTGATCCCTCCATCCTGTCCCTTAATTAGGTGCCTGGCACATATAGCTTTACTTCCACCCTAAACCAAATTCTTCCTCTGTTTTGATGTGTGGATTTGAATCCATGTCAACTTATATGGATAAGGACATAAATCTTGAATATGTCACCTACTTCCAGGGCCTGTTTCATTAAAGCAGCCTTTCTCAACTAGGGTTGCCAACTGGCTCCAGATTTTCAAGACAGGTTGATCCAGCCCTGGTTTTTACCCTCTGCATGTAGAGACTTGTGGCCTTGCTTTTTCTTAGGGAATGCACTAGAAAAATGAGAACAAGTCCCCTGCATGCAACAGGTTAAAACCAGGACTGGATCAACCTGTCCTGAAAATCTGGAACCAGTTGGCAACCGTATTCTCAATCAGGTTTCCGTGGAACCCTGGGGTTTCTCGAGAGGTCGCTAGGGGTTCCACGAGAGATCATGAATGAAAAAAAATAAACATTGATTTTTGAACTTTGTGCACCATCCTGCCATTCACAGAAAACAATTAGCATTTTTCTGCAGTTTTCAACTTCTTACATGTGTGAGCAAGATTTTTCTTGTTTAACAAGCATCAAGAGTAAGGACAGAAATCATCTCATTTCAGTTAAAGATGAAATCTATTTGTGCTTATCTCAAGTTCAACACAGAATTAAGTATTTGTGCAGCAACAAACAAGTACAGCTTTCCATTAAAGAAGTAAATGTCATTCTTTATTTTTATTTTAAAAAGTAACATTTTTTATGCATATATAGGCTTATAAAAGAGATCAAGAGCTGTAGACATAATAACTTTTATGCAGGGGTTCCCTAAGATCCAAAAATTATTTCAAGGGTTTCTCAACAGTAAAAAGATTGAGAGAGGCTGCACTAGAGATTTCTGTCCCACAGGCATCATGAAAAACGTTTATCTCTATATTAAAATCCTCTGCTTAAAGCAAGAACTTGTTACCTTAACAATCAAATGGTTATCAACTCTGACTTATGATGTTTATTTTACATTTGACAAGTAGAATGCAGAATATTGTGGTGATCCTTATGATCCTTATGTCACAAACTCTTTTCATTCTGGGCTCTAAATTTAGAACCCTTTGATTTTGTGAAAAGAAAGGCGATCATGAAAATCCAAGAAATGATAAACTAAACTTTATGATGCCATAATTTTAATGTGTATTCAAGATTATATTAAAGGTTCATGTCTGTAACAGTTAAATAATAATTATAAGGTTGTTTATCTGGTTAAGAGTTTTTTTATTTTTATTTATTTACAAAATGCTTGAATTCTGCATTCATTACTAAAATAGTTGCGCAAAGCGTATCACAACAGTTCAACAATAATCATATCATATCCAATTTCAGTTAAAATCAACAGCATAGAGTCCAAAATGGCCGCCGCCTAGAAGGACGCTCACAACATCGCTCTGCGAATTTTCTACAATTTGCCTTTCTTCTGATTTTCTTGCTCTTTTCTGCCATGCCCCACACTAAAAGAAAGGCGAAATTGAAGGCAATTTCTACTTCAACGCCGGTTTCTGACTGGAGACAACCGCGAATCGAATCGTTGTTAGCCGGAGCCGCGAGACAACTGCCAGTGGGAGGAACCGCGGGAGTGCTTGACGCAGAGCAGACGACAAGCCCCCAGGTTCAGGAGTCATCCCTCAGCCCCGGCGCTCCGAATCCTCCGGAACCACCGTCAGAGATCTTCAACATGATTGGAGACGCCATGGCTGAATGGCTGGAGGGAAAGATGTCTTCATTATTAACAGCTTCCCCGAGAGAGGAAGCGAGCAAAGCTATCCTTTCGGAGAGCCCTAATTCTCAGGGTTCCAGGGGCATGGAGACTGAACTGCAACATCAAGACGGTGTGAACAGAGAACCTGTGGTTACAGGGATAGAAGAATCAGAGGTACCAGTAATATGTAATTTACCCTTAGTTAAGCCTCCAGAAATAACTCTTGAAGTAATATGGAAAATGCTTGTCTCAATGGACAGTTCTATTAAAGTATTGACTACAATGTTGAAAAAAAATTATCTGCAATTTTTCACCTCTACATTCCTTCTCAAAATCTCAGATCAAAAAATCAACTTCTCTTACAAATTCCTTCCCCAAAATCTACTAGACTAGTAATTACCCGCGAGCATCCTTTCTCTATCGCAGGGCCGATCCTATGGAACGCAATGCCACCAAGTTTCAGACTTTTAACCAATATGAAGGACTTGAAAAAGCAAGCATTTCCAGACATATGTGAGACATAAACCTTCATGCTTTTACTTATTCCTACATTCGTTTATCTATTTTATATTATTCTTACTTCTATCTTTTTTTAGGTTTATTTATTTGAAGACTAAATGTTATTTTTAGCTGATTGCTCTACATTGGCTCCCTGTACAATCAACAATAATCTATGAAGTACTCACCATAATTTTCAATAACATGTATCCGAAAAACAATCTGTTGGGAATAACATTTAAACCACATATTCCATCACAAATGCTCAGGTCACAAAATAAAGGCCTCATAGAAATCCTGACCATAAAAATCTCTCATCTAATGCAAACTAGAGAAAGAGCGATTTCAGTCGCTGGACCAAAACTATGGAACTTCATGCCAGGGGACCTACAAACTATAACAAACATTAAAAAAGTAAAAAACAAGTTGAAGACCTGGCTATTCAAAACTGCCTACTGCCTTCAGGCCTCCATAAGTCAGTGAATCTAAAATGTACTGATGTTTACCCCCACTTCTAACCCCTTTTAACCCAGTTATATTTTCCTAAACATATCTGTCTTTGAATGCACACATTGGAGCAGATTTTAAAGCATACGCGCGCATGTTATAAAATGAGGGGTCGGCGCGCACAAGGGGGTGCACACTAGTGCACCTTGCGCGCGCCGAGCCCTCGGGGACACCAGCTGGCTTTCCCCGTTCCCCCCCCACCTTCCCCTTCCTGTCCCACCCCCCAGCCCGAAAAAAACCCCCCGTACCTTTGTTTTAGAAGTTACGCCTGTCAGAGGCAGGCGTAACTTGCATGCGCCGGCCGAGTGTTGTGCCAGCGCGCGATCCCCCGGCCGCTGTGTCAGAGTCCTCGGCCACGCCTCCCGGACCGCCAGCCATGCCCCCGGACCGCCTGACGGTATATAAAACACACAAATAAATTAATTAATTAAAATTGATTTTTAGGTGTGTCTTTGATTTAATTATGACTGCATTGCTGTAACCCGCCCTGAACATTGGAGGGTGTGGTTAATAAATACTTTTAAATAAAATAAATAAATAAATAAATAAATAGATGGGGGGGGCATAATGAAAACTTACACCCAAGCCCAGGGAATCATTACTCCGCCACTACTCAATATGGTAAATACCCGTGGGAATGCAAAACTGTCAATATTCACCATACTTTCACCTGATAAGAAACTGTTTACAAGCAGCATGTGTGACAGCTGCAGTAAGTAAAACAGTCAATTGCACTGATAGGACTTATTATAGGGGCCATGCATTTATAAGAATGTTTTCTTCTTATCCTAAGTGTTCTTACATCAGTAAACTACTGTGCCATTGGTGTTGCCTTGTGATTTTTTAATGTAATTATGGTTTATCAAATTTTATTGCTTATGTAACTCACCTTGAGCCTACTAGGGGAAAGCATGAAATAAAGGTAACCAAATAAATAATAATCATTTGAAAACAAGTCATTATACCTTTACACCAGAAGAGTAAGAGTGAGTGAGGTGATGAGAGAAGAGTGAAGAAAACATAAATGAACACATTATTAAATGCAGTTCATTTGTGAGGGCTGAAGGATTAAGAAACACAGTGAAAGCAGTGTGTGATTTTTTTTTTTTCTGCTGTAGAATATTTCTTTAAATCATTGCATACTTAAGTAAATAATGCTGTAATCCTATGTGGCCGCCGTAAAACAGCCAGTTAAAAAGCCCTAGTGTGCTGCAAGGAAAAAAAACATTCCCCAATCTGTCAGGGTGAATGTGTGGATAGCCCCATGGGAGAGGAAAATTCGAGTCAGGCTCCCTTACAGGAAATTGGGAAAAGGGAGATGAAGTTTGAGTAGTGCTTAGCTAGGATGTGTTACTCCGGTTGAGAGCATGAATAACTTTTGCATATACAATTGAGCACAAAAGTGATTACACAGTGACAGAAATCCATCCAAATCAAGACTTAGGATGGGACACAAGAGGCAGTCGTAGCTAAAACAAACCACACAGGGCATGATTTTTCCCAAAGGCACATAATGAGAGAGCACCCTTGATAAATCAGGCCCACAGCAGGCTGGGCAACAGCTTAGAGCCATATGAATTAACAGGTTTCTCCCATTTTGTGTCTATGGGGAAAAACACTTAGTACATCTGGCCTATAGACTGTGCATAAGGGAAAAGGCTGATATTACACACGGGGAAATTTTAGCTGCTGAACATTTACTATCCTGAAGTATTAGAGAAGAGACAAATCACCCAACCTTTTAAGGACAAGCACAAGCACACATTTCAAAATGGATACACTGAGTCTCTGGTAATAAAGAAACAAAATAAATGGAGTATGGAAATTAAAATAAAGGTCTGAATTTTTCTGCACTCTGAATTAATAGATATACACACTATTTTCAAGTTGTTTGCTTTGGTACTTCAAAATAATGAGCTGCAACTTGTTTGTCGACCTTATTTCTACAAATTTAAGCTGATCACCATGCCAGCCAAGTTCATTCATTCTAAGACAGAAACAAAATGCAGTTGTTCTTCAGATCAGAAATACTTCAGAGTAGAAGAGGGAATATACTTAAGATACAGACATTTCCAAAATGTGATCATTTCTGGAATGGCATGCCCTAGATTCATCAAAATACTGTGTGTGAGAGAGAGAGAAAGAGAGAGAGAGAACCTATTTAGAAGGGCTGCATAGTATGCAACTATTTATATGCCCATAGGAAGGCCAGCTAATAGCTCGAGGTGAGGTGTTACTGGTGGTTTAGGGTTTAGGGGCAAGTTTTTCATGCATAGTGAGATGTACAAACAGCACAGTACACCTCGGTGAAGATTTGACATCATTTGAAGTGAGGAAAGTCTCACAAAGATGACATTTCTATTATGTTCTCTTGCCCTAGCTTGATGGACTCTATCATTGAGATACTTTTCTTACTCCAAATGACGTCAAATCTTCAACCACAACACATTACTAGCATTGGTAGACATCACCCCTATTCCCTTAGAACCAATATTCCTCTCAGCCAATTTTTTCACTTCCGTCGCTTATCCATCATAAAGGAGGAATACGTGCATCAAGCTAAAGAAATGATGACACGCTTTCTAATTAGAGGTTACCCATACCGAATACTGAAGCATGCTTTCAAGCGAGCTCTATATATAAATCATGATTTCCTTTTACAACCACAAAGATGTGTGTCATCGGAACTCTTTACTTGTGTATTACCATACCCTATATGTGTCAGATGAATTTGCTCAATTATTAGGCATCACTGGCCCACGTTAGCAGTGCATGATGCTTTCAAGGGCCCAGTGTGGTTCAATTTTTAGTGAGGTAAGAACTTACAGGACTATTTAGTACACTCTGAGTTACGTGCCCTTATTGACGAGCCACCTCCTTTCCCGGGGCACCATCCATGTGGACATTGTTCGGCCTGCCTGCACTCCTTGTCACTTACCATATTCAAACATCCAGTCACGGGCACTGAATATGCTCTCCAGTTTACGTCAACTTGCCTGTCTGAGGGTGTGATCTATGTTATCATTTGTCCTTGTCAGAAATTGTATGTGGGCAAAACCATACACCCGATTAAAACACAGATAATAGAGCCCCGTTCCTGCATTCGGAAATATGCGGGAAGAAGCTCCTTTAGTGTCACACTGCCAAATTTGAAGTTTTTTGTGATTGATGCCTTAACCCTCACTTCAAAGGGGATAACTTTTCTGAACAACTGCTTCGTAGGGAGCAGAAGTGGATTTTTACCCTCCAGACACTATCCCCGATGGGACTCAATTCAGAAATTGAATGGACACATTTCATATAGACACTTATATCTCTAATCCTCCTCTGTAAAAGAAGCTGTTTTTCATAATCATACCATGATGGATCTCTGTTCTTTGATACGTATTCAAGATACTGCTTCAGGTTTTTCAGGTTTTTTTTCTTCTTGCTCTTTCCCTTCTCCTTCTTTTCCCTTCCTCCTTCCCCTCTTCCCCCTCCCTCCTTTCCCCCCGGTCTTCTTTCTTCCCCCTTCTTTTCCCCTTTCCTTTCCCCCTCCCTCCTTTTACAGTACGAGATGTGATATATCGTCAGTCTATACTGTAAGCCTAAACACGCTAATCTTTGGCATAGATTATCTGTTTTTGGCAGTTTGTTTGTGTTGATGTTATCTGCTACTTTAATTTGTCTGCTAAGATACTATTCAATCTTTTGACCCTTATGCCTTTCGGCAGTTTAAACTTGTTGTGGTATCGATCATGTCCAGTATATACTGTATGTGCTCACAATGCGATACCACTATGCACGACCTGATCTGATTGGTTGAAGTTTACATCACGTGATCACTTACATTGGTCCAGCATTTTGGCGCCCTTGTCGGCATCTTTAAATTTCCCTGTCAAGGACTCACTTCAGGTATGAACTCCTGATTTGTATTAAAAAATTTACAACAGGTATGTTGTCATGATTCCTGGTGCGCTCTCCTCTGACAGCCCAGCAGTGTTGTTCAGAATTGTGCATTTTAATGTTTACGACACGTGTCCTTGAACTTTCTGATGCTCATGTCTCTTGGTATTTTGAAGTTCCTTAGTTTCAGGATTTGTTATGCAGATTTTCTGCAATTTGACAGGCATATTTCTTACATTGAGTAACCGTTCACACTTAACTCATCGCCCTTGCCTTCTGTAAGGGATTACTCCTGAAGTTCAAAAGTGTACCGTCTTTTCGCAAGTTTACAACAGGTATGTCTTTATGCTCTTTGTTGCACTTTCCCATCTATGCTTTGTCCTCATTGGTAATGTAACTGTTATTATTTTACAGTGTATAAACAATTACCGCTTTGGCCCTCCTGATGCAGCCTTTCTCGGTGAAACACGGTGTCCGTGTTGGAGGACACTTTGACTTGCTGATTGAGAATTCTTTTGAACTTCAGGAGTTCTTTTGAGATATGAAATCTATATTGTTTTGAATGAGAATATAACCTTCTGAAAACTCAGAGGACTTATAGTGTTCTCCACTTTTCTATTGTCTGCATTTTAAATTTTCATACATAATTATCAGACCAGGGTACCTGCGCAGAGTTAATGGTAGTGATTTCAGAGGGTTGGTGGGAGGGAAAAGAGATCCAGTGGGGTTTTGTTTGATCTTGAGGGGATTGGGAGGGGATAAGAGGGATATGGGTGATACTTTGAGGATAGAGAGCATAGAACAGTGCCAATCTAATTTGCGGAGGGTGAGAGGTGTTATATCACTGGGACCATTTTTCAAGAAGCTGCTCAATGCCTTTATTCTTCCTAGCTAAGCTGACTATAACTGGCAAGGTTAAGGCTGAAAAATACCCTAAAAAATAGCTGGCTAAAAATAGATATCTTTGCCACTCAGCAGCTCTTTGAATATTGCCCTCACAATGTGACAATGTGGCAAAGGCTTGACACAATCTTCTGACATGGTTGATACCCATATTTATATATGGGTGTCCCAAAATTGCCCTTTGTAACATTATCAGTGTTTTCACAGACTCTGAGTGATAAGAGTGTTATGAGGGTGTAGTGATTATCAGACACTCTCCAATGCGAGATGTCTTGTAGGAAGAGCTGTATCTATAAAACTGAGGAGCCCATTTTAGCTTTCTGTTTGTTCTTTCAATCTTCTATTTTCTATTCTAGGAATGTAAGGGGATTCAAGGGCAAGTTCCCAAGCCTCCAGGATTTTGGGACTTTTGTTGGGATCCAAGACAATCCTGAGAATAAGACGACCAGAGGTGATTAATTAAAAATAGGTGTTAGTCCCATATTCCTTTATCTACACCAAAGATTACCTTGTGTTTTTTGAAGAAATGGATTTTCAGCCTGAAGTCAGAGGAAGGACTGCCAAGCTCATGAACCTATTGCAGAGTTGCTGCTTTAAATGGAGTCATCTGTAACTGCTTGGGAGAATTTTCCTATTCCATCTGCTGGTAGACAGAGAACTACATGCCATGGAGTAAGTGCCAATATAGGGAAAGTCCCAAGGTTGGGGGAATCTCTAAAGAGTATACTGTGACGGAGTTTGGAGAAAAGCATTCCTTGGTTCAACAGATTTCTGAGACTGAGTACCTATTGACTGTGTATGAATTCTTTTCTGGGGTATTTATTTCCCTCGCCAATCCCAACAGTGCCCCTAAGTTTTATTAGCTGGTGAAATACGGGTTACATTTAAAATTAATCCTCCCTCCCCCCCCCCCCCACACACACAAATGCTCAAACCCTAATATGCATTACTATTTTTTTCTAGCTTTTACATTTTAGAAGATGCAGCTTTGGGCATTCTTTAGTGGGGAGAAAAGGAATAATTAATTCAAAGTTCATATGCAAGACAGAAAAGAAATGCTACTGGATACAAGGGAAATTTAAGATGAATTTGTGGTTTGAAGCATCATTTTATGATGGATTTTCTATTTTGTTATTAAGGAAGTATGATGGGTGATATATGAGTGATCACAGTGTTTTGGTGCAATGCTCTGTGATGGGCTTTTCATAAAAATTAGCTGACAATGTCATGAGTATACAAGTAAATTTATAGGTTTCATACTAGACTAGCATTCCCAGAGCAATTTCCAATCACTTGGGCTTTTTATTAAGTTTATTGTTCTTTTATTGTTCAGTGGAGTGTAAGCAGTGAGATTACAAATAAATGTAAGTTTCACTAGATATGAAAACAAGATTGTAAAATTAGGAGCGAAGCAAGTGAAGGAAAGAAAAAATTAATTTAAATCATTGGTGATATGAAAGACTGACTCTGTACTGACATTTCTTGTCAATTGCATCTGAACAGTAGCTGAAGTTGACATTGCAGTTAAAGTTGAAAAAGAAAATACTGCAGACAAGGTATCATGTTTGCTGAAATTGTATTGATGAAACTATAAACTGTTCTTAGTGAGACATTATTTTCTCTCAATCAACATCCTAAAATCCGTATTCTCATGTATCACACTAGCAGTTGCTAATAATTCTGTACACAGGAAAAATGTTTGGTTCGGTTCATTATTTCCTTTCTATTGCCATTTTAATTCTTTTTTTCTTGGTTCTCAAGTTAATTTATTTTCTTATATTTGTAACCAAGAGGCATTCTTTGGTTACCAGAATGCCCAAGGAATCACTAGGTATAATAAGTTACTGGATGGGGGAGGACCCATTCAAATATCAGTCCCTCCCTTTGAGGGGCCTGGGAATGGTCGTCCCTCTAGAGGCTTTACAGCAGCTCTGTCCTGCGAGTCTGAAGGCAGCTGTGTATAATGTTTGGAGCGTTAGGAGGTAGTAGATCATTACCTTTTTTCGCATTTTTAGGCCCAGTCAGTGAGAACAGGCTAACCAGGGTAGGGAGGGTGAGCCTGCCAGTCTATTCCCTAATTGGTGTAGAAGCCTTGCTGGACACCTGGGAGCACAGGGAATGGGGAAACCTGTGCTCAGGATGCCCAGGGATAGGGGGAAACCTGCCCATTTGAGGTGGTGACCCATTGCAAGGCTGATGTGCAAATCTTGGCACTTTTGGGAAGGGATCCTGATGCAGCTCATTTGAAACTGAGTCAATGTTTGAAATCTGTGGCTAAATGGATTCAGTCAAGTAAATTGATTTTAAATACAACAAAAACAGAAGTATTGCATTTGGGAGTTGGTGATATGATAAGACCATTAAACTGGAGTGAGACTGAGGTGCTTCTATAAAATGAAGTGAGGTTTCTGGGAGTTGTTCGAGATTCTAATCTAAGCCTGGAAAAACATATTGCATCTACTGTTCAGAACATCTACAGAATATTAAGATCAAAATGCTTAGGTAGATTCAGATTTTTTTTGGATGTGTCAGTATTGACATGGATGGCTTATGCCCTTGTGCTTTTGCACATTGATTATTGCAATGCCCAATGCTCTACTTTCATATGATTCATAAATCTGGCTCTTAGTGACCAGAGAAGTGGCATTACCAATGATCACTTCCTTTCAGATCAAGGACTTAACCCTTTCTGCCTCAGTTTTAGTAGATCATATTTTCATGATCAGAGACTGCAATCTGAAAAACCCACAGCTGTGAGAAAATCCCTGGATTCAAGTTGGGGCTTCATTGCAATCTTTTGACCCGTCTCTAATTGTTGTAATGTTATCAGTCACATAGGGGATGCCCAGGACTCCTACACAATATGGCATTTCTGTCATATGTCTTGAGTCCATGTTATGCACATCATAAACCACCAGGGGGGCTTTAATATCAGATGACCTGAGTTTCAGATATTCTTCCTTCCATCCCCTTCATATCATTTCTACATGAAACTGTTATCAGATGGTAGGGGGAGGAGTAGAACTGCAGGCAGTGGTGAAGCATTTCTCTGAAGTAATTTAAGATAAAGCAAAACAAATATTACAAAATATCCACAGATGCTTTATAATGAGTTCATATGTCTTGCAAGAGATAGCAATCATTGAATAAAAATCTCTTTCACATCTAGGCTAATGGAACCACCTATCTTCTGGTCCTCTCACCCCACCAGTGCAAAGGAACAATCTTATATGCTAAGAGGTACCTCTTACAAGACATTAACTTATAGCAGTTAAGCACCATGTATTTTCCTCAGTTGCTTAGGATTTTGTAGAAGGAACTCTGTAGTTCAACATTATTTCTGCTCCAAGCACATACCTTTGAATCAGCAAAAACATATTCTTTCCTCTGTGTCTTCTCTTTTTCTGTCTGTCACAATCATCAGTTTACTGGGGGAACTTCTAGGACTTAATCAGCTGCAAGACGAAGAAATGAGGATTATTGAATGAAATTCAGCCACCTTATAATTTGAACAGTGTTTGGACATGAATCCAATGGGTGGGGTACACAGGATCTATAATGGGGTAGCTATTCAAAGTATAGCCGGATATTTAAATTAGCCGGATATTCAGCTGCATGGCTTTGTAGCTGAATATCCCCGGATAAATCACTAGCTAGCCAGATAAGTCGATATTTGTCTAAGTTTAGATCTGCTATATTGAGAAGGACTATCAGACAGATAACTTATATGGCTAACTCTGAATATCACTACTTAGCCAGATAAGTTGTCAGGCTAAGTAGCGCCACCCCATTATGCCCATTGCCCTGCCCATCCACAAGTTATCCGGCTAAAAACTTAGCTAGGTAAGTGACTTATCCATTGAACTGGAAACTGCTGAACATAGCCAGATTTTCAGCAGCTGCTCCTTAAGCCGGATAAGTCCTGTGTGTATATTTGGCTTGTTTTTATGCCATTAGTGGAAGCAGACATCTGCACTGGGAGAGCAACAGATCCTCTTACTTTTCTTATTGTTATAGAATTTGTCATGTGGGCCATCCTTTGCTTTCTTTATAATCAGCTTCCCCATCTCCATGTCAACCTTGAGGCGCATCTTTTGAGGAATTCCTAGGGACTCTGCTTTCACCTACAGTATAAAGGAAAGATCTGTTCAATGACCCCATCTCAAACATAGTCACAGAGAATATCATAACTGAGATCAGGAATAGAAAGCTGCAGGGCAGTTTCATTCCAAAAGGTTACGTGGATTTACTGACACCAGTGTGTGCAAAATTTCTGTACAATTTATTTGCATTAAGGATAGAAATGCTATGATCTTTCTCAGCTAGCCTGCTGGAGATTTTGATTCCTTGATTGTCCGTTCAGCTTCAGTGAGGAATCTGATCAAATACATAGACCAAGAATCAGCCACTATAAAAAGAAAGCAAGCCAAATCTTGAGACTTTAGTCAGGTAACTGGGGAAAAAGAAGTATACACGGAGCATAACTTTCAAACAAATGTCAGCGATGGGATATTTGTGTGTATATGGCCATGAGCTTATAATATAATTTATTTATTTAAAAACTTTTAAAATCTACTACTTCCAATTACTTTTTCAGAGCTGATTACATGCAATATACTAATTAAAATCAACAAAAAAATACATTAAAATACAGTAAAAATATAAACATTAAATACAGCAAATAAAACAAAAAAAGCATTAATTAAATGCTTTCTTAAAATAATGAGCCTTTATTTTTTTTCCTATACATGCTTTATAAAACATACTTCTCTATCCTGCAACATCTGAACATATGTGATTATACGCAAAATACATGCAAAGCATTGAAAGAATGTATATCAATTCACTGAACATGCTTACTTTTCCTACCCATTTTAAAAATATAAACATGCATATTTTGTGCACAAAAATAAAGTAGGACTTGCTCACATAAATTGGTGTATTTTAAAATATGCCAAGGAAATGACCAGTTTTACCAATTTGTCTACCAGTTTACCCAGTCCTTCTCCAGGTCATCGAAACCCTCCTGGTTCTTCAGTCTGCCCCTCCACCCAGCCAGTACTACACAATAGACCCGTTTAATATCATTTACTCCAGAATCAATAGCAGGTATAAAATTTACACAAGTTTACTGGCAAATGTACATGCGTGAGTGTCTTTTTAAATAGCAGCTTAAGCATGTAAATTTTCACCCCAGCCTGAAATGCTCCTAGACTGCCCCTTATTTACACGCTTATAAGTGCGTGCAAAAGTAAAAATATGCATGGATTTATGATTTTTACAAAATACAGGGAAAAATAACCCATGCTGTATTTACACAATGCTAGGTTCCATATTAAGAGCTACCACCCAGGAAAAAGATCTAGGAGTCACAGTGGATATAATACATTGAAATCATCAGCTCAGTATGCTGCGGCAGTTAAAAAAGCAAGCAGAATGTTAGGGATTATTAGGAAGGGAATGGTGAATATAATGGAAAATGTCTTAATGCCTCTATATCGCTCCATGGTGAAACTACACTTTGAGTACTGTGTACAATTCTGGTCGCTGCATCTCAAAAAAGATATAGTTGTGATGGAGAAGGTATAGAGAAGGGTGACCAACATGATAAAGGGGATGGAACAACTCCCCTATGAGAAAAGACTAAAGAGGTTAGGACAATTCAGCTTGGAGAAGAGACGACTGAGGAGGGGATATGATAACAGTCTATAAAATCATGAGAGGTCTAGAACGGGTAAATGTGAATCAGTTATTTAACCTTTTCGATAACAGAAGGACTAGGGGGCACTCCATGAAGTTAGCAAGTAGCACATTTAAAACTATTTGGAGAAAATTCTTTTTCACTCAACATACAATTAAGTTCTGGAATCTGTTGCCAGAGATGTGGCTAGGGCAGTGTAGCTGGGTTTAAAAAAGGTTTGGATAAGTTCTTGGAGGAGAAGTCCATTAACTACTATTAATCAAGATGACTTACGGGTAAATTTTAAAAGCCCTGCGCATGTAAAAGGTGGGGTTATGTGCATGGACAAGCCCTGCGCACATTTTCTAAAGGGCCTGGCAACGTGCATATCCCCTGATACGCGCTGAAGTGCCGGGCCTGAACAAAGTGGTGGGTCGGGGGCAGGGCCTGCGTATGGGAGGGGCGGGGGCGGGTCAGGACAGCACCATTAGACGTTGTCCCGGGGAAGCGCGCGCCGGCAGCTGGCCAGCGCTTGGAAGATATTTCTGCTCCAGAGGAGCAGTAAGTATTAAAATTAAAAAAACAGGGGTTAGTTAGGATTAGTTTAGGGATCAGCGAGGAGAGGGGGAAAGGGAAGAAGAGTAGGTAGGGTAGATAGGGGTAAAAGAATGTTCCCTCCCAGTCCGCTCCTTAATTGGAGTGGACTGGGAGGGAATTGGGCAAAGGCTGATCGTGTCACCATGCATACTATAGAAAATCCCCCCCCCCCGCCCCATGCACACGAGCTGCAGGCTGCCCACACATGCATGCATAGATGTTAATATCCGATATGCATGTGCACACAGCTATCACATTTTATAAAATGCATGCAGCAATGCGCACATATTATAAAATCGACGTCTCTATGTGCGCGCGCCAGAAACCGCTCGCACATGGACTCGCATGTGCTGCTTTTAAAATCGACCCTTTAGGGAATAGCCAGAGCCACTGCTCTTACTGGAATTAGTAGCATGGGATCCACTTAATGTTTTGGGTACTTGTAACCTGGATTGGTCACTGTTGGAAACAGGATGCTGGGCTTGATGGACCCTTGATCTGACCCAGCATGGCAATTTCTTATGTTCTTATGTTCTTAGGGCTTCCATTGAAGCTGACTCATAAGTTGAAGTTAAGTCAAAATATGGCTGCGCATATTAGTATAGGGAATTCACAAAGGACACCTGCAAGTCCTCGCCAACTACAACAGCAAACTTAATCCTTACCTTCTGAGCCCTTCGAGCCCGATCTTTGGTGCAAGAGGCTAAAGCATCTCCTGGAGGGCATATCCTAGCTATAGGATCACTTCCTGCTATACCAAGGGGATAGTCTCTTGCCAGGGGACCTTTCTCCTCCAAAGCAGAACAAGAGCAGCTGGACTGGAGTTCGGACAACTTTATTATGCCCCTGAAAGTCTCCTCTATAAACCTCTCTGTCTTCTTTGCTCTTCCAAGACTGCCACTCAGGCCAGGCGCTCTGTGCACTGGGGGTACACATACAACGTCTCAACAACACGGAGATAATCATACATGTAGCACTCAGTGCAAAAGACTGAATAGGACCCATCTTGCTGCTGGACGTCTGTCTGCATCTTAAATTTTTTGAGCTGCTAAAGTTTTAAAAGCCGATTAAGGCTTAGTTATGACTCAGTTTAAAGGCTTTTAAATTTGACTAGAATCTTTAAATGTATGGTTTTTACATTTGATAGGTGATTAATTTTCCCAATGGGAAAAGGTAAATCGTGGACTACCCCAGGGATCTATAGTGGTCTCCAGTATTGTTTCACATATTTATAAGAGATCTTGAAAAGGAAGTAGCAAGGGAGGTGGTAAAATTTTCAGATGATACAAAATTATTCAAAGAAGTTATAATATTATAGATATGAGGAACTCCAGAAGAAACTTGTGAGACCTGGCATCTAAATGGCAGATTAAATTTAATGTGGACAAGTGCAAAGTGATGCACACAGGAAAAAATAATCCTAACTATAGGTATACAATGTTGGTTTTCATATTCGGAGGCACCATCTAGTAAAAAGATGTAAGAGTCATTATGGACAAAATATTGAAATTCCACTGTAAACAAAATATTGAAATTCTCATATTAGTACATTATAGCAGTCAAAAAAGCAAATAAAATGTTAGGAATGATTTGGAAAAGAATGGAGAATATCAGAATACATCTGTATCGATCTATGATGTGACCGCAGCTTTAGTATTGTATACAGTTCTGGTCACCTCATCTCAAAAAAGATAGGGCCGGATTTTAAAAGGGTTATGCGTATAAGGTACGCGCATAACCCTTTTAAAAAAAACCCTGCGCACGCCGAGCCTATATTGCATAGGCTTCCGGCGCGTGCAAAGCCCCAGGACGCGCATAAGTCCCGGGGCTTTCTTGGGGTGGGCATGTCGGGAGGCGTGACATGGTTGGCGCGTCATCCGGGGGCAGTGCCGCGGGCGTGGTTTCGGCCCGGGGGTGTTCCAGGGTCCAATTTCGGAGCGGTCTCAGAGGGAACAGGCAGCGCGCGCAGGGCTCGGCGCACGCAAATTGCACAAATGTGCACCCCCTTACGCGCACCGACCCCGGATTTTATAAGATATGCGCGGCTACACACGTATCTTATAAAATCCGGCGAACAAAAGTACGCGCGCGCGTAGAATTATAAAATCTACCCCATAAAGTGGAAATAGAAAGATGTAGAGAAGGACAACAAAAATGATAAAGGGGCTGGAATGGCTCCCTTATGAAGAAAGGCTAAATAGGTTAAGAGTGAATTTTCAAAGGGGTTTCAACATAAAAGTAGCATAAACACGCGTATATGTTATTTTATAAACATTGAGTGTACGTGCACATTTTCCAATTTGTGCATACATATTATTGCAGGGAAATTAAGAAGCAGGCTAGAGGTGCATGCATTTGTTGCTATTTTGTAAAAGATATGTAACCCCCTGTATACCAGGGGTCACCTTCTCAGCCTCGGGGAGCATTGTGATTACTAACTCCGGGGCTGTGAGCTGGGGGCAGGATAAACTGCAGCGCCAGGGTCAGGCTGAGAGCATGCCACATAAACCACTCTCCGGACTCAAGTTGCACTCCAAATAATAAATAGTTTACAGCAGAATTTTCAGAATCAAACGTAATGACAGTAACAGTTCAGGAAGGTGGAGAAATCAAACAGAACTACAGTTCCAGAAATCTTAACTCTTCTCCTTAAATAATAGTTTCTTTTTTCAGCAACACAGTAGTCCTGGTTACTTTGTTTCTCTTCTCCTTAGTCTTTACACGTGAACAAGCTAGCCCTGTACTCTTTAGTCTCCTTAGTTAGTAAAATAGTTACTCACAAATTGATCTGCTCAGCTCAAGGATAATCCCTCCGGAACAGCCTCAGGATACTCCGAGCCTCAAAACAAGCTCCTACTGGCCCAGTTTGGCTTCCTGGCAAAGATGAGTTCCTGCCTTGGTTAAATGCAGACTTTATCTTTTAAATTCTAGGTTGTTTTACACTCTTTACTTCTTCTCCTCTGCTCTCAAGCCTCTGGGGATTTTTAGAGGAAAATCCCTGCACTCCTGCTGCTCCCTTCTGAGATCCTGGGTGAGGATCACAGCTCCATCCATTCCTTGCAATCTAGAACAGCCCCAGACTTGGAGAAACAGGGTCTTTTATCACCTCTGCTCCATAACCGAACCCCAAATGGATGCACCCCCTCTTGTCTGTCAAGAAGGCAGGTTACACCTCCTGATACAGGTTACACCTCCTGACCCAGCACTCTGGAATATTCCTATGCTGCTTACACATTGACCTCCTGCCCCATGAACATCCTGTGCATTTCCAGCAGATGTTTACCCCCTAATCAACACCATTGAAGGCTCTGATAAAGAGGAAACCTGCCTTTTACC
The DNA here is from genome assembly GCF_901001135.1 of Rhinatrema bivittatum. Classification (NCBI taxonomy): domain Eukaryota; kingdom Metazoa; phylum Chordata; class Amphibia; order Gymnophiona; family Rhinatrematidae; genus Rhinatrema; species Rhinatrema bivittatum. The sequence continues at coordinate 244,855,480 of NC_042621.1, read as the reverse complement.
ATTAAATCTGTAAAGCACTTTTAAACTCTATGCACATTCTGTGGCATAGAGGCCACAGGTATATGCATATATATTACCAAACATATTCTTACATCTGCATATTGATTTGCACATATGTAATCGGACTTGTCTGTTGTCTGCAGTTTTTGGGTAGGAGATCAGGGTGAACTGGAAATGTTCAGAGTTCAGTGCTAGAGAGTATCGGTGAAATGGAAAAAGACTGGGTGAACTGGCAGAGATATAGGCAAACTGGTGATTTCAAGTATTTTCCAAATAGTCTACATGTATACTTTAAAAAAATGCCTCTCTCCACATATAAATTGGCATTACTACTCATGCGCACATATTTAATCTGTTTTGAAGTGCCTAAAAAGTGCAACATAAATCAAATAAAATTTGTATTTTATTTATTTACTTTATTTTTTCATCTTACATTCCACAATTCTCAGAGCAGCATTGTGAATAACAATGAACATATATAAAAGACAAAATTAAAACAATACAATAAAAGCAAAATAAAACAGCATATAATTCAAACATTAAATACTTCTATAATTAGAAAAGCCTTTCTAAATTTTAAATAATCAGACATGTTACGAATTTCCACAGGGATAGCATTCCAGAGTTCAGGAACCAATACAGAAAAAGTTTTAGATCTTGTTCCAGTGAGTCTCACTGTAAATAGAAGGAACTTTGAACAGATTCTGTGAAGCAGAACACAACGAACGCTTGGGGACATAAGTCATTAACTTATTCTGCAAACAGAAAGAATCAGAGTTTAATGATTTATGGACAAAAATTAATAGTTTAAACTTCACCCTCTGAGCAAACGGTAACCAATATAATTATTTCAAATAAGAAGAAATATTATCTCCATATTTTAGCCCAAATATCAGCCTAACAGCTGCGGTTTGAATGAGCTGTAAAACATAAAGCAAGTATTTAAGCAATATCCCATACAAATAATTATACTAGTCCAAGTGAGCAAAGACAATAGTTTGTATAACCAATCTGAGCTCTATCAAAGGAAGAATATATCTCAATGGCAGCAGTAGTCATAACTTAAAAAATGCCGCTTTAGGGACTTTCTGATATCGTGCAGCAAGCAACAACTTAGAATCCAACACTCAAATCCCATGTCTCAGATACTAATTGCATATTCTCACCACCCAAAATTGGCAACTCAGGCACATTAGACAAGGACCCCAACAAAAGCACTGATATTTTTGCATAAATAAGTACCAAATTGTTCTCTTTAAACCACTGCCCTATAATTTTAAATCAATGATTAAAGGAGTCCATTGAGAATTCACCTGCTATCTCACTAGGCAAATAAAATTGTACATCATGGGCCAGATTTTCAAAAGGTTACGTGCTGAAATAAGTTTTAAAATAAAAAGAAGAAGTCATCAAAGATAGGGGAAAGGGCGGGGGAGGTAGGGGAAGGGAAGGGAAGGTGGGGTGGGGGATTAGGGAACAGGAGAAGGTAGCGCAGCTCGGAGTGGACTCGGCACATGCGCATGTTTTTGCGCGCACAGACCCTGGATTTTATAACATGCGCATGCCTGTATGCGCATGTTATAAAATCGGGCGTACATATGCGTGCACCGGGTAGCGCACTCATGTAGGCCGTGCGCACTTCTTTTAAAATCTACCCCATCTGCATAAATCTTAAATATGACTTGCAAACATGATAATACCACACTCAAAGGGTAGATTTTAAAAGAAGCGTGTGTGGCCTACATGTGCGCGCACTACCCAGCGCGCGCACATGTACACTGGATTTTATAACATTTGCGCGCAGTCGCGTGCATGTTATAAAATCCAGGGTCGGCACACACAAGGGGGTGCACAATTGTGCACCTTGCACGCGTCGAGCCATGCTGCCTTCCTCCGTTCCCTCTCAGGCCTCTCCGAAATCGGAGCCTAGAAGGGAACTTCCCTTCCCCCTAACCTAACCTTCCCACCCCTTCCCCTAACCTTTCCCCCCCAGCCCTACTCTAACCCCCCCCCCCACAGCAGCAATGGCCGCTATGTCGAAGGCTTCTGGCCCCCACTCCACCCCCAGACTGCCCCCACCTCGCCCCCAGACCACCCCTTTTGTAAAGCCACAGGACTTACTCGCATCCCGGGGCTTTTACGCGTGTTGCCGGGCCTTTTTAAAATAGGCCCTGCATGCGTAACCCTTTTAAAATCCGGCCCAAAGGTTGTAAAAAAATATTTTAAAGTACTGCCAATACAGCGGATCCTTGAGGGTTTCTCCACTCATTGGCATACCACTTTGAACAACTACCATATACAAACCCACTGAGTTCTTTTCCGATGAAAAAAACAAAGCCATTTCAACACTAAACCTCCTATTGCAATTTCTAACAGTTTGCTAAAAAACTGAGTGTGATATAGTATCAGATGCTGATTTTCATCTAATTCTATTACAAATTCCACTCTTGTGGTTATCTAAGCTGCAGCGTATAACATCCAGTGATGACACTAGAAGATTTCTGTCCCTCTGCCTTTCCGTAATGCGAACTGACCTTCATCTAAAATATCATTATCATCTAAAACACCTGCAACTGTTGTAAAACTTATTAACGAAGGTATCTCTCTTTCATCATCTCCGATAAGTACACCAGTACCCTGGTCGGACCACCATATTATAAACACGTCCCTCAAGATAGCAGACACCCTTTCCCCTGCCTTCCCAAAAACCACGGTTCACTTCAGGAAACCATGCTCTTCGGAAATCCTTACTAATTACCTTACCAAAGAATTGCCACAGCTCGACCTCTCAGATGCGAACTCCGCCACCAACTCTTGGCTTTCTATCACCAACAAAGTCGCAGACCAAACCTGCCCCCTAATTACTAAGGTGATTCACAAGGCCCAAGACAACAGAAAACCTTGGTTCACTCCTGAACTGAAGACGATCAAATTATACCTCAGAAATAAAGAACATATCTGGCGTAGAAATCCCTCTCCCAAGACTTTAGCAAGTTACAAATCCACCCTTAATATATACAGGAACACCATATTCAAAACAAAGAAAGAATTCTTTGCGAAAAAAATTCTCCACTTCATCTTCGATTCCAAAGCTCTTTTCTCCTACATCTCTGCCCTCACCAAACCTCTACCATCATCCATCCCAGATGATCATGCTCTCATCAAAGCCACAGAAATGGCCACCTTCTTCGAAAACAAAATTATCAATCTCACCAAACAGTTTTCTACACCAAACCCTCCCATCCCCCATCTGAGTATTCCATCACTTCAACAGACCGCAAGATTAGACTCCTTTGAGACCACCTCTTCTCTCGAAGTGGAAAATATTCTGAAAAAACTCAAACCCTCATCCCATCCTCTAGACTCCATCCCTTCCAACCTCCTCATTTCTATATCAAATACTATTGCTAAACCCATTGCAAAAATCATCAATTGCTCGTTTACCCAAGGACTTGTGTCAGATTCTCTAAAACAAGCTATCTTGAAACCGATCCTAAAAAAACCTAACTTGTCAACATCAGACCCAGCAAATTTCCACTCCATTGCTAACCTTCCCTTCATTGCCAAGATCATGGAGAAAATAGTTAATAAACAACTCACATAATTCCTGGAAGAACACAAGATCCTAGCACCTTCACAATATGGCTTTCGTAAATCCCTAAACACGGAATCACTTCTGATCTCGCTTACTGACTCCATCATTGTGAACATGGACAAAAAACAATCTCACCTACTGATTCTTCTGGATCTTTCAGCTGCCTTTGATACGGTCAACCATTCAATTCTGCTAGACCGACTCGTGGAAATAGGCATCGTGGGTTCTGCCTTGGACTGGTTCCGTTCATTCCTTAGCAATAGATCATTCAAGGTTAAAATCAACAATAAACAATCACACCTAATCAGATCCAACTTGGGTGTCCCTCAAGGTTCTGCCCTTTCACCAACCCTCTTCAACATATACCTGCTTCCTCTCTGTCTCCTCCTCACCAAGCTGAAAATCAAGCATTTCATATACACGGATGATATCCAAATTCTAATCCCTATCAATGAGTCTTTACAAAAATCTCTTATATTCTGGGACATTTGCTTTCAAGAGATCAGCTCACTCCTCTTCAAGCTTAACCTTGTCATCAACAAAGACAAGACCGAATTCCTAATCATATCTCAAGATGAAAACCTCTTTACTAAGGAGACTACATACCCAAATAATCAATCTCAAGTCAATAGCCACTTTCTACCTATCTCCCTTTCAACGATGCCAGATAACATAAAAAACACCACTTACGTTAGAGATCTAGGCACCTTCTTGGACCACCAGCTGAACTTAAAAAGGTTTGTCAACAATACGACAAAAGAGTGCTTTTTCAAGTTACAAGTACTTAAAAAGCTTAAACCTCTCTTGTACTTCAATGATTTCCGTTTGGTTCTGCAATCAATCATACTTACCAAAGTAGATTACTGTAACTCGTTGTTGCTTGGGCTCCCAGCTGTCACCATTAAGCCACTTCAGATGTTACAGAACTCAGCCGCCAGAATTTTAACGAATACTAGTAAGAGGGATCACATCACACCTATCCTCTACAACCTCCACTGGTTCCTGATCAAATATAGAATCCTCTACAAAGTGCTGACCATCATGCACAAAACCCTCCACAAACTTGCTCCAATTGATCTCACCTTCCAGGTTCGCCCCAATACCTCCACAAGACCTATAAGGTACTCTCTTCGTCCCTCAAGTTAAAACATCTCTAAGGAACAGGGCCTTTTCTTCCGCAGGTCCCATTTAATGGAACACTCTCCCACCAGACCTCAGACAGGACCCCTGCCCAATCTCCTTCAAGAAAAAACTAAAAACTTGGTTATTCAACCTTGCCTTTCCAGAAACAGCATTTTAGTTAACACATTCTCTCCTTTTTTCGCAGCATATCCCTGCTCATTCCTCATCACAAGTTTGGCTTGATTTGTTTATTTCTGCTATCATATTTCACTTTTCATTTTCTCTAACTCATTTCCCTTGAAGAGACCTCCAGTTACCCTTTGGTCTTATTCTGCCTATTCTTCCCTTTTTCCTAGCACTCTACACTTCATCTCATTTTCTTCAACCTAATTGAATCCAAGCCCAATTTAATTGAATTCAATCACTTATTGTGACTTTTATTTCTATATAATTCAAATTGTTTTCCAGGTTAATTAACTTTCTAACTATGTTTCCCAGAGTTTTTCTTAAATGTTCATGTTCATGGTTCTATGTATAGCCTACAGGCAAGTTTACGTTCTTTGTAAACCGGTTTGATTTGTATCTAATGCAAGAAGATCGGTATATAAAAACTAAAAATAAATATATAAATAAATAAATCACATTTTTCTAAAATCGCTACTGTGCATAAATTAGAAATAAGCTGATAATTGGAACATGCCTCTGATGAAATGGAAGAATCTTTCAAATAGGTCTCAATAATGCTCTTTTCAATTTAATAGGTACCTTCCTAGTGACTAAAGAAAGATTAATAATTTTTAACATAATTTTCAAATAACGCAACCCTATTTTTCAATAACAAAATAGGGCAAGGATCTAAATCATTACCAGCTACCTTTATCCTGGTTCATATTGTTATTATTATTTATTTTTATTATTTCTAGAGAGGTTCTACTTACTGGCAGAAATTCTACCCACTTTAAATTAGAATTAATAACATTAACATTATTCAGCTCAATGTCCAGATGCTTTGCAATTACAAACTGGAAGCTAAGAGGTAAATTTTAGAAGCCCAGTGCATGCCAAAATCAGGAGATGTGCGTGCATGTAGAACATGCACGCACGTGGTGTATTTTAAAAGCTGCCTACATGCACACGCATCTCCAATTCAAAAAGGGTCATGGTGTGAATGTGGTTTGTGCAGAGTATAGACATTCCAGGGCAGGGCCAAGAGATGTGCACACAAATACTTAGGTGCCTGGGTGAGCACCCAGGTCCAGGGATGAGAAACTTTACTTCTGCTATGGAACAGATGTGTAGCGATGTGGACCATTAGAATGAGGGGGAGTTGACGCAACCTGCAGGAAGGAGCCCAGCAGGTCCCCACCGTCAGCAGACAGAGCAAGTTGGAGTTTTACCAGCCCATGTTCTCCTCAGGCTAAGCCCTTGGCAGCTGGGGCCGGCTGGATGTAGGTGCAGGCCTCCGGGTAGATGAATTCAAGGCGATGCAAGGGAGGCAGGCCAGGGTTGGAGAAGTTCAGTGCCAGGTGCAGGCTGAGGTCAGGACAGGCAGTGATCAGACAGAATCGAAAACCAGGTAGAAGGTCAGGGCAGGGGGCAATCAGATGGAGTCATAGGCCAGGCAGATGGTCACACAGGAGGAACGAGCCAAGGAAGCGCCAGAACCAGGGAGTTTGAATAGCGAAAAATGGGAACTAGAGCTAGAGAGTCTGTCCTAAAGAACCACAGGAGCAGGAGAGCCAGCAGCTAGGCGAGGAACCTGGTTGCCAAGGCACCAAGGAGAGGGAGAGCTGGCCTAAAATAGTCCACGTCTTTGATGTCATCGAGGGGGTACCGCCAACCGTTCCCACCACTGGCCCTTTAAATGTGGGGGAAATGGCAGCATGCGTGCCTAAGGAAGTGGAGCCTAAGCGCAGGAAGAAGAGGAGATCCTCGCAGCAGCCCCGATGGTGTCCCACCACCTCGGGGAACTAGAAGCCAGTGCAGCACGGTGCAGCCTCCCACCATGCTCGGCCAGGATGGCCATGCCATGCCCACTGTGGGCAGGGGGAGCACAGTGGCGCAAGACCACGTGATCAGGCCCAGCAGAGAGGTAGGAGCAGTGGGCTGCAGGGTTCACCCGTGGACCACTGTGCATAAAAAGGTGTAAGTTAAAAAAAAAAAAAAAAGCCATCCCTGAGGGGCTTAAAGGGTCTAGGGTTACTGGGGGGAGTGCAGGCTATTAAACCAGGAGGGGTTGGAGGATCTAGCTCTACACTGGGCAAACTGGTGAAACTGGTAATTTATTTATTTTTATTTATTTAAAACTTTTTCTATACCGAAGTTCAGGTAACAGAGTTACTTATCACTCCGGTTTACATTGTAACAGATATAAATATTAAACAATGACAACAGTGTCTTACAGAGAACAGGGAAAGAACAACTTGGATAACATAACTGGGAGCAAGAACATTACAAACTATTAATGCGAAAACAAGCCATGGAGAGGGAGATTAGCTATTGGTGTCTACAGTCAGTGGGAGTTTAAGAGTACTTAGCAAGTTATGGGAATGCTATATTGAATAGCCATGTCTTGAGTCTTTTTTTGAATGTGCTGTGGCAGTGTATCAACCTTAGTTCCAGAGGAAGAAGATTCCACTGTTTAGGGCCTGCTGTAGATAGAGCTCTTTTACTTAATGTTGTTTTCATGGGAGGCGTGAGTAGCGTTCCTCTTTGTGCTAATCTTATTGGTCGGGAAGATGTGTGAAGTTGGAGAGGGATTCTGAGGTCCAGTGGGGTGTTGTTGAAAATGACTTTGTGGGTGATTGATAGAAGTTTGAAGAGGATTCGAAATTTGACAGGGAGCCAGTGGAGCTTTTTTAGAATTGGAGTTATATGTTCTGTTTTGCTGGATTTGGTGAGACATCTTGCTGTTGCGTTCTGTAACAGTTGGAGGGGTTTTATGGAGTAGCCTGGGAGACCGTGTAGAAGTGAGTTACAATAGTCTATTTTCGAAAAAATGATGGATTGTAACACTGCTCTGAAATCACGGAAATGGAGGAGGGGACGCATCCTTTTTAGAACTTGAAGTTTGTAGTAGCACTCTTTGATCGTAGTGTTGATGAATCCAGAGAGACTTAGTTGGTTATCCATGACCACTCCTAGGTTTCTGACGTGTGGAGAAGACTGGGAGCGGTGAGATGTGAGAGCTGTTCAATGGAATGGTGCCATCTTGAGTGATCAGGAGGAATTCTGTCTTGTCGGTGTTGAGAATCAGGTTGAGATTTGATAGTAGTTTGTTGATGGAGAGGAGGCAGGAGTTCCATAAAAGTAAGGTCTTTTGTAGTGATTCGGTGATAGGGATAAGGATTTGGACATCATCGGCATATAAGTGATGGGTTAGCTTTAGATTTGAGAGTAGCTGACAGAGCGGGAGAAGATAGATATTGAATAGCGTAGGGGATAGCGAAGAGCCTTGAGGGATCCCTAGTGTGGAACTGAACGGTGGAGACTCTTTGCTATTGATCTTGACTTTGTAGTTTCTGTTTTGGAGGAAGGATTTGAACCAGTTTAGGGCTTTGTTTTTTATGCCGATCTCTGATAATCTTTCGATGAGGAAATCATGGTTGACCGTGTCAAAAGCGGACGAGAGATCAAGGAGGATGAGTAAACAGGGATGTTTGTTTTCTAGATTCATGAGAATGTTATCTGATAGGGATAAGAGAAGTGTTTCAGTACTACGGAGTTTGCGAAAGCCGAATTGAGCTGGGGAGAGGATATCGTTCTTGTCGAGGAATTCGGAGAGCTGTTTGTTGACAATTCTTTCCAGTATTTTGGCAATGAATGGAAGATTAGCAATGGGACGGAAATTTGCTGGGTTATCTGTAGAGAGATTAGGTTTTTTTAATAGTGGTTTTCAGATAGCAAGTTTGAGGGGGTCTGGGACTAGGCCCTGAGATAGCGATGCGTTGATGATCTGGGAGATAGGCTTAGCGATGTCTTTAGCGCAAGCTATGAGCAGGTTAGCTGGAATTGCGACGAGAGGGTGGGATGATGGTTTGATTTTCTTTAGCATGTTTTCTATCTCTAAGGAAGATGTTAGCTCAAAATCTTCCATGTAGGCCGTTTGTTGCGAGGAGGCTGAGGATAGTTGAGTATGGATTGAGGTGAGTAGTGGGTCAGGTGAGCATGTATGATGTTGGGTTGTAGCATTGCTGCTTATACGGGAGGTGAGTAGATTTGTTATTTTATTTTTGAAGTATGTGGCAAGTTCCGTAGCTTTATAAGCCGCTTCATTGTCTGGAATAGTTGGGGAAGGTGGTTTTGCGAGCGATGAGACCAGGGAAAATAGATCTTTTGGGTCGTGGATGAAGTGATTGATTTTCTGAGAATAGAAGTCTCTTTTTGTTTGAAGAATGTCGATCCTGTATCTGTGCATGAGTGATTTAAAGGCTGCTAAATTGGATGATGAGGGGTTCCTTCGTCAGATCTGTTCCTTCTTTCTTAGATCACGTTTCAAAACTGTTAATTGTGGGGTGAACCATGGGTTTTTTTTGTCATTATTGGCATTGATGATTTTGGATGTAAGAGAACAGGTTGCATTTGCCACTTTGGGCAGATTTTAAGAGCCCTGCTCGCGTAAATCCGCCCGGATTTACGCGAGCAGGGCCTTGCGCACCGGTGCGCCTATTTTACATAGGCCTACCGGCGCGTGCAGAGCCCCGGGACTCGAGTAAGTCCCGGGGTTTTCCGAGGGGGGCGTGTCGGGGGCGGGGCCAAGCGGCGCGCTGTTTTCGGGGCGGGACGCGGCGTTTCGGGGGTGGGCATGGGGGCGTGGTTTCGGCCCGGGGTGGTCCGGGGCGTGGCCGCGCCCTCCGGAACCACCCCCGGGTCGCGTCTAGGCACGCCAGCGGCCCGCTGACGCACGGGGATTTACTTCTCCCTCTGGGAGGCGTAAATCCCCCAACAAAGGTAGGGGTGGGGGTTTAGACAGGGCCGGGGGGGTGGGTTAGGTAGAGGAAGGGAGGGGGAAGGTGAGGGGAGGGCGTTAGCGAATTCCCTCCGAGGCCGCTCCGATTTCGGAGCGGCCTCGGAGGGAACGGAGGTAGGCTGCGCGGCTCGGCGCGCGCCGGCTACACGAAATCGGTAGCCTTGCGCGCGCCGATCCAGGATTTTAGCGGCTACGCGCGTATCTACTAAAATCCAGCGTACTTTTGTTTGCGCCTGATGCGCCTACAAAAGTACGCGAGGGCGCCCTTTTTGAAAATCTACCCCTTTGTTTGTAATTTTTATCCAAGGTGTCAGAGCAGTATCAGCATCTGAGAGGTCTAAGTAGGTTAGCTCGGAGGATAAATGAGAGATGAGGGTTTCCTGGTTGCATAGCTTTCTGAATTGGATTGTGGATTTCTGTTTAACAGATGGAGTTGAGTTTAGGTATTGGAAGGTAGTCGAAATAAGCTTGTGGTCTGACCAAGGAATTGGCCGACAGTCGATTTGTGATGCAAGAATGAAGCTTTGGTTGCTGAAGATAAGATGAAGTGTGTGACCTGCTTTATGGGTGGGTTCGTTGATGAGCTGTTTGAATCCCATACTGCTGAGGGAGCTGAGCGAGCTGAGCGAGGAGTGGAGTCCACGTGGAGCTGAGCGAGGAGTGGAGTCCACGTGGAGATTGAAGTCTCCTAACAGAATGGTGGGAGAGTCAGTGTTAATGTGTTTCACGATGAGTTCTATTAATGGAGATGGGTCTGCCTCGAGACGTCCAGGGGGGGCATAAATAAGGCCTATTTGTAACTGTGAGGATTTGAAAATTGAGAATTCTAAGGAAGGTGAGGAGAAAGATGAGTGTAATGATAGCCCTAGTTCTTTTTTAGCAGCGAGTAATAGACCGCCTCCTTTTCTTTTTAACCTGGGGACGGAGAAAATGTCGAAGGTTTGTTTGGGGAGTTGGTTGATGAGGACCGTGTCTTCGGGTTTGAGCCATGTTTCTGTGATGGCGCACAGGTCTGGCTGCTCATCTATAAGGTGGGGTGCTCATCTATATAAGAGGTGGGGTTTTTTTTACGATAGATTGAGCATTTAGATGTTACGATTAGAGGGTGGATCCTTGGGCCGACCGTCGAGGACAGTCGGGAGGCAGAACACCAGGCAGAGGCCTGATCTTCACCTGGAAACGCGAAACGCCCCCGGAGAAGCCGTTGGCGCCCGGATCGCTAGGGCTTAGGTGTCTTCGCCCTGGAAGTCCGAGGTCCCCCCAGGAGGAGCACGTAGGGACCCGGACCGCTGGGACTTAGGTGAACCGCTGGCGAGAAGGAACAGTCCGTGGCTCAGGGCAGGCAGCAGGAGTCAACGAGTAGGCAATCCGGGGTCTAGGCAGGCAGCAGGAGTCAAAACGAGTAGGCAGTCCGGGGTCTAGGCAGGCAGCGAGCAAAGGCAAAGTCAGGTCCAATCCGGATCTCAGGCAGGCAGTAGGCAGAGGCAAGGTCAGGTCCAATCCGGGTCACAGGCAGGCAGCAGGCAGAGGCAGAGTCAGGTCCAATCCGAGTCACAGGCAGGCAGGCAAAATGAAGGCAGGAACTCTGGTTCTGGCGAGCAGGAACAGGGATTCCAGGAACAGCAACTTACTCACAAGGTGACCACGTTGCAAGGCAACTTCCAGGGGACTGGCGCCGATTTAAATGTCCCGCCGGTGCTGACGTCACTCGGGGGGCGGTCCAGCACATCAGGGTACTGGACCGTGAAAAGCCCAACCCTCGCGCGCGCGCGCATTCCCCCGAGGGGGAGGAGTCCCGCGGAGCTGGCGGTGTTTCGCACGCGGGGAGGCCATCACCACGCGGCCCGGCCGACCCCGAATCCCGCGGATCGCGGCAAGGCCCCGGACCCAGCAGAGGAGGTAAGGGCTCGGGCGGCGTAGCGGCGACTGAGACCGCAACATTAGAAGCGTTAGTGAGAATAGGGTGAGACCCAGGAGCTGGTTGAGAGGGGAGAGCATGATGGGAATAAGTCTTTTTTGTTGCTGTTGTTGCTGGGAGGTTGAGTTGACCAGTTTTGCTGTTGTGATTCTCCTATGGTGGGAATGGGTGAGGTGAGCATGTTTTAAAAGATCCGCTGTTTGAATTGTGTGGGAGAGGCCGATATCTGCTTCAGAGGGAGAAGCTCCGTGGAGTGCTGTGGAGTCCGGTCGGTTCGGGTCTCGGGGCTGTACGAAGGGGCTTACAAAGAGGCAGGCCCCTTTGTCGCGCTCCTTCGGCGCGCGGCGCCTGGGAGCCGCTGTTAGATTTAAAGGGCCTTTCGGCTGCGTCACCGGGCCGCCTGTTTTTGATTGGCTGGAGGTCGGGTTGGGTTGGGCCTCAGGGCGGCGGACTGCGGCGGCAGAGGGTGGCGATCGCGGTCACGTGGTCGGCGCGTTTCCCTCGGCGGTAGGGGCGAGTTAATTAGGGCCTTACCCCTGCGCGGCCCTCACTCCCAGCTCCCTGATGCTGCTGAGTTCCTGGAGGCTTCCGGCGATCGGTAGGAAGAGAAGGCACCTGGGAGCCGCTGTTAGATTTAAAGGGCCTTTCAGCCGCGTCACCGGGGTGCCTGTTTTTGATTGGCTGGAGGTCGGGTTGGGTTGGGCCTCAGGGCGGCGGACTACAGCGGCAGAGGGTGGCGATCGCGGTCACGTGGTCGGCGCATTTCCCTCGGCAGTAGGGGTGAGTTAATTAGGGCCTTACCCCGTGTCATGGTGTGGGCATGTGTCAGTTATAAAATTCCCCCACTTCTGCGGCTCATATTCGGATGTGTGCAGATGTGCATGCCCAGTGGCATAATAGAGCGCACACATACGCGCGCCAGGCTATTTTAGCACATACACATGTATGTGCATGTATTTTAAAAAATAGCCACATCCCTGGGCGTGCACTGATGCAACATGCGTCCCTGTGCTGAACCTTATCATGAAAAAACAACGCTATATTTTCAACATCCAGCTTAACAGAATGTGTCTTCTTGCATTGGAAACATTCACGGATACTGAAACATATGAACATACTTTTGGAATAGAAATATGGAATATTTTATAAATTGTGCAGTTCCCACCACACAGTTTATAAAATACTATCAGTAATCTCCAAGCATCCACTTATGTGCATAAATTCTGTACCATGGGCAGGTTTAAAAGATGGGCTCCCTGGGATCTTCACCTTGAAGAAGAGGCAACTGCAAAGGGATATGATAGAGGGTGGAACAAGTAAATAAACTATGGTTATTTAGCCTTTCAAATCATGCTAAGATTAGGGGATATTCCATGAAACTAACAGGTAGCAGATTTGAATTAAATCAAAGAAAATATTTTTTCACTCTGCACAATCAAGAAAAATGTTTTTTTAAAATATTTAAAAGCTGAGAAATTTGTTGCCAAAGGATGTGATCAAGGCATCTAGCGCAGCTAGGTTTAAAAGAAGTTTGATCAAATTCTCAGAAGTAATGTCCATAAATCATTATTAGGTAGATAGACTTGGGAAAGCCACCACTTATCCCTGGGAGTGAGCAACAAGGAATGAATCTACTCTCTGGGATCTGCTGAGTACTTGTGATCCAGATTGGTCACTGTTGAAGACAGGATGCTAGGCTCGATGAACCTTTGGTCTGATTTAGCAAGGCATAGCTTATGTTCTTAAGCTCTAGTTAAATGTGAAAGGGTGAAGACTCAGGAGTAATTTAGAGACTGCATGGAACAGCCTCCAAATAAAGGTGGCAGTGACAAAAACAATCTCAGAATTCATGAAAGTATGGCACAAGCATAGTGGATCTCTGATGGAAGGGAAATGATAGTAAAGCTGAGCAGGAAGTGAGGATGATTAGACTAGATGGACCTTATCTTTATCTGCAGTCATAGTCAACATTTCTATGGTAATCACAGTACCCTCCAAAACTAAAAGGTGCAAAAACTGGGAAATAACATGCACAAGTTGGGCCGGCACGTGCCAAGGGCTTTAAAAGCCACCCGAGTGTGCACCTATGTGCTGCTATGCGTACAAATGAAAAGTTCCCAGGTAGAGACTGCATAAGCTAGGGCGAGAGTACATTGTAGAAATCTCATCTTTGTGTACCTTTCCTCATTCCAAATAACATCAGATCTTCACTGATATGTACTGTGCTGTTTGCACCTCTGACTGTGCATGTGAAACTCGCCCCAAACCCTAGACCATCACCAAAACCTCACCTTGAGTTACCACTTGACCCTCTTATACAGATCGATACTCTAAGGCCGCGGCACCCTCGTTCCCCGCACGCACAGTTCTCTTCACCTACCGCTCGATACTCTCTTCAAATGACATGCAAATGCATGCCGCAGCTGCGAAGCCTTAGGCAAGCGTTAGGCCCGCGCAACCCATTTTACTGTATAGAGCGCCTATACAGTATCCTGGGTTTGTGGGCCTAACGCTTCATGGCCGCGCTGGTATCTGTCATTTCAAATGTCATTTCAAATGACATTTGAAATGACAGGTACCAGGAAGTGGACAGTTATGTTCCCCAATGCTCGGCAAACTTTCCCCCAGCTCCCGCTCACCTGCCCTGGCCCCGTCCGGTCTCCGGTGCAGCCCCAGTCCTGTCTCCTCCTCCCGAAGCAAAAAAAAAAAAAAAAACCGAAAAAGTAGCAAGGCTCGGGCCTGCTACGATAGTCCCTTCTCCCTTCTCCTCTCCTCCCGATTTCGGCGCTCAAGGCGGCCGGGTGGGCGTGCATTCATCCAGGCAGAGGGAGCCGGCGGCGAACGCAGCCTCCGGCTCCCTCTGCCTGGATGAATGCACGGCCCCCGCCGGCAGTGAATGAATGCCCGTGCGATTTCGGCGCTCAAGGCAGTCACATGAGGTCACATGAGGTGGCGAAAGCGGCCTCCGGCTCCCTCTGCCTGGATGAATGCACGCCCACCCGGCCGCTGAGTTAGCGGGCTAACTCTGATATTCAGAATTAGACGGATAACTTAATTAACTAAGTATAGTCAGTCCAAAGACTTTTTCTAAAATTAGTTGGATAAGGGGGTCATTTTCCAAAGGTATCGCACGCGAAAAGGGACTTTTCGCGTGCGATACGTAGATCGGGATGGGTTCTGGGAGGCATTGGGGCGGCACCGGGGCGGACGCAGCGAAGACATGTCTGATGGCGAAAAGGTAAGGAGCCTTATCACCGTCAGTAATGCAGCCAATAGCACCACCTTTCACCGTGGCGCTATTGGTTTGCGAAAGCCAGCAGCGATCGCACCACGGTGGTGTGATCGCTGCCGGCTTTCACAGGCCCGCCCCCCGTTACCGCCGAATTTTCTAAGTTCTGCGAACTTAGAAAATCCAGGCCTAAATTTAGCCACTAACTTTAAGATAGCTGGGTATATTCAATAATGCAGCTGCACTATTGAATATACCTCCACAGTTAGCTGGATAAGTTTATATGCGGCTAACTTTGCTATCTAGACTGTGTATGAATATGGACCTCTACATGCATTATTTTCCTTAATATAAATAAGTCCCTGGGCACTCCTATCAATGTGGGTAATACTATGTTCATTGCAGAAAAAATGCACATAGTTTATCCTTCACTGAGGGTGAGTAATGTTCAAAAAGGCGATTTATGCAGGAAAAAATGGTTTAGCTACAGAAATAGGATCTCAAAATAGCTCTCCCCATGTACAAAATAAGGTTCACTCTCTATGGAACTCAAAAAAACAAACAAAAAAGAACCAGAAACAATAAGACATTTCACAACGAGGCAGTGCAGAAATGGACCAAGTGGCTGTGTGCAGAGAAAGTTTGGCTCCAATTAGAGATGGCTGAGTAATGGGTAAGACGAGGTCTCTGACAGAAAGAGATATATTAAAAAAAAAAAAAATGTAATTGAAACTAGAAAATACCTATACAACTTAAATAGTCTGATGCCTTTAAAATAAATGTTATGCTGCTTATTTGGAATACTTGTACTTTTTAAGGGATTGCAGAGGAACATATTAATTAAAAATTAATCTGAGAGCAGCAGTTGAAATTTGAAGAATATTTCAGTTTTATGGTAAAAGGGAGTTCTGGGCATATTCAGTATAATAAATTAAAAGGATGATTTGAGCACTTCAGACTTCCAACATCATTCCAATTTGGAAGGAATCAGGGTTCTGGGCAAACACAATATACACTGATTTAAACATCTTGTATGGCTTCATTATTTTTTAATTATAATTTACTGGAAGTGAGTCAAACAGTATTCTCATACAGTAAACATGATGAGCAAATATAACATGTTACACCCACAATGAATACTAAAAACTCAAAGTAGCCACTAAAACTCAAACTTAAAATTTCAAAAACTAAGAAATCACCATTGGTGGACCCTAGTACTTAATGTTATGTGGAAATTAAACTTACTAGACAGGATAAATCAACATAAAAACAGATCATGATTCAGAAAACTAAAAGCAAGTTGTGGTTTTGACACCACTATGTAGCATATAAATGGAAGCCGAAGAGATGTTGTCGGTTGAAATAATTTAGTATAATTAATGTTTCTTTCCTGTAAAACCTACCTGGTCATCTACTGTTCAAGTCATCTCTCTTTTTCTTTCCTCTAGTAGATCCTGGCTCACACACAACAAACTCTCTCTCAACTTACAGAAATTCAAAATTATTATTATAGGATGCGCTGCCCCTTATAAGGCTTCTACTTCCTTCACCATTAACAACTGCACCTTGCAGATCTCACAAACCATTCAAAATTTAGGGGTTACAATTGATCAAACCCTGTCGATGAAATCACATATTAAATCTATAATTCGTAGTTCATATGTAAAATTTAAGATGCTTCCTCACATCAAACCTCTCCTTGATTTCCCTGAGCTTTGCATTGTCCTACAAACATTTCCATTAAAATCATCTCGATTACTGTAATTTATTATATACTGGGCTCCCACAATGTTCACTCTGCCACAAATCTCAGATCCACCAATCAACATTTCCTGGATATTCCAGAAACAAGGCATACTCGTTTAGCACTTACTTTTCCATTGCCTTCTGGAACTCTCTTCCTTTGGCATGTCGCACCTTTATAGGTATTAAGGAATTTAAAAAGGCTTTAAAAGCATAGTCTCTACATCTATGTCTTCCTCTTTGGGTGCCTGGCTCAGAGTTTGAATTACAATCCCTTCCTTTGGAGCTTTGTCTTCTGATCTTATGTGCTTGCTCCCTACATTATTTTAATTATGTCTATTTTATTATGTTCACTTTGTTTTAATTATGTTTCTATTTAATGAGGTTTCTTTATTTTTCTTTATTGAAGTTTTTCAGAATATAACAAAGTAAAACTTTGTAGTAGTAATTGAGAGAACATAAAAGCAAAATTACAAATAATCATTATTGGGATAATTATCCAGAAACAATCTCTCATCCATCATATAGAAACATAGAAAGAAAAGAGGGGGGCGGTAAAAAAAAAAAATAGAGAGTTACTAAAGAAATACATATCACATCAGTAATCCCACATGAGATGTCCCGGTTTAATGACTGTGAGCCAACCTCATTGGTAGCAGGAACTAACAATCTAGCATTCAAAAAATCACATAATTGTTCGGGAACAAAAAATATATAAGTGTTATCTCAAAATTAAATTATGCATTTGCATGGATAACATAACATGAAACTAGCTCCTAAATTATAAACTTCTGAGAGCATTTTCAAAAAAGCTTTCCTTTGCAATTGAGTAGGTCTAGCTAGGTCAGGATATATACAAACCCTACCCCCCCAGAAAGGCAATTTCTAAATTCTTGAAATAATATCTCATTACCAAACTCACATCTTGTTCAGAGAAAAAAGAAACAAGTAAAACAGATCTACCAACCAATTCAACATCAGAACTTTCCAAATATTCAGATAAGTTAGAAATATTCCCCCTATCCAAAAGCAAATCAGATTGACTTACTCTTTGCCTTTGAGAGAGAAAAACAATCGTCCTGACCGATGGAAATGAATCAGAAGGGATCTTTAACACATCAGACATGTATTTCTTAAAGGTAATCAAAGGAAGTTCACCAAGAACCTTAGGAAAGCTCAGCAGCTGCAAATTGAGGGGTTTTAAAGAATGTTCTAATGTTATCAATCTTCTCAATGTACATGTACAGTCACGCTAAATTGCTACTTTAGAAGATTGTAAATTTTTAACATCATCTCCAAGAGCATGTATAGATGAAGCATGTTCTTGAAGGATTCGCTGATGGTCTTGTGCTATTGATTCAAGTTTCTCTGAAACTAAATCCAAATGCTGAGAATAATCATAGAAGGTAGAGGACATTCCTGCAATAAGGTCCCATAAGGACTCCAAAGTTACAACCACCAGTTTTGTAATCTCTATTTTGGGCTGAGCAGCACTGAGATTCACTGTCGATGAAACTGGGGAAGTGGCTTCAGAAACACCCGCATTCCTCGGCGGCGAATCCAGAGGAGAAAATCCTACCAAAACTGATCTCTCTCCGGAGATCTCCTGGGCTGGGGCAGCACTCAAACTTGGCACAAACTCAGACAAAACGTCGGTGACTTCATCCAGTGGAGGCAACAAAACTGCCTCATCGCAGACCGCCCCAACGACGCTGATGGCATCAGAGGGAAAAGCCAAAGGTGGTTAGTGTGGGTCGGGAGGGGTCAAGGAGATTTCCCCAGGCAAAAGCAGAGTTCTCTCGCTGCCTCACCAGTGGGGGTAGACACACTCAACTCTGAGGTAGGAACCACATACTGACAGACGGTTCACTGATCTGAGAGGGAAGGGGGTTCTGATAGAAAGACCCGCACTTTGCCCTTCCTCTTATGAGACATATCAGAGACAAAAAGGAGAAAAAACAAGGCAAAACGAGAGGAAACTCAGGCAGCTAGGTAAGCAGTATCCTCTCACGCGGCCATCTAAACTCCACCCTCCACTGCTTAATGAGGTTTCTTAATTATGTTTTATGTTTTTGCTTATGAACTTTGGAGGGTGCAGGATATACATTTTGATAAATAAATACATTTAGAGAACAAAATTTAGGATTTAAAGCTAAATAAGTTATATATCTTAAGATCGCCAAAAGAAATCAAGCTTGATTTTGTGATTAATTCAATCGACTAAATGATGTTTTTTTCAGAAGCCTAACCTTCCGTATAACAACTTAATAATTAAATGAAGGAGGCAATGCAAGGCATACATGAAATGGAACAGCTGAGGTATGTTTATATCTTACGTATATATGCTGTAGATGGTAGCAGCCAGGTCATATCAGAATAACAGATTTGAATACTGTGCAATCATATCATGCAGGTGCTTATGCATGAAATGCATGTGAAATGCATTTATTAGCCACATAAATAGTATTATAACCAGTTGTATGTTATATATAATGCAAAAACAACAGTCTGAAGAAGCACAAACTAAAAAATTCTTTTTATTTTCATAATTATAAAATTATGGTTGACACATCTGAATTTAATGCAGGGCGCAAGAGGCCATGCCCAACAACCCAGAAATGCCAAAGGGTGCACGATGTTCCTGTCAGGATACGATAGCAGCAAGAAAGCATTTATTTTAAAAACATTCTAGGGTCTTCCTTGCATAATTATGGTACTGCATAAATGGAATGGTAGTGAGAAGTTTAAGGATAATTAACATCAAAATAATTACCATAATTCTAGTCTATTCTTTATCATGAAAAAACTGCAGATAAGTACAATTTAGAGGCAATAGATTTATCATAAAACTAGGAACTTCAATTTTTTGAAATTTTTCACGGGAATTGTCAGGAGAAAATCCGTGGAAAAATGTGACACAATTTTCTAGGCAATTATCGGAGTTTATTTTGGTGGCTAGAAGTCAGGAGAGTAAAACAATAGTAAACATATTCTCCCACTCACCAGCATTCCTATCTCTATCCCCATCCCCTGTCTAGCATGTCCCTTTCTCTCCCCATACCTCTCCCTCTCCACCACCCATTCACCCTCACTATTTATTTATTTATTTATTTCGAGGCTTTTTTATACCGAAGTATAGTGGGATGCCTTCACTCCGGTTTACAGGATAAACAACTTATACATAGTGGTGACCAATTGGTAACTTATACAAATACGAATATAACATCTTATATAGCTTAAATAACTTGGTAAACAGATTGGTGACAAAACAGTCACTGGGGCACTCTAGCAGGGAGCTGAGATAGGGTGGGGGGGGGCTAGGGGGAATCAGCTGAGGCGGGCTGGATAGAGGGCTGTGTAGCAAAAATTGAAGAACAAGAGACAAGGAGGAGAGGGCGGGAGGGGGGGTGAAGGAGGATGGGATGCCATAGGGGTGGTAGGGAGAGGGGAGGGGTGGGAGGTCAGGGAGGGGTTGGGGGAGGGTAGGATGGGGGAAGAAGGTGGAGGTGTTTGGGCATTAGTTAGGGAGGGGGGTGGTAGAAGGAAGGGAGGGGGGATGAGGGGGAAGAGGTGGGAAGAGGGATGTGGATGGCTTAGCCGACTCTAGAGCCACTAGAGGTGGCTCCAGGCTTCTCTCTCTCCTTCTGCAGCCTGCACTTCTGCTTTCGTGCGGGGCCGGGGAGCCTCCTGGGAAGTGCTTCCGGTGGGCATGGCCTACTTCAAATGCTACATTGGTGGCACCAAGCAGCAGGCACTTTGGTGGCATGGGGGAGGGGAAAGCAAGACATGAAATGCCAAAATTAGTGGCCCTAGAGGGCTAGCGCTTTTGCTGGCGAGGACTTGAAACACTGCAGGTGCTTTGGTCTAAACTGGCTTCCAGCAGTTGCTGAAGGCCTTGAGACGCTGCTTCTGCAGCTCTGGAGCTGCTCTTTAATCATCCGAAAATTAGGGTGAAAATCAGGATTGTCATTTTTGGAAAAAATCCAGGAATTTATGGGTAAAAATCACTTTCAACTGAAAATGAAGGCCCCTCATAAAACTCAGGCCTGATTTATAAAGCTTCTCTCCTATTCTGCGTCCATGGGAATATAGCTTAGTAAATCAGGCCCTAAATCTGATAGCAGCACAGTGATAAATTAATCTTTACATTCCTTAATAACTTAAAGTACTTTAGTAAAGTACTTCATGACACTGTAATAAACCACTAGACACTGTTACAGTCCTCTCCCAAATCAATATGGTAGAGTAAAATTTTGAAAAGATAACCTTATCTTGCTGATAATAAAAATAATGATTACAAAAAAAAAAACCCCACCAACCACCAGGACTATTACATTAAAAAAAAGAGACCTTTATATAGCAGAGTTTACGCCAGGAGGCTTGAAGCAGAGGCAACATAGACTCATTTTTTGCTGCCTCCTTAATAAAACTCCTTGGTGGTAACTTTTAAACAGGCGTGTGGGCGCACATGTGTGCGTGTTGGTCAGCCCGCACCCGGGGACACGGCCATTTTATAACATGCGCCTGCAATTTTAAGTGGCCGTGCGCCTTTGCACACAAATGCCACGTCTACTGTGTAAGTTGGGGGAATTTTATCAGACATGCGCGCTGACGCCATTACCAGCTTTCCCAGTTCATTCCCAGTTCACCCAGGTAAGGGATAGGACTTCCAAATCCCCCTAGTTTAATAGTCTCTCTTCTCCCCTGTTAGCCCCGACCCTTAAAACCCTGCTGGTCTTTTTATCTTTATTTTATTACCTACACGTCCTCCAAAGCAGAAGTATACTTGTGAGGCAGGGGACCCTGGTGCAGGCCTGGGCACGTTAAGTATTTACGAACTAACGTAAAGTTGAAATCCAGGAATGACCAAGCCCCACCCGGACCCTTTTTTTTTTTTTTTAACTTTTCATTTGTGTGTGCAGTGGGAGATATCCTCGTACTTGGGTGGCTTTCAAAATCTGCTCGGTGTGCTGGCCTGGCATATTCGCACATCTCCCAGTTTTGGTGCTTGGCGGGCTTTTAAAATTCACCTTTATTTGTCTAATCATTGGTCTCAATATAATATTCTATTTCTCTTTTGGAATTTTGAAAATATAAAACAATTTTGAAAATATAAAACAATACTTATCTAACTTATTTAGTTGATATTAATTATTTTATAGTTTCAACGTTAACAGCTATGTATCATTATATAATTGTTTGGATTGTAAAGCTTTTTGCTAATTTAATGTTCATTGTAAACCGAGGTGATGTTTGCTAACGTGCCACGGTATATAAAAACCCTTAAATAAATAAACAAACAAACAAACAAATAAGTAAATAAATAAATCTCACATTGAAAGATAAGTACTGCTTTACATTTTCACATGCATAAAAGAAAAAAATACCAAAAAAGAATATTAAATCGAGACCAATGATTAGACAATTAGACGGTAACTTTCAAACTGGCATGCACCCAGGTATGCAGTCATTTTATAATGTGCACATACATATGTGCATGTGTTATAAAACAGCCTGACCACGCACACATGTACACCAAATTTTAAGTGGCGTGCCCATGGGCACACCAATCCCGCTTCTACTGTGTAAATCAGGGAATTTTTAAAGGATTGTGTGCTGATGTCATTCCCAGTTTTACCAGTTCATCCCCAGTTGTACCAGTTCATCCCCATTTCGCCCAGTTAAGAGATAGGTTCTCAACTCACACACACACACACACACCCCAGTTTGATAGCCTTTACTCTCCTCGTTAGCCCTGGCCCTTAAAACCTCACAGATCTGCCTAGTTTTCTTTAAACTTTAGCAAACACCGTATCCATAGCAGGAGTAAAGTTATGTGGTAGGAGGCCTTGCCACGCACTGGGTCAGGTCAGTATTTGCGCGCACATTTTAGGTTCCTGCCCCGAAACGACTATGCCCCACCCCTTTTTGAAAACTTTAAAGATGTGCGTGCTGTGGGAGATATGCGTGTATCTCTGAAGCTTTTAAAATATCCTCAGCGCGCGAGATCCGATTTCTTTGCACATTCCCCAATTAAAGGTGAATTTTGATAGCCTGGCATGCGCCAAAACTGGGAGATATGTGCACAAGTCGGGCCTTCACATGCTGAGCAGATTTAAAAATCCACTTGAGAATGCACGTTATCTCCTGTTGCGTGCACAAATGAAAAGTTCTCAGAAAGGGGCATGGAGTAGGTGGGGTCTGGGCAGGGCATAGGCATAGGCATTCCTGGATTTCACATTGAAATTAGCGTGGAAATGCTCCAGGATCCCCTGCAGTGTAAGTTTATTTCTGCTATGGATGATGTGTAAATTATAAAATAAAGAGAAATAGGTAGATCAATGGGGTTTTAAGGGTCAGAGCTAACAGGGGAAAAGGGAGGCAATTAAAGTACAGGGGTTTGGAAGTCCTGTTCCTTACCTGGGTGAACTGGGAATCAACTGGGAAAACTGGTAAAGGCGTCAGCAAACGTGCCTTTTAAAATATCCCCCCCACCCCACTTACGTGGTAGAAGTGGCACTTGCACATACAGGAGCGTGTCCACTTAAAATTGACCGCACATGTGCGCGTAGTCAGGCTATTTTATCTCATGCATGCATGTTATAAAATGGCCACGTCCCTTAGAGCGGGTTGATGAACATGCGCACATGTGCACCCGTGCACCTGTTTAAAAGTTACTGTCCCTATGTGTGCATCAGGCATTTGCAATTCACCTAATACAGTTTTATTAAGGAGACTAACAGATAAGTCTGTGTTGGCTCTGTTGCAATGCTCTTTTGTTATGTAATAGTCCTGGTGGTGGATGATTTTTTGTAATAGTAAGGGTAAAATTCTGACCACACCTACCATCAGAAAAGCAGCTTAGTTCTCAGTGGACAACCAGATCCTAGCATTTGATAAAACCTTACAACTTCATAGATCACACGCAATATGAGCCATCCCCTGGGTTTGTTTCTTAGGACTGATTATCCTGTTCTTGATCAGACCCAGGTAAATTGGCCTGTCAGGAAATCATCCTCCTCTGCCTGGCTAAAAGTATATACAGGCTTCCAAGAACTTATCCAATCCTTTTTTAAACACAGCCACACTAACTGCACTAACCACATCCTCTGCCAACAAATTGCAGAGTTTAATTGTGCATTGAGTGGAAAAGAACTTTCTCTGATTAGTTTTAAATGTGCCACATGCTAACTTCATGGAGCGCCCCCTAGTCTTTCTATTATCTGAAAGAGTAAATAACCGATTCACATCTACCTGTTCTAGACCTCTCATGATTTTAAACACCTCTATCATATCATGTTTCCAAGTTGTCCTGCGCTGTCAAAATGAAAGGTCAATGTGTTTCTGGATCACTCAAACGCTATAACCAACTTCTGAAAGATAATAAGGAAGCTATACTGATCATGATCAGATCTAATGTAGATCAATGTCTGAAAGCACTTGGATCATAGCTCAGTATGACTGGTGTCCCGGACTGGGCTGACAGGCTGGTATTCCTGATGCTGCATTACTTTGTTGTTATGCAATCATCGGTTGCAAGAATTGCTGCTGCTGCTGCCGATGTGACTGAGCAGCCATTTGCTGAAGGAATGGCCATTGCTGCTGCAGCAAATGAGCCTGAGTTTCCCTTAACCACTTCAGTAGTTTCTGTGTCTCCATCATGTCTTCTCCCATTCATTGCTTTCCCCGATTTATTTAAGAGCGAGCAAACCCTGCTGCTCACACCACATATGGTAGGTTAGTAGAGCAGATGGCTAGAAGTGAAAAAAGCAGGCCTGGTGAAAGTCAGTGTTACAGGAAGCAAAGCATTCATGTATAAAAGGTCTTTCTCGAAGATGTTTCCTTTTCACAGGGCTGGAAAATAAGCAAACATAAATTGTACTTTACAGAAGTTGGAAATGAAAATGTATCGGCAGAAAAGTAAAAGGAATAGTGGCCAGTTATTCTCTCCAAGCTCCCCTGTCCCACTCCTGCTGCAGTCCTGCAGCATTTTTCAGCATGATCAACTCAAGGCAGGATTTTAACCCTTCCCTCCCTGTAAAGTTTATGGAGCCTGTCCACCTCAATGCACATTCATTAACATTAGATGGAAGGAGAAAAGGGCCCTAGATGCTAACTGTGGTTAACTCATGAGCATTTTAGGTACTAGGAAAATCAGGGGCCTATTTAATAAGCCGCAGTATTTTCTTCAAGGGTACTCAGTACCACAGCTTTGTAAGCCCCACAGCATTTTTCTCGGTGGCAAAAAAAAGTGCAGGGAAAAATACCACAGTTTAACAGAACCCCTAAAAAAGTGCTGAATGGTGGCCCCAGACTGTGGGCCCACCATCAGTTAAAGGGGCCAACTGGCCCATAGTATTTCCTCCCATCCAAAGTGTGACAAAATCCCAGGGGTCCCTTGAGACCCCCTATACTCCCCCCCCCCCCCCCAACACACCCTGGAGGTGACCAAAGTTTTAAAAAAAAAGTTTACAACACCTAATCACTGGGGTTGGTGCCACCTCCTCCGACTCCAACAATGGTTTGCCTGCACATAATTTATCCGCTCAGGCGGGAAAGGGGGAGGGGATCTTTAACTAAACAGATTTGTCCCATTAACGACAAATCTTTGGAATATGGACTTCATAATTAACCAATGCGTGTAGTTTGGCCATGGTTTAAAAGAAAGACTGCTTTAGCTGAACAAATTATATAATTATGTAATTGTGTTACTGTAACCAATTACAGTATACAAGAGTATATCAGTTTAACAAGAGAGTAGTAACAGAAATCTATTTGCTGGAAGCCAAATATACTGTCTTGTGCCCACAATGAGCTTTAGGCAGACTCATTCACCAGCTTCTTAGGTCAAATCATATAATGCTCCAGAAGAACAACAAACCCTGGTACTTACCTCAAAAGTCTGCTTTGTTCTATAATGCAACAGCTCTCATATCAAAATGCTTGCACCAAAGATTGCCTGACACTGCAGTACTTCGGCAATGTACTGCCTGCTTCAGGGTCTTCTCAAGATAGCTGTAAAAATACATAAACTTGTATTATACATATATCTAAATAAATGAAATCAAAGATACAAGTTAAAATGACATTTTTAAATAATCTCCACCACACTCCTCACACAACTTTCAACTATCGCACTGTTTTCCTTGCATCTCAATGTCACCATTGACATATATCCTTCATTTAAAATCACTTAAAGCCACATCTAACCAATCAGTACCTGCTGCAACATGTCAATCTAAATGCACAAAAAACTAAAGAACTTTTAAAGGACCCACACACATTAATCAGCTTTCACTGCCATCACTAAAGGGCTCAAGTCAGAATCCAAACAAAAAAACTGACATCACTATATTAAATAAATGCCAATCACAAAAAACTGACCAGTCCATGTCCTTACTAAGGCCATGAGGGTAGACAGTCTAATTTGTAAATCCAAGACTGTTCCTCTCTTAATAACAACCCCACAGATGTTACAATGGGACTTGACTAATACTGAAAATATTAAACCTTCAAAGGAATGGCCAACTGCCAAACAATGTGATACTAGGGATGCCTCAATCTTCTGACACTGTAGGCAATTACAATGTTCTAACATACATTGCTTTAAAACCTGTATGCATTTTTCTATACAGATCATCTTGCATGTACACCATATGAGGTAAACAAGCCCTTCTGAAAGGCAAATTGTCTGGATAGTAAATTGATGTTTATTTAATTGCGGTAAACTTATTGGGATGTGATTTGGCAGAACCTTTCGGTTCAGCCTTCATTATCAGCCCGCCGCGGGAAATTTCGTTTCCCATGGTTCGGGCCAATTTTTTTTCGGCTGTCCCAAACCAAAAAAAACCCCCCACCCCAACCCTTCAGATTTAATGAATTACAACCCCACCAAAACTTACCGAAAGTCCCAGGTGGTCCAGTGGGGGTCCCGGGAGCAATCTCACACTCTCAGGCCGTCAGCTACCAGTAAACAAAATGGCGCCGGTGGCCCTTTGCCCTTACCATCTGACAGGGGCTATCGGTGGCATTGGCCGGCCTCTGTCACATGGTAGGAGCAATAGACAGCCGACGCCATCTTAAAAAATGGCGTGGGCCATCCATTGCTCCTACCATGTGACGGGGCCGACCAATGGAACCGATAGCCCCTGTCACTTGATAAGGGCAAAGGGCCATCGGCGCCATTTTGATTAATGGTAGCCAACGGCCCAAGAGGGGGAGATCGCTCCCGGGCCCCCGCTGGACCACCAGGGACTTTTGGTAAGTCTTTGGGGGGGGGGGGGGGTGTCAGGCAAGTCTTGGAGGGTTGGGGTGGGTTTGGGTTTTTTTGTTAATGTGCCCTTTCTTCCCCCCCCAAAAAAAAATGATAAGAAAAACACACAAAATATTGTGGGTTTTCCTATCATTTCATTGACCCCCAGAACCGCAACGAAATAGGAAATATCGTCTATATTTCCTATTTCGTCACAAAGAATGCACATCCCTAAAACTTAATATCTGACCTGACAATGACTGAAGGCAAACTGTACATTGTCCACATAGATAATAACCACTTTGTGACTCATCAGTCATAGCTTCGAGTCCACGATGTTAAAAGCAAACGCACAATTTTATCTCAAAGATTACGGCCCCTCTTCAATGGCCCAAATAAAAAACAGAATGTAGGTACAATACAAACCAATATGAATGAATACTCCACTGTATTTGATAAGTCAAAGGGCAAAAAGGGAGGGCATAGACCAGCTGTCAGAAGATGACTTTGGAGATGATGATAACAACAACTCTTGTTGAGTCCATCTCTCTCTAAACTAGGCTCATCTTACTATCTGGACTGGATAACCTCTATCCAAAAATGTTTGCACATTTCTGCAGCCCTGGACTTAAATTTTACCAATGTGAATCAAAGCCTACGTAGCCATAGAAATTGCCCAAAGAGCAAATTGTCTTGTAACTTTTTTTGGATGGCAACTTGTGTAATGCAAAATGTGTTTCAGTCAGTTTCTTTCTGATAATTTGAAAATTCAAAATGACTACTCTTCAGTTTGATAGAGGTATCCAAACAGGACAATATACCATAGAAAGTTGTATATGTGAACTGAATGTTACTGTTACATTGATGTGTGATTGTGTCACATATGACACATAGCAGCAAGGAGGCAGCAACAGGATGAGCTGAGATGAGACACCAGCATGGAAGCAGCAGCGGGATGAGCTGAGACAGATACCAGCATAAAGAGCAGGAGATGAGACATGATGAGAAGAGCCAGCAGCTGGACCATGACTGGAGACTGCATCAAGGAGGTTAGAGTATGGGCAGAGCATTGAGGAGGGCTTTAGAACTAGGCAGCAGGACAACAGTGCAGTCAGTAGACCATCACCTTCAGCAAGCCGGCATAGGCACTCTGTAGTGAGGATGGGCCCAACAGTCTTTTTACATTTAATCAGTACAGGAACTCTGCAATGAAGATGGACTCAGGAGTCTTCTTCCATCTAGCTGGCACAGGAACTTGCTCCAGAGGACCAGCCAAGCTTGTTCAACAAATCTTGTTTATAAGCATTACAGGGCATCCGTTTTGAACCTTCATGGTCCTTTGCCATGCCTTGCTACTTAGGGGTGGCATGTCTTTGGTGGGTTGTCTGTTGGGCTGGGGACTGCTACTTACTTGGCATAGAGTCATGGGATGCTGAAGAAGGCACTGGTGGAGGCTCTGGCATTCTTTGGAGAATCTAGGTAAGGACGTTGGTGAGGATATTTATTGAGGTAGTCACTGTGGTGAGAGCTTGTGTGTGGGCCGCCATCTGGTCATACAGATCCTGGGTCTGCCTGTTGACAATCCTCCTCAGGTGCATGAGTTCTGTGGTGGAGGTGGACATCATGGCTCCTTTCCACCTGGTCCAGCTGCTTGTGCATTGAGGCCTCACTTGGTGCCAGTGGTGGTGCTGGAGCTGGTGCTGTGCTAATCATGGGCAGAGTGGAGGTTTGAGCCTCCAGAAGTGGTATGAGGGGGCTGGTGGGCTGCTCCCACTCAATGTCTGCTGCCTCATGCTGGCCATGTGGCGTGCTGGAGCGAGGTTGCACTGGTTTAACTATGTACCACTGCAGGCTAGGTTCCTCCATGAAGCTTGAAAGGTTTAAGTTCACATTCAGTGGGCTTGCTGAGCAAGGAGCTTGCAGGATTTGGCTGTGCTCAGAAGGCTGCTGTTGCTCCTCCTCCTCCTTGCTGAACTGTGTCTGAATGTACATAAGCAAGGGGGCATGTAAAAGTGCTGCTGCACAGCTGGCTCTTCACTGCTGGTCCCTGGGGCTGTACAGCTGGGACTGGAAGAGTCTTGGACAAGACCTAGGGAAACAAAGAAGAATACATAAGTACCAAAGCCAAGAGGTACACACATGAACTGTTTGGTACGAGATGCACACTTTGCATGCCAATCAATGTGAGCATTTTATGCCAAATGATGTGCATAACTGTAGCAGCCTTGCCATTTACAGGAGAGGTGAACTTACTGGCTCTGGCTTGCATGGTGTCCAGTCACTTAGCCATGCCCTCAAACACATCCAGTCCCAGGAGTTGGATGAGGTGCTCCTCCATGGGCACCAGCACAATTGGACAAGGGGCTCCTCCATTGGTCTGCCGGATGTACCTATTATAGTTTGCCTCTTTGGTCTTCAACCGGGCCTTTATGTCCCTGTACCTGTGGGCCACCTGCTCCCCACTGTGTCTCATGCTGCTGTGCTTTGAGATAGTCTGGACGATGGTGACCAGATATGGACCTTGGCTGCCCTCGAGGTCTTGGCCACACAGTTGCCAAATAGCATGGCATGTTCCAGGACCCCAACAATGTTCATCTTGTTGTCCTCCGGTCTGAACCTCAATGCCCTTAGATGAATGCTCCCTACTGCCCAAAAGGGGTGCTACTTCTGCCTCCAGAGAGGTGTCCTTCCTTTCCTGACTCTCGCTCCCACTCCTCTCTCCCCTTCCTTCCTCTCCCCCTCCTATACCTGCCCTACCAACTATACTCCCCTCTGCCCTCTGACTATTCCTAGCCTGTTGTCTTCCTCCCACCAGATTCATCTGCCTATCCCCTTCCTCCTATACCTTCCCCCTCCCTATCTCTACTCCTGTCCCTGTTCCTACTCCTCCTACTTCCCCTAGAACTCCTCCCCTCATCCTCCCACTCCTCTCCTATCTTCTCTCTACCCTGCCTCTCATACTCCATCCTCTCCACTCCTCAACATAATCATACTTCACCAGTCCTCCTCACCACTCCTCCTCTGCCTCAACACACCTCACCAACATGCCTCATCACCACTCCACCTCCTTTCACAAACATAGACAAACAGGATAAACTGACAAAAACTTTCACTCACACAAAGAAGACAAAAGACCAAGGGAAACAGATAAGAACAGAAGACAACACACTCAAAAAATTGAAACCTATAAGCACCTATTCCCACTAATTCACTCACCAACTCTCCTCTCCTCTCTCCAGCACCTGCTACACCCTCAAAGATACAGCTGCAGGAAGCCAGAATATAGAAAAATAACCCCCGATGCAAAAATCAACTTGCACCACATAAAATGACACATGATGCACTGATGCAATGTACTACATGCTGATGTAACATATGACATGATAATTTCCTCTGCAATGCAATACATAGGAAATTATCCTAACCCATGCCCATTTTTTTTTTTAGCATCAGTGCTATTTCCGCTATATTTATAGCAATTTGATTAATCTAGGCCTTAGATAGTGAGCACTCTGGAGATAGGGGAATACCCACAGCACTTTGAAGTGCCAAAAAATGGAATATAATTAAAATAGTCACATGATTTAAATTTTTTTCTTTGGTGCAGTCTGCTATTATTTGATTTAATTGCCTGAATTCACATTCGTTGCTAAAGAGAAAGATGTCACCACACAAGGTCCTCTTTGACAACAGGTGCTATGGGCACCGGCCACGGAGGCCCACGGCCGGCCCCCTCCACTTACTGGCGTCGTGCCGGCATCCTCATTGCCTCCGGGATCCTTGTGACGGCATGGCAAACGTGCTCCCTCGCGCACCCTCCGCGCCGTCTATCCACCACCGGCATGGCCCTCCTGACGCGGCCCGGCCGGCCGAGCCTTCTTTCCCCTGGTTGCCTTAGGCACATGCGCACGCCTCCCTCTCTAATTTAAAGGGACAGCGACGAGCGATGCCCCAGCTCCACATTTCCGGTCCCAGCCTATATCAAGGGAAGGCCTGCACCCAGACCTAGCCTTGGCTTCTCTTGGCTCTTCTTCCTGTATTTGGATATTCCAGACCTTCGTCCTATGTTCCTGTCTTCCTGGACCTTGGTTTGACCCTTGCCTGATTTTGGACCAAGAGATATTAGGGATGTGCAGAGGGACGCCATACGTTGCATTCGGGATTTGTATTCGTCGGGGGGCAGATACGTTGCATTCGGCAAGGGGGGCCGACGATACATACATGCATTAACTCTTATTCATTTCCCGGCTAAAATTGAATTAAGTACAACCCCCCACCCTCCTGACCTCCCCAAGACTTACCAAAACTCCCTGGTGGTCCAGCGGGGGGTCCGGGAGCCATCTCCTGCACGCACACCCCTGGCTGCCGGTATTCAAAATGGCGCCGATAGCCTTTGACCTTCTATGTCACAGGGACTACCGGTGCCATTGGTCAGCCCCTGTCACATGGTAGGAGCAATGGATGGCCGGTGCCATCTTGTGCTTCTACCATGTGACAGGGACTGACCAATGGCACTGGTAGCCCCTGTGACATAGAAGGTCAAAGGCTATCGGCGCCATTTTGAATACTGGCAGCCGAGGGTGTGAGTGCAGGAGATGGCTCCCGGACCCCCCACTGGACCACCAGGGAGTTTTTGTAAGTCTTGGGGGGGTCAGGAGGGTGGGGGGTTTGTTTAAATTTGCCTCTTTAGACGGCCGAATAATTTGACGAAGATTCTTGGTATTCGTGGGGAATCGCGATACATTTTGCTTCCCCATGAATACAACGAATATGGCCCTATACGTTGCGGATTACAAATGCGTAGGAAACGAATGCACACCCCTACAAGATATGCCACCTGCCTTGACTCCTGCCTGACTGGACCATGTGATACGCTGCCTGCCATGACCCTCACATCTCTAGGTTCGCGAGACTACCCGTATCTGAGACCCCACTTAAGTCCAGCTGGCCCCGGTACCCAAGGGCTCAACCTGCAGGGAATGAGGGCTGGTAGTGGTGAAGCTCCCTTGGGGTCTCAGTCGCTCTTCAGCCTCGCCAGCTGATGGTGGGAACCTGTGGGGCTCCTCTCCATAGGTGGCACCAACTCCCCCTCGGCCCAAGGATCCACAACAACAGGAATGACCAAGGCTTGAAAAAACCTCAAAGTCATATAAGGAACTTGACCAAAGTAGCTGCTACAATAACTTTTCAAATTGATTTGTCCAAATGCTTAATTCCTAGATTTTTAACATCACTGTTCCATGGGCTTTGTATCATTTCATGATAATATTGTGGTTTT
The DNA here is from genome assembly GCF_901001135.1 of Rhinatrema bivittatum. Taxonomy (NCBI): domain Eukaryota; kingdom Metazoa; phylum Chordata; class Amphibia; order Gymnophiona; family Rhinatrematidae; genus Rhinatrema; species Rhinatrema bivittatum. Next base: position 244,823,374 of record NC_042621.1, on the reverse strand, counting down.
TGTAAGGCATCATATAACTGTTGTCAATAAATAAAGTGATTAAAGGGCTTTCCTCAAGAATAAATCATGCATATGCTTTTTGAAAATACAGCACTTAACATCTTGTGTAAATCTGTTTAAAAGCATGTGCAGAATAACTTTGCAAGGTCTGGAGAGGAATTATCACTTGCCCTAATGAAAGAGTTTCCCTTGTTTGATTACAAAACTGCTTTCTTTAGAATGAGTGCTCCTTATTCAACCTTTCAATGTCAGTTATCATTTTTAAAAGTTTGACCTGGAAGCATACAGCTAAAATTGTGGTGACTGTTAATGACAGTTTTATTGGACACTATGCTTATAGTTCACATTTTGAGGTCTGTATATAATTGATCTTTCTACCCTACATGAGAAACACTGCAATAAGTTGGTTGCAGCATCACATTATAGATATAGAGAAATAATAATGATGTCACCTTGAGATTCAGAGATCATGGAATAGTAATACTCTCCTAGCTCATTTCTCCCAACTGTGATGACCTCTCCAGTTTTAAATCTTAACAGTCTCAGCATTATTTTTGAATTATTCATGCTAGCCTTTTCCCTCACTACAAAATCAAGGAAAATGAATGCATCATGCGCCATCATCTCCACAAGTATTTTGGTAAAAATATTAAATGTTATTAGATGTCTCAAAAATTGTGCAGAATTTTAAGTATGTAGCCTTACCCAAAGTGAAACAAAAGTGCAATCTGCAAGGGGAAAGAAATAACATGCATCTATTTCATATTATAAAATGTGCATTTTAGCTTATTGTATTTGGAGTTGCATTAAAACATTTATTATATCCTTTTAAATGTGAATATGGAGTTCTTAGTCATTTACACATCTCAAGAGTGAAACAATTTTCTTGACATATAATAAAAGCAATAAACAGGTAACGTCAAGGAATACCAGCATATTCTGCAACATCATATGCATGGACAACATATGATAAAAAGATGGTTCCTTCAGGTTAACTAACGGTAAATGAAAATAAATGCATTTTTCACTTCACTGCAACATAATGCAAAAGAGTAAAAATAACTTGTATGACTGAGCAATATGGAGTTTGCATCTTTTATAGTTTATCTAACCTATATAATAAGGGAGATAGATACAATACTAGTTTTATTCCAGTGATACATCTCTGAAAAAATAAATGTGGAAGTGAAATAAAATGCAAGTAAATGTAAACTCAAGCAGGTATCTTGATTCCTCTGTAGCTGGTGACCTTTAAGTCCATGATGAAAAACAAATGTCAAGCTTTCAAAAGACAGGAGTATCCCTGGCTTTGCTAGGGATTTTGTACGCTATCTCACAGACTGTATTAATTTAGTCTAACATCAATAACCTTGAAATCAGGATTTTGCACTAAAAATCCAGTTTTATGTTTATTCAGAAAACAATGAAAAAGAGGTAACTATATTTCAAGGTGCCCTCCAGTGGCTACTAGGCAAATGCAATATACAGTTGCTAAATCTTGTCTATCATGCTTTTCAATGTCATCTGCTATGTTAATATGAATTCTGCATATAGACTATGCTGCAGAACATCACATTATTTTGCACAAAATTTTCATTATCTATATGATTTTCTTCTATTGCATTCTAGACTACTTTGGAAAGAGAAGGCAGTCCTTGAAAGTCATAGTTAAAAGAAGAACATGAATGAAGGAATCTTAACTCATTATGTCCCAGTGTCCAATTTAGAGATTAGCTTCTTAAAAAATGTGGGACATAATGTGTTAAGACACACCAAAGAAGAACTGGAGATCATTCTTTTGTTACATCTCAGTCACTCTTCAGTGAAATTTACATTTCTAGATAAAAAGAATTAAAATACCTAGCTAATAACTAGGTTCTCATCAAGAAAATCATGTATTTCTTCCTAGTCTAAAAGCTCCTGATCACTTATAAAATCTGTATATTGGTCAGATCCCGGATGGTGGCTTACCTCAGTGGTGCTTGAAACAAAAGTACAGCAATAGGTCTCCTGGTCCCCAGGGCCTTTCTGTTTCTCCCTGGGCTTGCTTTATTTCCCTGCTTAAGAAAATGCCCTGTAACCAGGATTCCTTTCCTTAAGGTGGACCAGGGCCAGAAACCTGGAGCTAATCCCTTAAGGTGTTCTGGGAGTTTCTCTTGTATGCTTCTTTACAGAGGGGTTTTGCCTGAATTTTTTTATCCAGACATGGCGAGATGTAAGGCCAAAGTGAGGGTGTTTCCTTCCAGCTCACCCCAAGTTGCCCCACTTTGGCATCTGAGCATTCAACCCCATATACCTTGCCTGCTCTATCCATTGTCTGCAAGAGGATGGAAGCAGCTACCCGGCTGGATCTGGACATCTCCCTTAGTCCAAGTGAGCAGACCATTCCCTTAGTACTGAGGCATAGTGCTGCAGTCAACATGCTGGACATTCTGCCTGCATTTCTCACAAGATCAGCACAAGAGATACCAATGAGTATCGGGGAGCAGAGGGGTCGTACAACCACCTGAGACTTTTGCTGGGAATTGGACATTAGATATTATTTATTCAGTTACAATTTATTACATGCTCCATCAATAAGCTCCAAGGCAAAGCAAGCCACATAAAATATATGAAACACTAAAACAGCTACAAAACCCTCCCCTCCCCAAATCATAAACAGCAGTCCTCCCCAAATAATGACTAACAGCGACAATCAATAAACATCCTCCTACACGAGCTGATGCAATACAATGTGCTCAGCTGAGCGCACTGGTTAACCCATGGCTGGGCTTTCATTTTGGACACGTGTCCATCCCCCCTTATGCAACCCCCCCGTGAAGATAATAGCGCTCATCACATATAAATTCATGCTGATAAGGCTATTAGCTATTGCCCCTCCAATGCAAAATAAAAAATGTGCACCTGATACACACATTTTTACCCTCAGAATTAACGCCTGCTGCAGAGCAAGCGTTAAGTTTTCATGAGCCCCTAAAGTTGACAGAAAAGCAGAAAATACTGCTTTTCTGTAGTTCCTCCGACTTAATATCATGGTGATAATAAGTCGGAGGAACTGAAAAAAGGAATTAGTTTAAAAAAAAATGTTTTTAAAGTGTTCTGGCAGTCAGGTTAGGAAAAGGAATGCTCAATTAATGAGCATCCCTTTTCCTAACCTGTGACTATGCACAGGTTAGGAAAACCAACGCTCGTAAAACTGAGCATTCCTAAAATTGAGCAGCATTTTCCTAATCTGCTGACAGCCACCCCTCCTGGACGCCCGTTGCCGAGGAGGTGCTAGGGGCGCACAATTTTCCTTAGCTCCTCCTTTTTACCACAGCAGCCCATTTGCATATTGCATTGGGTGCCCCGGACAGATCAATTGGCACGCATTAGGTGAGCAGGCGCACAATCATGAGTGCCTGTTTTTTTGCGCGCCGATATTTCATCGGCCTGAAAAATACTTCTCCAAGAGAAAAATACTGTATAATACCAACAGGAAATTATCCCTTCATGGAGCAGAAAAGTAAGAATTAAGTTTTTTGTTTTTTTTTTTTTTCCAAAAAGTCAGATAATTCATTTTCAGTCATATCTGAACTAGCATCACATTTTACATAATTAGAGCAAAAAAAAACAATCCAAAACAAAGGCCTTACACCATGTGGAAGATAGTCTTGCTTCATCTTGACCAGGGATCGTTAGCAGAACACATTGTGAAGAACAAAGTGATCTAACAGGAAGGTAGACTTAACAAATCTGTCAAATATTTTGGGGGTACCACAGTGCACTGTCTTAAAGACATGGCACAGAACTTTAAATGATACTCTTTGTTCAATACGCAACCAATGCAGATGGAATGGTAGTGGGTTTACATGATCATAAATGTTCTTCTCTAATAATATTCTAGCTGCTGTGCACTGTACTACCTGTAATGGTCTAGGAACACTGTTGACCAAGTCCTAATACAATGCATTGCAATAAGCAAATTTACTAGAGACCCGAGGATGAACAATTGAAAAAGATCTCTTTCCTTAGGAATGGTCTAATACAACGGATCTTATGCAAGCTTAAAAAAAGATGCCCCACACTACAGCACTAATTTGTTTCTGCATTGTAATAGATGAATCCAACAAAATCCCTAAACGTCTGACAGACTCTTTTGGTTGTAATATAACCCTCTGGATGGCCAGCAAGACAGACAAAACTCTCCCATGCTTATCAAGCCACAATAGCTCTGATTTATCAGGGTTCAATTATGCTTGTTACAGCTTAACCAATTTATTAATAGCAGAAAGGCAGATAATATCTTTGCCCTGAATTCCAGAGGCAGAGGAGCTGATGAAAGGGGTTGGTCTTGATACGTCTTTGACAGTAGAAGTAGTTGTTGCTGATATTGCCAAGAAATCCCCTTATTTGGCCTATATATATTACTTTGGAAGCTATTTGGACAGTCTTGGTTTCCATCAAAAAACCTATTTCTATACTTGTGGCTATTTCTTTTGCAATGATGCAGGCATCTGTTCTGGAGAGCCATAATGATAGGACAGTCGCCCTGGAACAATAGATGTCTTAGATGTCCTCAGTTCAAATGGGGATAATCCAAAATAAGACAATAGTCCACAGGAAAACTGAAAATTTGAAGAATTCTTTTAGAGCTATCAATTTATGTTTGCTGAATTTCCTCCACTACTGAAATTAGGAGGTATCTCTGAGGTACTGGGAATTCAGGAGGATGTAGTGCCCCCTGTGAAATCTCTATTTTACTCGATGGAAAGAAAGAAAGATGGAAGATAAGGAGAGGAATCTGTCAACTGATAGCCTGGAGATAATGAAGCTTCTAGAAGATTCATCTGAGAAAATAGCAGGAGAGCCTCACTCTTGGGGCTTATTTATTTAGTTATTTAAAAAAATGTATATACCACCTACATAAGGTTTGAAGATCACTCATAATAAAAACAGTTATAAAAGCAAACTACCTGGAACAAAGAAACAGGAGCCAATTTACTGAATATGCATATATTCAAATAGAATCATAAACCTGTTGAAAACAGGGTCTTACAAGATTTTGTGCATGATGTTAAGCTCATCTGTTCTGGAGGACTATTCCAGAAAACAGGACCTGCCAAGGAAAATGTTCTTTCCTTGTTCTCCTCTAATGACGATTTAACTAAGGGAATCATTAATATATGTGTTTGAGATGAACAGAGGATACACTGTAAATTATATATTGTATTTTTAAAACTCCACCAATCCAGGAGTAATCCACATTATCCAGGAATATGTGTATGATGGATTCCATCTTATATACAATTCTGGCATTTACAGGAAGACAGTTCAATTTATGCAAACCGGAGTAATGTGGTCTCTGCTGCTAGTGACTTTTGTTTTTCCTCAGGACAGAGGCAGTGTCATGCATCTGTTCTTTCATAGACATCATGTATTATTTCTGGGGCAGAAAGTATTGATTTTCCCGGACTTGTGTAAGGTTACAAAGGAATGGTGAAAGAAGTTTATTACTATGAGTCAAGAAGCTATATCTCTTGGTGCTTCTTCTCATATTAGGTTTCCCTGTAATTGTTTACTTAGATTAGCTGATGTTAACTATGTTATTTTTTGAGCCTTTCCAGCTGTGTTGCTTTCTAGACTTGAAAAAATCTGGGAGGCACGATTCTGGAAATTGATGAGAGTATATTGGGGTACAATTAATGTCTGTGGTCCCTAGTTAAGAAGGGTTTTTGATTAGCTTCACTGATGTTAGCTTTCTTTCTTTATTTTTATAGTAGCTGGCTTCCAAAGCTTGGGAATTATCCATGTGGCCTATTTCTTTTTGCTGTCTATATGATTCTATTTTTTTCTAGTTTATTTATTGAAGTCAGTGCTTGAATGTACAATTATTAAATGCAAATTTAAAAAAGGGAAAAAATAAAAATAAACATTTCCTTTTCAAATTGATTCCACTATGCCTTATGGATTAGCAATGATTCCTTCTAGTACCATATTACATAATTGTTTATGAAATTGAATATATAAATCAGTCAATTCTTTATTTAAGTCTAAATGAAAAATTCATACCATATTTCATTTTTATGAACTTACATTTAAATGGCCTCTATATTTATTTATTGATCACTGGACAAGTGAGCTAGAACAGAAGTTCAGTTTTCTCTACAACTATAAATTAGAGTGTAAGAACAACAGGCAAGAATAAAAGAATAAAACCAGTTAAATTAAATATTATTGCAGTAACATTTCCTAGAAAATACAGGGTGGTAAATGTGCTATTTAATAAACTAGGGCTGGCACAAAAGAAAAGTCTTTTTTTCATATTCATATAGGTATCAGGAAAATAATAGTCAGATAGAATGAGGCCTATGAACTAAAGGTTTTCTCCCATTTTGGGGCCTATTCATCAAAGACCATTAAAGTCACTCATTAACATATAATTTTAACACATGTGTTAGCAGTGCGGCTAATGCACAATTCATTACAGGGTGTAAAGCTGCCAATGCATGCTTTAAAATCACACATTAAAGTGATTTTATCCAAATATTTATCTATTCCTCTAGAGGTGTAGTTGTTTGCGCTAACAGATATGCATGTCTAAATGCAAAACTGTGCTATATTTAAATATATCAATTAGCATATTTTGCGTTTTATAAGATCATTTTAATATTTAACACATAAAATTGTGTTACTGTTGAGAAAATTCTCCCATATGGTCAGGCAGTCAGGATTTCTGTTTTTTCACCCAGGTGGCCTGTATTCCCTGAATGTGAACTGCTTTTCTTCACATTCTTAGGAGCACTTAGGAGAAGAGGAAATCTTTTAGGAGAAAGCATGGCCTTCTTGTCTGTGTTTAAGTGTTTATAGCACTATACTCAATTGATTCAACAATAAATGTTGTAGTTGCCATCATGAATGGCAAAGCGGTTAATGTGAGATGGTAGGTTCCTACTGTATACACAGACAACCACATAGCCAGGTTTGTCTGGCAGGCTGCGATGGTAGAATCGATGAGCAGCTGGGTCTGTTTGGCAACTAGAAGACCTAGCACTCGGATCTGTCTGAGAGATTATACAGCGGACCTAAGAGAATGGATGTTTGAGCAAAGTCCATACTTGTATTGCTGGCTATTTGGATCTTAAGACCCTTGGAGAGAATATTTCATGAGATGGACATCAACTATTATTTATAGGCTGATGATATTCACCTATCACCGGTCCCAAATCAGGAGAAGGTAATAGAAACAGGGAAACATGATGGTAGAAACAGACTATATGGCTTATTTTATTATTGTTTACTATGTTAACCACCTAGACTATTGGACAGCATGGTCTATAAATTTTAAATTACATTAAAAATTACATTAAATCTAAACTGCCTATCCACACTAACTACTCAGCTCTACAGTCCCTTCCATTTCTTCAGAGACCCCCTGTTCTTGAACCATGTTTCTTGATTTCTGATACTGTCCTTGTCTCCACCATTTCCACTGGGAGGTTGTTCCATGCATCTACCTCCCTTTTCATAAAGAAATATTTCCTTAGATTATCTGAGATTACCCCTTTTCACCTCATCTCATGATTCCTCTTTCCAGAGCCTTCTTTCTGTTGAAAGAAGCCTGTTTCCAGTGCATTGATACATAGAAACATAGAAAATGACAACAGTAAAGGACCAAATAGTCCATCCAATCTGCCTAGCAAACTTATGGTAGCATCTGCTGTGCCATACAGGTCACCCCCTTACTTAGTTTTCCAAACCGTCAAAGTCAGGGCCCTTGTTGGATGCTGTCTGAGTTCAATTCCCTATTACCTCTTGCCTTTGAAGCAGAGAGCAATGTTGGAGTTGCATCCAAAATATCAGGCTTATTGGTTAAGGGTGGTAAGAGTTGCATCAGCAAGTTACCCCTATGCTTATTTGTTTTTCCAGATCATAAAATCCAATGTCCTTGTTGATTGCTGTCCGAATCTAATTCCCCTTTTCCCCTGCCATTAAAGCAGAGAGTAATAATGGAGTTGCATCAACTGTATGAAGGCTTATTTGTTAAGGATAGTAACCGCAACACCAGCAAGTTGCCTCCATGCACTCTTTTCTTCATTTTCATCCTCTAGCCCAGAGCTTTCCAAAGTGTGTGTCGCGACACTTTACTGTGTTGCCTGCAGTGTGCCGGTGTGTCGCGCAAGCCTGGTGCACGTGACACACCGGCAAGTGGGAGCCAATGCGGCCGCCGATGGACCTCATCCCACTGGCGGCTTAGTACTGAAGAATCGCTGTGCTCCGTGCCGGCAGGAAGATCGGCAAGGCCGTGGTGGAGCTCACGTCACCACGGCCAGAAGAAAAAGGTGACGTCTAAACGTGCAGGTGCTCCTTCTCCTTCCTGCCCATGCGGCCCCGGAAGAAAAATATTGAAGGAGCCGCACGGGCAGGAAGGGGAAGGAGCGTCGGCCATGTGCAGAAGAGGAGCAGCGTTGTTGCTGCCAGCTAAGAAGAGGAGGAGGAGGCCCGGTAGCAGGGTCCCCACCGCGGATCGGCCGGAGAAGAGCAGGGCCACCGCTGCCGCGGATCGGCCCGAGAAGAGCAGGGCCGCCGCTGCCGCGGATAAGCCCAAGAAGAGCAGGGCGGCCGCTGCAGAGCCCATCCTGCAGCGACCCGTGAAGAGGAGGCCCAGAGGTAAGAGAGAAGCTGAGGGCCCGTAGAGTGCGTGTGAATGCATGGGTGCCTGCCTGAGGGTGTGTCTGTGTATGAGAATGTATGGGTGTCTTCCTGGGGTTTGTATGTGTGAGAAGAGGTGCCTGCCTATGTGTGGTGTATGGGTGTGTGTGTGAGAATGAATTGGTGCCTGCCTGGGGGTCTGTGTGAGAATGAATGTGTGCCTGCCTGGAGGATGGTGAGGGAGTGGTATGAAAATGAATGGGAGCCTGCCTGGGGGTCAGTTTCAGTGTGTGAGAATGACTGGGAGCTTGCCTGGGTGTGTGTGTTTGTATGAGAATGATTGGGAACTTGCCTGGGTATGTGTGTGTGTATGTGAGGGAGCCAGAGAGAGTGAGAGCATGAGTGTGTATGAGAAAATCCAGGGGAGTAAGAGTTTGTGTGGGGGGTGTGTGTGGAGGGGAAGAGAGTGTCGTAGAGCCTGAGAGTGTGTCAGTGTTTGTGAGAGCGAGAGGTTATGGTGGATATAAGAGCATGAATGTGTATGTATGTGACAGTGTATGTGTGAGAGAGAATGGACATGTGAGTATGTGTGTGAGAGAGAGAGGATAACCTCCTAATCCTTGACAATATCAGGGTGACTGGAAATCAAGAGCTCCAAAGTATGGACAGCAGGGGCTTTTTAAAATCCTTATTAGTTTTAATTATTGGGTGTTATTTGATAAATGTGCTGTTTTGAAATATTTTATTGGTGTTTGGGAAATTGTAAAAAATGTATATGATTTTAATTAATAGAAATTCTATTTATCAATAGTTTTAAAATATTCTTTTATTAGTATGGTTTTACTATTATAACTGATGCTTTATGTTTCTTGATTTTATGTTTTATGAGGCATGGTGGTTCTGTTTTTCCATTGTTAATACAGAGAGTCTGGCTTCTTGGGATTTCCATTTCAGTTTTTGTCTAATTTGTGCTCCTTTATTTTGTAGTCTGTATTTGGTGAGGGTCTGTCTCTGCTCTGTGTGTGTGACCATGATGAAAGATTCTGCTAGCATAGGGATCTATAGCAATCTGGTTTGTTTTGTTTCCTCAGTAGGTGGTATATTGGTATTCTAGGACCCAGTTAATATTTACCCTTGCTTTTTCACAGGTAGGGTTATTGTTGTTTGAGTCCTTGGTGTTATTACTGTTACGTTATGATGGGATTGCAGTATAGATTTTGAGTGTCTTTTTTGCGGGGTTTTGTGTTAGTTCACAATGTGCCTGGCAGTGGAATGTGTTTGTGCTGCTGTTACTGTGAGGTGACACCAGAATTTGAAAATATCTTTTAGTATGATGAGCTGTAAGGGAAACATCCAAGCTCCATTGTTTGGGGGAATTTCAGTGGATGCAGAGAGTTACAGAACTGGAGGTGCAAGATTTATATTGACATTCTGTCCCTTCCTATAAATTCCAGACTTCACTCTCATAGCCATATAGAATTAGTTGAATGAGGCTATCAATAATTTTATAGTGTGAAACTGGCCAGCTTTTTAAAATTACGCAGAAGACCTTTTGGACTTTTTTATTAACATCAAATATTCAAAAGCTGTGTCCATCAAGCTCATATATCTCATTAAAGAGGTAAATTGAATAACACAATAACTTTGTTTTATTATTGTTACTCATAAATTATAACAATAACATTAATCTTGGAATATTATATATTTTTAATATAAATGAAAGGTTTTCACAAGATAGGTTGTGTCGTGAAACATTTTATTATGTATATATTTAAGGAAACATACGTAAATTGTCAAAATACATTTTGTTCATTTAACCTTTAACCTCTGGTTTGCTAGTAGATGAATTACTGATACCCGAAATTATGTTTGTCTAAAAAGTGTGTCACCAACATGAAAAGTTTGGAAAGCTCTACTCTAGCCTTTAGGGATCCACAGTGTTTATCCCATGCCCATTTGAAATCTTTCACCATTTTTGTCTTCACCACCTCCTCCAGAAGGACATTCCAAGCATCCACCATCCTCTCCATGAAGAAATATTTTCTGATGTTGGTTCTGAGTTGTCCTCCCTGGAGTTTTATTACATGACCCCTAGTTCTACTGATTTCTTTCCAATGGAAAAGATTTGTCGATTGTTTATCATTAAAACCTTTCAGGTATCTGAAGGTCTGTAGTATATCTCCCCTGCACCTCCTCTCCTCCAGGGTATACATATTTAGGTCCTTCAACCTCTCCTCATAAGTCGTTTGATGGAGATCCCCCACCATTTTTGTCACCCTTTTCTGGACCGCCTCCATTCTGTCTCTGGCCCTTTTGAGATAAGGTCTCCAGAACTGAACACAATACTCCAGGTAAGGCAGCACCAAGGACATGTACAAGGAGACTACCACTTCTTTTTACTTACTGGTTATTCCTCTCTTTATGCAGCCCAGCATTCTTCTGGTTTTCGCTATTGCTTTGTCACATTGATTCAACATCTTCAGATCGCTAGATACTATCCCAAGGTCCCTCTTTTGCTCCATGCACAACAGCACTTGCTCCATGCACAACAGCAAGAGAGGGACCTTCACCCCCAAGACATACAGCTCTTTTGGATTACTACACCCCAGAAGCATAACTCTGCACTTCTTGGCATTGAATCCCAGCTGCCATATCTTTAACCACTATTCAAGCTTCCTTCAATCACATCTCATTCGCTCTATTCCTTCCGGCATGTCGACTCTGTTGCAGATCTTAGTAACATCCGCAAAAAGACAAACTTTACCTTCTATCCCTTCCGCAATGTCACTCACAAAGATATTGAACAGGATCGGTCCCAACACCGATCCTTGTGGCACTCTACTTAACACCTCCTTCTCTTCAGTGTAGGTTCCATTTACCATTACATGCTGTCTTCTATCCATCGACCAGTTTGTAATCCAGGCCACCATCTTGGAGCTCACTCCCAAGCTTCTCATTTTATTCACAAGCTTTCTATGCGGGACCATATCAAAAGCTTTGCTGAAATCCAAGTAGATAACATCGAGTGATATTCCTTGATCCAATTCCTTAGTTACCCAATCAAAAATTTCAATCAGATTTGTCTGACAGGACCGTCCTCTGGTGAATCCATGCTGCCTCTGGTCCAGCAATTCTTCTGACTGTAGATAATTCACCATTCTTTCCTTCAGCAGTGTCTCCATTACTTTTCCCACCACCAAGGTGAGGCTAACTGGCCTGTAGTTTCTAGCCTCCTCTGTTCCCACTCTTGTGATGCGGGACAGCATGTGGCACATTTAAAACTAATTGGAGAAAGTTCTTTTTTACTCAATGCACAATTAAACTCTGGAATTTGTTGCCAGAGGATGTTAGTGCAGTTAGTATAGCTGTGTTTAAAAAAGGATTGGATAAGTTCTTGGAGGAGAAGTCCATTACCTGCTCTTAGCTCTTAGATGATTTCTGGGATTTACCAACTTCTACAGAACATTCAACAAGAACTACTCTTCACTAACCGTTCCTCTAACAGCAATGACTAAGAAGGGTGCCAACATTGCCAATTGGTCTACAGAGGCTGCGACAGCATTTTAGAAACTGAAAGACACCTTCTCAAGTAAGCCATGCCTTCACCATCCAGATCCAACACGATGCTTCATCGTAGAGGTCGATGCCTCGGATGTAGGCATAGAGGCCGTGCTAAGCCAGTCCAGTGACTCTAAGATATTGCATCCATGTTCCTTTTTCTCCCGACACTTCTCGCCAGCGGAGAAGAACTACGGCATAGGGGATAAAGAACTACTGGCGATAAAGATGGCATTCGAAGAGTGGCACCCCTGGCTTGAATGTGCACATCATCAGATCACCGTTTTCACGGATCATAAAAATCTGGAGTACCTCCATCACGCTCAGCACTTAAACCATAGACAGGTGAGATTGTCCCTGTTCTTTAACAGATTTGATTTTGTGCTGAAATATCATCCTGGAGATAAGAACGTCAGAGCAGATGCCCTATCTCGCTCATTTCTCTCTGAAGATGTATCTGATGAACTTCAGCATATTATTGACCCGAAGAGAGTTATCCTGTCAGCTACTCACCCTGTACCTGCGGGCAAGACCATCGTACCTGATAACCTAAGGAAGAAACTGTTAGCATGGGCTCACGATTCAAAACTGGCAGGACATCCTGGTCAACGAAGAACTCTGGCTAAACTTCAGAAGTACTATTGGTGGCCCACCATGAAGGAGGACACTTTCGCCTATGTGGCTTCTTGTTCAAATTGTGCCAGACAGAAACCTCCACCCAGACGTCCTTGGGGCCTGCTTCATCCCTTGCCAGTACCAGATGAGCCTTGAACTCACATTGCTACAGAATTTGTGGTAGACTTACCACTCTCTGGAGGTAACAATACCATCTGGGTTACAGTGGATCGTTTCTCAAAGATGGCTCACTTCATGCTCTCCCTGGCTTGCCCTCAGCCATGGAGCTTGCAAAACTCTTCATCACCCACATTTTTCGCCTACACGGCATGCCAAAGCACATTGTCTCTGACAGAGGAGCTCAATTTACAGCAAAGTTCTGGAAAGCTTTGTGTAAGAAGTTTGACATCTCTCTCGACTTCACCTCTGCATACCATCCTCAGTTGAATGGCCAAACAGAGAGAATGAATAGAACACTTAAGCAGTTCCTTCGAGCCTACGTAAGTTCACGTCAAGATGACTGGGCTGAACTGTCGCCCTGGGCTGAATTTGCCATCAACTCTCATCCAGCAACATCAACTGGATCTACACTATTTGAAGTGGTCTATGGATGACTACCTTTACTACCATTACCAATTCCACTTTCAGTGTCATCCCCAGCGGCTCAATCTACTGCCAAAGATATCCATCTACTATGGACTAAGACTAAGGAGATGCTCCAAAAAGCAGGACAAAGAGCAAAGAAAGGCTATGATGCTCCCCACTGCAAGGCTCCTGAATTTCAGCCTGGTGACAAAGTCTGGCTGTCTACTAAACACTTAAGACTCAAGCTACCTTCAGCTCATTTTGTTCCTCGCTTTGTCAGACCTTTTCCCATCCTCCAACATCTGGGTACACTCACGTACAGTCTGAAACTTCCGCCAGCAATGAAGATTCATAATGCGTTCCACGTCTCGCTACTGAAACCACTCATTCTCAACAAGTTTTCCTCTAAGACACCGGAACCTAGGGGTGTGCATTCACTCCCTACGAATTGGCAATCCGCAACGTATAGGGCCATATTCGTTGTATTCGTGGGGAATCGAAACGTATCGCGATTCCTCACGAATACAACAAATCTTCGCTGAATTATTCGGCCGTCTAAAGGAACGAATTTAAACAATCCTGCCACCCTCCTGACCCCGCTAAGACGTACCAAAACTCCCTGGTGGTCCAGTGGGGGCTCTGGGAACCATCTCCTGCACTCACGCCCTCGGCTGCTGGTATTCAAAATGGCGCTGATAGCCTTTGACCTACTATGTCACAGGGGCTACCGGTGCCATTGGTCAGCCCCTGTCACATGGTAGGAGCAATGGATGGCCGGCGCCATCTTGTGCTCCTAACATGTGACAGGGGCTGACCAATGGCACCGGTAGCCCCTGTGACATAGTAAGGGCAAAGGCTATCGGCGCCATTTTGATTACTGGCAGCCGACGGCCCGAGTGCAGGAGATCACTCCCGGACCCCCACTGGACCACCAGGGACTTTTAGGAAGTCTTGGGGAACCCTCCACTTGGGCCATCGGCTGCCAGTAATCAAAATGGCACCGATAGCCTTTGCCCTTACTATGTCACAGGGGCTACCGGAGCCATTGGTCTGCCCCTGTCACATAGTGAGGGCAAAGGCTATCAGCGCCATTTTGAATACTGACAGCCGACGGCACGAGTGCAGGAGATCGCTCCCAGACCCCCACTGGAACAAGAGGGACTTTTGGCAAGTCTTGGGGGACCCTCCTGACCACCACAAGACTTGCCAAAAGTCCCTGGTGGGACTTGGAGGAGAAGTCCATTACCTGCTATTAAGTTCACTTAGAGAATAGCCACTGCCATTAGCAACGGTAACATGGAATAGACTTAGTTTTTGGGTACTTGCCAGGTTCTTATGGCTTGGATTGGCCACTGTTGGAGACAGGATGCTGGGCTTGATGGACCCTTGGTCTGACCCAGTATGGCATGTTCTTATGTTCTTCTCCAATCACTTGGCACCACCGCCGTTTCCAGGGATCAATTGAACAGGTCCCAAAGCGGACCCAGTCAGCACATCTCTGAGCTCTCTCAGTATCCTGAGTGTTGCGTCTGTTGGTCTCAGATGGCTTCGACCTTTGTGCCTCACCTTTCTCTCTGCTCTCCCTGCTAGCCTTGGGAAGATGGCCACCACTGCGTCTGCAAGCCACTCTCTCCGGCGTGCCCGGAACGGCTATGGCAAAGCCTCATGCCATGTTCCTCCTAAGGGCCTCCTAGGGTATGCGCGCGCGCACGCCACCCAAGTCTTTATTTACATCATGGCGGGAACCTCAGGGGCGTCTCCCTCGAGTGACGTCATGCCATCCGGGTATTTAGCCTGCCCTTGTATGCTAGCTCATCGAGTTAGTAAGGATTGGATTTGCCTCCGGTCTGAGCTACTCTGCCACTTCTGTCCTGCCGCTGGAAGCTCTCCCTGCCCTTCGGGGTAATTCTCCAACCTGGGTACTCGCTCCTCGGGGGGCCTTTACTTTCTTTCAGGTGCCTTACTGGGATCAGGTATTCGCTCTTCGAGGGCCTGCTCTCCCTGCCTCGGTACCTGTAATCAACTACTTCTGCCTGCTGGAATCGCCACCACACAGCTACCATCTACTGAGTAATCTAACTCTGTCAGTCTGTCTCATCTACAGTCCTGCTGCTCTGGGAACCTGCAACCGGACTTCCCTATACCATCTCAGCGAGATGGGTCTCCTCTGCTGAGGATCTCTGGACTGCCACCTCTGGTGGAACTCATCAGCTGTTTAATAAAAGACAAATCTCTGTGTTTGTGCGTCCTGAGTCTAGCCTGGGTCTTTGGCTCCCCACAGGGCTCCTCCTTGTGGGCATGGTCATCTCCACAGTACCCTGAGAATCCACTCAAACACCTCTAACCATAACAACTGGGATACAGTACCTGAATGTAATCTGCTTTGAAGTACAACAGTGCCACCAGCTACAGCAGATGCAAACTCACAGGGACTCGTAGGTTCTCCTTCAATGAGACTGAGCATGCTTCCCACTCCTAATGATCCAGATGCTTGCCCTAGGGGATCCAATGGAACTATGATGACAGAGATGGGCCTCTGATGGCTGGGAGCCTATGAGGTAGCAAAGCAGACTTCACATGCCAAGATCATATGTGGTAACTGTTACACTTGTAGCTGATATGTGAAGTGCCATCATCAAGTCAAATACAAAACAGAAGGTATAACAACGGGTACCAAATCTAATAATACAACCAAAGAATGTACCCAATAATTTACTTATTTCACATAATTGAAATATGTAATATATACACATCATAAAAATAGTATCCCAATAAATTCCTACCCCAATATTCACAAACAATTCCCAAATGTTCCCAGATATTTCGAAACTATGCTGGAAATTAAGATGGTTTCCAACATAATCTTTACTAAAGTAAGGTATAATTATCAAAAGATCTTTACAGCGATGTTTCCCAGTAGTGATGTTACATCATTAGGTCTTAATAAATTTGTGCCTTCTCTTATGTTGTCAAATTATAAAATCACCCTAACCAAATTTGTCCAGTACCGAATTTCATGCTTTTCCTATCATGCATGATTCAGGGCAAGACTTATCTTCCATTCCATGTAGTTGGATATTTAGAATTATAGTCCAATATAGCTATATCCAGTGAAACAGTCTCTTATCTCTTCCTCTCCAGTAGAACGTCTCCCATTTCATAGTACTTAGATGGTACTGGTTGTATTCCTCTTCTCCAATTAATTTCAATAGATATAAGTGAACCCTAATAAGATCCATGATGATTTCTTTCTCCTCCTCTCTCTCTTCTCTCCTTTTTGGACAACTATAAGTCATGTCTGCTCAAGGATACTGACAATCTCAGGTTTCTTCTTAGTGAAGTAACTCCTCCTTTGGATATTAATCCAAAGCTAATACTGAATCCGTACAGCAGGAGAAAACCCAGAAAAACTAAAAAAAAAAAAACAAACTAAAAAAAAACCTAAAAATAAAAAAATATATATATAAAGGGGAAACCAAACAACTGAGATATGGAGGCTGGAAACAACTCCCATCTCAGCAAAATAAGGAAAAAGTTCTCTGTTCATGGTTCTTAAATGAAGGAAAGCTCTCGGAGCCTTCATCTGCACCAGGATATATTCTCTGAGCCAAAAGATGTTTTACCCCTCAAACAAAAATAAACCAGGGATAGTTATGGCATAATGCCCCTTGTAAGGGTAACATAAACCTCCACAATGTAAAATAGTGGCACTAATTCATATAGGGGCGGATTTTCAGAGCCCTGCTCGCGTAAATCCGCCCAAAACCGGGCGGATTTACGCGAGCAGGGCCCTGCGCGCCGGGAAGCCTATTTTACATAGGCCTCCCGGCGCGCGCAGAGCCCCGGGACTCACGTAAGTCCCGGGGTTCTCGGAGGGGGGCGTGTCGGGGGCGTGTCGGGGGGCGGGCCCGGTCGTCGCGGCGTTCCGGGGGCGTGTCGGCAGCGTTTGGGGGCGGGTACGGGGGCGTGGCTACGGCCCAGGGGCGTGGCCGCGCCCTCCGTACCCGCCCCCAGGTCGCGGCCCGGCGCGCAGCAGGCCCGCTGGCGCGCGGGGATTTACGTCTCCCTCCGGGAGGCGTAAATCCCCCGACAAAGGTAAGGGGGGGTGTAGACAGGGCCGGGTGGGTGGGTTAGGTAGGGGAAGGGAGGGTAAGGTGAGGGGAGGGCAAAGGAAAGTTCCCTCCGAGGCCGCTCCGATTTCGGAGCGGCCTTGGAGGGAACGGGGGGAGGCAGCGCGGCTCGGCGCGCGCAGGCTATACAAAATCGATAGCCTTGCGCGCGCCGATCCAGGATTTTAGTGGATACGCGCGGCTCCGCGCGTATCTACTAAAATCCAGCGTACTTTTGCTTGAGTCTGATGCGCAAGCAAAAGTAGGCTGATCGCGCTTCTTTTAAAATCTACCCCATAGCATAGAACCTTACCATTCATCCTTTCCCACATGGGGGAGCTGACCACCCATACTACTCTTCTGTATCACCCAATGCAAAAAATGGACCAGTCCATTCTGATAGTGAGCTCTCAGGTCTCTACATTAAAGATGATACAGATTTGTGCTGCCTGTTGGTCATTCAAGTAACTGTATTACTTCTTCATAGAAAAAACTTAAATGGATCTCCTTGTGCACAGGTCTCGTTTATTGGAGAAATTACTTATCTGATAATTTCGTTTTCCTTAATATAGACAGATGGACTCAGGACCAATGGGTATAGTGTACTCCTGTTAGCAGTTGAGTACACTATACCCATTGGTCCTGAGTCCACCTGCTACACGCTAGGAAATAGCAGTTAATGGACTTCTCCATGAACTTATCCAAACCTTTCTTAAACCCAGCTACACTAACTGCACTAACCATATCCTCTGGCAATGTTGCACAGGAGGTGGACCCTTGGCCTAGTGCAGGATTGGTAGGCTCCCTGGTCGGACCCAGAGAGCGCCTGCCACCAGGAGGCGGCGCACAGGAGGAGATAGAGGCTAGCTGGAGCTTCGCCACTAGCAACCCTAGATACCCCCGGGTTGAGCCCTTGGGTACCCGGGCTGCCTGGTCTTAGGTGACTCTGTGTGCTATATACACGATACTGGTTGTAGCCCTGTAAGGGCAAGAGCCAGGCGACTGTAAAGGCACAATCATTCTGATACAATTTCCCAAAAAAATATTTTTGAATGGTAGCAAGGGTAAAATATAATTCCTCCTTTTTGGAGAAGTGTTTTGATTGATAAAATAGGCTTGTCCATGTGTGCACGCCGGGAAGTGCACGCACATGGACACACCCACATTATAAAATCTACCCCTATAGTTTTTCACCTACTAGCTTCTTCATGCTCCATTGGTCCTCCAGCTCAATTGGAACCAGTCTAGGTGTTGGGCTATTGTGCAAAGAGCTTTCATGTGCAACTACACAGGGGGTTTGCCCTTATGATTATTTATAACCCTTGCTATTTACTTTAGTCCCACCATTGCAGTGATGCTCCTTGCGTGGGGGCCACACATTATGAAATGCATAGTGTAATTGTGGCCTTTGGATCCAGTCAGTAGATCCTGAGACTTCCCTCCTTCCATGCTAGATGTGAATACTGCAGTGAAGCAGAGAATTGACTCAGGAATCAAACACAGATCTTTCACATGATGGTACAGAGAGCTATCCCTGACCCCTAGGGCAACTCTGGCAGTGTTTTAAAAAAGAATTTAATCGATTTATATACTACCATTTTATTTCCATGCTTAATCAAATAATTCTCATGAAGTATGCGAGGTAGGAGCCAAGATGGCAACACAGAGGTGACATGAATGAGAGTTTCTCCAGCTTGCCCCTGGGAAGCTTTGGTTTTTTTCGTTTGAAATGCCTTTGAAACGTAAGGGGAAAGTGCGGATATACCCGTCGGCGTCCCTCCCCTCATCGGCGAAACAACTGGAGATAACCCAATTCATGTCGCTGCCGATACCCCAGAGAGCCATCCCTGCCTGCAGAAGAGGCTTACTGAGTCCCGAACTTCGGCAACCACCATCATAGAGGGTGAACTTGGCGAACCTGAGCGAAGTGCCGGCAGAGGAATTCACTTCCGGTTTTGGCGCAGACGGAACGCCACATAAGAGTCGCAGGGCTGGAACTTACTCTGCCCCCGGAAGGAACCATGGATGGACAGATGGGTACAAGATCAGCAGGTACCGATGTGGAGGCTGGGGGGGTCAATTGAGAACAGTGATATGGGGGCCATGTCCCCTATTCCAGATAATGATCCTAGCGGTGACCTCTTTAAGATCCCAGTTCACCCTGAGGTGTTTACCCTTGATGCCATTTGGGATCTTGTGGCAGAACTTGGCACAACATTGAATTCCCTTAATAATAAATTGGATATCTCAATTTTAAACTGTTCACAGAAATCTAAGGAATTACAACTTCAGGTCAACTATTTAGCAGTTAAAATGTCGACCCTGGAGGAAAAGGAGAAAAACACTCAAGATTTTAAAGCAGCAATAATAAAAGATTGAGATGTTCTCGCTAGGCGCATAGAACATTTGGAAAATAAGGCTAGATACTTAAATCTACGCCTTTTAAATTTTCCGAGAGAGGTGGGAAAAATCCCTTATAGAACACTGAAAATGTTTCTGCATGAAAAATTGGGTTTTGCTGATGAAAATTCTCCCTCTATAAACACTTATTTCTTTCTCCCAAAATCCAGATCATTGAGAACTACTGTTAGTGCCTCTTTTCAAAATTATTTATCAAACTTTTTGGAAAACTCAGCTATGGAAGTAATAGATAGAGGGACACTATTGGCATCTTTTATTTCTACTAATGATTTGAACCTAGTAATGAAGAATTACTTTAGGAAATATCCTATTACTTTCTTTGATTCTCCTATAAACATTTTTCCTGACTTAGCTTCCACCACCCAAATTCGACATCGAGGGTTTTTAACCCTTCGTCAAGATGTTGTGGGGTTGGGATTTTCATTTATGCTTCACGTTCCCTGTAAATGCTTTATTAGGAGAGGAGAGGAAAGTTTTGTTTTTTTTAAACCCCAGAACAGTTAAAGGAATTTGTGGATGCCAGGAAACCTATCACCTCTTCACCACTGAGCACATGAATAAATAACATTGGATAACTGTGCAAGGCTTTTTACCTTTAAATGTTTAACCTTGGGTGGAAGCTCCCTAGAAATTTTTGCTACCTCCCCCTTTTTTCAATTTAGTATGCTGGGAAGTGGGATAAATATTATACTTTTGTTTGATTTTTATGTTGTATAAATTATAAATTGTACACTTGATTATCTATAGTTTTCTAACTTTGAAGATTGATTCTGATTATGTAAACCCACGCTTTTCTCCAACTGTAAACAAACTTTGTGGTTTGCAATAGTTAAAAAATTTGTAAGTTAAAAAAAAAATTTCTCCTGAAGTATGCATATTGCTTTCATGTTAAAATAAATATAAAAACAAATAAAGGTATGTTGCATATTGCTTATGGTTGTTTTACTAGTTATGATTTACTTTGTTTTATCTATTAAGTCTTTCTTTGTAAGAAGTTGTTATATCTGTAAACCAGAGTGAAGGCATGTGCCAAACTTCAGTATATAAAAGACGCAAAATAAATAAATAAATGTATCTTTGCATAAATGTATCTTTGTCTCTAAAACTAAGAAATGCCATATTCTCTACAGTCTCAAAGTTTTACTTTGCATTTTTAGCTTCCTGACAGAAAAGTTGCTGTCTATCAACTATGGACTTGACAGCACCAAATTTGGGACTCAGAAAAATTTCCAGCCAAATATTATTCATCAACTTTTTAAACAAAAATAATCAAATCCTATGTTTAAAAAAAGACATCTCAAAGAGTCTGTGTATAATAGAAAAAATATATATAAATCTCCTTACGTCCCTGTTTTATACCAGGCCATGCTTGGAATAGTGAAATACATTATTAGTCTCATTTCAATATGTATTACCCTCATTATCTCTATTGGAATTTGCAAAGTCACTCTTTAGACATTACCAGCATCTATAATTGAATTGAGGAAATGCACTGAGCAAGCTAAAACTGTGATGTCACAGTAAAGGTAGCATATGAAATCGAAAATGCTTACTTAGACTTCAACTATTACATTGCTTCCTCTGACTACATTCAAAATGACAAGCAAAAGCTCCACAGGAATCAATGAGAAAGTCTAGAATACTCAAGAAGCTACTGTACAAACCTACAAATGCTGTACAGCTAAAAAAGTGACTGCTTATTATTCAGTAAGAAACTACTGAAATGCTGGAATCCTAAAAGTGGTAAATAATGAGAACTACAAGAGACATATATCCTATTCTAGGTGCTCTGGATATCTGTGAGCAAAGTGAAGGATGTTAATCTGATGGTTCAACTTTTTGTGTGCCCCAAATATATTTTGGCTCACAATAAATATGTGCGCATGTAACTTTTTTGCTAAATATCTTGTGAATATCTGCTTTTACAAAAACTCCCATTAACCTTTTTTTTTCCAATATGTGCCCACCATAGGTCAAATTTATTTTGGGTGAATCAAATTCAAAATGATCAGGTATGTGTGAAAAATTGAAAGATTAACAAATTAGATATGCAACCATTAAAGGAGAAAAATTTAAAGGGACAGAATGAGAATTTTAGCTTGTTTTAATATGGTAAAATCCAGAATGTATCACCATTAAGTAAAAAGTTTTGTTCCTTGTTTCTTGCTGCCTAAAACATGTAAATAGAAATGTGATCTATTTTTATGGTTCTTGATTCTCCATAAACAGAAATACAATTATGGAGTCTTGGCTGAACTAAACAAGAAGGAAGCAGAAGTTTATCAGTTCCAATCTGGTGATCAAAGTGATTCAATGGCACATGATTTAGGATTAGGCAGGATCATACCTTTCTTTAAATAACAATATTTATGGAAGTACTCCTGTCTATTTCAATGCTAATCATAAACAAATTCAAGGAAAATATGTAGGAAAGTGGTCTCTGAACAACATCCTCAAAATGTTATCTCAACTTCCTTGTTTTATTTTTCAGCACAGAGCATTTTATAAATGTTTAAAACTGATATTTATAATTTTAAGGATATTGGGATTTTTCTACTTCTATATTGGAGAAATTACTTACCTGATAATTTCGTTTTCCTTACGTAGGCAGATAGTGTGCTCCTGATAGCAGTTGGAGACGGATCAAATTACATCCCTAGTACATATACCCCTGCAGGACCCCATGCTCCTCAGTATTCTCTTTGAAAAGCAATTGCGGATATATGTGTGACGGAATAACTTGATTAACTTGGTTAACTTGATTAACTTGAACTGGTTGATGTGGTTACAGCTGGAGACTGCCAGTGCACTCAACCGAGAAACGCTGACACCTGGTAGGTATGGGTGTCCTAATCAGAGGGAAGCTTGGCTTACCTGTGTTTGTCTTGCTCTCGTGGATTGTCCCCCAAGGTTTCCGTGATTGTCGGCAGCCGTGGGCGGGATGCTGAGTCCATCTGTCTAAACTAAGGAAAACGAAATTATCAGGTAAGTCATTTCTCCATTTCCTAGCGTGTAGCAGATGGACTCAGGACCAATGGGATGTACAAAAGTTACTCCTGAACTGGGTGGGAGGCTGCCTGTGGCCCACTTAATACTGCCCTTGTGAATGCTGTGTCCTCCCAAGCCTGAACATCCAGGCGGTAGAACCTAGAGAAAGTGTGGATGGAGGACCATGTTGCCGCCCGACAGATCTCGGCGGGTGACATCCACTTGGTTTCTGCCCAGGACACTGCCTGGGCTCTAGTGGAATGGGCCTTGACTTATAGAGGTGGAGGCTTGCCTGCCTGTACGTAGACTGCCTTGATTACTTCTTTGATCCAGTGGGCTATGGTTGCCCGCGAGGCCGCTTCCCTCGTTTCTTCCCACTGTGAAGGACGAATAGGTGGTCCGTCTTTTGTATGGATTCCATCCTTTCCAGGTATCGGACTAAGAGTCTGCCAACATTAAGGTGGCGAAGGCGGCGAGATTCTTCCGAGTCCTTATGCTCGTCTGGTGATGGCAGCGAGATGGTTTGGTTTAGATGGAAGTGAGAAATCACTTTTGGGAGGAAAGAGGGGACCGTGCGTAGCTGTATGGATCTCGGTGTGAACATGAGGAACGGTTCTCGACAAGACAGTGCTTGAAGCTCGGCGATGCGATGGGCCGAACAGACTGCCACTAGAAATGCAGTCTTCAATGTTAGTAGTCGGAGGACCAGACTGCGGATGGGTCTGAAGGAGGTTCCTGCTAGGAAGTCCAGGACTAGACTGAGATTCCATAGAGGCACCAGCCACTTTAGGGATGGTCGGATCTGTTTGACCCCTTTCAGGAAGCGGGAGACGTCCGGGTGAGAGGCTAGGCTGCCACCTTCCATCTTGGCTCTGTAGCATGCCAACGCAACCACCTGCATCTTGATAGAGTTGAGGGTCAACCCCTTCTGTAAGCCATTCTGAGAATTCCAGAATCATGGGAATTTTGACTGTCCGCAGGAGGATGTCGCGGTTTTCACACCAAGCTTCGAATATTCTCCATATCCTTATGTATGTTAGAGAAGTGGAAAGCTTGCGTGCTCGAAGGACGGTGTCAATCACTGCCCCCGAGTATCCGCTCTTCTTCAGGCGAGTCCTCTTAATGGCCAGACCATAAGAGAGAATCGAGTTGGGTCTTCGTGGAGGATCGGGCCTTGTTGGAGTAGATACCTGTGCGGAGGTAGAGGGAAAGGGCTCCCAGTCAGTAGTCTTCACATGTCTGCATACCTCGGCCTTCTTGGCCAGTCTGGGGCCACTAGAAGTACTGGTCCCCTATGATGTTCTATCTTGCGGATGATCCCGCCCAGTAGCGGCCACGGAGGGAAGGCATATAGCAGGATTTCCTGTGGCCAGGCCTGGACGAGGGCATTGATCCATTGGGATTGTGGTTCCCGTCTGCGACTGAAGAAGTTGGGAAGTTGTGTGTTGGACCGGGTTGCCAGGAGGTCCATGGCTGGTGTTCCCCAGCGGTTTACTATCAACTGGAAGGCTGTGGCCGACAGCCTCCATTGCCCTAAGTCTAGACTTTCTCTGCTGAGGTAGTCCGCAGTGACACTGTCTTTTCCCGCAATGTGGGCGGCTGAGATCTCCCGTAGGTTTGATTCCGCCCACGACATTAGAGGGTCTATTTCCAGGGACACCTGTTGGCTCCTGGTTCCTCCCTGGTGGTTGATGTAGGCCACTGTTGTGGCGTTGTCCGACATGACTCTGACCGATTCGCCCCGGAGTCTGTGACTGAACCGTAGGCAGGCTAGTCTGACTGCCCGTGCTTCCAGTTGGTTGATGTTCCATCCCGATTCTTCCTTGTCCCATTGCCCCTGGGCGGTCAGTTCCTGGCAGTGGGCTTCCCTCCCTCGAAGGCTTGCATCCATGGAGAGAAGGGTCCAGGTCGGTGGGGATAGCCTTACTCCTTGCTCAGATGGCCTTCTTGTAGCCAACATTGTAGCTGGGTTCAAACTTCCTCCGGGAGCTGGAGGCGTACGGAGTAGTTCTGGGACATCGGATTCCATCGTGACAGTAGGGAACGCTGTAGGGGCCGCATGTGAGCTCTTGCCCATGGTATCACTTCCAGTGTGGATGACATGAGGCAGAGGACTTGGAGGTAGTCCCACACCTTGGGACTACCTCCAACTTAACAGGTTTCGCAATTGGTTCATCAGTTTTGTTCTCCTTGTAGGAGTTAGGATGACCTTGTCTTGTCTGGTGCTGAACCGGACTCCCAGGTATTCCAGAGATTGGGAGGGCTGCAGACAGCTCTTGTTCGTGTTGACCACCCACCCAAGGTTCTCCAATAGAGATTTGACTCTGGTCAAATCACCTGATGACTTTCCTCTGAGGATTTTGCCCTGATCAGCCAATCATCCAGATATGGGTGTACGAGGATTTCTTCTTTCCTCAGTGTTGCCGCCATTACCACCATGATTTTGGTGCATGTTCGGGGCACTGTGGCTAGCCCGAAGGGTAGTGCCCGTAACTGGTAGTGGTGGTCCAGGATCATGAAGCGCAGAAAACACTGATGCTCGTGGTGGACCGGGATGTGCAGGTAGGCTTCTGACAGATCCAGGGATGGAGGAATTCTCCCGGCTGTATCGCCCTTATGACTGAGCGTAGGGTTTCCATGCGGAAGCGAGGGACCCTCAGGTGACGGTTGACGGACTTGAGGTCCAGGATGTGTCGGAATGTACCCTCTTTCTTGGGAACGATAAAATAGATGGAATAATGCCCAGTATTTTGTTGTTGCGTGGGCACCGGCATTATGGCCTTTAAGGCAAGCAATTTGGCCAGGGTGGTTTCCACTGCCGTCCTCTTGGAGGGGTCGTGGCAGAGAGATTTCACAAATTTGTCTGGAGGGATGCTGTGGAAGTCCAGATAATATCCCTCTCCAATGATGGTTAGGACCCACTTGTCCGAAGTTATCTCGACCCATCTTTGGTAGAATAGGGCAAGCCTGCCCCCTATGGCTTCTTCCTGTGGATGGGACATCTGATTTTCATTGCGGGGTTCGGCTGGGGCCTGGACCAGAGCCAGCTCCCTTTTTGTTGTGCTTGTTCCGAAAGGACTGGCCCCTGCCTGCGGGGCGAGATGCTTGATATGTACTCTTGTACGGTTTTGAAGCGCTGTGATCCCCTGCCCTTAGATGTTTGGGGAGAGGGGCACTGGTTTCTCTTGTTCTTGTCCTCCGGTAGCCGCGGTAGTGGGGATTTGCCCCATTTGTTGGCTAATTTCTCCAGTTCGCTTCCAAACAGGAGGGTTCCCTTAAAGGGCATTCTCATGAGTCTCGTCTTGGACGTCGCGGCGGCTGACCAGCTTCGGAGCCAGAGTTGTCTTCTGGCTGCCACAACGGATGAAACGCCCCTGGCTGCGGTGCATGCCAGGTCGGAGTTCGCAACTGTGAGGAATGATACTGCTGGTTCTAGTGCTTCGATGGGTATGGTGGCGTTCCTGGTCTTAGATAAGCAGGCGCATGTCACCACGGCACAGCAAGCTGCGATCTGTAGTGTCATAGCTGAAACATCGAATGACTGTTTGAGGATGGATTCCAGACGTCTGTCCTGGGCATCCTTGAGTGCCACTCCTCCCTCGACTGGGTTGGTAGTGCGCTTTGCGACCACGCAGACCATAGTATCTACTTTGGGGAATGCCAGATCTTTGGCAGTGGGGTCCAGGGGATACATGGCTGCCAGGGTCTGCCCCCCTTTTGAACGTGGCCTCCGGAGACTCCCATTCCAGGTCAATCAGCTGTTGGATGGCTTGTAGCAAAGGAAAATGGTGGGAGGTTTGGCGAAGTCCCTCTAGGAGGGGGTTCGTCTTAGGTTCCCCTGTGGCACTTGTGCCTGGGATAGCGAGCTTTTTCAAGCTGTGCGCCACGAGGTCTGAAAGTTTGTCTTTGGCAAAGAACTGCCTCATGGTTCAGTAAGGTTCCGTTCCTGGAGGGATTTCTCCTTCCTCCAGGGAGTCTTGATCCTCGTCTGAGGTGTCCGTGTCCCCAGTGCTGAGGCTTTTGGGCGGGCGAGGCACTTCTCTGGGTTTAGAGGGTCCCGAGATGTTAAGGGCCTCTGTGGCTGTGACATCGGGGGCTCCAAATGCAAGTGGACAAAGGTATGTAGGCTTTTGAAGAATTCTACTCAGGAGAAAGAAGCTGCGTCTAAATTGAGAAGCACTGCATCCCCAGGGAGCCCCATTTGAAGGAGGCTCCCACTGGGGGTAGCGAAGTCCGATGTACTGTCATTGGATCCGGATCCCAGTGACGGCTGGGGAGGACCTTGGGCTGGATCACCCAGGGTCTTCTTGCATTGTATACACAAGGTCGTGGCCTCTACGTGCTGTGCAGCTCTAATGTGGCATGCTGGGCAGAGGCCCTGAGCCTTGAGCTTCTTACCGCTACCACCACCATGAACTTGGAAAAGGTTCTGGGTGCCATGGCTAGTCTGAAAGGCAAGGCCTGAAACTGGTAATGACAATGCAGGATAGCAAATCAGAGGAACTGCTGATGTTCCTGCTGGATGGGAATATACAGATACGCCTCTGTCATATCCAGAGACATGAGGCACTCCCCTGCTTGAACAGCCATTATGACAGAGTGCACCTTTTCCATCCTGAGATGCATGACTCATAGATATTGGTTGACGCCCTTGAGATCCATATGGGCCAAAATGACCTTTTTGCTGCGATTTGGGAACTGGAATCACCGCTTTCAGATTCAACAGCTTTTATAATGTCGCTTCTACTTCTACCCTCTTCTGAGGGGAGCTGCATGAAGAGACCATGAAGGTATCCAGAGGAATGCAAAGAAATTCTAGAGCATAACTGTCCCGAATCACTTAGAAGCTGGAAGAGTGGTCAAAGATATGGCAGCTGAGATTCAGTGCCAAGAAGTGCAGAGTCATGCGTATGGGGTGTGGAAATCCGAATGAACTGTATTTGATGGGGGGAGAAAGGCTGATGTGCCCAGGGTAGGAGAGAGACCTTGGGGTGATAGTGTCTAATGACCTGAAGTCGGTGAAACAATGTGACAAAGTGATAGCTAAAGCCAGAAGAATGCTGGGCTGCATAGAGAGAGGAATATTGAGTAAGAAAAGGGAAGTGATTATCCCCTTGTACATGTCCTTGGTGAGGCCTCACCTAGAGTACTGTGTTCAGTTCTGGAGACCGTATCTCCAAAGAGACAGAGACAAGATGGAGGCGGTCCAGAGAAGGGTGACCAAAAAGGTGGAAGGTCTTCATCGAATGACTTATGAGGAGAGACTGAAGAATCTAAATATGTACATCCTGGAGGAAAGGAGGAGCAGAGGTGATATGATACAGACTTTCAGATACTGTTATATGGTTATGTTCAGTTAATCCCTAAGTTTGATGTAAACCGGCCTGATATGAAGCTTGTCATGAAGTTCGGTATAGAAAAATGTTAAATAAATAAATAAATATTCTCGTTTCCAACTTCTTTCTTCTTTTCGTCTTTTTTTTTTCCACAGGCAATCCCCAAAAGGGAAATGCATGGCTACCATCTGCTGGAGATGAAGAATACTGGCAGGCTGCCAAGGCTGGACTTTATAGCCGTGACATCAGCTTTTGCTCCATCTCTATCTGCTGGCAGAGGTGCATAACCCACTTGTTGGGATTGACCTGCTCGAACGCTGAGAAAACATCTTTATTCTTTGGGTAAACAAAAACTTTTGAATGTATCAATGTGTCAAATAAGAACATAAAAGCTGCCATGCTGGGTCAGACCAAGGTCCATAGAGATCAGCATTCTGTCTCTGACTGTAGCCAGCCCAGGTCACAAATACCTGGCAGAAACCCAATAGTTGACCTATTTCTTATATCTCACTTCCAGGGATAAGCGCTTGCTTTCCCAAGTCTATCTTGCTTCAGAAACTTGTCCAATCCTTTTTTTAAACCCCTTGAAAATGCCCTCCAGCAACATATTCCATAACTTGTGCACTGAATGAAAAAATACTTTTGATATATTTTAAATCTGCCAGTTACTAGTATTATGGAATGTCCCCTAACCCTAGTGTTGTTTGAAAGGAAAAGTAACCATTCCTTATTGACCTGTTCTACTCTACTTATAATTTTATTAATTTCAATCATATTCACTCTTGGTCATCTCTTTTCCAAGAAGAACCATAATCTATTTAGCCTTTCTCTCTAAGGGAGCTTTTCCATCCCCTTTATCATTTTTGTTGCTCTTCTTTGTAAATTTTCTATATTCACTGTCTTTTCTGAGATGGGGGTGACCAAACTGCATACAATACTCAAGGTGTAGTCGCATTATGGATCTATAAAAAGGGAATATGATATTCTCAACTTTATTCTCTGTTCCTTTCCAAATAATTCCTAACATTCTATTTGTTTTTTTTGAACACCGCCACACACTGAGCTGAAGATTTCAAGGTATTGTCCACAAGGTCTCTGAGATCCTTTTCCTGGGTGGTGATTGCAAACACGGAATGCAGCATCGTGTACCTAGAAACATGATGGCAGAAAAAGACCATTTGGCCTATCTAGTCTGCCCATTCATCCAACTAATTTAGCTTTACAATTCCTATCATTCCTGAAGTATTAAGCCCATGCTTTGTTTGATTCAAATACTGATTTTGTCTCCACCACCTCCACTGGAAGGTCATTCCATGCATCAACTACCCTCTCTGTAAAGAAATATTTCCTAAGATTACTCATGAATCTACCCTCTTTCACCCTCATCCGATAAGCCCCTTGTAGTTAGGATTACTTTTTCCTGTGTGCATTACTTTGCACTTGTCAACCTGCCCTTTAGAAGCCTAATTTCACAAGGTCCTTCTTCAGTTCTTCATTATTTATTGCTGTTTTGACTTGAAATTATTTTGTGGCATCTGCAAATCTGGTCACCTCACTTGTCGCTCCTTTTGCCAGATCATTTATGAATATGTTAATGAATATGTTAATTAGCACAGGTTGCAATACAGACCCCTGGGACACTCTACTAACAACCTTTTTCCATTTGGAAAATTGATCATTTAGTCCTACCCTCTGATTTCTGTCTTTTATCCAGATACCAATCCACAATAGGACACTGCCTTGGACCCCATAACATCCCAATTTCCTGAGGAGTTTGTCATGAAGGACTTTGTCAAATGCCTTCTGAAAATCAAAATACATTACATTAACCAGCTCACCTTATTCTGCATGTTTATTTATACCGTCAAAATAATCTAGCAAATTGGCATGACAAGATTTCTCTTTGCAAAACCCATCTTGAATCTCCCCCATTAAGTTATGTCTATTTTTGTAGTCAGTAATTT
Source organism: Rhinatrema bivittatum (assembly GCF_901001135.1). NCBI lineage: Eukaryota > Metazoa > Chordata > Amphibia > Gymnophiona > Rhinatrematidae > Rhinatrema > Rhinatrema bivittatum. Next base: position 244,793,167 of record NC_042621.1, on the reverse strand, counting down.
TGTTTTTAAAAACCATTCTGCCCAGTTTTGATGTCAGGCTCACTGGTCTATAGTTTCACGGGTCTATAGCCCCTGGAGCCCTTTTTAAAAATTGGCATCACGTTGCTCACCTTCCAGTCTTTTGGTACCAGGGATATTATAAATGATTGGCTGCAAATCACCAAAAATGTCTGCAATTTCATTTTTGAGTTCCTTCAGAATTCTGGGGTCAATACCATCTGGTCCGGGTGATTTGTTATTCTTTAGTGTGTCAATCTGAGTTATAACATCCTAACAGTGATTCCATCTAGTTGCTCAGAGTCATCACCATCAAAACCTGTTTATGGTGTGGGCAATGAAATTCCTGCAAATGGGGGGGGACGGGACCCCGAAAAGAAGCCCAACACGAAATGTTTACCCGAAGCACATCTCTAATTTAATGTCTTTATCTACATGGAATTAAAATGTGATATGCGCCATCCAGTATGCTTTTGTTAGGGTGTGTGATGCTATTATTTCGCACCAGAAATAAGTGCCCAGCCACCAGTAAACCTGTATGCTAGGCTGGGTACACCTTATTGCATTGGCCTGCAAATAGAGCAAAACCTACCAGCTGTTGGGTGCCGCCAGATGACGTCATGGCTATCACTCATGCAACGGCTAATTCAGCCTACTTACTGATGGTAAAAAATGTAATGCTGCAAGCCTGAAGGGATGGGAAAAGGAAAAAATATGGCGCCATAGCATGGAAGAGGTGCGAATACAGCAGCACAGGGATAGCGACATAATTAGGAACTCAGGTTTCATCTGGATTTTGAACCTAAATTCCAGGTCTCTAGATGAACTTCCTAGAATTCCTAGGATTAGCCACATCCTGGGACGGGAAGGACGGCAGAACAGCACAGTAGCGCTTCGGGAAGGCAGAGGTGCATTTCTCAAGCTCAACTGCAGGTTAGCCAGCATATGCAGAAGAGAAGACTCTCCTCCTTGTGGTTAGTATAGTCAAATAAGCAACTTTCCGCCAAACTGGGCTACTTTTTAAATTTATAGGCATTGTTTTTCTGTAACGGATTTTTCACCGTGTTTTCACTAATAACGAACCACGGCTCTTTTCCTTCTTGCTTCACATACGTTCGACCAACACCGAGGAAAGAAGCGGAAGGGGCGGTGTTACGCACGCGCGCGCACCTCCGGGGAGTCGTCATAGGTTGCCTGGTGAGACGAGCCTCGTGGAATCGTACGGCTACTTTCGGTCTCGAGGTGACCAATAATATCGCGCATGCTCTGAGTTGTAGCCCGTCTTGGCTGTAGAGAGCACGTAAGGTTTGTGCTTAGATTGTATTAGATAAAATAAGTTGAAAGTGTTAAGAAATATTTAGCTATCTTTAGTACAGATAATATATCATTTCAAGAGCATAGCGTGCCATGCTGTGCCCACTGAGCTGGTGGGGGCATCTGTTTTAGGCTATTCGGGATTGGAGATGGGCGTGGGGTGCAGAAGATGATGTGAGAGCACCGGGGTCAGGGATTTCTTTGAGCGATGAAACCAAGGACTTGCTAGGTACTTAAAAGATCTGGGACCCGAGCCCATAGAACCTTCCTCCCTCCTACCCCAGATTTTAATAATGAAACTGCAGGTTGAAGATAGTAATAAAGACTTAGTTACCGGTCCCTTTCCACTTTCTCAGCTGACCCTCTCATATCACCTCTTAAAGGAGGCCCTGCCTCTCGAGGCATGGGCCGTATAACTGGGCAGACGTGCGGCAGGCAAGAGGGAGGGGGGCACAGCCTAGGTGCGGAGAGGGGCGGACAATGGGATTAGGGGCCAGTTCAAACCTGAGCATGAGCCAATGAGACAAGGAAGGCGGCGTCTCTGAGCTCAGGTACAGGAAGGCGGTCCGGGCTTGTCCCGGCCCGACGCAGATAACATGGGCTTGAGCAGCTGTGAGTAAGGGATAGGATTAGCAAAGGCAGGTGGGGGTGGGGGAAAAAAGGGGAGTCAGGTAACCAATAGCAGCATCAGCAATTTGAATGCTGTTATGCAATTGGTCAGTAGTTAAACAATAGGCTGGAGCAGAGCTTAGAACGGCAGTTGGGAATTCAACAGCAAGCAGAGGGCAGGTTTTTGCTTTGCTGCGCTGGGGATTTTCCAACTGCCATTTGTGCGGTTTCGCTGCCTTTTAGTTAGTTATTTAGCAAAATGTAGAGAGCCAAAAACAAACCGGAGGTGGCTGCAGCGGGTGGAATTTCACCCCGTTCCTCAGCGAGGTCGTCAGGGGTTGGCAGGTGATGGTCTCTACAGATCTGCAGGCCTCATTTGGTGAGTGGTTTCGTCTTCACTAACTGACGTTCCCCCCCCCCCATTCCCCTTTGCCCTGCTGCCCCGCCCCCCCACTGATTCAGGTGTAAGCGGCCCAGAACCTGCTGTCCCCCCCCCCCCCCCCCCCCCCCGGCAAAGCCCAGCCCTTATGGGACAGCCTCGTGTCAGAGTTCCTGCTGCTTACAGTTTCCACAACCTTGTTTTTTCTCCTCAGCCAGGCTCCTGCAACATTTTGTGAGGGAGGCAGTCAGCGCTGAGGTCACTGGGAAATAATTATTGGTTTCGGGTTACAGAGTGATTTACATTTAAATGTGAATCCGATAAAGGCTAAGAAACATAAGGAGCGTGCCTGCTCTAGTGGCAGTGGAGCCCCCTTTCTCTAGTCGGTGACTGCCTGCTATGTCTCCTGTTATGACGGGATATTCTTTTAAGGGCAGTGTTTTACGGGAGCTGCTGGAACGGGCAAGCAGTGGAGTAAGGGGCGAATTAGTGGATTCTTCCCAGAGCAAGTTCCCAGCAGGGGATGGTGAATGTGGTGGCAGACTTCCCAGTCGGCCAGTTGCCCCCTCGGTGCCCGTCGGTGCTAGGCCAAGGCTACAGCTGCATTTATTGTCAATATTTTAGGTCTCATGGCTAACGCAGGTGTGGTGGGTGAGGGGAAAGGTGCGGAAGGTATAGGAGGTTGGCCCTCAGATTTAGGAGCATCTTTAGGCAATCAGATTTATCCTCAGGATGTTGGAATAAAAGGGCGGCCCCTTGTGGGCAAGCAAAACGGGGCCCCTTTACAAAAGATCCCTTTACATTCAGGGGCGCTAAAGGGGGATTTGGTGGCAGGGGAGGGGGAGGATTGTTGCGGATACAGGTGGTTTTGCAGATGAAGCCGATGATTCGGTGCCTGGACCTTCCAGTCGTGAGGCCTGGAGGGAGTTGGATACGGCAGCGCATGCCTTTACTGCTCAGGGCGATCAGGAAGGAATGAAGAGGAATGTTGCGGACGACAGGAGTGGCTTGGCATCGAGAATACAAGGCAGCAGTGTTTGGGAGCTGAGCAAGGTAAGACTTCCAAAGATAGTGCTCGGGAGAGTAAGAAAGATAATAAGAGGAGAAAGAGGGCTCATTCTAGTAGTAGTTTAAGCTCTTCTTCATTTTCCTCGAGCACTAGCGACACGGGGCCAGGTCAGCATACGGCTTTATCTGTAGGGCCATAGTATGATATGGGTCCTCCGGCTTTAGCTTCTTTAATGGAGCTTTGGGAGGAGGTCCTATCCGGTTAGTTGCAAGGCTTAAAAAAATAAATAAATTCTGTTAATATTTTGATTGTAGAGGGAAGAAAAGGGGGAGGAAAACATCTCGAAGTCTAACAGGCAGAATAAGAAAGGTAGTGCGGGCCCAAAAATGTCTAAGAATATAGTCAATTGGGTAAAGGGGTTTTTTGTGTTTAGTAAGTGTTGGTAGTCATTTTGATCCTACTCAGTACGGAGCACGTCTGTCCTCCGCTAATAGTATTCTAGGAGCCTTTAAGGATTATGAGGGTTGGGCATGGCCCAATTATGCTGAAAAGTTCTGGGATAAAATGGCTGGGAACAAATTTATGTCATGGGATTCTCAGGACATTCATTTATGGTTAACTCAGATGACCAACAATGGAACCAATTTAGTAAAGTGGGACAGGGAGTGCTGGCTTTAGTCCTAGTTCCGGTACTTTATCCTCCAGTATTGGTAAGAATACTTCCTTTTGTGGTCCTGGAACTGTTCGCAAAATCGAGTCTGGTACGAACAGTAAGGGACGCAAATCTGACATCTGTTGGAGGTTTTATAAGCTCACTTGCCTGTTCCCCGAAGGTAACTCCAGGTACGCATGTGCCACTTGCGGGGGGGTTGGGGCGCATTCGGCTGTCAAAGGTTAGCAAGGTCAAGGTGCTAATGTTATCAAAAGCGCTAACTGAATCTCCATGGTAGAGCAAGGCTGACTCTCCCATAGTTTATTGCAGCTTTAGTGGAAGGTTCGAAATCGTATCCCAACAGAGATGCTGTTGCTATGTTGTCTGGGGATTTAGATGCGACTTCCATATCCGTTAAGAAGGTCCCGGGATAGGGAGAGGGCTGAGAATTCTAAATCTGTTTATCGGATGGCTGAGGGCGCACGAGATAAAATACAGGTGGAACTTCAGTGTGGAAGAGTAGCCGGGTCATTTCCTTGTAAACATTTTGAGCATAGGCACTTCTCACCATTAGCAGTGATTAAAAAAAAAAAAAAAAAAAAAAAACGCCGGGAAAATTTAAGTTAATTTTTCATTTGTCACACCCTGAGAGATCTTCAGTTAATGATTTCATCCCTAAACAAGTGAGTCGCAGTCAAGTATGCATCATTCGATTAAGCCATAGACTTGGTCCGTAAGGCGGGTCCTGGGGGTCTTGGTTAGCCAAAGCTGATATTGAATCAGCTTTTCGGTTATTATTAATTGGTGTATTTTAGGGGCAAGCGGTGTGCAGCGCAGTGGCCAGGGCTATGGGTTTCAGATGTTTTAGTATTGAATATAACTTTCTTGGAGCTTTTTCCTATCATCGTTGCCTTAACTATCAGCTCGATCCAGTAAAGTCCGTGGGAGAGCGGACTAACGCCCGCTCTCCCGGCGCGCGCACCGGCCCCTCGCCGGTGCGCGCGATCCAGTATTTAAATTAGGCGACGCGGTGCAAACGAGGAAAAAGAGGCGCTAGGGACACTAGCGCGTCCCTAGCGCCTCCTTTTGGCCTGGAGCGGCGGCTGTCAGCGGGTTTGACAGCCGACGCTCAATTTTGCCGGCGTCGGTTCTCGAGCCCGCTGACAGCCACGGGCTCGGAAACCGGACGCCGGCAAAATTGAGCGTCCGGTTTTCGGCCCGACAGCCGCGGGCCGAATTCAAAATTTTTTTATTTTTTTTTTTACTTTTTTTTTACTTTTGGGGACCTCCAACTTAATATCGCTATGATATTAAGTCGGAGGGTGCACAGAAAAGCAGTTTTTACTGCTTTTCTGTGCACTTCCCTGGCGCCGGAAGAAATTAGCGCCGACCTTTGGGCGGCGCTAATTTCTTAGAGTAAAATGTGCGGCTTGGCTGCACATTTTACTTACTGGATCGCTCAGGAATACCTAATAGGGCCATCAACATGCATTTGCATGTTGAGGGCGCTATTAGGTGCCGCGGGTGGGCCGCGTGTTTTCCTCCCCTTACTGAATAAGGGGTAAGGGAAAACACGCGTCCAGAGCAGGGTGACAGTGCGCTCCGACGGAGCACACTTTACTGGATCGACCTGTATATGGGGCAAGGAGTGGTCTAACAAGAAAGTAGTTTGGTGGTGTGACAATATGTGCGTGGTCCAAGTAGTTCATAAGCAAGCAGCAAAGTGTCTGAGAGTTTTGCTTTGTTGAGAGTAATGATTATATTATGTTTAAAATTGCATGTAACATGACGTGTCCCGGGGAATTTGAATATGATTGCTGATGCTCTTTCGCGTTTTAAATGGGATGTCTTTGGGCCGAAGCTCCTCACGCCAGTGGGTTGGGAGAGAGCATGCCGGAACACCTTTGGCATCTTTGCACGTAGTAACGCGGAATTTGATCAGACAATCCCTGGCTCCTGCTATATGGAGCTCATACTTAGCAATGGGGGAGAAGATGAAAGAGCGGTGGTGTTGTTAAAGCGTATGGTTATATGTATTTGTTGCATTGGTGGCGGTAAGCCCGAGCCAAAATATTGTTGATTTATTGTATTGTTAAAAGGTATGCAAAAGGAGGGGGGGTGAGTCTTGTGCAGTGCGAGGGGGCTGCTGCACGGGATGGCCAATGAGCAAAAAGGGGGCCGATGCTCAGAGGCGATATCCCTGACCCACGCTCGGACGAGGTAGGGTTATAGGTCTAGAGGATACAGGTGGAGCTCTACCACTGGGATGCGGTGGGGGGCCGGTTAAGAAGGATGTTACAAGGGGGGGGGGGGGGTCATGTTTTAGCTTGTTATAAAGTTATGGGGCTCGGGTCTGGTGTAAATAAACTCCGGCCTTTATTTGACCAAATAAAGGTGTTTGTCATTTTTCAGTGAAGCAAGGAAAAAGGGGAATGTGTTTGGGGAGGGGGGGGTAAATGGAAAGCGAATCTTGCCTCTACCAGTTATTGGTTTGGGGTTGGAAGTGGGGCGCTATTCGGCACCTTCATTTAGGAGGGGCACAGCAACTACAGCCGCGGAATTGGGGTGGTCGGCCCGGAGAATTCAAGCGCTGGGACAATGGAAGTCGGAGGTTTATCGTAGTTATGTAAGAAAATAGCTTTTCTTGGAAGATGAGAAGACGATGTTCTGCATGAAAATAATTGAAAAAATTTGTTTTGCAGACATAAAAAGGGGGAGTGGATCCGTGAATGAGCTTGGTCGTGGGCCATTCTTTTGCATCGGGCTCTGCGAAGAGCGGAGGAGAGGCCTTATGGTGAACCCCCGGATCTGAATCATACAGAATGGATTGTTCGCTGGTTTGGCAATGGGGGAATGCGTCGGGGGAATCTGCTTATCTTTCTCCAGAATAGAATGCTAAGATGGGGAATCCCGGAGATTGTTATCGATTATCTGGGGGGTAATGATTTTGGTAACTTCACACGTCGCGAATTAGCAGCGATCATACGCAAAGATTTGGCTACCATACTAAATTACCTGCATAATACTAAAATTGGCGGGTCTAATATTATAGTTCGTATCACACACTACACGGAGCCTTTATGGCGAAAGGGTTTTGGAAAATGAATTGAATAGGCAAGTTGGTAAATGGGTAGTTCAACACGGTGGTTTTTTGGGTTCGCCACTCAGGGTCATGGGTAACCTTAGGTGGTTTTTTCTTCGGAGATGGGGTGCATCTTTCTGACGTGGGCATTGATTTATTTAATAATGCTTTGGAGAAAGTTTTCAAGCAGCAGCTTTTAGGTTAAGTGGCCACAGTGGGGGAACAAAGGCAAATATTTTGCCTTTGTTTGTGGCGGAAAAACCCGAGCCATATGTTTAATGTATTATTTGGAATTGTAAAGGACATTGGAGGGGGGGGGGGGGGGGGGAAATGCTCGTGTAGTTTGGGGCTGCTACACGGGAAGGCCTAAAGAGCAAGAGGGGGCCGATGCTCAGGCCGCATGCTTACCCTCGCTGGTGCCATGGCGGGGTGAGTGATGGGGGGGTGCCTAAAGTCGGCGGGGGGGGAAATGCTCGTGTAGTTTGGGGCTGCTACACGGGAAGGCCTAAAGAGCAAGAGGGGGCCGATGCTCAGGCCGCAGGCTTACCCTCGCTGGTGCCATGGCGGGGTGAGTGATGGGGGGGGGGGTACCTAAAGTCGGCTTACCATTGAGACGCGGTGGTAAGCGAAAGAGGGGCATGGGGGCGGTGGAGGTTAGGGGGAATTAACTTTGGAATTTTGTATAATTTGCTGGCTCGGGTTATGTTTTAATAAACTGCGGCCATTATTTAATGCCACATTGTTGTTATGCGCATTTTGTTCAGGGAGAGAGGGGCAAGTATGTGTATGTATGCACGAACAGCTAGTATCAAGTCCCTATGTTATTAGAGGTAGGGCGGGGTGGGGGGAGCACATTTGCAGCCTGGAAGCGAGAGCAACAGGCTGATCTCAGCACGGCTGTGCTGTAACAGGCTGACCTCAGCACGGCTGTGCTACAACAGTTTTGCTTTTACTTTCACTTTGCCTCCAGCACGGCTGTGCTGTAAGAGGAGCAGATCAGCTAAAGGAGCAGGAACGATTTCTTTGATTACATCATTGGGTAAAGTACAAAGATTTTGTGGCTTATAGGCAAAATGTTGAGAATATTAATGGTAATTTTGTGTTGCTAAGGTCTGGAAGGTATGCTCACCCCCTCCCCCCTTTTGCATTGAACTGGATCTGCATTACCAGTACTTTATTTAATGAAAAGGCTTTGAATGCATGGCTGCTTCTGCCTGGAATGTTATTTTATTTAAGGAAATGCCTTAGCACATGGCTGGTTATATATATTTTAACTAATATATATTTAGTGAAACGCCATGGGCACATGGCCACACTTTACCTGTTATTATATATATATTTTATGAACTCATGGCTGGCTTTCAGCACAATGCTTGCTCTGCATGTTGCTGTATTTATTGAAAGGGCAGCGAGTGCAGGGCTGGTTATCTTTCACTTGTAGCCTCTTAAGAAACGCCATTGAAGGGGTCTACACATGGTGAATGCATAGGTGGTTAGAGCACATGGCTGGCAGTAGCAGGCTTGGTAGCTCAGTGGTTAGAGCACTGATCTTGTAGGCTTGCTTTACTTTAAAATCGACGTTGATTTCTTCTTAAATTATGCTTAGTAGGTTATTGTCTTTCATTTCATTAATATTACATAGTAATTACGCAGAGTAGGCTGTAATTGTTTCTTGTATTAAATTTCCTCTTATATGGGCCATGTATGGTTAATTTGATATGCCGATGCTGCAAAATTACTTGTATTTTTCCTGAAATAATGTACCTGATTTTGTTGGTCAAAATTCTATAAATAAATAATAATAAAAAAAAAAAAAAAATCGTTTTCTATGTATTGCTTTACCCCTCGCTCTCTAAATTGCTAGGAAATGGGCAGGCTTCATGTCTACCATGCTACCTCAACAACCTGTGGATGTGCTTTGTTATACCTAAGTAATCTGACAATTAAAAAGTAGCCAGCATCCCGTAGTTGGGAATTCTGATGATATGTCTATGGGACAGCGGTATGGCATTTGAGTGCTCAGCCAGGTTAACAGGATGTTTTTTATATTAATCCTAAAGGTGATATTTAGTATTCGGTTACCATTTAAAGGGACAGCTGTCCCATGTGCACGTTTATACTGAATTATAAGGGGTACAGGACCCTCAGCTTGATAGATATGATTTAGGCTGTGCTATGCAGCTCTATACAAAGTAAATTAAAATATTAATGAAAGGTCGGCTTACATCTTAGCATGGTATTGTGGTTCTTATGGGAAGGGCTTGCCAGCAGAGGTCAGCACATGGCAGTGGCCATTTTGGGAGGTCAGCACATGGCAGCAGCCATTTTGGGAGGTCAGCACATGGCAGCGGCCATTTTGGAGGTCAGCACATGGACTTTCAGGATTTTCTTTTACTATTACTTTTCTTTTACTCCCCAGGCCCCCCCCCCCCAATCGCCGGCACTCCCGCCTCCCCACAGAGTCCGGCCGCCCCTCGCCCCCCCCCCCCACCTTCCTCAGCTGCCCCCACCCCCATCCTATTCCCGTCCAGCCCCCCCAAACTTGCCGGGCCCAAACGTGCCCCCCCCCCCCGGCTCCTTGCACCCCTCCCACCGCCCCCCCGTACCCCGGCTGCCCCCTCCCCCACCCACCCCCCTTAGCAGGTGTGCGCACACCCACGTTTGGCTACCTATTCATATGCCCCCCCCCCCCCCCCCAAAACTGTGCGGGATCTAACCATTTAATATGTCTACACAGCATGGCTACCACTCAGTTTGCTATGGCTTCTGCCCCGTCCGCACTTATGCCGGACCAGGCTCAGGCTCCAGCCAAGCGAGCACGTCGGAAGCCAAGCAAATTGCAGGAAAACTTTGCGGCAACGCCAGAAGTCGAAAAACGTAAGACCAAGACACAGAGGAATAAGAAGAGGAAATCCGCAAGCACACGACAACCGCGTAGCATCAGCCATTTGGGCTGCTATGTACCGGAGCAGCCCCCTCCACGGGGCATGACCCCTGTAGCACCGACCCCTGCAGCACCGCCACGAGATAACTTCGGCAATGTTACCGAACGACAGCTGCGTCAGCTCATGGACCAAACCTTGTCAGCGGCTGCTATCCATGGCACGGACAGGGTGAAGGCAATGCTGGATGCCTTAACGCATACCTTAACGCATACGCATACCTTAACGCATACCTTAACGCATACGCATTTTTAAAAAAGCTTTCCCAGATCTGGATTAAATTCCCCACTCATCATCAGCATAAACACAAAAGTTAGGAACTGTAAAAAAAAAAAAAAAAAAACCCACTAACTTCACACGCAGTCACAGCAACATTTTATTATACTTCACAACAATATCATATCTGATCATTTTGCTACACATCTATATTTTATATTTTATAATATTATACTTATTTATTAATTGATACAGCTGGTTAAAATGCTAATAGTCGTTCTACAATTCCTCCCCTTTCATTTCCAAGTTATTCGTCCATGTTTTTTGTAACTTTCTCACATCCAAAATATTGTTTTAATTTTTGTTAAGTTTCATACTATATTTGTTGTTGTATTGGGAAATGTTCTCTACTTTGTTACTCTCTGCCTTTACCCACATTGTTAATTGTAAACCGGGTTGATGTGATTCCTATCATGAAACTCGGTATATCAAAAATAATAAATAAATAAATAAATAAATACCACTAGCCCATCCCCTGGCTCAGTGCCCATCGGTCCACAGCACGGTGCAGCGGGCAGCTCCAACAGTTCAGCTGGCAACATCCAGCCACCAGCACGTCAACAGACAGCTCATGGACAACACGGGCAACCGCAAGAAGGACAGAACTGTGAGTACCCTGATTTAAACCGGGGCCAGGGTAATGCGCAGGTACCCCCAACACAGCCCAGTTACCCACCACCAAGGAATGGCAGCGAAGTGTGGCTGGGGCCACAAAGCGCTCCTACTGACAATTTCACTGCTATGAAAGCTATTTTCGATAACTGGCATGGGCAGGGTAATGCTAACACTAGCCCAACACAGGAAACAGGGCAGTCAGGACGACCCATTGGGGGATATTTTACTTGTGACACCAACCCCAGCCACAGCTACAGCTGTTGGAACACCAACCACAGCTACAGCGGTTGGAACAACGGTGGGTCAGCTGGGGACCAATGGGCACAATACCACTGGTAGCTCAGCCACGAATGGCAATAACGCTGCACAATACACATGTACAGTGGGCTCACTAACCGCGCATGTGTCAGAGGCGTTAAAAGAGAAAATATGGCGCAGCGAATATGTAGATATATTCGAGCTGCTCAGGAAAGAAGGGGAGGGTTCCGATCCCAAATGCCACGAAGCGTGCAAACTCTCAGCTAGGGAGAAACCCTGCATCGCTAAGACGCTAGCTAATTGGTCAGCAGGATTCAGAATTCTGTCATCCATCATAGGTCAAAAATTTCCTGAAAAATGTTGCTCCTTAATTGCTTACCAGGACGTCATTTGTGGTGCTTATCGCACGTATGGCGGTACGGCTTGGTTGGAGTATGATGAGCAGTTCAGAAGGAATATGGCTGTGAACCCAGGTTTAGAATGGGATCGCAAGGATATTGACCTCTGGCTCTCAAAAATCACACCGTACCGACCGGTGCAGGAGGTTGTCCCTGGCTTCGCTGGCAATGCATACCAGCCGAGTACATGGTTAACTCCTCGCCAACATACTTTTACGGGAAGATTTCCATTTCGGCAAGGTCAGCCCTTTCGTCAAGGGCAAAGGTGGGGGCAAGCCACTAGATTTAGGGGCGGGGGGACTCCCATCTGTAGGCTGTTCAACTCTGGTTTTTGCAGATTCGCTGCTGCCTGCAAATTCAGACACGCCTGCATGGGATGCGGTGCAGGCCACCCTCAAACAAAATGCTCAAGGGGAGGAACCATCCCCCACACAGAGCAACAATAAATTCATTAGAGCACCTACCCCCATTAAGATACATAGCTTGCAGGTCTGTTTAAAGGGTTATCAGCCCAAGGAGGTCAGATGGCTATACGAAGGGTTTTCCCAAGGTTTTCACATACCTTTCATGGGGCCAGAAACCGCCACAGAGGCTAAGAATCTGTTATCTGCGAGGAATAATGAAGAGGTCATTGCACTAAAGATCAAAAAAGAAAGCGACATGGGTAGGGTGGAAGGCCCATTCAATGACAAACCTCTACCTCATTTTAGGATTTCCCCTCTTGGGGTGGTTCCCAAAAAAGAGCCAGGGGAATTCCGAATGATTCACCATTTATCCTTCCCAGAGGGTGGGTCAGTGAATGATTACTTGGACCCCGAAGCATGCTCGGTCGCCTACGCCTCATTCGACCAGGCATTAGACATGGTGAGGCATTGGGGGCAAGGGGCATGGTTGGCAAAAGCCGACATTGAATCAGCCTTCCGCTTGCTTCCAATACATCCAAGCTGCTTCCATCTGTTGGGGTTTCAATTCCGAGGTAAATATTACTTCGATAAATGCCTCCCGATGGGCTGCTCTATATCTTGCGCCTACTTTGAGAGGTTTAGCACATTTGTGCAATGGGTTGTAGAGCAGGACATCGGGAAAGGGAAAATCATACACTATTTGGATGATTTTCTGTTTACCGGCCATAGGGACACACAGGCCTGTGCGCAAGCCCTCGAAGCATTCACCCGGAAAGCTGACGAATTAGGTATTCCGCTAGCTAAGCACAAATCAGAAGGACCGTCACAAAAATTGTCACTTCTCGGTATCGAAATTGATACTCTGCAAATGGTCACACGCCTACCGCCCGCAAAACTAGAAGCGTTACGCGCCAACATATCTACTACCGAACAATCACGCAAAATCACGCTAAAACAAATGCAGTCACTCGTTGGTCACCTCAATTTCGCTTGCAAGATCATGCCCATGGGTCGCCCCTTCATTAGAAGATTGTCCCAAGCCACAGCAGGTATTTGCAGGAGCCATCATTTCATTAGAATCACCAAGGAGCTCAGGGAGGACCTCATAGTATGGAAGACATTCCTAGGGGAATATAATGGGCAGACAGTTTGCAGGGACCCAATCATGACCAATAGGGAGCTGCAGCTCTACACCGACGCAGCGGGGAGCGCTGGATTTGGGGCCTATCTGGCTGGGAAATGGTGCGCAGAACGATGGCCAGTACAGTGGGAAGCCATGGGTTTACTCAGAGACATCACTTTTCTCGAATTGTTCCCCATTGTTGCAGCAATACACATGTGGAAAGCATGTTTCCACATCAGAAGAGTGGTTTTTTGGTCAGACAACATGGCGGTTGTACAGGCGATAAATTCTCTCACCGCGCACTCCCCTAGGGTCATTAGGCTATTGCGGGATTTAGTACTGCTCTGCCTGCGCATTAATCTGGTCTTTAAGGCTAAGTACGTTCCGGGGGAAGCTAACTGCATCGCTGATGCATTGTCTCGTTGTCAGTGGTCTCGTTTCAGATTCCTGGCCCCGGAAGCAGAGCATCAACCTTATGACAGAGAGAAATGTAACAGAGTTCTTGCTCTACCTCAAGAACTCGGGGGTATCAAGAGCACAGGCAGGGCAACATGTAGCTGCTATTGTTTTCGTCTCCAAACTATGGGGTATAGGCACAATTAGCAACTCCTTTCTCATAAAAAAGATATTAGAGGGTTGGCGGAGACAAGAACCAGTTAGAAGGGACGCCAGAAAGCCTATCACACCAATGCTGCTACAAGCACTGGTAAAGGAGCTCCCCAGCCTAGTTTGGGACAATTATGAGGTAAAGCTATGGACCGTGGCTTTTTCACTAATGTTCTTTGGTGCATTTAGAAACAGCGAGCTTATCCCGAGGGCAAAGGTGACCACCAGGGCATCGGATGGGGGTCTCCTGATAGAAAACATAAGGCTGGTTAAGGAGACAGTACAGATCTTTCTCAGGCGAGCAAAAACTGATCAACAGGCAGTAGGTCGCTGGATTACATTATACCCGGCTCATACGGGGGAGATATGCCCCGTAAGGGCTACAACAGAATACCTCAAAGTACGCCCGCTGGGGGGAGGGCCCTTTCTAAAACACAAAGATGGCAACGCGCTATCGCGTTACCAGTTTATCAGTATACTACGCAAAGGCTTGGAAAAGATAGGGGAAGACGCGGGAGCTTATCACACACATTCATTCCGAATAGGCGCAGCATCCTTCGCCAGCAGCAGCGGTTTAAGCGAAGATCAAATTAAGGCGCTAGGGCGGTGGAAATCCGGTAAATTCAAAACATACATACGACCCAATAACCAGACAGCCCAATGAAGTTTCACTGGGAAACATAAAAAGCATATATTTACCGTCCTGTTACACATAACCGTTTTATTTTGTCCATCATAGACTCGTCAGCGGGGAGCGCGAAAGTGATATGGATCATGGGGCACTCGTACATTTATTGGGCGCACATTAGAACCAAGAAAAAGACCTCCAGCGAGCAGATGGGCATACCGCGTAGCAAGGCCAGCTTATTCTGGCTCGGCAAACGAGGGATGAGGTGGGTCCAACTAATGCCTTGCATCCTCCAATACGCCAGGCAACTACCACAGCCTGATATTATCATCTGTCATTTGGACGGTAACGATTTGGTCGCAGTCAAAAACATTGACTTAATAATCACGATCAAGAAGGACTTGACTGCAATTAAGGCTATATGGCCAGCCGTGGTATTGGTATGGTCCCACATTATCCCCCGATTGGTATGGAGGGACGCGAGGTCGCACAAATCCATCGAAACAAGCAGGCGCAAATTAAATAAAGAAGTGGGGACATGGTTGAGAGCTATAGGGGGATATGTCATCAAGCATGATGATATTTCGCTCTCATGTTCAGGCATGTATAGGCCGGATGGGGTTCACTTATCAGACGCTGGGGTAGATATCTTCATCCTCGCCCTGCAAACGGCCACAGCAGCTTTAGTTAATTAGTGGGGGTAGAAAACAAATAAGGTTTTACTGTTTCCTACTTTGGCGGGTGCCCTCACCGGAGCATAAGGGGATGTATCGCTGCATAGAGGGGAAGTTTTTGGTGTTGGGGGAGGGGGAAGGGGAGGAGCACAGCACCAAGGACTTTGCATAGGGGGAAAGCGGGGGCATGGATATAACTAAGCATGGCGGAGACCGAGATAATGGCCGGTCTGGGGGTGGCCCAATGAAGGCCTGGCATAAGCAATAATCGCGGCCCGCAAGGCCAGGGGTGGGAGGAGGCGGCAGAATACTGCACGGAGCGGCAGTAGCCACGGAGGCGTTCACGGAGCGGGATGCCAGTGGCGGGTGTTCCCCTTCACGGAGCGGAAGGCGGGATTGGCATTCACGGAGCGGGGTGCCAATGGTATACCACCTTCACGGAGCGGAAGGATGGAGGGCTGCCGTCTCCAAAAAAGCATTGGGGTGGGAAGAACAAGGAAGGTACCGGTGAGGGCGTGGCATTTAGCTAATGCCAATTGTTTAAGCTGCTGCAATATAAAGTAATAAGGTTATAATGTTAAATTTTGGCTGTGGCCGTTTCTTCCATTTAATAAAAGTTATCTTGGTTCACCTACTCTGTTGTCGCGTGGTCAAGGGTGGGAGGGGCGGTCGTCCGTGAGCTACGGCGTGCCAGAGTTATTCCCCCATCTTTCAGCTCTCTTTCTTCTCTTACATTTATTTCCTAACCAGCTAATTCCTTCAAGTCACCCAGTTCCCACTGTCCCCCTTTCCCAGTCCTCTGTTAGGTTCCTGCTCTGTGGCCATTCTCCAACCCAAACCCCCATCACCCTTCAATCCCGTGCCTGTTTTTCTTCCTCCTTAATCCCCAGAGCCCTGTGCTCCCCCACTCAATTTCCCACTACCCCCCTTCTGTTTCTGGGTCTTTTAAAAACAGAATTGGGCCTTGCTGATGTGACATCACCATACCTTTAAAAATAGCATTGGTTAGATGGCATAGAGACTGGGGGAGAATATTGAAAGGGGCCCCTGCTAGTTTTAGAGTTGCCAAGTTATCCAGTTCCAGGAGAGACTTTTTATCTAGTTCTGGTTTTGAACTCGCATCCCAAAGTAGTGTAATATTTGTAGTCCCTAATTCTACCCATTGCAATCAATGCCTTCCTGGAACTGGTTAATTTGGCAATTCTGCAGCAGGGTGGCCTAGGTCAAGTGATACCAAACAATGGCATGTCCTTTGCCCACCTCCCTACATTTAAAACCAGTGTCAGGACTGTTAATCAGCTCTTCTGAGCATGGTGCGTGCAGCCTGTGGTTTTACTCCACTTCCCAGTATGAATGAACTAATGAGGGAGGTGGAGAGAAACTGCAGGCCACAGTGAGCTCAAAAGAGCAGCTTCATACTTCTGCAGCCATGATGCTGGTTTTATGTGCAATGAGGTGGTTAAAGAAGGAAATGCTGTGGCATGGCTGACTTTCTGCACTCTTTTCTAGTCTCTGAATTGCCTGAACAGTGCTATTTTTAAAAGCCACTGCCAGGGGCTGTGGGACCCTGATGTAACTGCCCTCCATGTTCATCCAGTACCTCATTCACAAATATTGGGGGGTGGGGGTGGAGAGAGGCAAGCCAAAGTAACAGTTCACACAGCACTGCCTCTGCCTTTAAACTAGCTATAAAAGACACTACAAGAAAAAAATCCCATGGGCTTTGTATACAATAAATAAACCCCTGGCCAGTTCAACCAGCCTGTAAAACTACCATTAAAATTATTTGACAGCATAATTAAACTCATTTTTCTATATTGTAATGAGCCTAGAGGGAAGAAATCTCAGTAGAAACCTTGCACCTCCAGCTTTGTAACATTCTGCATCCATAGAAATTTCCCCAACAGTGGGGTGCAGAGCAGAGCTAGGATATTTCTACTTGAAACTCACCATACAAAACTATATATTAAAATTCTCGTCACCTCAGTAACTGCAACACATCTACCAGACACTTTGCGAAGTTACAAAACCCTGTAAAGACGCACTCAGAAGCTAAATAGCAAATATACCATACCATAATAGTAGTAACTCCTAGGCCTTTGAACAGCAATAACCCTACCAGTGAAACCGCAGTACTGCAAATAACACTACCACACCTCTCATTGGGAAAACAGAATAAATTAGACGATTAGAAATCACTACACAAAAACTACATGCAGTGGAATCCCTTTCCTTTGTCACCCACACAAAAGACCCTTACCTAATACAAAATAAGACTGTTTCCCAACCCTCTCCTGAAGGCACATCCAACCAGTGTGGTTTTTGGGATATTTGAAAGGAGTACATATGAGATATTTACATACATTGGAGATCCAGTGCATGCAAACTTATCTCATGCATATTCATTGCAGTGATCCTGAAAACCTAACTGGTGAGGTTTGCCTCCAGGAGAGGGGTGGGAAACACTGAAATAAGGGGCCACAGACTAGAAATGGAAACCCTGATCAACCAGAGTCTGCATGCAGCGGAACACCAGAGAAAGAGAAACATAAATGTTTTTCCTCCTGTACTGATCAAAATGCAACATATAAGAAAATGCATATTCCCTAAAAAGTGAAGATTGAAACCTTTTATTCTCCCTTTTTTATTTTTGTAATCAAGGTAGTCCAGATCTCTCTCTCTCACTTTCCTCTTGTTGGTTTACAAAGGCCTTTTCATTTTGTATTTCTTCTCTTTGCTTCTTTCCCTATATCTGTCTCTGACATTGATCTTTCCCTTTCATCTGTTTTCTCCATTTCTCTCTTCCCTTCTCTATCGTAGCTAGATTTCACTTTTCCTCCTCCTTCCCTCTCTTTCAGCCTCTAGTCCTTAATCTCTCTTTTCACCTCTTACCTACCTAGAACTCTCATCTCCTCCTAAGTCCTCCCATTCCCCTTTCTCTCCCTCCCCAGCCTTCTGTTCTCCTCTTTCACCCCACTCTCTACCCAGTCCCTTGGGCCATGAGCTGAGTCTGTGCGGATAGACCTGGAAAGCAAGCAGCATGGAGCGCTACTACTTCTGCCTGCTGTGCTAACTGCCCCACAATGGAGCCTGGATTTTGGGAGGCATTTGCCTCCCTTGACCAGTGGAACGTTTTTGTTTTTTTTTTTTACTGTATCAGCTGGGACTCAGAGCACAGATTATCAGACTCTGGGCACAGGCCCCATGTGCCTGGAGCTAGTTATGCGCTTGGATGCGTGCTGGGGTGGACTAGTGCTCTGTTCTTGAGCTCACAGTGACAGAATGAACACATCCCTGTAACTGATGGACTGGTGGCCTGTAGTTGCCATGGGAGTGTGAAGCCTTAACATGGCATTATAGCTTTGTGAGTCCAAAGACACTGAAGATTAGGGGGGGAGGGGTGCTAGTGCTGAATTGGCCACCTCTTTGTCCTCCCCATTCCTGCCAGTATGAGTAATGGAAGACAGTGGAGGGAGTTGGGCTAAAGACACAAAGGTAGGCGGTGGGATAGGGAAATCACAAAAATAGTAGAGAGGCTGTATATATCTAGTAGCACTATCAAAATAAATAGATACTAGTATAGGATAGGAAAGGACATAGGGTGTGAGAAGGTTATAAAAGGAGGAGAGGAATCAAGGTAAGAAGTGGGGAAGGCAGAGGAAGTATTACCAATGCTTGTGAGGGGAATTAGCTGTAAGGGTGGTAACTGGCAAAATATCCAATTACACTTGAAAATAAATCTTGGACACCAGAAGGTTAAGGACTACAAATATTACTAATTACAGCACAAATCAGATTATAGCTGATGATTATACAGAAATTTAGATATTTTTGCATTCGCTAGGGATTGTTAGGGAGAATATGTAAACAGAAAGCAAGGCTCTGCTGCTTATAATCCTTGCAAGCAATACAGAAAGATTTACTGACAGTTGGCTAATCTCGTTCTCATAGATCAAAATGGTAGGGAGGTCAGATGATTAGCCTGCATCCATTTTAGTTTCATGATGGTGATGTTGGCAGTTTCTCCATTGACAAGCAGGCATAAATCAGCCATTGCATGTGGGTGACATCATCTGACAGTGCTGACATGAACTTTACTGAGTCAGAGCTCCGTAAAGTGGCTGTTTCATGAGCACCTCAGTCTTTTTTCATCTGAGCTACTGCATGGACATGTTCCCAGTCTTCTCTCAAAAGATTTTTTTGGCCTTTTTACTTTGGATTAGTTTTTTCCTGTCTTATTGCAATTTTTCTCCTGCTGCTGCTGCTTCGGCAGCTCCTCAACAGAATTTTTTAGTTCTAAAAAAAAAAAGAAAGAGAGAGAAATCCAGGGCCAAGAAATCTGCGATCAGCTGGTTTAAGGCAAGCATTTGTGGGTGCCGGATGGCCATTAGAAACATCCATTCAATCTGCTATTACTGTCGACTGGGATTGTGACGCTGCCAGCTGTTAGTTGTGGTCCTATGTCTCTGAAGGTGTAGCAGTACCATGTGTGGAAGATAGAGGCACTGCAGAAGACGCAGTTGAGTAAGAGCCCGAGACGGAGTGAGGTTGGACAGTGGAGCTGCTCTTCCTCTCAGAGTAAGTCATCTTGAATTCCTGATGTCACATGAAGTCAAGGTGTAATTCTGCTCTGCCTCTTTCCCACATGAAAGGAAAGACTGCCCCCCCCCCCCCCCCCAAACACACACACACACAAAACTCATGGTGCCGGGTCCAGATCCCACTACAAATCAGAGGTTGAGCAAGGCGCAGAAAACTGTGGTGCTGGATGAGGCACCCAGAAGGGTACTGAAATGATGCATAGGATTTCTGGGATAATCTCCCTCAAAGCTTAAGAAGCCAGCTTTCTTTTTGGACTTAACACCGACCAGGGCGCATTTGGTTTCACTGGAATAACTCGCATACCAGGATGCAGTCGGACCCCTCAGCCTGGTAGATCAAGGACCCTTTGATTTCATCAGAGGGGAGTGCTACAGTGTGTAAGCACAAGAGTCCCTCCACCATAAATCCTGTAGCTATGATGCCGGAAGAGACTTCTGGCGCTATCTATCAGACCTGGTGACGACCAGTGGGGGGGCATTGACTCAGCCAGAACAGAGCACATCAAAACTCTCTGCTTCAGTAGAAAAGCTTGGAGCTGCAGTAGCTTCAATTAGGCGCCACCGGTGTTGGCAGTGAAGATGAACCCATCTGGGTTTCTTGAAGGGTCTGACTCTCCAGAGAAAAGGGTTCCTCTGCTAGTGGGAGCTCAGCTGTTAGAGCTGGTGAAGAACTTTTTGCCCCTTAAAATGTGAAGACCAGAGAAGGAGATTGGAAACTCCTTTTCAAGATGGAGGAGTTTTTCCCCCACAGTGTGGGGGTACCCAGAGTCCTCCAGTGATTCATGCTTCACTTCTGATACTTTCAGTGGTTGGGAGTAAGTCCACATATTAAGGTGATTCACCCCCTCCAGGGAAGTCCCTTCACAGATCAAAAAGAAGAAGGATGTTTGTTCATTCTGGCTTCCTACCAGATGTGTTTCCCCCTCGGATCAATAGAGATTTCCTCTTTGATCTCTCTCATCTTTGGGTTCCTGGATCAGCATGCCCCATTGATGTTCTTTAGACCAGCATCCTCTGGCTTCTGTGATAGGGGGATAGTTCAGTCCTTCCTTTCGGAATGGGTGTGCAACACCAAGGAAAACTGGGTCCTGAGAATTATGAAATATAGCTACCGCTTGTGCTTTTCTTGTTTTCTCCAACAGAAGCTATGTCCTAAATTTAATTAAAGCAAGGTATTATAAACTAAGTATGATAAGGAGGTTAAAACCCCTCTCAGATCAAATGATTTTTGTCTTGTCTTGCAGACCCTAATTTTCTATGGAATAGATTATTGCAATTCTTTAATGTTTGGTCTTCCCAACAGCAGACCAAGATCGCTTCAACTTTTACAGAACTTGGCCAACCAAGTTTTTACTGGTCTCCTAAACATCATCAATTCACCCCTGCATTGAGCAAACTACACTGGTTACCCATACAGTTCATAGTTAAGTTCTAATACTAATACAAAATATTATTAATAACACAGATACAATACAGTTGGGATCTGCTCTGCATGTGCCTGCTGGTCAATGAATGTTAAGTTCAGCCATTAAAGTTGTTTTTTTTTTTTTTTAAAGAAACTCCTTCTTTTCCTTGATCACACTTGGCAGAAGTGACAGACTGAGCTATTTTTGTAGCAGCTCCAATCTTATGCAATACGATGCCTGAATATGCAGGAGACAAAGGCGTTTAAAAACGCCCTAAAGACATGGCTGTTTGAACAAGCTTTTGGAACAATAAATAATGAAACTGCAGCACATTAAAAGGATATGGAACAGAATGCAGACTGATGATTACTCGGTGATGTAGAATTTTCAGGCTGTATATGTAATTTGTTTGTATTGTGAGTATGTCTTGAACCTATAAACTGCCACAATTGTAAGAGTGAGCGATAAATAAATAGGCTTGATAGATTGTTCTTTCCTAGAAGTGTGGCAAGAGGTTCTGTTCCCAGTAAATCCTAATCTCCAGGAAGTCAAGTGGCTTGAGGCCTATTCTGGATTTACAGGAACTGAACAGACTTTTGATTTGGGAGAAGTTCAAGGTAAACTCCTCCAGATAGTTGTGCCATTCATTCAGCCGAAGGATTGGATGTACCCTCTGGATATGAAAGATGTTATATGTATATTCCCATTCACCCCGCCCACCGGAATTTCCTCAGGTTTGTGGTGAAGTACATGCAGTACCAGTACAAATTTGGCACAGCTGCAATGTTTCTGTTAATTGTGAACCGATGTGAGGTTACTAAACAAATGTCGGCATATAAAAACTGCAAATAAATAAAGTGCTCCCTTTTGGCCTCTCGATGATCCTGATAGTATTCACAAAATGTCTAGCAATTGTGACTGCACAGCTTCTTCTGCAGGGCTTAAAATTGGTTAGTGATGGGTCCATCTCTAGTAGTCCCACAAAGCAACCATCCAGCTTCTCGAGTCCCTGGGATTTCTGGTCAGTTTTTCCAAGTCCAGTTTGGTCCTAGCTCAAAGCTTGGATAGACTCGCTTTAGGAGAAAGTGTGTCATCCTGTTAAACAGCTGGAGTGTTGATGGATCTGTCCTTTCTGCAGCGATACTAGATGTCAGCAGGGGTCGGTTCTGGCTCTTCTCATATGGCTGTGGCAGTGCATGTAGTTTCTATCTCGTCTGCACTTTAAGAGTCCTTTAAAGCTAGTGGGATCACCTCTATCAGCCATTATCAATTCAAATCTCAGTTAACTCCCAAAATAAGGATATCCCTTCAGTGGTGGATGAATCTGGAGGTACTAACTGTCAGTCTTTTGCTACACTTCCCAGCGCATCAAGCTGCCCAAATTTACTAACTCCTTCACTAGGGGTGGAGAATGCACACCAGCACCGTGTGGACCCAAAGAACATGGTCTTTAGTGGAGAGTCACCTGTAAATCAACCTTCTGCAATTACAGACTATTAGTTATATCCTAAAGGCTTTCTCTCACCTATTCTCAGGAAAGAGAACAACCAGCTAGCCCTGTTCTATGTGAATAGACAAGGAGACACTGGCTGTCTGGATTTGGTTGTGGGTTGGTCATCACAATGTGTATCTCCTGGTGGCATATCTACTAAGACTCCAGGATACATTGGCATACCATCTCAGCTGAGTGCTGCAGTCATACAAGTGGCCTTTGGATCTAAGTGGTCGTGGATGACTTGTTCACTCATTGGGAACATGGGTGATTGACCTGTTCTTCCTGTTGTCCTCTGAGGCGGTTGACAAGCTCTCCTCCATGCATCTGAGTAACTGGATCAGTTTCTGATGCTTTCATGCTAGACTGGAATATCGGCCTACTTTATGAATTACTTATCTTATTTATTTAACAGCTTTTGTATACCGATGCACATTGGGAACATCTCATCGGTTCACATGGAACAAAAATTAGCAACAGGCTTTACAGAGAACAAAGAACTGTAGGAAATTAACAGAGGGAGGGGGAGAGGGCAGGGAGAGGGGCGGGGGGGGCGCAAGGTGGTATATTAAGCATAACATTCTTATGAGGAGAAACTATTTACAAAATTGTATGCAGATTATTTACAAATTATAAACAAATATTCAATTGCAAATGAGTTGAGATAAGTAGCATTGTCATGGGCAACAAGAGGTTATGCTGACAAATTGTACTTTGATTTGGATTATCAAACCCTCTCATTGCCAGGATTGTCCGGAAGATCCTTTAGGTCAAGGAAAAAGTAATCCTTATGGCAGTGGCATGGCCGTGGCAAGTGTGGTATCCATATCTTGTCCATCAGTTCAATCTCCAATTTCATTGGGGATGTCTCTCTAGCTCTGATCATTCAGGAGGAAGGCAGGCTTTGCTTTCTGAATCTGCCATCACTGGTCCTCAAAGCATGGATATTGAACACTCAGTAGTCTCTTTCTTGCTTCTTTCTTAAGAGGTGGAGGATGTGCTGATTTTTGACTAGAAAGACATCAACCAAAAGATGCAATAATTTCAGATGGAAGAGGTTTTCTACTTAATGTGGGACCAGCCAGATGAATCCCTTCTCTTGTTGTCCGAGAGACTCGCTTAAATATGTATTTTTCCTCTCATTCTCAGGCCTTAGTATCTCTTTAGTTTAAAGTTCTTCTTAGCTCCATTGCAGTGATTGCCATCAGGTGGAAGAGGCTCCGAACTTTCTCCACTGTTTAGTATTTAAGGGTCTGTGGTGATCCAGACTTCCTATTAGTAAACCATCAGTGTCTTGGGACCTCAACATAGTCATTGCTCAACTCATGAAACATCCATTCGAGCTTCTCTATTTTGTGTTGATATTTTTCCAGGGACAAACAGGATGGCGGGCCTTGTGCATGAGTGACAGATGGATCCTGGCACAGAATTTTGATATCAAAGCCCTAGAAGCTTTCAGCATGCCACACTGAGCATGTGCATCCCAGCATCCCATGTGTTAGGGCTCCTTGGTCTCATCTTTTCTATGGAGCCTGCAGGTTGTAGTTCATCGCGCGCTCTCTCTCAGCTGCTGCAGAGAAAATTTGTGGAGCTGTTTATCACAGAGCCCCTTGGGTTGTTTTTCACGCTTTCTGATCTAGGTAGGTGGTTCTTGTATGGTTTTAAGTTCTGTTATTTTTCTGTTTGCCATATGGGAGAAGAAAAACTGATACTTCACGCATATCCAGCATAGCTCTCTGCTTCAACGGCAGGGGAGAAGAAAAACTGATACTACACACATATCCAGCATAGCTCCCTGCTTCAACAGCAGGGGAGAAGAAAAACAACCAATAAGGGCTGAATAACATAGTCTGGGTAAAACAAATAAGCATGGGTGTAGCTTGCTTATTGCGGCGGTTACTTCTCCTACTACCCCTAACTAATCAAGCTTGATATTTCACTTGGATGCAGCTCCAACACTGCTCTCTACATTAATGGTGGGGGTGGAAGGGAAATAGAACCAAAGAGCTAAGAGAAACAGATAAGTATGAGAAAAAAAATGTGTGAAGCTTGAGGGCAGACTGGATGGGCCGTTTGGTCTTCTTCTGCCGTCATTTCTATGTTTCTATGTTTCTATAAGTTCTGGGGCTCCAAGGTGGCAGCACTGGTGGTTGTATTTATTTATCTATTTTTTATATTTCACCACTGAGCAGTTTATTTGACTTGCTTTTTGTCTGATGCCTCAGAAGGCTTGTGACTTAAAGTACCCCCTGTTGTGCCCCATGATCAGTGAGTATTTTTACTGGGGGCTGACTATGATGTCTTGTGCTGCCCCGTTGGTGAGGGTAAGGCCCTCAGAAGACATAATTCTTAGGAGCCAAGATAGCCACACAAAGCTGTATGTTCTGAAGACAGAGCTTACTTTTTTTGTTTGTTTCTGATTTGTATTTCCTCATGAGGCAGGGGGAGGCACGCAGTATTTCCAGCATTGCAGCCCTTGACCGGATCCATTGATGCCTTTCTTTTTAGGCCAGGAGAAGCAGGTCTTCCAGAGAACTCCCATCTGGTGGCGTCAGGTCCTTCAACAGCCTCCTGTGTCCTGGGGATGCAGAGACTTCGTTGCTGGAACTCTGTGAAGCCCTTTTACAGCTGGGGAGATTGCTGTTTTCTCGATATGGGCTAATGACACTGTGGCTCGATCTGAAGAGGTGACTGTGGATCCTCAGGTAGAAGGACCATTGAGTTAAAGCTGCTGAGCAGAGAGCAACTGTGGGTCATGTCCTTTAACAAGGAGGCTGTCTTGAGAACAAATTCCACTGAGGACTCTTGGGGAAGGCAAGATTTTGTCCTGTCCAGTCCTAAAATAATGATTTTGGAGGGTATTTGGGCCATAGCTACTTCATCTATGAAGTGGGACTTCAGATCGCCATACACTATCACTCCAAGATCCTTCTTCCAGTCTGTACACATTAGTTTTTCACCCCATCTCTTACAGTTGTTTTGGATAACTGCACTTGAAATGCATGACTCTGCACTTCTTAGCATTGAATCTCAGCTGCCAAATCTTAACATTCTTTGAGCTTTCTTAAATTGCTTTTCATTTTCTCTGCTACACTCTGTTGTAGATCTTGGTATCATCTGCAAAAAACAAACCTTTTTCCTTCTGTCCACTCCACAATGTGCTCACAAAGATATTGAACAGAATCTGTTGCAAAACTCCATGTAACACTGTTTTCTCTGCTGAGTAAATTCCATTTACCATCATGTGCTATCTTCTGTCAGTCAACAATTTGTATTACATTTTACCACCCTGGCACTCCTATGCTTCTCATTTTATTCATGAGTCTACTGCATGGAACCGTATCAAAAGCTTTGTTGAAATTCAATTAGATCACATTGCGTTCCTTCCTTGGTTTAATTCTCTATTAATTCTCTATTAATCTCTATTAATTTTCCCATCGCTGAGGTAAGGCTAACTAGCCTGTAGTTTCTAGACTCCTCTCTGCTGCCACCTTTGTCAAGTGAGACCACTACCACTGTTCTTCAGTCTTGTGACACCACTCCTTTTTCCAGGGATCTATTGATCAGGTCTTCAGCAGTCCTGCCAGCTCATCTCTGAGTTCCCTTAGTATCCTGGGATGTATCTTATCCAGCCCCATGACCTTGTCCACTTTGTTTTCCTCATTCTTCCCAAACATTCTCTTCTATAAATGGAGTTGCATCTACCCCACTTCTATCCATGCTCTTGTCAACCAGCATTGGTCCTTCTTCAGGGTCTTCTCTGCAGAGAAACTATCTGGATCTCAGCAATCTTGCATAGGCCGGATTTTGCAGCAGTTTATCTACTGGGAACACAGAATGGCATCACAGATAAGTTTAGCCTGGATTCTAGAGCCACATAAATGCTCTCTAGACCATTACATGCTTCATCTCTGTGGATCCCAGAGGTAGACATCTTTGCCTTATAACTGTGTTTCCCAATTAGTGTGCCTTCAGACCTGATCAGGTGTGCCATGGAAAGGTTACCACTGCCTGATGCTCAGATCCAAGCCAACAACTGGACTCTGCTCTTAGCAACTTACAGAAACAAGAGACACCAGTGGTGGCTGCAAAACCTGTGTAAGCTGTTTTCTGAGAACATGTGTAATCTGGCTTGCTTCCTCTTCCTAACTACAGCATGAACTCTAGAGTGTGGTAATTAATGGGCAGCATGCAGGTCATGGACATGCAACTTAAACATTTCACATAGCACCTTTTCCTCAGCCCCCTTGAATCGCCTTCTTTTGAGTCCTTCCAGCCTCTGACTTAGCCCCAGGCTGAGTGAGATGGTAAGAATGGGCACTGGTTGAGACTTACTCTGAGTGTTGGGAGCAGCAGCAGCAGCAGGTGACCACATCACACCAATCTCCCTTATCCTGAAGTTGTACTGTATATAGAGGGAGCTGGTCAATTATGACAGCTTTATATTCATTTGTGCTCCCTCTCTCTCCTTGTGTGTTAAACAATGGAAGAGACTGATGGAGCTTTCAGTGCTTCCCTAACTCTCTTCTTTTGACCATATGAGTCTTCTCCATGTCTACATTCTGTACCATAGAGGATGCTGTGCCACACAACATTTTTGTTAAAGTGGGTGTGCCCAAAAGGTTGGGAAATAATGCCTTATAAGATGATAAGCTCTGGCAATTCTTCTCCAGAAAACTGAACAAGCACAGGCTAGCTTCAATGTGTTTTCAGTGGCTTGAGATCCAGGCTCATGTATGCCTACTCCGCCATCCCATTAATCTCCAAGATGATATAGAAGGTACAGCAGGATGGTGCCAGAATTATCCTCCTAACTCCCTCATGGTCTCATAAGGTCTGGTAACCCTGCCTCCATTGCCTAGCTATTCAAGATCCAATATGGATGGGGAATTTCCCCACCCTAATATTGCAAAATTATAGGAACTTGAACATCTGAACCTCATTTCCCCTGCAGTGATGGTGTGGATGTTGAATGCAGTTTAGTGTCATCATTTTGGCTTTCTAAAGAAGTGGAGGATATCCTGATTTCATCTAGGAATAGTCTACCAGGAAGTCCTATGGCTTCAAATAGAATACATTTCCATATGTTATGGCCAAAGCAGTCTTTACCTGTGATCAAGAGGTTATCTTCAGTATCTTTCTCCTTTCATTATCTAGTCTTCACATTCTTGGTGAATTTACACTTGAGAGTGGTAGCAAGATATCACTTGTATGTAGAGGGAAACCTGATATCCCTACACCTGTTGGTAATGTGGTTCATGAAAAGTTTTTGGCACACTAAACTTCCCATCAAGAAACCTCCAGTTTCTTGGAATCTAAATGTTTTGCTAACACAGCTCTTGAAGCCACCTTCTCTATATCCATGGATTTGGCAGTGTTAACATTCTTGACTTAGAAAGTACTGTTTCTCATAGCAGTCACACATTCCCGCAGAGTAGGTGAGATTCAGGCACTTGTCTCATATTCTCCCTATTTTCAATTCTTCCATAATGGAGTGGTTCTGTGGACACACTCAAAGTTCCTTTCAAAGGTGGTGTCCGCTTTCCACATGAACCAATACAGAGTGCTGCCTACATTCTTTCCATGACCTTATGTTCAGAAATGGGAAGTCATTGCACACTCTTGACTGCAAAGGCATCTTGGTCAGTTTCTTTGAGGACACAGCCTCATCGCCAGCCCACTCAACTATTCTTATCCTTTAGCCCTAACAGATTAGGGACTGTAGTAGCCAAAAGAGCTCTGTCATACTGGCTGCTGCATATCTCACTGTTAATACCTAGCAGGGTTACAGTTGAGTGACATAGTAATGGCAGCATTAGTTACTCATTTATGCTCTGCTTCCATTGAAGAAATATGGTAGAGCTGCAACATAGTCATCCAGTCACCTTTTCATCTTACTACCACGAGAATATGTCCTGGAAAGACAAGGTTTGGACAAGCAGTTTTTCAAAGCCTTTTTGCTTAAGTCAACTCCTCCATTTTATACTGGCCTTGGGTTGCCCCAAAAGACACTAAACAAACCATGGCAAACCTCAGCTTGGGATTCCCACTTGGGTGGCTGATTTTATCTTGATTGCTGAAAGAGAAAATTTAAGTTGTTTATCTGTAATGAGATCTTTGTAGGTAGCAAGCTAAGTCTCACACATCCTCTCTCCATCCCAGGGAGTTGACTTTTAAGCTCTGTTATGGACTGAGGAGTCTCTTGATGCAGTGGCAGACTCAGAGTTTTTCTGAACTGGTCTGTGTTGGTCTTACTGAGGTGAGCAGGGAGAGAAAATAGGAAGGCTTTCTGGTGGGGGAAAGAAAGAAAGCTTAGGGGAAAGGGATGGAATTGATGTTAACCTGGTGGGAGGCGAAGATAGTGAGCAAACTAGGGGATTGACCCAAGGGGAAGATGAAATCCAGCATGGGGAATGGGGTGAAGCTATAACTGATTCATAAAGCTAGGAAAATCTTTATAGCAGGTGCTTTGGTAAAAATTAAAAACACAAAATATCCTAACATATATCAAAACGAAATATGTCCGAACTACAAAGTATTCTTGCTGCCTTTTTGTATTTTTTAACTGCTGAGGGCATAATTTACTAAGCTTTTTTTTCCATGGAGACAGAGTAGGGGAAAAAGCCTTATTAAATCCGTTTTTGAATAAGCTAAAGTAATAGTAGTTAGCAGTTGCTTTTACTCTTTCTTTTATTTTGTGACTGGATAAGTGTGGTAGCTTATTCCCTAATTGAGATTTTGTTTTGCCTTGTATTATTTAAGAACAGAAAAGCTGGAACTTGTGGTGTTTGGTTTTTCTTAGGTTGATAATATTAAAGAAATCATTAGGCCCTTCCAGCTTTATTTGCTTTTATGTATGCATGCTGAAATTTTAAGCAATCTGTGCAGGTACAATGTCCATGGTTATGCACCTTGTAGCTAATTTTCAACAAGGTACTAAGCGGGTAGTTTCCCTGTAAAAATTAGCTGCAAGATATGCACATACCCATGGACCTTGCCCCTGCTAGTTCTGTGGGTCGAATGTGCACTTTTAAAAATGTGTAGATTTCAAAATCAGATCTGCGCATGCATTTTCTGTCTTCTAACCTGCCTCCACCCCGAGATGGCCCATTTTTACTATCGCTAGATTTATCTATTCTTCAGGGTACATTTTACCCTAAGGATCTAGCCAGATAACTCCTTAGATAGCTAGCTGGATCCCTTTGAGAATTGTCCTTGGAATGTCGAGTATGAGCAGTGCTCCCAGATTCCTGTGGCAGATTTTGCAAGATTCTGTGGCACAATTTTGCATATATTTGCAATTTAAATAATTTTCTTTTACTTTATGAAAATAAAGATGCTTTCTGACATTTCCATGTCCATTTAATTTATTTAGTTCATAGAATATGAATTTTAGTAATTGAGGCTGGGAATAATCAGGGGAAGGATCTAGGAATGGGAAGAGAGATTGCAGAGGAGGGACGTTCAGAAGGAATCTTATGTAGGGATAGAGAGATGAGAGATAGAGAAGGAGGGGTGGGAAGTGCGATCAGGATTGGGTAAGAAGGATCAGGGATGGAGCAAAAGAGGGGGAGGGAAGATTGGGAGGACTAGGGATGAGAAGGAAGGGAGATTGTTATGAGGTGGAGAGGGAGGGAAGATAGGGGTGGGGAAGGAAGGAAGTTACACCCTTTCCACTCACAACCCCATCCCTTCTTTCCATTATCCCCTTTTCCAAAACCCTTTTGTTCCCCTCACTGAACGTGGTTCCTTCCTCTCCATGAACCTCTCAAACCCTAGTTCATGCCCTCTCCCTCAACAAACTTCTCTCAAACTCTGGCTCCCTTCCTCCCCTCCTCCCATTCCCAGTTGGGTCCCTTTCTCCTCCCTGCAATTCTCGGTTGGTTCATTCCCTTTACCAACCACTCTTACAGCAAAACAGGACGAGGAGGACCGCAGTCTTACAGCGACTCTGGCATGTTCTCCTCCTCCCTTCCCAGGCTGAGCATCGTGCTTTGCACAGTGTGGTTCAAAGCGTGACACTCTACCTGGCAAAGGAGGAGGAGAATGCACCCCGAGTGCTATAAGGCTGCCGTCATCCTCTTCCAGTTTCACTCCAAGAGGGATTAGTGACTGGATTGCTGGAGGGGTATATTGCACTGTCCTCTTGCAACCAGTGTTTCTCTTCCAGAGTGGGCAGGCTCACACAAGGGAGGGAAAAGGGAAATGTGCCATCCATTGCCACCAGTGTTTTTGTTTTGAGAGGGTCCCCGGTCTCCTGTGGCAATTTGGCTAGGACTGGCCAATTTCGTGGGAAAAGACGAATTTTGTGGCCCTTGCCGCCGTTGCAGAATTGTGGGAAACCAGGGGCCTTGAGCATCACTATTGAGAACATTCCACCTAGCCCCTTAAAAGCTGACTAGGTTGATATGCTCCCTGAGAGTGTTCAGTGCTAAAATGTAGCATTATGCACCATCAGAGGAAAATGTGGTTTTATCCTGGAAGTTTATTTTCTGGCTGACGTTTAGGTACTGCATAATTATCTGCCCCCTCTTTCCTTGCTTGAGCCATCAGGACCCTGCTTATGGACTATGAGACTCCATGATCACTTTTGTAATTCCATAATAGAGCTGCAGCAGTAGCAGATACTCTTAGCATGTGCCAGGCCTCCCATTTTAGGAAAATTATTTTAACTTCAAATTAATGACAGCTACTACATCTTACACCAAATACATTTTATAAGATGATTACATTTTCACTGTTGTAATTCATAGATACACTGTATAGCATAGTATTTTGTCCCCCTGTTTCTTGTTCTTCCTTGCCTCTCATTTGATATTGAGTGATATACCATCCTGTCTGTATCCAGGAATATTTTAATGTCAAATTTTACATACATACTGACTGCAACACACGAAGAATTTTGTGGTGTAGTGGATGAAAATTGTATAGTAAATTTAAACTGACAGAAAATAAAAATTGTCCATCTTTTCTATGCCTCTGACTTTATTTCCTCATTCTTCTTCATGATTGTGTCTTCCTTTGTCCATTTTATTGTCTCTTCTTTCCATATGTTATTCTGGTATGTCTGTCTTTATTTTTCCTTGTTTTATTCTTTCCTATCATTGCTCTTATTGACTTAGCTTTAGTACTGCAACTAGACCTCAGCTCTTTGCGATGCTCTTGTCTGCAGCGGCCCCTTCATCATCCTTCACTTCCTTCTGTTTGTCTCCATTTGCTTCCTGCACAGCTACCTGCTCTGCTAGTGTAACATATATAGCACAAGATGAATATCAAGAGTTAGGCCTCTGGTGTGCTTTACCGATCGAAACAGGCTGTTCAGCAGGGCAAAGCCACACTCCATCAGGGTCCTGGTGAAGTGATGGGTACAGTTGTACTGCTCTTTAAATAAAGGAGATATGGAGGAAGGGAGTTGGGCAGGCCAACTGGGGGGTGGGGTGGGGGGGGGGGACAGGACTTATCACCTACACATACAGAAGGAAAGTGGCTCGGCTCACCATAGATTTGAATTTTGGATTTTGTTTGCCTTTCCAAATCCATGCTCAAGGCAAATTGTTATTATTCAGTTACAGTAGGTAGATCCTAAGCTGGTACATGAGGTAACAGAGGGTAAAGTGATAAGCCCACAGAGTGTCAGTGGGAGAAATGGGATTTGAACCCTGGCCCATTGCTTTCCAGTGTAATGCTTGAAGCTGTGTAGACATCACTGGTATCACAGAAGACTACAACAATTCCAGCACTTACTCAGTAAAATTACCTCTCTTGTATTAGCACACATGTATTCATAGATGGGCTCTGCCTTAATATGTGGACATTGTGGCAGGAAGCAGGAAATTTGGCCACCACATCTATCCCCTTTAAGTGATGTGTTATAGCACAGCAAATCTAGATGCCTAGAATCTAGTAATGTTTACAGTTCTGTTAGATGGCTTCCTGGCTTTTTTTTTTTTAAAGAAGAATTCATTCCACTTTAATACAATTGTTTGGGACTCCAGAAATGCCAAACGAAGCCCTTTTTTTAGTTCCTCCTTCCTCCTGCAGGGATACTGGATAGAGGCAGTAGGCAAGCATGGCTTCCAGAAGACTTGACACATCTGGAGATAGGATTGATTGACTCCAGTTGGTCTCCTGTCACTTGTGGAAGAAGCCAATAACTAAGTAGAACAGAGTCGTCATGACTACACACCTCATCACACAATCTGTTGAGGGGGTAATCTGTGCAGCAGATTATATGACCCCGCACAACTTTTCATAGTGCGGGCTGATGAGAATCCTAGTTAGCTTAAATCTATTTAGGCACTTAGTCAGCTCTTCTAAATCTGCCCTGTGACGAAATATCCTGCTGTCCGAGGTTTGGAATCTCCTGCAAAAGGCATGAAAGCATTCAAGCTACTGAGGTATACCTTGAAATCATACCAATTTAAAACAAGTAGAAAGGAAAGCACCTCCCTCATTGTATCCCTTTTATGCATGCTGCTTTCAGTTTTGAGAATTAAGTGTGGGATATGTTTCAGCTGTGTCAAGTGACACTCACCCCCCTTCTGGCTATTTCCCTCAGACAAATCCAGGGCTACGTGCAGCAGTGGTCTTAGGACTGTCTTTTTAAAAAGTGACAAGAAAGGGCATCAAAATGGGACTTTACCATCTTTTCCCTTAACATTTTTTTTTTAAAGCTTTCACTTGACTGGAATGGGATAGACTAAAATAAAATAGTATTATCAGAATTTGGCTTCCATACTTTTCCATGGGAGAAAAAAAAGAAAAGATTTGTGTCCAATAGGAAGGAATGGGAATTATTTAGTGGGAAAAAGTGAGGCTGCCATGAACTGGATCAAATTATCTTCAGGGTAGAGGCCTCAGAAAGGTGAATAAAAGCCATGTATTTAGTGGGCTGAACCCATAGTTGTGGGTGAGGCCAGAGGCAGAGTTAAATTCAATGGCAATAGGTGGGCCCTGCCAGCTCTGCACTATGAATATATTTGTTTCAGGACCTTGTGAATATCTTTTGGAAAGTTTCAAATTGCACCAAATAACGACTAGAATATCCCTTGTGACAGTTATATTTTGCAAATCTCGGCTGCTGTTTGTCAAGGAAGGCCAACATTGCCAGGGGAGAACAGAACATGCCTTTTCTTCTCATTTTAACTCCTCCATATGTCACTTCACCTTATATTTTATTTATTTCTGTTTTGCCCCTTCCCATTTTCCTGTTCCCTCTGCCTGTCTTTTTTTCTTTCTTTATTGCCTTTCCTTAAATGTAAAGGTTATCAGTGAGTTGAACCAGCAGACCCACCAGTGGATTGAGAGAGGCAAAAAGGAATTTCCTTGCCTGCACAGTGTTTTATCCTCCATGGTATCTTCTTTCAGAAGAGACAACAAAAGCATAAAATGTGAGATGTTCAGTGCAGTGTTTTTTGTACACAGATGGCACTGGTGGGAGAGAAAAATGTGATAACTGACGCTATGCTGAAATGTTTTGCTTGATATTTTGCAGTGCAATACTGGGTAATTCCTGTCTGTAATAATCCCAGTTCTGTTAATTTTCTCCCTGTTTTGTTGCTTCCTTTCCTGCTGTGTCTCATCTGTTTTATTCATTAATTCTCCATCTTTCATGGCATCACTTTCTCTCTCTGGCAAATGTATCGTAGTCTGTGCACTGTATATTGAACATATCTACTATGCATAATTGAGCCTTTGATTGTAGCTATGGGTCGGCATCTTTAGCTTTGCTCTTATGTTTAGTTGACATTTCCAGAATACAGGCAATTTGTTTGTTTTATGTACATTCTGTATTGGGTGCTCCTGATTTTTCTACATCTCCTATCTTCTACCTTCCTCTTAGTAACTACTGAGATATAAGCAGAATTGTAGGCTCATTTCTGGCAAGCATAATCTACTTAAGTCACAGGGTAATTCTATTTACTTTCCTGCAATTTGTTATATCCAAAATTATTAATAGCACTAGCTAAGACCCAACAAATTATGAGGTGCTAACCTCCCTCCCTCTGCAGCACACTCCTCCCTCCTCCCCAGGATGACCAAAGCGCATTTTCCCCATTCTCCATCCCTACCCCAGTAACTCTTCCCTTTCCTCTTAGCACAATCTCACCACTGTCATTCATAGAAACATGTCATATGGTCTGTCTAGTCCACCCATCTACACCAACTATTCAACATTATAATCCTTTCTGCTCCATCTGATATATCCTGTGTTCACTCTTCCTACCCTCGCCCCCACTCATCCAGCTTGATCTCCAGCATTCTTTCCCTTTTTTCTCCCCTCCTACTTCAGACGTTGCAGGCCCATTCATCCACCCACAATGGTATCTTTCTTGTAGCTTGCCTGTCTCGTTGCTATCTGGCTTTGCTTTCTATGGGTGCAGGGCTTTGCAGGCTTCCTCCAGCTGCATAGCTGTGCTTTCTGGGCTCATGCAGCTTTGTACAGAGCATATGCGAAAACTGTTTAGTGCACAATAAAGTGCCTGAGTGTACACTCTGTGCAAAATGTGCATGTTAAGCGAACTGTATGCTAAAAGGAACTGCACTCCCTTTTGGCTACTGCTGAAACTGCAGGCAGAGAAGAGGATACCAATCATGACTCCAAACGTGTTTTATATATAGATGAATTTTGACAGTGTCCTGTGAAAGCAACACTGAGGGCTGGGTTCCCACCAGGCATCAATCTTGACTGGACTAGGTATATTTGAAAAAATTACATATATGTGGTCTTTAATTTATTTTTTTTACTTGACCCTTTTAACATTTGACCTCTACATTGAGCTGCTCTTGAACTAATTTCTAAAATGAACGAGCTTATACTCTGTATATTTTCTTTTGAGTATTTTTTAAAAATCTTTTGTCACCTCAAAAACCTTTTAAAGATGCCTTGATATTGATGGTGAGCAGAGAAGACTTACTGTTTTTCAGTTATTTGAAATGTATATAATATAATACATTTATAAACTGCCTTGTCTGTGGGATGGACACAATCTGGGTCTTTGCAACTGGCATACCAGTCGGGTTCTGACGATGTCTCTGAAGAAGAGTAATCAACTCTTCCAACTTCACCACCAGAGAAAAGGGAGTTCTCTCCGGAGGACCTATTCTCCTACAGGGTTTATGAAGAGAATGTCAGAAGTCATTCTATTTCCTTGTTAAAGGATAATGAGACCAGGAACAAGATGTTGGACATCCTCAGGTCTTGGAGCTTCCTAAGGAGATCGCAGCAGTCCCAGTACACAAGATCCTTCAGGAGGTCCAGATGAGGATGTGCGTATCACAGCTGGGCAGGGCAAGCAGTACAGGATTCTATATCAAAGTAGGGCAAGGTCTTCTGCCTGGCCAGCCACCTCCCCCTTGGGTTGAGCCTGCAGGTTCTGGTGCCTGGCAGGACTATTCTTGTAGGATGAATGGAGTGAGGATTCAGAAAGGAACAAGGCAAACTGGAGTCAGGACCAGCGGATTTCAGGTAGTGTCATGGAACAGACAAGGGTCAGTAGCAGGAAGTCAAACTGAACATGGAAGAAGAAGGCAGGAAGGAGCGGTATGGATAAGGCTGGAAATACACTGGCAGGAATGAGGTAAAATGAACAAGGTAGACACATAGGCAAGAACAAGGTAAAGCAAGGGTGAACTGGGATAGGAATGTAAGGCAGAGTACAGACAAGCTAGATAGGCCACTGTGAGACTTGGACAAGACATGGGCAAGTCAAGGAAAACAGACAGGGCAAGAACAAGGCATGGTACAAGCTAGGCCACCGAGAGACCTAGATGGGACAAGGGCAAGGGAGGCCCACACAGGACAGGAACAAGGCATGGTACAAGCTAGGCCATCAGGCGACCTAGAAAGGACACAGGAGGGCCACTGGCCCACCCACAGGGAATAAGAAAACATGCAGACAAGGAACACGTGAACAAACACAACAAGACAAGAATGTCTTAACAGGTAACTCTGGGAAGATGGACAAGGCAAGAAGGCCTCTAGTAGGCGACACAGGAAAAAGGCTAAGTGCAAGGTTGGCCAAAGCAAGGAGCTGAGATGACTCAATGATGAGGCCCAGAGTAAGGAGGGGAGGGTTTTATAGGGCTGGCCTTGTATCATGCAGCTGTGAAGGTGGAGGTTAGAGCAGGAATGAGTGCAGCTTACTGAGGGCCTATGCTGGCAGGCGGGCTGCCTAGTAGCCAGCATAATTACAGTGGAAAGCTTCCTCTCTGTGGCACCTGTAAACAAGTAGGCAAAGCAATTTATCTCGTCCAGAAGGCTTCCCGATTTGAAAAAAGCCACCATACCAATCAGTAGTGGTCGAATTTGCTCTCAAGAGAGCCAAGAGGTTTAGAACCCCTTCCTCTGGGGAAGGATTCCAGGTCCCTTGATACTCTTGGGTGAAAGGAATTTCAAGAACTAATGCTGTATGCCTGTGTAGCCTCTTGTCAGCTCTTTATGGGGCAATTTATGGGACTTGCTGAAGCAGATCCAGGAGGTTGCCGAACACTTCCCTAGAAGCAGCATTGAGAATCTCTGCTATAAGGATTGGTGCCACAGACTTGCCTGGTTGTGGGCTTTGGTCTGATCTGAGGTCCAAGAAAGACTTGCTGACGTGCTCCTTGCTGGAGATAGTCTCTTTGGAGTTAAGGTCAAGGAAGTGGTGACGCAGATTCATGAACACTGTGTGTTGCTTCAGCAGTTCTCCACAGCCACTTCAGATCCACTTTCCTCTGTCGGGAGGCACTTCTTCCAACTGAGGAGATATTATCCTCAACCCCTTGGTCCCATGCACAACATGCCCTTGTGTCTGCCTGAGGAAGAAGAAGGCCCCTAAGCCACTGCCAGCACCCTAGCCAAAACCTGGGAAGGGGTTTTGACTGGGTCTTGAGCATAGCTCGGATCCAGATAGCCATGCCAGAGGCTCCCTGTTGGAGGCAGACTGAGGTTTTATGTAAATTGTTGGTCCAATGTAACTTTGAGCTTGTGGGTTCTCAGCATAATAATAATAAAAGGTACAACTTACATCTGTTGAGTGCCTCCAGATTCTGTTTGGAGCGCTTCTTAGAGACCAATGAGGTTGTGCCATGTTTTGAAAAGAAAGAAGTTCAATATGGTTTTCCTGAGCACCTTAATTCTCTTTTTACAAAAAGGGGACTGGCTATGCTCTCTTGATCTCAAGGATGCTTACATGTATATGGAGATATTTATAAGTCACAAAATATCTCAGATTTGTAGTAGTGGACCATCACTTCCAGTATTATGTGTACTGCCTTTCAGCCTAGAGTCTGCTCCATTTGTCTTTACAAAACGTCCTGCTATAGTGGTGGTACATCTATGCAAATTGGGGGTGCATGTGTTCCCCTGCCTGGTTGATTGGCTGGTGAAGAGCACATATCAGGTGTTTACCACAGAATTGATGTGCAAAACTATCTGGATGTTGGAGTTACTAGGGTTCATATTCAGTTACTCAAAGTCATCTTAATTGGCGTATTGCTAGAAAACTCACTTAAGAGCATTCCACAAGAGAGCTATCGAACTGATGACCACAGTGGACAGGATTCAGATGAGTCAACATCTGATAGTCTGAATTTCTGAATTTGGGCCTCATGGCATCAACAGTACATGTTACTCCCTTAGCATGTCTCCATATGAGGAGGACCACTGGACTCTGAAATCATAATGGTTGCAGGCTGCGCAGGATCTTTGGTACAATATCCGCATCACACCTTGGTGGCAAAACAATTGTCTGCTCAGAGGCATACTTGCTCAAACGGTCCTAACCATGGATGTGTTCAGCCTAGGGTAGGGAGCCCATGTGTAGGGGAACTGCACTCAAGGCGTTTGATCTCAGGACAAACTTAATCAGAGAAACTTCCCAGAGCTAAGGGCAGTTCAGTATGCTCTGAAGGTGTTCAGAGATCAGTTGGCAGTGATCCTGATCTAGACGGAGAATCAGGTAGCATGTTTTACATCAGGGAGGCACAGAATGGTGAGGTTTTAGCAGACTGTCAGGATGTTGGACTAGGTCATATCTTATAATGGTCCTCCGAGCCACCTATCTGGCAGGTGAGGAGAATGTCTTTGTGGACAAATTGTTGGTCTTAGAATCCCACATATTATCCTTGGACCAGGGGTAGCAAACCAGATATTCTACGAAAGGGGTACACTCATGATAGATCTGTTTGCATCTTCCCAAGACAATAAAATCCCATTCTTCTGTTCCCAGAAAGGGACACATGGCAAACTAGCCTCAGAAACCTTTGCCCTCGTTAGGAGTGACAACCTGCTGTACAAGTATCCTCCGATTCCTCTCATCACAAAGAATTTGTTGAAGCTGAGAGAGGACTAGGAGACCATGATTCTCATACCCCCATCTTGGCAGAGACAGGTTTGGTTCAGAGTCCTAACTCCATCAGGGACCGGTTAGAGGAATTCCCCAGCTCTCAACATTCAGGATCGAGGGTGGTTGAGCCATCCCAATGTCAAGTCTCTAGAGGTTGAGAGGGTATAACTGCAAGCCTTGGATCGGACAGAAGATGTCTTATGTTCTGTTAACTTCAAGAAGGAAATCCAAGAGGAAGTCCTATGGGCTAAAATGTAGCAGGTTTTCCTTGTAGTATGAGCGAAAGACCTAAGATCCTTTCTTTTGATCCACTCAAAAACTGCTTGATTCTCTGAGGACAAGCATGATGGCAGTCCTTACATATGGGTTACATCATCAGATGGAGATCAGTACGGAACTTTTGATTTCAAAGCTACCAGAAGCTTTGAGCATGCTGTACTAGGCATGTGCAGCCCTAGCTACCTCTGCTTCCCAGGCAGGGCCCCTCAATCTCATTTTTTCCACAGCCTGCAAATCACATTTCTTTGCTTTCTCTC
Organism: Rhinatrema bivittatum; assembly: GCF_901001135.1. Classification (NCBI taxonomy): domain Eukaryota; kingdom Metazoa; phylum Chordata; class Amphibia; order Gymnophiona; family Rhinatrematidae; genus Rhinatrema; species Rhinatrema bivittatum. The sequence goes on along the minus strand of NC_042621.1, from coordinate 244,753,838 downwards.
ACAGTTACTGCAGTGCAAGTTAACAAGTAGCACAATTAAAACAAATTGGAGAAAATTCTTTTTCATTCAGTGCACAATTTAAGCTCTGGAATTCATTGCCAGAGGATATGGTTAAGGAATCGCGTGTAGCTTGAATTAAAAAAAGTTTGGATAGTTCCTGGAGGAGAAGTCCATAAACTGCTATTAATCAAAAGGAATAACCACTGCTTGTTTCTGCGATTAGTAGCATGGGATCTATTTAATGTTTGGGTACTTGCCAGGTACTTGTGACTTGGATTGACCACTGTTGGAGACAGGATATTGGGCTTGATGAACCCTTGGTCTGACCCAGTATGGCATATCTTATGTTTTTCTTATGTAAAGTTTCTGGAGCTGCAGGAACTGTGTTTTTTCTTGTAGGGCCCTACAAGTTTGTTTTCTCTCTCGAGTACCTTTAGGTAAATTTTGTTCTAATATTTTGCTTTTTACCCATGATATGCTGGTTTGATGCCTAGCATAGTGTGGTCGAGGTTTTTTCTCAGCCTCTGTGTTGCTTTTTTGCCTTAATCTAATGCCTCATGGGGCCTGTAGTTTTCAGGGCCCCATGCAAGACTGGGCTAGGCCTCTTACCCCTGGTTCAGGGACTTGCCTGTGCACAGACCATGGTGTCTCTGGTGGCCCCTCCTTGTGAGGCTCCTGCCATTTTTAGATAGCGTTCCAGGCAAGAGTTCTGGGAGACTTAGTCCGATTGATGGGCCTCAAGGGATCCAGGATTGCTAGTGCTGGATGAAGGAGTGTTCCCATGGGGAGGAGAGTTCATCTTCCATACAATCCTGGGATCTGCACTAGTCTACATGGGCCCAGATTAATTATAACGTCTGGTGCCCTGATTTTGTGGCCTCCCCTCCCTCCTGCCTATCTGCTAGCCAGTCTATCTTGGTAGAGCAGTCTTCATGGAGGAGCTGAAGAGCCTGAGTATGAGAGCAGTAAGCAATGCTGATGCACTGATTGTGTCTTCTCCAAAGATCTCAGATGCCAATGCACATCCAAGTGCCAGTGAACCGATGGGGATCAATGCTGAGTGCTGTGGCGCTGACGAAATCAATGTGGGACGCTGCGCCACTGGTGTAATGAGCATTGACACTGGGCCCTGGGCATTCTGATGGAATTGACGTTGTGGGTCACCACGATTGCTGATGGAATTGGTGCTGTTGGCTGCTGTGGGTGCTGATGGAACACCATCAGTGATGTCTGCTACTGCAGGTGATTTCGGCTGCCATGAAGCCATGAAATTGATGCCCAATGGAGCAGAACCGGTGGAATCTGTACCAAGTGAATCAGTGCTGTGTGCCATGGATTAGACATCAGGCACCACTACTGTGTCTGGTGCTGCCACAGTAGGGGCGATAAGATGCCTCACTGTGTGAGTGTCTACATATGGCTATGCCAAGGGGTCTTGGGTTGCTGCTGCTCGGCAGCACTAGAGGCACTGATGTGTTGTTGGAAACATTGTCAGGTGCAGTGTACTGTGGATCATTGAGCGCCAGTGCACTGTTTTAAATTGTGCACCAGCAGCTAAGGTTTACCAGAGACATCTCTTGGACATATTGGTGTCTGGGAATGTCCATCCTTCCCTGTCAGAGGATCATGGGGCCTTACATTGATGACTTCGTCCAATCCTGGATGTAAGTGTGTTATTCAAGGCCTGCAAGCTTGAGATGCTTTTCCCTCAGCACCTTCCTTCTCAGAGAGACGAGACCAGAGATTTTTATACTCCTTTCCTGGGGAGACTATTTGCTACTTTCTACCTGAACCATGTGTCCTTTTGGGACAGTGTCCTTTGCCGGATTCAAGAAACAAAATAAGCCTGGCATCAACATCCAGACATTCTTACTTCTGTGGCGCCATTTGGAGTGGTACCTGAAAGCAGTCACCATTAGGGCACAGGAATCTTTATAATCAGTACTGTACTTCGCTTAGGTGCTCACTCTGGATGTTGCAAGACATGTGGAATGCTGCCATAAGGTGAAGGCAGCACACACTGTTAATGGACTTCCTCTACTGGGAATTCACTCCTTCCAAGCTGGAAGGATCATTCTGCATAAGGAGATTTTGTTGAATTTCTGTTGTGAAAAGCATAAATGTCTCTTGACCTTCATTCAAGACAGGTCATTGTCACACTGAAGTTGTACACTGAACTTTAAAGTGTGTTTGGTTCCATCCTGATGTGACCGTCTGTCTTCGACAGCTTCGCCCCGCCTACCTCTCACTATTTGCGGCTCCTCCTGCTCACCTCTGACTACTGGCTGCCGCGGCATCTGTTTGCTGTCCTCTCCGGCGTCCCCGGACCGGCTTTGGTGCTGCCTCCCGCCATGCTTCTCCAAGGTACCTTAGGGCGCACGCCGCCCTCATCTTTATTTCCACGTTGGCGCAAACCTCATGGGCTTCCTCCTGATATGACATCACGCTGCCCGGATATTTAAGCCTACAGTATTTGCTAGCTCATCAAGTTAACAACGGTAACTCTACGGATGGGATTCGCTCTCCGTACCGAAGCTGCTCTGCCACTCCAGTGCTATCTGGAACTCTTACACCCTTTGGGGTTGCTAACTGGGTACCCTCTCCTCGGGGGCCTCTTCTGCTTCTTTCAGGTGCTATCAGGAAACCGGTACACGCTCCTCGAGGGCCCATGTTCCCAGAGTTGCTGCCTGCATCTTCAAACCTTTCTACTTGGAAGACTTCACTAACAGTTTCCATCTGTGAGTACAACTACCATCTATTCCACAGTACTGCTTCACTGGAATCAGGTACTCGTGCCTCGAGGGCCTGCCCTCTGTTCCAGTGCCAGACCTCTCGTCTAGTGGAATCTCTGTTACTGCTACATGAGTACATTACAACTGAGTCTCTCTGCTCTAAGGGATCAGGTACTCGCTCCTCGAGGGCCTGTTCTCCCTGTCTCGGAGCTTCACCTAATTCTACCTGGGACTCTGAATGCTTCTTATTGTGTACTCATAACTCTTAGTCTCTTTCCACTACAGCACTGCCTAGCAGAGGACTTGCTGTTCCAGCATTCTGTGGTAGACCTGCCCAGCCGGGCTCAACATCTACTACTCACTACTGCCACCTCTGGTGGCTTCCAAAACTGTTTAATAAAATATTCAAATCTGTGTTTGTGTGTCCAGAGTCTAGCCTGACACTGTGGTCCCTCATGGGACTGCCCCCCGTGGCGTGATCAGTTGCCACAGTGTTCAAGGATCCACCCAAACATCAATAACCATAACACATCCATTCTGCATTTCTGTAACATCCGCAGGTGTCAACCTCAAGAGACACTCAGTTGATTCATTCCACAGTTGTCTTGTACAACTTGTCCTGGCTATGGATGTGACCAAACTTGGTTTGTAAGCTCGCATAAGGGGCTTCACACCCAGGTTCTTGGTCGCATAGGGATTTTCCTTGTCCTCCTTCAGTGAAGGACAGTAAGTGTAAACTCTGTGCCAAGTGGAGAAGGAATCTCTCCACATAGACTTGAACCTTTCAGTGGTTGCTGGTCAGGAGTAAAGACTTTATTTCCATAGGTGCAAAACCTGTAGTACCATGGTTTCCAACTTTTAACAGAGAGGTTCCTGGACTTCTGTTTCAGCATCCTTACCCTAGAGTAGAGTCTAGTGTTTTGATGAGTTTTTCTTCAAATTTCTCAGCTTGAAAGATCCTATGTAAACTGAGAAGAATCTAGGCAGCTAGGTTTCTCATAGCTCCTTGTTGCTTGATAGATTTAATGGAAGCTTCTTCAGTGAACGTTCATCGGAGATCTTGAGAAGTTGGGGAATACTTCAACATTGCTGTGTATGGGTTAGGGGTTGCTACTGTATCCCAGCATTGGGATACAGTAGCAGGTGTAGCCCTGCAGCCCCAGAATCTGTCTGGTAATGTATCTCCTATTTCTCTGGCTTCCAGAAATGGATTTCAGGAGGAAAGCCCATGGTGTGGAAAGACAAGGTCGTGCCATTTGGTTTAAGGGAAGAGTCCTAGAACCTTTTCCCCTGTTTTTCACAGGAAACCTATTTAACTGCCCATGTTGAATAACCAATGTGATTCAGTTTCACTTGGAAAAATGCCCAAGTTCACCCACCATGTACAAGGTAAGTCCGCCTCCATTCACCCTTCATTGTATGCTTTATATTGGGCAGGCTTCAGTGAAGATCACCACTGAGCCTTCCACTGTATCGTGGGATCTCAGCAAGGTGTTCACCTAGTGTTTAAAAGTTCTTTCGAGCCTCTGTACTTTTGTTAGCAAAATATCTAACCTGGAAGGTCACATTTTTGTCAGTAGTCACTCAGCAGGCGGGGTCTGCCACAGGTCCTGGTGCCTTTCCTACTTTCTTCAAACCTACCTCACCCCAAGTTAAAAGTGCCTCCTTATAGTGGTATAATTAGTAGAGTGACATATTGGTCCCTATTGCTTGCTTAATGATAGTGCTTGAATCATTTTGACAGTTTTCATTAACTGAAGAAAAGAGCTTCCACAGAAGAGAATGTTTCAGTCTTCCACTCTCCTGCTGCCTGGCTTACCCTGCAGCTGCTGTCTTCTCTTTTGCCTGGATGTTCCAACTGCTGTGCTGATAATTGTTTTAGCATGAGATTGCCACAAGTGAACTACATCACTGAGTCATTTTTTGGACTAAGCGTGATGTCTGGCTAACTGGGGCTTTTTGAGGTGGAAGCTGATTTTGGTATATTTAGCTTCCAAAATGTCCATATTGTCCACACTGTCTGTTAGCCTCATCTTATACTTTCTATCATGGAATCATGTCTCCTGCCACCCTGACCTCACCTTTATGTTGTTTAGTGCACCTTGCAATAAGCACTGATTTTGCATACTTTGTCCCTGGAATTCATCTATCCTTTGAGAGCCTAGTTCTTATCTTTTTCTTAGATTTTTTTCCCATATTTTTATATTGTTTCAGTGTCTTCTTTTGTTCTCTGTTCTCCTGTCTATTTTCCCCCATATCCTCCTTTCTCATCACCCCCTTATATCTGTTTCTTAATTCTTTCCTCTTACCACCTTTATTAACAAACCATCCTTTATTTTTTTCTCTTCCTATGGCTTCCATGTGGCTATCATGGAAACTTGGATGTTGCAACACACTGCTATCTCTTCTGCTATCATCATCTTCTTTTCCCATGACTTATGTTCTTCAGATCAAGAAGGGAGTCATGAGACTCCTTTGATGACCTTGGGTTATCCTTCTGTAATTCTCAGGCTATCTGGTCTTTTACAACCTTTGAATTCTATTCATTCTACTTTCCATTGCCCTTTATATTATTTTTCACTAACCAATATCTACTTTTATTGATAATCTGGAGTTTAGCTTTCTTTTTGCCTCCTCCTTTTATTGTCTTGGAGAATTTAACATACATCTTGACAATAATGTATTAGTTTCTCTTTCCTTCCTATTTGCTTTTCTTTTGCATTTTCTCATCTTTCCCCTCCTCCCATTTACTCTACCTGCCTCTCAGCATGAGCTAATATTCTATGATTGTCATGTCACAGAAGTATGTCTTTGCCCAATTTCTGATCATGTGGTTCTTTTTACAGTTTTTATTCTCCAGATCTCTTCCTCTCTTGCCTCTTCTAGTCCCTACCCTCTCAACTCAGTTTGCAATCTTAATAATTCCATATTCTTTAAAACCATCACTTATAATCTTCTGGCTCTTGGGATTGCAATCTCTGTATTCTTGGTTTAGTTATATATCTTGTTTTCACTTTCTGCCCCTTTATGCTTCCCAGACTTACCCATTGCTGTAGGTCCACAGTGTTATCTCCTTATCACCTTTCTCAGCAGTCTCTGGTGTGTCAAGTTTTGAAGATGCTGGGATCAGACCCGTGACCCTTTAAGGCACGGTATATCATCTTTTCTTCTGCACAATCTGTTGCTAAGTCAAATTTTTACGTGTTACTCATCCTACCAATCTTCATGACATCTTTTATGTTTTTGACTCTCTCTCCTTCCCCCCCCCCATCTGTTCTTTCTTCATTTTCATTCACCTCTTTTAAGTTTTACTCAGTAAGGTCACTGATGTTCATGCCTCCATTCAGCTAGCCAAATGTTTCTTAGTAGATCATCTGCTCTCGATCTATTTCAGTCTGTATCATAGTCACACAGCAGAATTCAGTTTACTTCACATTCTGGACAACCTACTGTGTTATCTAGCTGATTCATCCACCATTGTCTTGGTCTTTCCACAGTGTTTGATAATCAGTTAAAAAAAACCACCTTTTTTTTTTTTTTTTTTTTTGCATCTCCATCATCACACACCTGGCTGGCTTCCCATTTCTCTGACCATTTTCTGTTCTTGTGAACAATTCTGTTTCTAACTCTCTGAATCTTTCTGTTGGGTGCCTCAAGACTCTGTCATGGGCCCCTTTTCTATTCTGTCTTCACAGGTTAGTTTCTTTATTTCCTTTGGCTGCCACTACCACTGCTTTGCAGATAACACTCGGACCATTCTCAACATTCATCCTGGGTACTTGCCAGGTTATGGCCTGGATTGGCCACTGTTGGAAACAGGATGCTGGGCTTGATGGACCCTTGGTATGACCCAGTATGGCATTTTCTTATCGCCACCTGTTTGTTCTCTCTCCCAGTTTCTGTCTTTATATACATTCAAGATGGAGGCTTTCTGTTTCCCCAGTGGTCCACAAGTATTATGTCTCCTGTGCAGCATTATATTAATCAAAAGAATCTTTTCCTTCTCAAAATGTGTGAAAAGCCTAGATGGTGTTTTTGACCCCACCCTTTCTTTGTTCTCATATCTTCAAAAGCTGCCCTTCCTTCAGCTACAAACTGTGCAGTATTCATAAAATCATACAGCTTCTTTGATTTGTTTCTCTGCTCCAGGCTCTTCACTTTCTGCCTCAGTTTATCAGAAACATACATAACAGCTCACAATAAAACAAATCAACAGGCAATAAAAATAATACAATAAGACTACCAAAAGCATATAAAACATAACTAAAAACATAGTTAAAAGTACTGCATAAAATTATTGAATATAATCGGGTAAGTTCAAGGTTCCCTTCAAGTGCTTTAAACTTCTACCAATCCTTTAGCAGGCTTACTATTAAGTATGACCTTTACCCACAGCAGTACACTGGCTTTCTGTTATTTTTTGCCATTTCAAAATATTCATGTTTACAACACTATGGCCTTGCTCCTCTTTATCTGGTGATTACAATTTCTTGTTCTCCTGCTCCTATTCTCCTCTACTTCTTGCGCCAAGCAGATTACTTCTTACTTTTCTTGCTTTTCATCTCTGAAATCATCTGCCTTGAAAACTCCTCATTTTTTGTGTCTATCTTTTTAAGCTTAAGTTTAAAACACATTTCTTCAACATTGGTTCATTTATTACCCTCTGTCTTCTGTGTAGACTAAACTACATTGTAACATATCATGGACAAGGGTATAGAATAAATTCAGAAATAAAAATTAACTTATTTCTCCTTTATGAGGCTAAACAGTATAACCTGAAGGGGAATTGCAATGTAGCTTTTAGTTAATTATATTGAAATGTTGCTTTAACTTTCCAATTAGTCCTTATTTTGGAAAGAAAACTGAATATACTTTAATGTGTCCTTGAAATTAATGAGTGCTCTGTTGGTCCTTATGGCTTAAATGGAGAGATTTATAGTTTAAACAGTGATAGGAGCAGACAGGTTTCTGTTAATATCTTATCATGACTTAGTATGGTTTAGGTTGTCTCATTCTGAGAAATGAGGCTTCTTCTGTTTCCCTAAAACTTAATGTCCTAAATATATCGTATTGCATTTATGTACTATTCCCACTTTAGTTTCTTAGATTGGTATTTTGCTGTGTTAACATATTCTGGGAGAAAAACAGTTATATTTTGGAATGAAGTCATTGTGTAGAGTAGCTTGTGTTTATAGTAGATACAGTACAAAACTATCATACTCTTATACTCCATTCTTAACTTTCATACTGATGAGTATCCAGAAGCTAAAACAAGTTAATTGCTGTTAAGGGGATTAAATAAGAAACTGCTATTTTTTTGCCATCTGCAAAGCAAATGTAGATACCACTAGAATTTCTACAAAACTGTAACACACTTAGGGGGTCTAAAGTACTAAGATGCATTAAAATCAGCAAGTTACTCCAGGTAACCTGCTGATTTTTAGTGCATGTATTAACCCCTCTTTTAATGCACTATATATTTAGCTAATGATGAGATTCAATTTTGCAGCACCACTGAGTGGCGATATTACAAAAAAGGAAGCTGAGTTTGTAGATAATACGCCACTCCCAGGGAAGAGGGTAAGGGGGTGACGGTAGGGCCTTAATACATACACCCCACAAAGTTCCATTGGAACAATCGCAAATCATCAGAGTCTTTACTGGCAGAATGATCCAGGACAGGGCATGGAACTCCCATAAATAACTTCAAATAGGTTAGGTTTTCTGGGTAATTAAAACATGCAATATATCTGTTTAAAATTTGACCTTGAGAGACATTTTTTTTAAACTCTTGAATACATATCGGTATCTTTGGGTTGAGTCGGAACTAGAAATTCATGTTTCTAGACCACAGGAACAATTCATATACGTAGGGCTGCAATGGCTTTTTCTTGGATATTGATCTGTGATGAGATTATACTGATCCAATAAAACAAGAAGTCCCTAATTTGTTCTATTTCTTCAATTTTGGATCATGGTTTACATTCTAAAATTCATCCCTCCTGTAACCAAAGCATCTATAATACCGGTAGTGTTAAAACATTTCAGACTTGTGACTGCCATAATCCAAGCCATGCTTTGGGTTTTACATTTCACAGTTTCGTCTTGCTCCTGAGGATATAGATATAAAAGTTAACACCCATGCACACATGTTGAGTACTGCAAAAATGTTGGAACACTTGGTGCAGTTTTGAATTAGATTAGTAGCGTAAGCGTCACAGTCTCATGGTAGCAGAGGTCATACACTAGCCTAGAGTGGAGATTGATTTTGCTACCTGTGGTGAAGTTGTTTTAAAAACAGCTACAGCTTTCTGTTGAGAAGCAAACTCAGTGTGTTACAACTTTACATTTTGGGGAAATATGTAAAACAAGATGAATTCTAAATGTGTGAGCGCTGGAAATATAGCATTTATAAATATTCAGTCTGCTTATAAAGATTTCCTTAGAATAATTTCCTGTTTGTAACACTTGTGTAGTCAGCAGAGTATCCAGCAAAGTCTGAATGCCCATTCCCAGAAGTCAAAGGGTGAAACTGAATGCACATTCCACCAATAGCATGACTCGTAAAGCCAGCACTTGTTAAATCTATTTGTTTTTATTATAGACATCGATCTGCCAGTTGCAATAATGCATTTATGGACATTTTTTTGCAAGCACAGCGCTGGTGGCAGTTTTTACTGACAAATTGAGTCATATGGACAGTAGTTCAAAAAACGCTTACTTTATTGACAGATTGTGCAATTCTCTAGTTCACTGAGTGTTCAGAAGATATCAGTGGGCTGGGGAAAAATTTAATTAAGGGAAAATGTAGGAAAGCAGTTATTGTAATGCTTCGGTACTGAAATCTACAAGATGATGATGATGATGATATATAGGCTCTGCATTTTAGGATGAATAGGTAAAAGCAGCAGTAACTAGATTTTTTAAAATATCAGCTTCCTTATCTTGATTCTGTTGCTTCCTTTCTCAGTCTTTTTTTTCCTATATTCTTGTTCTATTTTGGTTTTATATGTCTTTGGCATAGGAAGTGTACATCTTTTATTATGCTTTCTCTCACTGTACTTGTAAATTGTCTTAGAGTTGGTTCTGCAGTATCCATGGTTTACATGTAGAGAGGGGGTTCTGGTAAAAATCGGCATACAGGGCCAGCTTTAGGGTAAATGATGCCCCCCTCCCCCCCCCCCACACACATACACATTCTCTATACTCTTCCCTCTTTTCCTTCAGGCACTCTCCTCTTTCTATATCTTGGTCTTCTCCATCTAATCATGGAGCATTTTATCTCCTGCATCATATCCTTATCCTATATCCTCTCTCCCTCTCCCCCACCACTACTCCGTGTAGATCTACATATCTTTGTCCCCTTCACTGCCTCATATACAGTTTCTCTCTCACACTGCACCCATCATCCTATATCAGTGGTGGCGAACCTATGGCACACGTGCCAGAGGGGGCACTCGGAGCCATTTCTGTGGGCACACGCACCGTCGCTAGGGTTGCCAACCGTCCGGATTTTCTCCGGACAGTACAGCTGCCAGCTCCACGGTTTTCCGACCTTCTGCGCCTGCGCAGCCGTCTCCTCCTCCTGCGCCTCCGCTGGTGGCGGATGTTGCCGGGCTGCTGTCTGGCTCTTCTTCCCTGGTGTTGGTAGCCACAGGTGGCCAGAATCTGGGCACTCCCCAGCGCCTGCCCCTTGCTCTTCAGGTAGGCAGTGCAGATTCCTGCGCTCTCCATTTTCTGATATTTAAAGCCCCTGGCATCGGGGCAGAAATTGTTGTAAATTGCTCATCTTCTTGTTAGCTTCCTGCCAGCCAGTGCCCACTTTTGGATAGTCTTGGCAAATTAGTGCGGATATTTCAGAAGCTGCAAGTCTCTTCGTTTTTCCAGTAATTTAAGGACACACTACAGTCGTGCTGCCTTTTTTATGTTTATAATCTCCCTTGGGGGGGGGGGGGAGGTGAAATCTAAGTTGAAAACTGTCCTGAAAGGTGGTTGTTGCGTCCATCGGTCTCAGACGGCTTCACCTGACATGCCTCACCTCTATTTCAGATTTCTCCACCAGCCTCAGAAAATGGCGTCCATAGTGTCTCCTTGCCACACCCTCTGGCTTCCCCGGAGCGGCTCTGGCGCAGCGTCCCGCCATGTTGACCCGAGACCTCCTAGGGCACGTGCACACGCCTCGCGTCTTATAGCAGTGTTGGCGTGAAACTCGGGGGCGTCCCCCTCTAGTGACTTCACTGCTTCCGTATTCAAAAGGTTGCACATTTGCTGACTCTCGCCGAGTTAGCAACAGATTGGATTTGTTCCGGACTGAAGCTGCTCTGCCGCTTCTACTCTGCTGGAAGCCACCTTCACCCTCTGGGTACCTGCTCCTCGGGGGCCCTTTGCTTATTTCCAGGTGCCTATCTTAAATACAGGTACTTGCTCCTCGAGGGCCTGTGTGTCTATCCTGGTGCCTGCTACCAATTCTTCAACCTGCTGGAACACTGCCTATCAGCTACAGAGAGTGAGTACTACTTCTCCCAGTCTGTCTATCTACAGCTCCTCACTGCCCTTCTGCATCGGGCCCTACACCACCATTGTGGGATGGGTCTCCTATGCCAAGGATCACAGACTGTTGCTTTCTAAGCTACTCTCTACTGCCACCTCTGGTGGACCACACTAGCTGTATAATAAAAAATATATTCTCTGTGTTTGTGCATCTGAGTCTAGCCCGGTGCTTCAGTTCCCTACGGGGCTCCTCCCCATAGGAGATACCATCACTGTTGCCCCTGAGAATCCACCAAACAACTCGACATCATAACAGTGGTCACCCCTTTCCTAAAACATGATCAGCCAGTTATATTAGTGTGCGAGGAGTTCAGAACATGTATTTAAATTAAAAAAAAAAAAAAAAAAAGTGATCTCTGTTTTTTAGGTTTCTAAATGCTCATGCAATGTTTTTCTGTCGTTAGCACAAATTTAATAATGGTAGGATTGTAGCAAAAGCGTTGGAGCAGTAACTGTCCAGTTTACTGCTCAGCAGGAACTCCTCCCCTCGATGGTGTCAATCACAACTGAGAAGACCTTGCTCCCTGAGCGTGTTTATATACTGGTTGACCCCCGTGCTTACGCACCTGCCGTTGCTATAGCGTCGGCCAATCAGTGAGCTGCTGCGCTTGTCAGCGCTCGCAGAACGCGCCGCTGGTATCGTACATAGAGGCGCGCAGCCGGGTGGACTATTTTTGAGGCCTTGTAGGTTTGCGCTGTTGCAGTTTGAATGCTGGCCTCTATTAGGAAGAGCTTATGGTAGTTTGTGGCGGAACTAAACTAAAACCTCAGTATTCAGGTTAAATTGCCGTGTTGGCACTTTGCGATAAACAAATGGGTTTTGGGTTGCAGTTTGGGCACTCTGTCTCTAAAAGGTTCGCCATCACTGTCCTATATTTATTTTTATTTATTTATTTAATTTTATATACCGACAGCCGTTTGCACATCGTGCCGGTTTACAGATAACTTACAAACCAAAAAATATATAGGCAAAGCCTTTACAAGGAACAGTGTGTAACAAACAATAGTAACAGAGTAAATAAGTTGATAACTAAGGGAGGGAGGGGTGGGGGTGATTGCGACAAAGGAGGGGGTAGGGGGGGGTGAGAACAGATACATGAGGAAAAAATATGTACAGGGAATCAATGGGGAAATGATATGTACATAGGCTATATACAAAATTTGTCTAAGCGCATGGCCAACAGTGAAAGAAGTGAGAAGATGTGTGCGGTTCTGCTAGGTGGCAATTTATTATGTGCAGGAGGTTAAGTGTGGGGTTTGTAGTTCCTTCGAGAGGGTGGGTGGGGGTCCTGTAGTGGGGGTGTTGATATGAGAGGGAGGTTGGGTTTGAGTGCTAGTAGGTGATGGTGATGATTGGGGGTATGCTTGGAGGAAAAGCCAGGTTTTGAGTTTCTTTTTGAAGGTGAGTGTGGAGGTTTCGGTGCGTAGGTCAGGAGGCATGGAGTTCCACAGGGGTGGGCCTGCGAGGGAAAGGGCCCTATTGGTGGTGGAGATGAGTCTTGTGGATTTTATGGAGGGGGGAATAAGGGTTCCACGAAGAGAGGAGCGGGTGGGTCTTGTGGAGATACGAGGTAGAAAAGGTGGGTTTAGCCAGTTGTAATGTTCGTTAATAATACTTTTGTGGATGAGGGTAAGGGTCTTGTATATAATTCGTGAGTGGATGGGAAGCCAATGGAGATTAATGAGGGTGGGAGTAATGTGATCTTTCTTATTGACATTGGTGAGGATGCGTGCAGTAGCGTTTTGAAGGAGTTGGAGAGGTCTGATGTGGGTAGCAGGGAGTCCAAGTAGGAGTGCGTTGCAATAATCAATTTTTGAAAAAATTAAGGATTGAAGTACTGTGCGGAAATCATGGAAGTAGAGGAGGGGTTTGAGTTTTTTAAGGGATTGTAGTTTGAAGTAGCAGCCGCTAAGGATAGATTTGATATATGGTTTGAAGGTTAGTTGGTTGTCAAGTATAACACCCAGGTTTCTTGTGTTAGAGAGAAAGTTAGGAGGCTGGAGAGTGGAGGGACAGGGTATGGGTGCATGTCTAGAGGAGATGAGGAGGAGTTCAGTTTTTTGCGGGTTAAGGGCAAGGTGCATGTCGGTGAGTAGTTGGTTTATGGAGGCGAGAATGGTGTTCCATGTATGGAGTGCAGTGAGTACAGTGTTTGTGAAGGGAATGAGGATTTGTACATCATCTGCGTAGATGAAGTGTGTAATACCAAGGTTGGAGAGGAGGTTTGTGAGGGGGAGCATGTAAATGTTAAATAGGGTGGAAGAGAGGGAGGATCCTTGGGGGACGCCACAGTCGAGATTAACAGGGGGGGGATGTGAAGTTGTCGGTGAGGACTGTGTAGGTGCGGTTTTGGAGGAAGGACTTTATCCAGGAGAGGGCAGTACCTGAGATACCTATACTGGTGAGAGTGTTGATGAGGATGTTATGATTTACGGTATCGAAGGCGGCGGATATATCTAGCATGGCAATGAGATAGGAGTTTCCGGCATCCATTCCTTTGATGATGGTATCGGTAAGGGAGAGGAGTAGGGATTCCGTGCTGAGGTGTTTACGGAAACCATGTTGTGTTGGTGGGAGTATGTTGGATTGTTCTAGGTGGTCAGAGAGGCGGGAGTTTACTAGTTTCTCAATGATTTTGGAGAGGAAAGGGAGATTGGAGATAGGACGGAGGTTGGATAGGTTGGAAGGGTCAAGGGAGGGTTTTTTTAGGATGGGTTTGACCACGGCTTGTTTCAGGGAGTTAGGTACCTGACCTAACTCCCTGAGTCTCCTACCCCACCTTCCATTACTCTTTGCTAGTCCTCTTCTCTTCTCTCCTCTTCTGCTCCATATGTAGTTTTCCTTTTCCCACCCTCACCACCTCTAAATGGCAAATCTTTTAAAAAAGAAAAAAGGTCAAATTAAGTGGAGGTCTTCCTCCTCCCCACCCTAATCCCTGAGTTGTAGTATTTTAATTATTTTTCTCCTCTCCTGTGACTTTATCCCCATCTCTTTTTTGGGCTTAACATCAGCCAGCAGGAGGAGCAGTGCTTAATAGTGCATTAGCTTCCTTTGCTGTGTGAAACCAGTATCATGGTATGATATTTGTTCTATGGAAGAGAGGAAGCTAACGCATTAAGTGCAGCTCCTGCCAACCGGGTATATGGCTAGGGTGAGCTAGAGGTAGATCCAGCCCAGCTTAACCGGTGATACTGGTGGTGATGGGGTACCCTTTGTCTCTCAGCATTCTGGGCAATCACCCGGCTCACCCTACCTTAAGGTTGGACCTGTCAGCATAACAGTGCTATGGTTTACTTGAATCCATAAGGGCAGGAGGGGACTGTGTAGGTGGAGCTTTCATGACCTCTGAATGCTGATATTGCCTTAGGAATGAATACAAATAGGAACAAAAAGATAGGGATCCTAATGATTTTGTTTTGATTATCTAGAAATAAGGTTGTTAGTAGTTTTCCTTTAAGCATCTTTCCCTTTATTCAAATGAAAAGTAGAACTATTTACACTTAGGTTGATGTAATATGCTATGCTAGGCTTAGCGAAGCTGGTTACTTCCTTTTTTTTTTTTTTTAGACAAGCAAGATGGCAGTCCTTATACATGGGTGACATCAGATGGAGCCTGGCACCAAACTTTGGCATCAAAGCTTTTAAAAGCTTTGAGCATGTTTCACTTGGTATATTTAGCCCTGACCTCTTACCCACATCCCATGCAGAGCCCCTTAGTCTTATCCTTTCTGCGGAGCATGCATGTTGGGGTTCATCATCTTCTTTCTCTCACTGCTGCTACAATGAAAGTTTTGTGGTGCTGCAGGAGCTGTTTCTTGCAGAACCCCAACTTTTCACACTCCAGTGCTCTAGTTAGGTTTTTTTGGGGGGTTTTTTATGCATGGTTTTAAGTTCCCTTATTTTTCTGTCAGTTGCATGATAAAAATTCTGCAGGAAACAAAATGTACTGTGAAATCCTTATGGATAGAAATTCCATGTGAGATGGGTAAAAATAAAGCAGTAGGTGTATACTACTGGCTGCCTGGCCAAAGTGAAGAAACAGACTGTGAAATGCTAGCTGAAATTAAAAAAGCAAATACATTTGGCAGCATAATAATAATGGGAGATTATTTGGCATTGATTGGGTCAATGTCTTATCAGGACATGCTAGAGAGGTTAAATTTCTAGATGCCATAAATGACTGCTTCATGGAGCAGCTAGTCCTAGAACAGACGAAAGGGACAGCTACTTCACATGTAATCCTCAGTGGAATGAATGACCTGTTACGAGAGGTCAGTGTGGTGGGCCTCCGAGCAATAGCGATCATAATGCATTCAAATTTGACATAACTGTAGGGAGGACATAAAGTATAACTATTACCAGTAGCACATAACTTTTAAAAAGGGAGACTATGATATAATGAGAAAATTAGAAAAAATAAATCTAAAAGGAGTGGTTGCAAGGGTTAAATGTTTGCATGAAGCATGGACATTGTTTAAAAATACCATTTGGAAAGCCCAGATTAAAAAAAAACCCAAACATTTAAAAAAAGGTCGAAGGAGTATGGTTTAATGAAGAGGTGAAGGAGGTAGTTAAAGCTAAAGGGGCATTCATTGTTAAAAAAAAAAAATAAAAATGGAAAGAAGACTCAAATGAAGAATATAGGCAAGAGCATACACATTGGCAAATTAGATGTAAAGCAATAGATAAACTATGAGAGACTAAGGAAAAAGCTTGCCAGTGAGGCAAACACTAACCATAAAAGCTTTTTCAAGTATTTAAAACAAAAAACCTGAGAGGCAGTTAGGTCTCTAGTTTACCAAGGGGTAAAAAGGGATGCTCAGGCAGGTCAAGGAAATTGCAGAAAAACTAAGTGCTTTGCCTTGGTCTTTACAGAACATACCCCTGAAACATTCTTTAATGGTGGAGATTCTGAACAATTAAATAAAATATCTGTGACAACGGTGAATGCAAATAGATCAGATTGGCAAACTAAAGAGTAACAAATCACTGGTACCGGATGACTTCCACCCTGGAGTTAGGTTACAGATTACTAGTTAACAATTTATCATTTAAAACAGCCAGGATTCATGATGACTGGAAGGTGGCCAATGTGATGCCAGTTTTTATAAAGGGCTCAAGAGGGGATCTGAGAAACTGTAAGACAGGTGAGCATAACGTCTGTGCTGAGCAAAATGACAGCAGCCATTTTTTTAAAACAAAATCACTGGCTATATAGATGGACATGCTTTAATGGAGAAGAGTCAATATGGTTATAGCAAAGGGAAGTCTTATCTTACAATCTTTTAGAATTTTTTGAAAGTGTAAATAAACATGTTAATAAAGGTGAGCTGGCTGATAGTGTACTTGGATTTTCTGAAGGCATTTGACAGAGTCCTCCTTGAGAGACTTCTCCAGGATTTTCAAAGTCATGGGATAGGAGTCAGTATTCTATTGTGCATTGGTAACTGGTTAAAAGACAGGAAACAGAGTAGGAGTAAATGGTAAGTTTTCCAAAAGGAGTATCATACGGATCAATACTGGGATCTGTGCTGTTTAACATATCCATAAATAATCGGGAAAAGGGAATGATGAGTGAGGTAATTAAATTTGCAGATGACACAAAATTATTTAGATTTGTTAAAGCAGCAGTGGATTGTGAGGAAGTGCAAACAGACCTTGTGAGACTAGGAGACTGGACAACTGAATAGCATATGAAATTTAATGGGGAAAAATGCAGAGTGATGCATATAGGGAAAAATAATCCTAACCATAGGTATGCGATGCTGGGTTCTGTATTGGGAGTCACTATCCAGTAAAAAGGGCCTTATGGTCCTTTTGGGACAATACATTGAAATCCTCTGCTCAGTGTGTGGTGGCAGTCAAAAATTCAAATAGAATGTTAAGAATGATTTGAAAAGGAATGTGGAATAAAACGAAAAATCGAGCCTCTGTATCGAGCCATGGCGTGATTGCACTTTGAATATTGTGTGCAGTTCTGGTTGCCTCATTGCAAGAAAGACATAGCAAATGGAGAAAAGGTACCAAGGAGTGTGACAAAACTGATAAAAGGTATGGAACATCTCTCTGAGAGGCTACACAGGCTTTTAGCTTAGAAAAGACATGACTAAGAGGGGACATGATAGAAGTTCATAAAATCATGACTGGCGTAAAATGGGTAAATAAAGAATTATTTACCCTTTGATAAACTAACACTAGGGGACGGTCCATGAAAATAACCATCAGATTCAAAACAATCGTAGAAAAGATTTTTTCATGTAGTGTGCTATCAAGCTGTGGAATCTGTTGCCAGAGGATGTGATCAAAATGACTAGTATAACTGGATTTAAAAGAGGTATGCACAAGTTCCTGGAGGAAAGTCCATAACGCATTATTAGCCAGGTAGACTAAAAAAAAAAAAAAAAAAAGCTATTGCTAACATTGGGAGTGAGTAGCAAGAATTAGATCTACTTTATGGGATCTGCCAGGTACTTGCGACTTTAATTGTCCACTTTTGGAGACAAGATGCTGATCTCTATGGACCTTGGACTGACTTAGCATGTCAATTCTTATATTCTTATGCACTTGTTTTGATGCTTCAGGGTGGCATTGATGGGGATTTTTGCCACTCCATTAAGTCATTTATTCGACTCAATTATTTTTCATCTATGCTTCGGAAGGCGTATGGCTTATTAGGAAAATAGCTCCTCTGTGGCCAGGTCTGCTCTACTGCACCTCATGATTGGTGGGGGCTTGCTTGAGGTCATCACAGGCTGCTACTTTGATGAGGCTGTGACCATTAGATGATGTCTTACTCAGTGGGAGCTCCTAGAATTTGGAAACTTTTAGCCTGGCAATTAGGCATCAAAGGTATCAATATTGAGGGGCAAAAGAGCAGCACTGGCTATTAATGGTGCATTTATATCAGAGTGACATGGATTCCCTCCTCATTTTCAGGCACCAAGAGGGATTGAGAGCCATCAATATCAGGTCGATGCACAGTGCCAGGTGAGGGGGCATTCTGGCAGCAGCCATGAATCCTCCCAAGAATTACTCCTGGGAGATTCTGCGCCACTGCATAGAATTAACATTTGGGCCTAGCTTGTGGCTGTGTGACTCCTAAAGCAAATCTAGCTGACTAGGATGGAAGGAGCTGCTATTAATCAAGTTGACTTAGAAAATAGCTACTGCTATTACTAGCATCAGTAGCATGGGATATACTTAGTTTTGGGGTACTTGCCAGGTACTTGTAGCCTGGATTGGCCACTGTTGGAAACAGGATGCTGGACTAGATTCAGCATGTTACACATGTTACTAATATTGGTTCCTCAATGATGAATATGTTCCTTTATGTGTGGTTAAACCTATTGGTCCGGGGAATGTTCCTCTCTTCAGATTACTCTGTTGTCACTGGTTCTTTCCATTCAGGGACCATAGTCTATTATGGGATGCATTTTTTCCAGATAAACCTCATTGAGCTGCAAACCATACTGGTTTGCGCTAGAGATACACTCTGGCCTTATGAAATGTGATGGTTGATTCAAACAGATAGTCAAATGGTAGCCTATGAAAGCAAATAAGGAGACACTGGATATGTGACCCTCTGCCAAGAATCTCAGCAGATTAGGTATGAACTTCACAGAACAGACCTCCCCAGAGTTTCTGATTCATTAGTGGATAACCTTCATGGGATCTTCCATTCTAATAGACAGGCCTCACTTTGTCTTTTTTGCATTGAAAAGCATCAAGAACGTTGAATAGTTGGTTTCATCTTACAGAGAAAATACAGATTTTGGCTTATGTAGGAGTCATACTTATACTTATTGTCTGCGTTTTCCACAACTGTATTTAGTGGCAAGAACCCTTCAGAAAGCTCTTTAGGTTTGAGCTATTTTTTCCTGATTGTCATAGCATGACCTATTTAGTGTTTGGCTTTTTTTTTCCCCCTCATATCTCACCCAGCAGTTGATCTTTCTTCAGAGTCCTCTCAGAGTCGAGTACTCACTCCTACTGCAGGGAAAAGGTCCCCTATACCTTATGAACCATCCATCTCTCAACCTGATGTCAAGGGAGTTCAGTACTCAGTAATTTCTCCTATTGCTGTTCAAAGAGATCCAGACATTTTCTTTTTGATGAGGATGCTGCACCGCAAAAAGGAGTATGGAATTAGAAGGTGGACATGTTTATCCAAATACCAGGTTGGTCCTCACATTCCTGTCTCCTGTTATACCAAGGATCTCTGTCAATATTTGCTTACCTTTTTGCCAGCAAGTCTCTTAAGATGGTTGTGGGTTTTGAGCTGCTGGTCCTGGTGGTGGTGGACTGGAACTCTACCTGAGAAGGAAGTAGGGAAGCTGTAGTGTTGTTGCCTTCCCAGGTACTGTGGCCAGGGCTATGCCCAGCCAGGTTCCCATTGGCTATAGGGTAACCCACCCTGTTCACCCAGCTGGTCTTAAGTGCTAGCCACCAGAGAGTTCTCTGCTGGCACAACATCTCCTGAGCTTCCATTGTTGGGTCTGAACTTGGCTGTGCTGAGGTATTGTGAGCTGGTCTGGGTCTCTCTCCTCAGTTTACCCAGTAAGGGAATCATATCATATCTTGAATACTTAAGTTGATCCCTACAAACTGAAAGTCAGGAAGCACATGTTTTGTTTCTTCCTTTTGTTTCCGCAGTAAAGTACAACAACTGAAAGCGCAGCTATTGTATGTTTTGTTAGACCTGGATGTCTCAATGCTTCATCAAAGACTGATGCCTTAGTCCCACTGTGGCTTATTCTTCCAAGTACAGGAAATTCTGCTTCTCTTCATTCTTGGATATTACAATTTACAGAGATTTCACTGGCACTTTAAAACCTCCAGTTTCGAGACTCCTGTCTTATGTAACCTCATGGTCAAGCTGCTAGACTTGGCCACTTGAAGTATCTTACCTAGAAGGTAGTGGTCCTGGTCGCGCTGTCTTTGACTAGATGAGTCAGCAACACAGTCCTTTTATAACCGAAGGGCACTACACCCATTTTGAATTTCTCCTCAAGTGATTTCTGTTTTTCATCAAAATCTTTCAAAAAAGTCAGGTTGGATATGTCAAGTCTCTCACCAAACATGTGATCCAAATGTTAAGTGGGAGAAAAGAACTTGTATTCAAAGGAAAATCTCAGGATCAGTTGCAGTTTATTCATACATAATGTGGTGCTCCAGTGCAGTCTATATATGTAATCAAAAATGAAAACAGCAAGGCACCTGTAAATAAAAAAAAACCCCCCAAAATAAAATGGAAGCCAAGAAAAGCAGCAAGTCTGGGTAATAATATTCCTGATCTGCAGGCCCTAATGGTGGACTTGGACTTGGATATTGTTACTATTACAGAGACATGATTCAGTTTTTATTGGGATACAGCTGTACTGAGCTATATCCTATTGAGGAAGGATAGAGATGACAGAAAAGGGGAAGGAGTAGCTATGTCAAGAACAATATCAAAGCATTTGAAATGCAGGATATTTGGGGAAAGGAAGAAGCTCCATGGGAAATTTTTAAAAGAAATGATGGCACCTAACATCTATCTACACTAGTGTGATCTATAGGCATCCGACTCAGACAGAGGAACTGAACAGAGATCTGGCTGAAGACATTCAGAAGATAGGAGGGAAAGGTTGAAATGCTGCTTAGGGTGGTAATCTGCTGGATGTGGATTGGAGTATCCCTTCTATAGATTCTGAAAGAAGTAGAGAAATTGTGGATGCCTTTCAAGGGCCCTCCTTAGGCAAATGGTAATGGACCCTATGAAGGGAAAAGCAGCATTGGACCTGATAATCACAAATGGTGACAATATCTCTAATGTCTGGGTAAATGCCCAGTTATCATCAGATGGTATATCTTGATATAATGGCCAAGACTGAGAGAAGTCACACCAAGATCAAGGTCTTGGATTTCAAAAATATGGACTTTGGTAAAATAGGAATGTACTTGAAAAGGAGGTAGAAGGCTGGGAGAAGATGGGGGAAGTGGAACAAGAGTAGACCAAATTGAAAGCTATAATAACATCAACATATCTTCATGTAAGAAAAGTAAGTAAAAGGAATAGGAAACGGCTGTGGTTCTCCATGGAGGTGGCAGAAAAAATAAATGCTAAAAATACAGCATTCAAAAAGTACAAAGAAACTCAAAAATAGGAACACAGGGAAGAATATCTGGAGAAGCGGAAAGAAATGAGGAAAGATATCAGGATAGCAAAATCTCAACTGGAATCGCCAAGGAGATAAATGTTATAAAACATGTTTCAGATAAATTAGAGAAAGGAGAAAGCACAGAGATAGTATAGTAAGATTGAAAGGATAGGTGGAGAAAGATGAAGAAATAGCAAACATATTAAACAAATACTTCAACTCAGTGATATCTAAAGATGACCTTCCAGAAGGACCATTATTGGTTAGCAAGAATAACAATGGATGTTGGGTAGATATAGCTCCATTTATAGATGAGTGTTTGGGTGGAACTAGTAAAACTGAAAGTGGACAAGGCCATGGGGGCTGGATGAGTTGTATCCTAGGATACAGACTAAATGTGTTTAGGGATAGATCATCAAACCCCGGCATGCGTAAAAGCCCGGTCTTAAACGCGCCGGGCCAATTTTCAAATGGCCCGGCTACGTTCGTAAACCCCAGGACGCGTGTAAGTCCTGGGGCTTGAAAAAGGGGCGGTCTGGGGGGTGGGGCTAGAGGTGCCCAGCACTGTGGCCATTTGCCGCTGTGCCCGGGGATCGCACGCCGGCAGGAGCAAAAGGTGAAATAAAATTCGGGCTAGATAGGATAAGGAAAGGGGAAGGGAGGTTATGCTAGGGAGTTGAGAAGTTCCCTCCCAGTCCGCTCCTTAATTGGAGCGGACTGGGAGGGAACTGGGGAAGGCCACAATGCGTCGCCGCGCGTAATTGCAATAGTGGACCCCCCCCTTGTGCAAGCCAGCCCAGCATGTGCATGCTATAAAATTGCATGTCCATGTGCGCGCGCTGGGTAGTGTGTGCACATGGACGGGTGTGCATAGGTTTTGAAAATCTACCCCTTAGTGTGCAGAAATGCAAAGGAATTGTAGGTGAAGGGGGGCAAAAGTCTTATGTGCCCGGACAGGGAAAGAGACCTCAGGGTGATAGTGTTTGACAATCTGAAGGTGGTGATGCAATGTGACAAGGTGGTGGCTAAGGCCAGAGGAATGCTAGACTGATAGAGAGAAGCATAACTAGCAGGAAAAAGGTGGTGACAATACCCTTGTACAGATTTTGGTTAGATCTCACATGGAGTAGTGTGTTCAGTTTTAGAGTTCATATCTCAGAAAGGATAGAGACAGGGATGTAAGTGGTCCAGTGAAAAGTGCCCAAAATGGTGTGAGGTCTGCATTGAAAGCTGTACGAAATGAGAATGAAGGACTTGAGAATGTATACTCTGGTGGAGAGGAGAGACAGGGGAGATGTGATACAGACTTTTAAATATTTGAAAGGAATTAATGCACAAGAATTTTTTTCCAGTGGAAAGAAACCTGTAGAGCTAGGGAAAATATGAAGCTCTAAGGTGCTAGACTCAAGACCAATGTCAAGAAATATTTCTTCATGGACTGGGTGGTGGATGCATGGAATGCCCTCCTGAAAGGGGTAGTAAAGATGAGAACAGTAATGGAATTCAAACCGACATGGGATAAATGGAAAGGATCCCTTGTGGCTGAAGGATAGAAATGAAGAAAAGGGGTAACTTGTGTTAACTCTGGGTAACCTGCACGGAGCAGAAGTTACTACCCTTAAATTAAAAAAAAAAAAAAAAACCAAAACAAAACCCAACTTTCTGGGCAGACTGGAGGTACAACTTGGGTCTTTTTCAGTTGATGTATGTATGTTACTATGACTACCTAGCCAGATTTACCTCTAACAGCAACTGAGGGGCTCACGAGACAAAGTGCATGTGGGAACTCCAACACATGCTCTACTGAGCTAAAGAGATGGGTCTATCTGTTGCTGTTGGATGATGTCACCCACCTGTCATGGCTAATTCATAAAAACATAAGTTGCCATACTGGGTCAGACTTGAGGGTCCATCAAGTCCAGTATCCTGTTTCTAACAGTGGCCAATCCAGGTTACAAGTACCTGGCAAGTACCCAAACATTAAATAGATGATGCCAGTAATAGAAGTGGCTATTACCTAAGTCATCTTGATTAATAGTTTTTGGACGTCTCCTCCAGGAACTTATCCAAAATGTTTTAAAACCCAGCTATACTAACTACCCTAACCACACAACCTCTAGCAGTGAATTCCAGAGCTTAATTGTGCAAGGAGTGCAATAGAATTTTCTATGATTTGTTTAAAATGTGCTATTTGCTAACTTCATGGAGTGCCTCCTAGTCCTTCTGTTATCTGAAAGAGTAAATAATGGATTCAAATCTATCATATCTCCCCTCAGCCATTTCCTCTCCAAGCTGAGCAGCTCTAACCTTTTTAGCCTTTCCTCATAGAGGAACCATTCCATCCCCTTTATCATTTTGGTCGTCGTTCTCTGTACTTTCTCCAGTCAAACTATATCTGTAACATAAATGCACACAGTATTCAAGGTGCGGTCTCACCATGGAGCAGTACAGAGGCATTATGACATTCTCCGTTTTATTCACCATTCCCTTTCTAATAATTCCTAACATTTTGCTTGCTTTTTTAACCTTTGCAGCATACTAGCTATTTCAATGTATTATCCACTGTGATACCTAGATCTTTTTCCTGGGTGGTAACTCCTAAAATGGAACCTAACATTGTATAACTACAGCATGGATTATTTTTCCCTAAATACAACACCTTGCACTTGTCCACATCAAATTTCATCTGCCATTTGGACACCCAATGTTCCAGTCTCGCAAGGTCCTCCTGCAATTGATCACAATCCCTTTCAGATTTAACCACTCTACATAATTTTGTGTCATCTGCAAATTTGATCATCTCACTCATCATATCTCTTTCTAGATCATTTATAAATATATTGAAAGCACCAATCCAAGTACAGATCCCTGAGGCACTCCACCTTTTACCTTTCTCTACTGACCATTTAATCTACTGTTTCCTGTTTGCAATCCACGAAAGCACATCTCCTATCCCATGACTTTTTAGTTTTCTTTGAAGCCTCTCATGAGACTGTCATGCACTTTCTGAAAATCCAGATACACTACATGTATCGGTTCAGCTTTATCCACATGTTTATTAATCACTTAAAAAAATGTAGCTGATTTGTGAGGTAAGTCTTCCCTTGGGTCAGTCCATACTGACTGTGTCCCATTAAACCATGTCTGTCTATATGTTCTGTGATTTTGTTCTTTAGAATAGTTTTGACTATTTTTCCCAGCACTGAAGTCAGGCTCACCAGTCTATAGTTTCCTGGATCACCTCTGGAGCCCTTTCTAAATATCAGGGTTACATTAGCCTCCCTCCTGTCTTCAGGTACAATGGACAATTTTAATGATAGGTTACAAATTTTTACTAATAGGTTTAAAATTTCATTTTTGTGTGTTTTTTTCCCGAACCTTGGGGAGTATACCATCTGGTTCAGGTAGGTGGTTTGCTATTCTTTAATTTGTCAATCTGGCCTACTTCTACATCTTCCAGGTTCATCGTGATTTGGTTCAGTTTGTCCGAATCATCACCCTTGAAAAACAGTCTCTGGAACTAATATCTCCCCAACATCCTCATTAGTAAACAAGGAAGAAAAGAATTAATTTAGTCTTTCTGTGATGGTCTTATCTTCCCTAAGTTCCCCTTTAATCCCTCGATTATCTAGCAGTCCAACCGACTCCCTTGCAGGTTTCCTGCTTCGGCTATATTTAAAAGCATTTTTATTATGAGTTTTTGCCTCTATGACCAACTACTTTTCAAATTCTCTTTTAACCTATCTTATCAATGTTTATATTCATTCTGCTGTTTACAGAGAACAGTGTTTATGGTACGCAAACTTGTTTTTTATTCTAGTATAAACATGAACTGCTTGCTGTAGCATTTCATTTACAAAAAAATTGCATCAGATTCAGGATTATGACTAAAATTGAACCTCCACAGTCTAATTACTGTCTAGCCAATATTAAATCTTATATCCAGTTTGTCTGAAAAATTACTGCAAGGTTTGCTTTGCTGTCTTAAATCATGCAGTAATCTATACATTGTGTTTAAAGCCTTGTCCCATCATCCAGCTCTTATTAGAAAATAACATATTCCAGTGCTACCATGTAAAGGAAGGTGATGAGTAATCTGTTGCTATTATATCACAAACTCGTCCTAGATCAATCAGTCACATGCAGCTGATATATTAATTACATCCTATGGTTACCACATTCAAAAATGTACCTTTATGGTGTTTTTAGTGTGTTCCCTTTTACATTCTCTCAAATCAGCTCTTCTGCACTGATGCTTTTAAGTACTTTTACTGGTAATGACAAGACCTCTTAGCCATCTTGCAGCCATCAGAAGACTAATGTGAGAATGCACTGTAGACTGAAGAAAAAAGGAATTTCATGATCTTGCTTTCATCTGATTTCATTTATACGGAACTAAAAGCACTGCTATATGTGGTTTAGATAATTACATTTTACAGACCTGGTACATTTTTCTGCTTTGTAACAAAATTATTTTAGAGAATTTTTAAAACTAAAAGGCAAATAATTTTAGTTTTTCTGTATTTCATAGCTGAACAAAATTGCATTGCACCATGCTGGAATTATTTAGTGGTGATTAAATTGATTTGTTTCTCATTTTTGGTTAAGTTTTCATCAATGAACAAGCTAGGAATTGACAGCAGACAGAATTTCCCTGTTTAGATTTGTCTTTTGGCAATATTTTGAGACTCAGTTGGGGATTCAGATTCATAATTCATATGAGTTCTGTTTCCATACCTCTGTTGCAGCAGCAATGGTCAAATTCTCTTTACTGCTAAACTTTACCTACACGTTTTGCAAGTTCCATTCCTAGTGCTTTTAGCTAGAAAATTTATCAAGGCAATCAGTATTTCTTTCCAGATGGTAGAAAAAGATTTTGTTTTTGTTTCTCTTACTAAACAGAATCTTTAATTTTTTTAATTTTTTGTACCTGGCAATGATTACCGTATTTTTCGCTCCATAAGACGCACCTGACCATAAGACGCAGCTAGGATTCAGAGGGGGAAAATTAACCAAAAAAAAAATGGTGTGCTAAACCTGCTCTGTTCCTGGGCGTCTGTGCGTCTTATGGAGCAAATTAGGGGAGTGCATAACATTTCTTTTTGTCCCCATTTTGTTTTCGGGTCTGGGGAGGGCCATTTCGGCCACTCCCCAGATCAGAAAACTTTTATCGTTCTCTTTCTGTGGGGAAAACAAGAAACAACCTCCTCCATCCCAACCCTTTAAATTTAATCAACTACAACCCCCCCAAGACCTGCCAAACGTCCCTGGTCGTCCAATGGGGGTCCGTGAGCTATCTCCTGTCCTTGGGCCGTCAGCTGCCAGTAATCAAAATGGCACAGATGGCCCTTTGCCCTTACTATGTCACAGGTGCTACCCGTGCCATTGGTTGGCCTCTGTGACATAGTAAGGGCAAAGGCTCGTCGGCGCCATTTTGATTACTGGCAGCAGACGGCCCATGTGCAGGAGATCTTTCCCGACCCCCGCTGGACCACCAGGGACTTTTGGCAGGTCTTGGGGGGGAGGGGGGGTCAAGAGGGTGGGGGGGGATTGTAGTTAGTTTTTTTGGGGTTTTTTTTTTTTATATTCGCTCCATAAGGCGCACAGACATTTTCCCCCCACTTTGGGGGAGAAAAAAGTGCGTCTTATGGCACGAAAAATATGGTAGTTAACAAGTGGAAACAAATGAAAACTCATGGAAGAGTATTGTTTTAAATTTCGACCTCAGTTTTTTTGCTGTCTGGGGAAGGGGTCCTCTAGGCTTGTTTCCTTGCTTTCTATTCTCAGGCCATAGAGGGGGGATCACCGATGTCAATTTTGTGCCCGCTTAGGGAGGATTTACTTCTCTGCTAAATATCTTGATGTCTGAGGGTGTAAGGTGCCTTCTCTTTTAAAGGGAGCTGTTTGACCAGTTCCTAAACAGGACATTCAGGTTGCTGATTTCCTTTCTAGCTATTGGCTAATCTCAAATTTAACTACTATAGGGAAATTCTTGGAGGAAGTGGTCTACTCACAATTAGCAGACTTACTTCAAGACAATAATATTCTACATTCTTATCAATGTGGATTTCTTCAAAAACAGTACAGAAATAGAGGACGGCTATCGTTGCAGTTTTTTTGGATGCTTGCTCCGCCTTTTGACACTGTCTCTTGTACCGTACTTCTTGATCGTCTAAAGAGTCTCGGAATTAGTGGGACAGTTTATACTTGATTCACATCATATCTTGAACAAAGAGAGCAGCAAGTACATATCTCTGATATCAATTCAGATTGGTTTGTCATGCCATCAGTGGTGCCACAAGGGTCTGTACTGTCTGCTGCTCTATTTAATGTATATTTGACAGCCTTATGTTCTTTCTTAGATTGACATACTATAGAATTTATGCTGATGATATACAGCTGTTTTTTCCTGTAACTGGTAACTTTCAGTCAACATTGGATAATGTTAAAGTTTACTACTTATTAATAGTTGGATGTGTCATAATCATGTTAAATGTTGAAAAAACTGAAGCAAAGTGTTTTTCTAGATACAGTGATTTTTGAGTAAAACAGAACATAAGGGCTTTTTCAATAATGGGAGCCTTATTTACTTTAAAGATATTGTATAGAATCTGGATTTTTTATTTGACTCCCTCTTAAATCTCATAACCAGCAGATTCTCAGTGGGTTTTTACAAACTGCGGAAGCTAAGGTACTTAAAACGTATTTTAGATTATAATTATTTTTATGCCACATTTCAAACTTTTCTTCTTATCGTTGATTACTGTAATTCATTATTCATTGGGCTTTCAGCCTCCTTTGTTTAGGGCCTTACAGGCTCTGCAAAATTCAGCCCTCTGCTGCCTTATTGGGGGTCATTGATGGAATCATGTATCCCTGTTGCTATATAACTTGCATTGGGCCCTCTATAAAACAGTGGGTGGAATTCAGAATTCTAACAATTTTCAAGGTGCTGAAGCAGGAAAGGCTACCTTATCTTACTAAACTACTCAGTAGTTATAAGCCCTCTTGTAATTTACACGCTCAAGCCAAGTCTTTACTTGAGATTCTATCTGCTAAGGCTGCTAAATTGTCTGAGGCATGAAATCATGTTTTTTATGTAAAGGGCCCCTCATTATGGAATGCCTTCCCAGTTCTAGTGTGGGCTATAGATGACACAATCATCTTGTGTAAGTAGTTGAAAACTTTATTGTTCCAAAAAGCTTATGCTAACCTTTGACATTCTGGTTTAGTGCTAATGCTGATATTAGCTTGATTATTTTGCTTTGTTTTATTATTTTTTGTTGTTCCTTTTCTCCTTGGACAAGCAGGATGGTAGTCCTCTCACATGGGTGACATTGTTGGATGTAGCCCTGCACGGAAAACTTATGTCAAAGTTTCCAGAGCTTTGACAAGGCATACTGAGCATGCCTAGCATGCCCTACATCATGCGTCTACGCGGGGTCTTTCTTCAGTTTGTTTTTTTTCCTGTGAAGCTTTTGCCTCGTGGTTACTTGAGCTCATGGTTTGTTTTTTTTCTAAAAACTTACTTGGAAAGCATTTCCACTGATGGTGTTTGATTTTTTTCATGTCTTTTTTTTTTTCGGTGCGGGTTGCTCTCCAGTTCCCTCTAGTGCCTCAGTGAGGTTTTTCGGTGGTTCGGTAAGTTTTCTTTTGCTTCTGTCCCCCTGTGTGGTGGTGCCTCAGTGCCCGCCGGCGTCAGTTGCCTCGCTGTCTTCTCTTTCATTTTATCCGTTCAGTTTGTATCGTCATGGCCTCGTCGGGTTTTTGTCTATGCCCTCAGTGCCTGAGGACAATGTCTTTCATGGACCCATACAATGTGTGTATTCTCTGCCTGGGGGCATTGCATGACGTCCGGGGTTGCTGCCTGTGCGACTAAATGACCCCGAAGGGACGTCACGCTCGCCTGGACAAGATGGAGAAGCTCTTTGAGGCAAGAAAGTCCGAGCTAGCGGCATCAATGGCATTGACGCCGAAGGAAATTGGAGCCACACCGATGGACAGAGCCATCAACGTCGGCAGCGCCAACCGCTCTGTCGATGCAGTCGCCGGATGGGGCGTAGGGGACCGGCTCCTGTCATTCTCTGCTAGGTCGAGAACTTCAGGGTCATAGTCTTTGACCTCAGCACTGGGGAAAGATCGGGCCCAGCACTGAGGGAAGCCAAGGAAGCATAAAAATGGTAGTCTTCGTTGCATGGTGCTGGGCTCGAGGGGTGCTGTTTGATATTCAGCTGTGTTTGGGAGGGGAAGGGGGTCATTATCAGCAAGGCTACTTTTACCAAAGATCATAAAAACAGAAGGCTGTGCTCCAATGTCTCTATTGGCCAGTGCTCAAAATCTCAGGCAGCAGAGATCGTCCTTCTGCTTCCTACTTGAGCCCTCCCCTCCTAGGCAGCATGCAAGGAACTGGATGGGATGGATGTGAGCATGAAGTAGATAAGAGCACAGTGCAAAGAAAAGGCGAATCCTCCCTAATCCAGTCCCTTCTCTCCTGTTTCCCCCCCCATTTCCTCATATCTGTAGGAAACAGAAACATGTATGTCGGGGGTGGGGGGGGGGTGTGAACCTGAGAGGGTAGCGGAAAAGAATTCAGTTTTTATCTGCATACATTTATTCCTAATTTGTGATCCTTTACTCTGTATTTGTGAGGGTCTGTCTGGGTTTTAAAGTGTGTGAAGGAGGTGAAGTAGTCTGTTAGAATGTAGGTTCTGTATACGGATCTGTATAGTCCAGCTTGTTCTGTTTTCCCAGGTGCAGTATTTTCAGTGATGCATTTTCTGGGAGTTAGTGCTGTGTTGGTATGGCAGGTTGCTATATAGGTTCTGAGTGACTTTTTGCAGGGTCTTAGTTACTTCACAAAGTTCCTGGTGATTGAGGGACTTTGCGTCACTAAAACTGACATGACCACAAAATTTGAATGTTTTTCCTATGGTGAGTAGTAAAGGAAAAAAATTGCAGTTCAGCCCATCTAGCCATTTCAGAGATTACCTTCAACAAATGTAGTCTAAATATCTTTTAGAAGTCCATATTCAAAACATTTGAAGTTATGCAGTTAAATGAAAATTTGGCCATTTATCTGACTAAATTTTAGCTGGATAATTATATGTCCTGCAAGAATTTGGCCAGGTACTTAAGGAGCATTCCAGGAGTGGTCCAGAGGTGTTCCAAGGCGAGCTAAATTAGCCAGAAAAGTTATCCAGCTAACTTATCTGGCTAACTCTGGTTGTTCCTAAAGTTAGCCAGATAAACTTATCTGGGTAACTTTAAGATAGCTGGGTATATTCAGCGGCGCAGTTGTGCCACTGAATATATAGCATTAGTTAGGCGGCTGAATATGGACCTCTTAATTGATAAATTTAGGTATTCCTTTGGATCTTTTTTTTTTTTCCAGCCTATTTACAAAAACCACAGAACATATATTCATCAGACACTGAACATGATTTCTCTCTCTTTTTTTTTTTTTTAATATATATATTTAATCTTTATTGACAGGTCTTTTCCAATACATAGTTTTGAAAACCGCAACATTCCCAATGAATAGAACATAGCCAATACTGACTCTAAATGATTTCGGAAAGTAGTGGGTGAGGGAGAATGTGGAAGACCTAGGGTAAGTTGTAGGCGGGGGATGCAGGGCAAGGAGTGGGATAGACAGGGATACAGGGTAAGAGAAAGGGATTGCTGGGCTTGGGGTGGGGGAAGAGAAAAGGGGGATTTTGGGCAGGAAGGAGGAGAGAGATGGGTGCTTTGCTGAAGCTGCCACCCCTATAAGGACAGCTATGCCTTTGCTGCTGAAGGAGAAAGCCTATGTCAGAGCAAATACTAGGAAGTGAAGGGGTGGGGTGGGGGGGAGACATAATTCTGTATATCCGCCTCGGGTGCAGAAAAAGCTGGTTCCTGCTCTGCTGCCAGGTACTTATGACCTGGATTGGAAACAGGATTTGGGCTTGATGGACCTTTGGTCTGACCCTGTATGGCAAATCTTATGTTCTTATTGTCATCTATTTTTTTTTTTTTTTTTTAGCAGTGCAGCTATGTTTGGTGTTATAAATCTGCAGTGAGAGTCTTTTAGAATATAATTAAGCCTTAGGGTCATCTTAAAATGTAATTATTAATGATTGATTCTGTTTATCCTTGAAATCAATATAAGAAGTGAAATGCTTTGGCATATATTTGGTTTGATTCTTTTCATTCTGTAAACATGATCCTGTGATAAGATTAGTATTGGTTTATTACTTAGAAAATATTTGAATCTAAAGTGCATGATTCATTTTCTATAACTATTGTTTTATCAGTTCTTTTTATGTGGCTTATGTTAATATGGCCAATAGTATTAAAATCTGCCACTAATAGTCGGGGTGGGGTTCTCTAGTAATTGGCCTTTTTTGGTTCAGACTGAAGAATATTTTACAAGTGTTCTTTTGGGATACTATATTAAACCCCCTCCCCCAATTGTACAGTTACCATAGGAACCCAATTAAAATAGATTGCCAGGTACTTGTGACCTGGATTGAAAACAGGATTTGGGCTTGATGGGCCTTTGGTCTGACCCTGTATGGCAAATCTTATGTTCTTATGTTTTCTTTCAGGCTTTCATTTTTTTCCAAATTCTGAAGTACTTTAATGTTTGATATGAAATCTTATTTATTAAAACTTGATTCTTTCAAATTATGAAACTGCATAAATGGATGAATATTGGGAAATATTTGCTGTTGGAAACTTTTGTAAACGCCAAAAAGAGATTAGCCCAATTCTTCAGATTTTCATTTATTGCGAGGCAAATTTTAATTTTGCTATTTTAGTGTGAGAAATTCTTCTTGTATTTTCCTAACTCCATGCCCTGCTATATAATTTAAACCATTTTGTAAGTGCTTCTAGGCTAAATGCTTACTGCAGTCCTGCAATTCCATTTGAAGGCACCCTTTTTCCTTTCCTTTTATCCACTATTAATAGCTCAACTCCTTTCCTACATTCCTTTCCCCTTTATTGCACCTTAGACATAACATATACGTTATATTCTTCACAGCCTCACTGTTGGGGTCCTGGCTGCGAGCACCGCGGTCAGGCCCTTACCTCTTGATTCCCGGACCTGCTCCCGCCTCCGGAGTCCTGGCTTATAGTCTGTTTGGCGGCGTCCCCGCTGGGGCAGCACCGCCGTGAAGGTTCTGGTGGACGCCCTGTTCCTAGGTGCGCGCGCCACTTGGGCGCCTTTGTAGCCCGTTTCCTGCCAGTACTGACTCCACCCAATTCCTGACGTCGGATGCCGCGGCCTTGATAAGCCGGCCGCGGTCATCCAGCCCTTGCCTTGCAATGGGTTAGCATTCTGGTTTCCTATTGCGTTGTGCCCCGGAGTGACCCGCTTGGCTACGTCGCTCCGTTCCTGCTACAGTACCTGCTTGGCTCCTGCCTGCTTGCTACAGTACCTGCTTGGTTCCTGCCTGCCTGCTACAGTTCCTGCCTGGTTCCAGTACCCGAGTCTTGCTACAGTTCCTGCCTGGTTCCAGAACCCATACCCAGTTACAGTATCACTACTGTCCTAGTCTGGTTCCAGTTACCTGTCCTGATTCACAACCCGCCTAAGTCCCAGCGGCCGGGCCCCTATGGGCTCCTCCCGGGGGGGCTTCGGCTTCCAAAGGTGAAGAGCATCTACGTCCCGCCTGAACATCTGCCTCCCGGCCCGCTGTTCATCGGAGACATTGTCCATCTCTTCCTAGTCTCCAGCAGGTCGGCCCAAGGGTCCACTAAACTGAGACTCCCACAACACTCACTTCATACCATACCAAGAATATATTCACCCACTGTTTTCTTCTGTCTTCCTTCATAGCAATATAATAGGTGATGACAGAAAGAGACCAATTGGCTTATCCAGTTTGCCTAGTTATTTCTTTCCACTCAGTTAAAGATACATCCCAGCTGCTAGCTGTAAAGTTTGACCACTTATAAGATATCACTTGATATTCAGGACAGTTTTTGTTGTCTTCCTTCTTAGGACTTCATCATCTTGGATAGAAGAGCATCCAAAGTCCCCTGTTTAGTTCACACCTGCTGTTACTCCCTTCTCAGGTTTAAAATCTAGCCGCCTAGACCCTCTGCCCTCAGAAAACGAGTACAATCTCTGGAGGCTAGAGTGGCAGACCTGGAGGAGCTAAGGAAGACAGAGAGAGGTATATAGAGGAGACATTCAGTGACAAAGTAGAGAAGCCCCACCTCCAATCTGGTAGCCCCGGTACTACTTTGGAGGAAAAAGGTCACCTAGAAGGAGAGCATCAGTTTGAGACAGGAAGCAATCTTATAAATACGACCTGTGCTCAAGATGATGTGTCCTCTTACACTGAGGATAGATCTTCAGGGGCACATGCCAGGAGGGAAGGGTTAAGATGCTCATTATAGTTGGTGATTCAATTATTAGGAAGCTGGGTGACTGGTAGATATGAGCTTGGTAACTTGACTGCTTGGTGCAAAGGCCTCAGACATCACATAGATAGGATTTTATATAGTGCTGGGGAGGAGCTGGCTGTCTTGGTACATGTGGGTACCAATGGCATAGGAAAGTGCAGGAGGGAGATTCTGGAAGCCAAATTTAGGGTTTTAGGTAGAAAGCTAAAATTCAGAACCTCCAGGATAGTATTCTCAGAAGTTCTCCCTTTTCCAAGTGCAGGACCCCAGAGGCAGGCAGAGCACCAAAGTCTCAATGCATGGATGAGACCAGTGGTTCTCAAACTGGTCTCATCCAGGCATCCCACAAGGATCCTCCCTGTCCTCCACCCTCTTCAATATTTATCTCCTACCACTATGCCATTGGCTTTCCGACCTAGGCCTGAAGTTCTTCTTATACGCAGATGATGTGCAGATCCTCATCCCCATTCAAAAATCCCTCAATGAAGCCATGCAATTCTGGGAATCATGCCTTGCTTCCATAAACTCCTTACTATCTAACATCCACCTAGCTCTTAATGCATCTAAAACAGAGCTCCTCATTATCTCCAACCACCCAGGCCGTATTTCCCACCCTACCTTTCATAACACAGCCACAGCCCACACCCCACTGCAATCCGTAAGAGACTTAGGTGTCTTCATAGATCAACACCTAAATTTCAAACCCCCACATCAAATCTCTCCTTAAGGGGGGCTTCTACAAATTAAATATCCTTAAAAAACTTAAACCCCTCCTCCACACTCAAGATTTCTGGACAGTACTACAGACGACCATGCTCACTAAACTGGACTACTGTAACTCCCTCCTCCTGGGCCTTCCCGTCTCCACTATCAAACCCCTCCAGATTTTGCAAAACGCCATGGCCAGGGTCATAACCAATACCCGTAGAAGGTCGCTATGAGGAAACCGGTACTCGCTCCTCGAGGGCCCACGTTCCCTGACTCGCTGCCTGCTCCTACCTTCTCTTCTGCCTGGAAGGATTCGCTATCTTCAACACCAGTGAGTACTACCATCTTCACCTCAGAGCTGTTCCCTGGAAGCAGGTACTCGCTTCTCGAGGGCCTGCCTCCGTTCCAGCCCTGGTGCCATCTCCTACGTGGAACCGCTGTGTGAGTACATTACCTTCAAGGCTCTCAGGGATCAGGTACTCGCTCCTCAAGGGCCTGTTCTCCATACTGGGACTTTGTGCATATTCCACTGTACTCATTATTCTCAGTTCTTTCCACTACAGCACTGTGACCGGAGGAGTCACTGTTCCAGTGCCTGAGGATACTAGCCCAGCCGGGCTACTTCTGCTGCTCACTACTGCCACCTCTGGTGGCTTCATCACATTGTCTAATAAAAGATCAATCTCTGTGTTTGTGTGTCCTAAGCTGAGCCTGACCTGTGGCCCCTCACGGGACTTCCCCCTGTGGGCGTGGTCAGCTGCCACAGTGTCCAAGGGTCCACCCAAACCTCACTAATTATAACAGTGAGGGAGCATGTTAGTATATGATTGAGAGCATGTGAGAAAGATAGAGCATATGTGTCTGTGTGTAACTGAGAACTGGTTAGGTGAGGAAGCATGTGAGTATGTGATTGAGAGCCTGTGTGTAAATGAGAGAAAGAGAGAGAGCATGTTTGTAAGCATGTGAATGAGTCTGTGAGTGAGAGAAAAAGATAGCATGTATGTGTGTGTGATTGAAAGCCTGTGTGTAAGCCTGAAAAGATAAGACAGCATGTGTGTAAATGTGTAATTAAGAGCCTATATAAGTGAGAGAGAAAAAGCACGTGTATATGTGAACGATTGAGAGCCAGTGTGAGAGAGAGAGAGGAGAGAGTTGCAAGCAAACCATCCCTCCTCCTGCTAATTCAAAACAATCTCAGGGCACCTGGATATCAAACGTTCCCAGGTATGCAGAGCAAAAAATTGTTTGTATCCTTATTTTTCATTACTGGGTCTTTGTGTCTGCTGTTTTGAAATATTTTATTGGTATCTAGAAATTTTTTATATGAGTTTTTAATTATTGGATATTCCATTCATCAGCTGTTTTGAAATAATCTGTTCTTTTTGTTAGTATGGTTTTCCTGCTACTGATTTTATATTTCTTGATTTGTTTTATAAGGACTGGTGATGTTTCTTTTTTTCCTTTGTTACACTACAGAGTCTCTGGCTTGTTGCAGTTTCCAGTTCAGTTTTTGTCTGCATGCTTCTAGTTATGCGTTTTGGTCTCTTTATTCTTTGTTAGGTGAGGGGTCAGCACATGTGATTCAGGTGAGGTTTTCTGCTAGTGTGTAGTTTCTATGTAGGGCTCTATAGCAGCCTGACTTGGTCCATTTCCTAATAGGAGATGATTTGGTGTCTTTAAGGCCTGGTATAATATTTTCAGTGTTGCCTTTTCTTAGGTAAGGTGGTTACAAGTGCTGGAAATTGATGCTGTTTTGGTGTGGGATGTTTATTGTTTATGCAATTTCTGTTCAGACAGAATACATATCTTTTTCTTGTGTCATTCTTAACAATAAAAATAATACTGGACCTTTATTTTTTATTTCCGTCTTAAATTGTAATGAGCAGTGTGTCACATGTGAGCGTGGTCTGTCAGGTGTGTCACGATGGGAAAAAGGTTGAGAACCACTGGATGAGACAATGGTGCAGAGAAGAGGGTTTTAGATTTCTTAGGAACTGGCCTTCATTTTGGGGGAGGGGGGGGGCTTTTCCAGAAGGATGGGCTTCACCTTAACCAGAGTGCAACTAGGCTGCTGGCACTAAATTAAAAAGGAGATACCGCAGCTTTTAACCTAGTTGCTCAGAAGCTTATGGTTCAGAATTATATATCTTTGAAGGATATTAAGAGAACAGGGACAGTAGGGCATTCACGTAGAGAGGTTGCAATAAATGCCAAAGGGGACCAGGTGCCATTAAGAAAGTGCAGAAGGATTCCAAATTACCCCTGTCAGCTAATGAGCAGGTTGTTAATACAAAAAGAAGCATATTTTGAAATGTCTATATATAAATGCTAGA
Organism: Rhinatrema bivittatum; assembly: GCF_901001135.1. Lineage (NCBI taxonomy): Eukaryota > Metazoa > Chordata > Amphibia > Gymnophiona > Rhinatrematidae > Rhinatrema > Rhinatrema bivittatum. Next base: position 244,716,979 of record NC_042621.1, on the reverse strand, counting down.
AACCTAAAAAAATAAAATGGTAGCACTTGATGAAGAAGTAAATGTAATTGGCATCTCAGAGACCTTCTAAAGGAAGATAACCAATGGGACACTGTGATACCAGGGTACAAATTATATCGAAATGATAGGATGGACCAAATTGATGGAGGGGTGGCACTATATGTTAGAGCAGTGGTTCTCAACCTCTTTTTGGCCGGGACATACCTAACAGATGGTTCTCAAATGCATGACACACTGAACATGTGACCATCACGTGGCTAAATGTAAAATGCACTCTGCATCCACAGGAATCCCCTCAACCCCCAGCAATGAGTGTAGAGCAGATCTAGGGCATTACCCTGTACAACTTGCCATACAAAAAAGATATTCTGGTTCTGATGACATCTCAGTAAAAGCAAAACAAACTCCCTTTACTACCAGGCATAATGGCCTTCCTTATGAAAAGACAGTAATTTACCACTAATGCATATCCTATTGAGAAAACACAACAAATAAGATTGATACAAATGCCTACATGCTAGTAAAATACCTCACCTCGGTCACACACCCAGAACTGACCTTCACCAAGTACAGAAAAACCACAAATTATAAATATGGAGACAGAAACTGGAATGGAAAACAAAAAAGCCACTCTGTATGCAGTGCGAAGCTGGAGAAATGGAAAGAGAAATATAGCACCTAACAGACTCTCAGGATTTGCAATAATGCTTAAAAACTAACCCGCACAAAGTTACACCTGTATTATGGAACACACTCAAACAGTAACAACCCTATCTAAGAAATACAACTATCTATTAAACCAGGCCCTAAACACTAATACATTTTCTATTGGGAAAACAGAATAAGCCAAGTTGCTATAGAGCCCCACACAGAAATAATTGTAAAGCTATACTAAAAATGTTACAAAACAGCTGCTGAACAGAATAATATCCAACAATTGAAAACTCATAAAAAATTATTAAAACATGTCCAAATATCAATAAAATATTTCAAAACAGCAGACATCGCATAATACCCAATAATTAAAATGGTAGTCAATCAAGAAAAATAAATTTAAAAAGCCATTTTTACTTACGATCTCCAGAAACTCTTCTATCCTTTCCCTTCCAGGCCAATAGCACTCCCCAGAAGCTCTGTCCTTGCAGTCCTCTTCCTTAGCGCCCACAACCAGACAGACAGACACACAGACACACACACACACGTCATCTTCCTGACCAGTCTCTCTCTCTCTCTCTCTCTCTCTCTCTCTCTCTCTCTCACATAGAAACACATCATCTCCCTGACCAGTCTCTCTGTCACACTCATGCTCTCTTGTATATAAGAGAGCATTCATGATCAGGTGGACAGTAAATACACCCCCATTACTATTTTAGTCCCTTTTTCACCTACAATTTCTATCAATAAAGATTCAACATTGCATTTTGTTTCCTGCAGACCTTTTATCCTGTTTGACTGAATGTTCTCTAACACAGCGCTTCTCAACCGGGTGTCGCGACACACTAGTGTGTTGCCAAACACCGACAGGTGTGTCGCGTCTCCCGGTGTCCCACTGCCCCATTGTACTTTCCTTCTCCCTTTTTCCAGTCCCCGTGGGCCAATTGGAAGCCTCCTTCATTCTGCCTACCCCTGCGCAGGCCAAATCGGAAGCCTCCTCCCTTCTACCTGCCAGTGGCAGTAGGAAGAAGGGAGGAAGCCTTTGATTGGCCAGTAAGGCAGGTATTACATAGCACGGGGGTGGGGTGGGGTGGGAGAAATGGTAGTGTTGAACCCCAATGAAGCAAGGCCGCCATGGCGGCGAAGAGGAAAACCTGGCCCAGACTAAGCAAGGCCGCCAGGGGAGCCCATCCCCGTGGCGGTGAAGAGGAAACCCGACCCCGTGGCGGCGAAAAAAAGAAGGCCTGCTGGAGTAAAGCCGCGGCGGAACCGAAGCCCATCCCTGCAATGAAGGAAGAAGAGGTTTTTGGTGAGAGTTTGTGTGTGTGTGTGGGTGTGAACGGGTGAGAGCTGGTGTGTGTGGGTGTGAATGGGTACCTGGGTGAGAGCTGGTGTGAATGGGTGCGAGAGCATTTGTGTGTTAATTACACACAAATGCTCTCGCACCCATTCACACCACACAAATGCTCTCGCACCCATTCACACCAGCTCTCACCCAGGTACCCATTCACACCCACACACACCAGCTCTCACCCGTTCACACCCACACACACACACACAAACTCTCACCAAAAACCTCTTCTTCCGATTTGGCCTGCGCAGGGGTAGGCAGAATGAAGGAGGCTTCCAATTGGCCCACGGGGACTGGAAAAAGGGAGAAGGAAAGTACAATGGGGCAGTGGGACACCGGGAGACGCGACACACCTGTCGGTGTTTGGCAACACACTAGTGTGTCGCGACACCCGGTTGAGAAGCGCTGTGTTAGAGAACATTCAGTCAAACAGGATAAAAGGTCTGCAGGAAACAAAATGCAATGTTGAATCTTTATTGATAGAAATTGTAGGTGAAAAAGGGACTAAAATAGTAATGGGGGTGTATTTACTGTCCACCTGATCAGAATGAAAGAGCAGACAATGAAATGCTAAAAGAAAGGGAAGCTAACAGTCACCAGCACAGTAATAATGGGTGACTTCAATTACCTCAGTATTGACTAGGTGAATGCTACATCAGGACATTCTAGAGAAGTATAGTTCATAGATGAAATAAATGACTGGTTCATGGAGCAGCTGGTACAAGAACCAATAAGAGGGAAAACTATTTTAGACCTAGTCCTTAGTGGAACACTGGATTTTGATGCAAGAGGTAACAGTGTTGGAGTCACTTGGCAGTAGTGATCACAACCTTATCAAATTTGACTTAATAACTGGAAGCAGCACAAAAACGAAATCTACTATGACAGCATTTACATTTCAAAAAGATGACTGATAAATTGAGGAAAATGGTTAGGGAAAAAAAATGAAAGGAGCAACTGCAAAGGTTGTTTAAAAATACTATCTTGGAAGCCCAGAACAGATGTATTCCACGCATTAGAAAAGGTGGAAAGAAGGCTAAACCCCTACTGGCATGGTTGAAGAGTGAGGTGTGAGAGGCTCTAATATCTAAAAGAACATCTTTCAAGAAATGGAAAAGGGATCCAAATGAAGAAAAAAGGAAACAGCATAAGCACTGGCAAGTCAGATACAAAGCATTGATAAGGAAGGCAAAGAGGCTATGCAGCCTGAGGCAAAACTAATTACTAAAACAAACACTGAGACACAAGCAAGCAATTCACTGGGACCCGCCTACAAAAAGGTGGGGGCCCAGCACCAGCAGCGAAACCTAGAAAGCTGAATGAACTTAGGAAGCAGCAAACAAGGCATAAAGAACACAGGCAAAGATACCAAAAAATCTACACACATTAAAAAATCTACTCTCATACATACAAAATAGCAATAACAAATAGGGACACTCTTTTATAAGAAAGGGACCCTGGGGCCTTACCTGATCCCGTTGTCTCTGAGTAAGGCTGACAAAAGAATGAGGACTCCAGACCATGTCACGGATCCTTTAAATTAGCAGATGTCAGAACCCTGTCACAACTCTGCTTGCACTACTCCCGAGTGCAGCTGACCAACACCAGCCCGCCCGAAGCATCTGGCAATCATCGGCAGCTTTTGGGCAGCCGCCGCACTTTAGCCCAGTGCTGGACATGGGCGACCTAGGGGCGTGATCAAAGCTTCCCAGGATCCGAGTCACGGCACCATATGTTTAAAACCTCGGACTAATGAGACCAGTAAAGACCAGCATTAAGAGTCTAAATAGTAAGAAGTTTATTAAATAGTAAGAAGTTTATTAAAAAGAAATGCTCAGTGTTACACTACTAGTGCACAGGGTTATAAAGGGTTACCTTCAGCCAATCAACAGGTGTCTGTATTTACCCGCCTCTTACCTTATGACCAATCATTAAATTTATGCATGTGAGTACGTGCCTGGTTACTATGGACAGATGCCCCTGCACTTATTTCCAAGAAATGTGTCCAAGTAAGTTTTGTTTTCATAGTTTTCACAGTGCTGTTGTCACGTGTGCTAGCTATCAATCCACTAGGTATAGTTTTGTGCTGGCTATTCTTACAATTCCCTCCTCATTTTCAGGCACCAAGAGGGATTGAGAGCCATCAACATCAGCTTGATGCACAGTGCCAGGTGAGGGGGCATTCTGGCAGCAGCCATGAATCCTCCCAATCATTACTCCTGGGATATTCTGCGCCACTGCATAGAATTAACATTTGGGCCTAGCTTGTGGTTGTGTGACTCCCAAAGCAAATCTAGCTGACTAGCAGGCCGATACAGTACGGAGCGCACCGTTAGCCTGCTATTGGACGCGCGTTTTCCCTTACCCCTTATTCAGTAAGGGGAGAAAAACGCGCGTCCATCCCGCGGCACTTAATAGCGCCCTCAACATGCAAATGCATGTTGATGGCCTATTAGGTATGCGCGCAGGATACAGAAAGTAAAATGTGCAGCCAAGCCACACATTTTACTTTCAGAAATTAGTGCCGACCCAAAGGTCAGCGCTAATTTCTTCCGGCGCCAGGAAAGTGCACAGAAAAGCAGTAAAAACTGCTTTTCTGTGCACTCTCTGACTTAATATCATAGCGTCGGCTGTCAAACCTACTGACAGCCGCCGCTCCTGTCAAAAAGGAGGCGCTAGGGACGCACTAGTGTCCCTAGCGCCTCCTTTTCCCCGTTTTTACCGCGTCACCTAATTTAAAAACAGAATCGCGCGCACTGGTGAATGGCCGGTGCGCGTGCCGGGAGAGCGGGCGTTCGTCCGCTCTCCCTCGGACTTTACTGAATCAGCCTGTAGGATGGAAGGAGCTGCTATTAGTCAAGTTGACTTAGAAAATAGCTAATGCTATTACTAGCATCAGTAGCATGGGATATACTTAGTTTTGGGGTACTTGCCAGGTACTTGTAGCCTGGATTGGCCACTGTTGGAAACAGGATGCTAGACTTGGTCTGACCCAGTATGGCAATTTCTTATGTTATTAGCCTTTGACAAATGTCCATCCTTATTCTCCTAGATTACATCTGAGAAGACAAAGTATACTAAACCATTGGTATATTTTGGAACAGTATCTGCTTTTTCAAACAAAACCTTGTTTTTGCCCTCCATCATGATAAAAATCTACGAGGCATACTAGTCTATTCTCATCTTCTCTGGCTCCTTTAACAGGAAGCAAAAAGGAAATGTGGTGGTTGCATTGTGTGTGATTTAAGCCTGGAAGTTGTTCTTTTCACATCCGACTTTGCCTTCACACCATTATTTAAAGCTCTCAACCACATGTAACTCTAATCAGGTGATTTATGCAGTAAAATGGCGCTATGATCTACTATGTATTGACCAAAGAAAAAAAGGTGAGAACTCACATGTGAGCATTTAATCTGTGTACACAATTCTCATAAGGGAGCATTGGTTATCTCAGTCATGATGTTTCTGACCTCTGTTTTGTTATTTTAGAACTAGTCACATTAAACTGAAGAACTAAAGTAGATGGTCTTATTGAGCAGACATGTCAAATGTCTGTCTAAGCAGGATGGTTTTTAACATTTTTTTAAATGTCTTGTTGCATATTGTAAGCCTCCACTGATAAAGGAGTGTTTTCTACAATAAAGGGCCTGCAATAGAAAGTGCTTTCTGTCAACAAGCAGGGCTGAATTAGCCATGTCATGTTGGTAGGTAACGTCATCTGATGGCGCTGAACGGACTTGTCTCTCTAGCTCAGTAAAGTTTTACTACAGAGCATATGTGGAAGTTCTCATGCAAGCACTGCCTTGTGATTCCTCTGTCTTTTTTTGTCCCAGCTTTCACACAGACATGTATCCCTTCTCTCTCAGGTTTTTTGCTTTTTTTTAATACCTTATTTATTTATAAAATAAAATAATCAGATGCCAAAAAATTTAAATGCAGCATGCAATAAAAATGTGCATTGTGAAAAATAAGAATACAACAATTCACAAAGTACAATTTGAACATAGATTCAATAAAAAAAAAAATCACTGATGATCCATTAAAATTAATCAAAAATCTGATGAAACAGAAAAGCCTTCAATAATTTCTAAAACACAAATAATCATCTTCGCTCTTCAACTCCCAGGCAACACATTCCATAATACCAGCTCAATATATGAGAGAGCTCTAGAATAAGTTTATACTTTCAGTACTGGCTCTGTCAGAGAGCAGGGCAGAGGGTCCCTTGTTCCCAGCGAAGAAGAAATAGGTATTGGAAGGGAGGGGCAGGGAGATGGGGATAGGGTGTGGGAACCACGCTTTTTTTCTAATGGGTGGGTGGGAGCAGGGAGGCAGGCTGAGCTCCTTTTAAAGGTAACATAGGGATGGGGGCTTGGCTTCAAAAACATGGCAAATTTCTACAGTTTAAAAAGGTGTTGGGGTGGGGTTAGGATACAATGTATGAATTGACTTTTATGCTTTGGGTAGGGGGAGAGAGGGAGGGGGATGGACAAGGTCTAAAGTTATCCGGCTAACCTAATCAGATTTCTCAGCCTCTCCCCGAAATACCCCGAAACAAACCATTTTTATCCAGCTAAAACTTGTTACCCGCCTAGAATTTATCCAGATAAGGACTAAATATAGCCAGGTAAGCAATGTAGATGAATAACTATTACATTATCTGTCTAAATGGCTTTTGAATATGGACCTATCCATATCTATATCTGAAAGGATATAGATAAAATTGAAGTAATCCAGAGAAGGGCTACCAAAATGGTGCAGGTATCTGCATCAGAAACCCTATGAGATTTATTTTATTTATTATCCCAGGACAAGCAGGATGCTAGTCCTCACATATGGGTGACATCGGTAATGGAGCCCTATGTACAGAAAACTTCTTTAAAAGTTTCTATGAAACTTTTGACTGGCACCGGAGTGCCTACTGAGCATGCCCAGCATGCTATGATATTCCCTGCCACAGGTGTCTCTCTTCAGTCTTCTTTTTTCCGAGAAGCCGTTAGCATCGCGGGCTATTAGGAGTCTTGAGGTGATTTTCACCTTGTACGAATTTTGAAAAAATTTGATCAGCCGCAGGGGTTTTTCGATTTTATTACCGGCGGTAACTTTTTTCTGTTATCGATTCCCGGCTGGGAGCGATAACTCTGGGGTTTTTGCCGTCGACGGCCGTCCGGCGCCATGGCCTCCGGCTTCAAAAAGTGCCCTAACTGCACAAGAACTATGTCGATTACCGACCCACATTTTGAATGTGTTCTTTGCTTAGGCAAAGACCACAACATTCAAATGTGTAAGTCTTGTGCTGAAATGACCAGTAAAGGTCGTCGTTTAAGGGCTGAGAAAATGGAGCAGCTTTTCTCCATAAAGCTACTTCCACGGGCATCGACGTCAACGCAGTCTTCTCCATCGGCTTCCGTTCGCCAGCTTCTGTTGAAGAAAAAACATCCAGAAGCGGGAGACGCCTCAACTTCATCTCAGTCGATATCATCGAAGGCATCGACTGCTGGAAGCGAAAAACAAAAGGAGAAGCATCGCCATCGCCATCGACGGCGGCAGGAGACGATGACCGAAGAGACTTCCACAGGTATGGCCTCTCCGGCAAAGAAAACCCAGATGGAGACGGAGGCTCCAAGGCCTACTACAGGGCGTTCCCCACCGATATCGGTGCCGGGTTCCGAACCTCCTCAGGGCTCTGAGGAGGTATCGGCATCGCCTCCACCGCCTCCCTCCACAGCTGCTCTGTTTTCACCAGCTGTGAGAGTGGAACTTGACTCCCTGATACGTCAAGCGGTGCAACAAGCGCTACGAGAGGCGATTCCACCATCGATGCCGATGCCATCACCATCGATGCCCATTCCGTCGATTCCGAGGTCACCGACGATGGCAGCGGAACCGGAGACGATTCCTACCCCGGTACAGTCACCGATGCCGCGTACGCCTCTACCGATTCCTTCCTCGGTGCCAGCGATGCCAACACCGGTTCCACCGGGGGATGTCAACATCCTGCATCCAGTATTTAACAAACTAGACTCACTTCTGGACATTCTGACCAAACAACTACCAAAGGATCCAGTTCCAGGACCATCTGGTCTACCAAGGCAGTTGCCACTAGACCCAGTCCCAGGCCCATCGGGAGTACCAAGGCCTGTTAGGCCTCGCTCGCCTGTGCCACCACATCATGATCCTGGGGACTCTTCCTCTGAGTATTCTTCGGATGAAGAACTATTCTCAGAGCCCTCTCCGCCGGATGACCATAGAAAATCTCCACCAGAAGACCTCTCATTTACTAATTTCGTAAAGGAAATGGCAGACACCATCCCCTTTCCTATCCAGACGGAAGTAGATGAGAGGCAGAAAACTTTGGAAGTCCTACAATTTGTGGACCCTCCCAAAGAAATGTTGGCAATCCCGGTACATGAGGTTTTTCAAGAACTACAGCACAGAATTTGGGAGCACCCAAGTTCTGTACCAGCAGTGAACAAGAGGGCTGAAGCCACTTACCTGGTACAGCCTACTCCAGGATTCCAGAGGTCTCAACTGCCTCACCAATCAGTGGTGGTTGAATCTGCCCAAAAGAAGGCAAAAAGGCAAAAATCCCATGCTTCCTTACCACCTGGAAAGGAAAGTAGATTCCTGGACAATTTAGGAAGAAAGATTTTCCAGGGTTCCATGCTGGTGTCAAAAATTTCTGCTTACCAGCTTTATATAAATCAATACCAAAGGAACTTGTGGAAACAGGTTCAGGAACTCACACTTTCTCTTCCAGAACAGTTTCAGGAGTCATTCCAAAACATCATACACAAGGGCCTTGACTCGGGCAAGCATGAAGTTCGAGCAACTTATGATTGCTTTGAAACAGCAGCAAGATTATCAGCATCAGGCATAGCTGCGAGAAGATGGGCTTGGCTGAAAGCCTCGGATCTTCGCCCAGAGGTTCAGGAGCATTTATCTGATCTTCCATGTCTGGGGGATAACCTCTTTGGGGAGAAGATTAAGGAAGCTGTGGCAACCTTGAGGGACCACACCGAAACCTTAAAACAATTATCCTCTCAGCCTCCAGAACCTCAAGTTTCTTCCAGGAAATTTCCCAGACGTGACACTCGCCGACCGTACTACCGTCCACGTCGGTACTATCCCCCAGCTGGTAGGCCAAGGGCCAATCGCCCAACACAACGCCAACAGCCTAGGCAAAGGCCAACAAGACCTCAGCCACCTCCACAAACAACAACTACTTCTAGTTTCTGAAAAGCCCCAGAGAGCAGCAGCTACATCAACCCATTTCAGGAAACACCAGTAGGAGGTCGCATACAGTACTTCCACAACAATTGGACCTCCATCACCACCGACCAGTGGGTGTTATCCATCATAACTCACGGTTACAGGCTGGATTTCTTAACTATCCCAAAAGAAAATCCACCACGTCACTCTTACACAATAAATCAACATTCCATAATTCTTCAAACAGAATTATCCACCCTTCTGAGAGCCAGGGCTATAGAACCAGTCCCTGGGCCTCAAAAGGGCAGAGGATTCTACTCCAGATATTTCCTCATTCCAAAGAAAACAGGAGGCCTTCGACCCATTCTAGACCTCAGAAATCTCAACAAATTCCTGAGAAAGGAAAAGTTCAGAATGGTATCCCTAGGCACCATTCTGCCTCTTCTTCAAAGGGGAGATTGGCTCTGCTCTCTGGATCTTCAAGATGCATACGCTCACATCCCCATCTATCCTCCTCATCGCTAGTACCTGCGCTTTCGGATACTAAATCAGCATTTTCAATACAGAGTGCTGCCATTCGGCCTTGCATCAGCACCACGAGTATTCACAAAGTGCATGGCTGCAGCAGTGGCACACCTCCACAAGCACAGAGTGCACGTGTTCCCTTATCTGGACGATTGGCTCATCAAAAGTCAATCAAAAGAAGGAGCTCTCACTTCTCTCAAGCTCACCATCCAAGTGCTTCACTCCTTGGGATTCCTCATCAACTACCAGAAATCCCATCTGTCACCAACTCATCTGATACAGTTCATAGGTGCAGAACTAAACACTACACTAGCAACGGCTTTTCTTCCAAGAGACCGTGCGCAAACACTTGTCCTGTTGACTCACAATCTTCGCAAACCATTCCAGGTAACCGCTCACCAATGCCTCATTCTTCTAGGGCATATGGCTTCCACAGTTCATGTCACTCCCATGGCCAGATTGACCATGCGCCTACTGCAATGGACACTCAAAGCACAGTGGATACAAGCCACTCAACCAATGTCTACTCCCATTCATATCACACCAGAACTCAGATCTGCACTCCTCTGGTGGACATCAATGGACAACCTGCTCAAAGGCCTACCTTTCCAGCAGCCAGTTCCACAAGTGACTTTGACTACAGATGCATCCACCTTAGGATGGGGAGCACACATTGGTCATCTAAAGACACAGGGCAAGTGGACTCAGCTCGAAGCCTCTTTTCAAATAAACTTCCTAGAGCTTCGAGCTATACGCTATGCGCTACATGCGTTCAAGGACTGCCTATCACACAAGACTGTTCTGATCCAAACGGACAACACAGTAGCCATGTGGTACATCAACAAACAAGGAGGGACAGGTTCTTATCTCCTTTGTCAAGAAGCAGCACAGATTTGGGACTGGGCCCTCACACACTCAATTTTTCTACGGGCCACCTACCTAGCAGGCATCCACAACACAGTAGCGGATCGCCTCAGTCGTCAGTTCCAACCGCACGAATGGTCCTTGGATCCAGCAATAGCATCCAAGATTTTCCAACGCTGGGGTCAACCGACGATAGATCTCTTTGCATCTCAACTCAACTACAAAGTGAACAATTACTGCTCTCTCCTCTGGAAACAAAACAGCCTACCAAAGGACGCGTTTGCTCGCCATTGGAATTCAGGCCTGTTATACGCGTATCCACCGATACCACTCATAACCAAAACATTAGTGAAACTACAACAGGACAAGGGAACTATGATACTCATAGCCCCATATTGGCCTCGACAAGTATGGTTCCCCACACTGCTAGATCTCTCAGTCAGGGATCCAATTCGCCTGGGAGTAGCTCCCAATCTCATAACTCAGGAACAGGGTCAGTTGCGCCATCCCAACCTTCAATCCCTGTCCCTGACAGCATGGATGTTGAAAGCTTGATCTTACAGCCACTCAACCTTCCATCCGCTATATCTCAAGTACTTATAGCTGCACGTAAACCTTCCACTAGAAAGAATTATTCCTACAAATGGAAACGGTTTACGCTGTGGTGCACTCAGAAAGATTTAGATCCTTTCACTTGCCCCACTACCTCGCTACTAGATTACCTTTACCACCTCTCAGACTCTGGTCTTAAGACATCATCTGTAAGGGTTCACTTAAGTGCAATCTCAGCTTACCATAACAAGCTGGGAGATGCATCTATCTCCACACAGCCTCTCGTCAGTAAATTCATGAGAGGCCTAACTCACATTAAACCTCCAGTTCATTCCCCAAGCATACAATGGGATCTGAACGTAGTACTCACTAGACTTATGCGTTCTCCTTTTGAACCCATAAATACTTGTGACCTTAAATACCTTACATGGAAAACGGTATTTCTCATAGCCATTACATCTGCCAGAAGGGTCAGTGAACTACAAGCACTAGTCACATATGAGCCTTTTACAAAGTTTCTCCATGACAGGGTAGTCCTCCGGACACATCCAAAATTCCTTCCTAAGGTTGTCACGGAATTTCACTTGAACCAATCAGTAGTTTTACCTACATTCTTTCCTAGGCCTCACTCTCACCAAGGAGAAAGAGCCTTACACACTTTGGACTGTAAGCGTGCGTTGTCCTTCTATTTAAACCGCACTACAGCCCAAAGAAAATCCAGTCAGCTGTTTGTTTCCTATGATCCAAACAAGCCAGGTAAAGCAGTGGGTAAGCATACTCTGTCAAACTGGCTAGCAGATTGCATACAGTTCTGTTATGAGAAAGCAGGCCTTACTCTTCAAGGGCGAGTAAAAGCACACTCAATAAGAGCGATGTCTACTTCAACAGCACACCTACGCTCTGTACCTATTCTGGACATTTGCAAAGCAGCAACATGGAGTTCTCTTCATACCTTTGCAGCTCACTACTGCTTAGACAAAGAAGGAAGACAAGATTCAGCCTATGGACAATCAGTCTTAAAGAACTTGTTTCCAGTGTAATCCCAACTCCTTCTACATCCAACCTGCTGTGATTTCGGCTGATTCATTTCAATAACAATACCTTACGGTTACTTCAGCACAAAATGACTCAGCCTCTAGCTTGCTAATCACCCATATGTGAGGACTAGCATCCTGCTTGTCCTGGGATAAAGCAAAATTGCTTACCTTGTAATAGGTGTTATCCCAGGACAGCAGGATGTCCTCACGAAACCCACCCGCCACCCCGCGGAGTTGGGTCCGATACGTTTCATTATTTTATTTTTGGCTAACGCTTATTGCTACAAAACAAGACTGAAGAGAGACCCCTGTGGCAGGGAATATCATAGCATGCTGGGCATGCTCAGTAGGCACTCCGGTGCCAGTCAAAAGTTTCATAGAAACTTTTTTTTTTTAATCTCTTTATTAATTTTTCCATTACAATACAAATAAGGATTTACCTTACCGTAAGGTATAGCATTTAAAGATACAAACATAACAAGTAAAACTTTGTATACATCTCATTAATCCAAAAAATTTTGCTATTACCTTATTGTACCATGCACTCTAGGAGATCCATCTAATATTCAAATGGAGCATCTTAAAACTTACAAATCTAAATAAAGAAATTTAGAAAGTAGTGGGGATTTCAGTCATATCCCTGAGTTTACAACAGAAAATTTAAGCAGATATCTCTTTAGATAACAAACATTTTCCCAATTGCTCAGGCTCCATAAACACATACCGTGTATTATCTATTGTTAGAACACATTTACATGGAAATTTAATCAATATACGTTCTCCTAGAGCACGTGCTCTGGAACATAGACTCAAGAATCTTTTTCTACGTATCTGTGTCGCTCTAACTACATCCGGGTAAACCCATATCTTTTCTCCTAAGTACAATTTATTCCTGCACTTAAGAAAATTTTTCAACAAATTATCCCTATCAATTGCTATAGCAAATGTCACTAGCAATGTTCCCCTTTTCTCTATCTGTTCTTCCTGAGAAGTTTCTAAAAAACCAGAAAGGTCTTCTAGGGGGGACATTGTCATTGGTTTTTGTTGAGTAGTATTTTTTTCTCCTTCTCCTTCACCTAATTTAATTGATTCAGGTAAAAAGTAAGCTTTAATTATATTAGGTAAATTGGTGGAAGAGTAGGAGAGCACTTCCCGTTGGTATTTATTTAACTGTTCGTTAGGCGAAATAAGTTTACATTTGGGGAAGTTTATCATTCTCAGATTATTATATCTGAGACTGTTCTCTAATTTCTCAATTCTTTTATCTGATCTAGTTTCCCCTTGGATCAAATTTGCTTGAATCTCTTTCATCTGGTCAACTTGAGTATCCAATTTTTGTATTTTCACTGAATTAGATAATACTACTGGATTTACTATTGTTGATTGATCTTGAAAACCTTGAAATGCCTTATTTAAAGAAATAATTGTTTTTTCAAAAACAGACACTTTTAAAGAAGTTTTCCGTACATAGGGCTCCATTACCGATGTCACCCATATGTGAGGACTACATCCTGCTGTCCTGGGATAACACCTATTACAAGGTAAGCAATTTTGCTTTCACACTTTGTACTGCTTTACACATAATAGCGCAAAGTGGTTACCCACAGTCATTAAAGAGAATAATTTATAATGCAACTACCTTCAAGTCATCCCCAGTCCTCCCTCATAAATAAACCTCATTGAAATAAATCATAATCCCATAAAACTAAGATAAACCAACATAACATACTAGAAATGTAACCTAAGTATTATCATGAAAGCATACTAAAAATCACTAATTATTAATGCATTATTTATTTATTTAATTTAAATTCTTCCTTTCTGCTACTTCAAAATGGATTGCATCTAGATAAACAAAACTACTTCTTTTAATGCAGTTCATTAATTAATTAAATTAAAAGCATAATAAAAGCCATAATTTAACCTAACTCAGAAACAACTTTAAATTATTAATCAACTAAATTTCTTTTGGAAGCAAGTTTAAGAGAATAGGGGCCACATAGAAAATGCATGCTTTTTAGTTGACTGCAAGCACTCTTCCTTCAAAGAGGTCAATGAATGCGAAGGTATGGATCTAATTAGCTTTTCTTTCAGATTAAGTAAACCATCTCATTGCTGCCTACTCTGACCTATTTCCAATAACCAACATAATAGTCTCATGAGTTTATCATATAGGCTGATGTAAGTTCAAGAAGCACTAATAATTAAAATTTTCCTCTAGCCAGATCCTTCCTAAGATCATCAACTAGTGTCTCTAGAGATATATCTGCATTGAACTCCTTCTGGGAATAGTTTTATGGGGATCCACTGTTGTGCTGGTATTCAAAGCATTATACAGTTTACTTGCTATTTGCCTGTTCAATAATCTTTTCCCCAAAAAAGGAAGAACTGATGCTGGTGGTAGTTGCTAAAAACATAAGACATACCGTGCAACCAAGTTTCATCAAGCCCAGTATCATGACTCTGATGGTGGCCTGTCTGGGTTGCAAGTATTCGGCAGAACTCCAATAGTTGATCTGTTTCTTGTATTTCACTCCCAGGAATAAACACTGCCTTTCCTAAATATACCTAGCTAATAGTTTATGGGTTTTGACTCCAGGAACTTGTCCAGTCCTCTTTTGAATCCCACTACTATTTATTTATTTAGAATTATATTCTGCTTTTCGTACTTTTCTTCAGCGCTTCAAAGTGGATTACTGTTAGTTGCCATGACCACACCCTCTGGCAACAGATTCCATAGCTTTATAGCACACTAAGTGAAAAAATACTTCCTACAATATTTTTAAGCCTGCCGAATTGATAGTTGCCTGGAGTGTCCCCCTCATCCTCATGTTATTTGAAAGAGTAGATAACAACCATTCCCTATTTACCCGTTCATCCCACTCGTGATTTTATAAATCTCAATTATATTCCCCCTCAATCATCTCTTTTCTAACTAAAGAGCCTTAATCCATTTTGCCTTTCTCCATAAGAGAGCTTTTCCATCCTCTTTATCATTTTTGTTGCCTTTCTCTGTACATTTTCTATGTCCGCTATGTCTTTTTTGAGATGGAGCAACCAGAACTGAACAGAATATTCAATATTTGATTGCACCATGGATCTATATAAAGGCATTAAGATATTCTTAGTTTTGTTCTGAATTCCTTTGCAAATAATTCCCAACATTCTATTTTCACTGCCGCACACTGATTCTTACCAAAGAATTTTTTTTTTTCTGAAAGAATCAAATTACTGCCAATTTCAAACTAGATAGAAAAAACCATTCAGATAAGGATGCATTTACTAACAAGTGAATAGGTTGTGCAAAAAGGTTATGGACTCCTTCTACAATTTAACAGGGCATGATTCATATATACAATTTGTGGGTTTTATCCTTACTCAGCATTCTTATGACCTGTCCCATCTGTGAGAATATCTGAAAAGAGTTGGTCACAGAGGCATTACAGTCTTCCACCTTTCATTCATTTAGGGATTCTATATCTAATTCAGATTTACTAGCTGAAATTTATCAATAAAAATGGCTACAAAACTATCATAATCCAGATTAGAAGCTTCTATAGCTGCAAATTTAGTGGAGTGTTTGTGCAAAACATGATTAACTATCATAAACGGTTGGCAAGAGTGATTATTTGATTCCAAGACCAGCTTACTAAAATTTTTTTTTTTTTTTTGCAGTTAAAAGAACCAATTTATAGACCCAGGGGTAGGCAGCGCCAGTCCTGGAGTGCCACAGACAGGTTTGGTTTTCATGGCATCCATAATGAATATGCATTTGAGATGTTTGCATACATTGAAGGCAGTGCATGCAAATATCCTTCATGCATATTCATTGTGGATATCCTGAAAACCAGACCTGTTTGTTGCACTCCAGGACTAGTGTTGTCTACTCCTATTCCTACTCCTATTCTAGTCATTACATAAGAACATAAGAAAATGCCATACTGGGTCAGACCAAGGGTCCATCAAGCCCAGCATCCTGTTTCCAACAGTGGCTAATCCAGGTCATAGGAACCTGGCAAGTACCCAAAAACTAAGTCTATTCCATGTAACCATTGCTAATGGCAGTGGCTATTATCTAAGTGAACTTAATAGCAGGTAATGGACTTCTCCTCCAAGAACTTATCCAATCCTTTTTTAAACACAGCTATACTAACTGCACTGACCACATCCCCTGGTAACAAATTCCAGAGTTTAATTGTGCATTGAGTAAAAAAGAACTTTCTCCGATTAGTTTTAAATGTGCCCCATGCTAACTTCATGGAGTGTCCCCTAGTCTTTCTACTATCCGAAAGAGTAAATAACCGATTCACATCTACCCGTTCTAGACCTCTCATGATTTTAAACACCTCTATCATATCCCCCCTCAGTCGTCTCTTCTCCAAGCTGAAAAGTCCTAACCTCTTTAGTCTTTCCTCGTAGGGAAGCTGTTCCATTCCCCTTATCATTTTGTAGCCCTTCTCTGTACCTTCTCCATCGCAATTATATCTTTTTTGAGATGCGGCGACCAGAACTGTACACAGTATTCAAGGTGCGGTCTCACCATGGAGCGATACAGAGGCATTATTACATTTTCCGTTTTATTCACCACTCCCTTTCTAATAATTCCCAACATTCTGTTTGCTTTTTTGACTGCCGCAGTCATTCTAATTTTTTTCTCAGCTGATTGCATTTTAGCCATCTTCTCATGTTTCTCAGATCCTATAAGAATTATGGTTATGATCCCTTTGCATGAAGGGCACTGTCCTTCAGCTGTGTAATATAATCAACTGCTTCATATTCCTTTTGTCCCAAATTGTCACTGACTTGGTATATATTACCTACAAATTTAAAATCGCCATCAGATTTTCAGATGTCTGTCTGTTCTTTGAGTGAAAGTTGACCAGAGATTTTATATAGTGGTTTATCTCTTAAAAATCACTATAAAAGCACTCAAGTTTTATCTAAGCGGAATGCAAGAAATATTAAAAAAAACAATGTTAAGTTTGAAAATAATTAGCACGTGATCAGCTATACTAATTCCCAATATCTCAATATTCAATTCGTGGATACCCTCCAAACAAGAAATTAAATCTAAAATATGCCCTGCTTGATGAGTGGATAAAGTAACAAGTCACGATGAACCAGTGTCACTCATTGAAGCCATAAATTTCTTCCCAGCATTTCTTAACTCATCAGGTTGTAAATTAAAATCATCTAATACCACTAAACTATCCTCTGGCAATGAATTCCAGAACTTAATTGTGCATTGACTGAATAAGAATTTTCTCTGATTTCTTTTGAATGTGCTACTCACAAATTTCATGGAGTGTCTCCTAAGCTTTGTATTTTTTTTAAAGTGTAAATAACTGATTTACATTTACTCATTCTGTCCCACTCATAATTTCATAAACCTCTATCTTATTCCCTCTTCTTCTCCAAGCTGAACAGCCCTAACCTCTTTAGCCTTTCCTCACAGGGGAGTCATTCCATCCCCTTTATCATTTTGGTAGCCCCTCTCTATTCCTTTTCCAATGCAACTATATCTTTTTTGATATGTGGTGATCAGGACTGCACACAGTACTCCAGGTGCAGCCTCATCAAGGAGCGATACAGTGGCATGACATTCTCTGTTTTACTCTTCTTTACTTTCCTAATGTTCTGTTTGCTTTTTTGACTGCCGCTGTACACTGAGCCAAGGAATTCAAAGTATTGTCTACTATGATACCCAGATCCTTTTTCTGGGTGGTAACTCTCAATATGGAACCTAATATTGCATAACTACAGTAGGGGTTACTTTTTTCCTTATACATCATTTTGCACTTGTCCATATTAAATTTCATCTGCCAGTTGGATGACCAGTTTTCCTGTCCTACAAGATCCTCCTGTAATTTTTTTGACAATCCGCTTGCAGTTTAACAACTTGGAATAATTTTGAGTCATCTGCAAATTTGATCACCTCACTCGTTCCCCTTTCCAGATCATTTATAAATTTATTGAAAAGCACTGGTTCAGATCCCTGAGGCACTGTACTGTCTACCCTTTTCCACTAAGTAAACTGACTATTTCGTCCTGTCTGTTTACTATCTTATTAGTTTGCAATCCACAATAGGATGTTGCCTCCTATCCCATGACTTTTTAATTTTCTTAGGAGTCTCTTATGGGGCACTTTCAGGTGCCTTCTGAAAATCTAAATACACCATTATCCACATGTTTGTTAACTTCTCCAAAAAAAAAATTTAGCAGATTGGTGAGGCACGATTTCCCTTGTTGAAATCCATGCTGGCTATGTCCCATTAAACCATGTCTTTCTATATTTATTTATTTAGGAAATTTTTATTCCACTAATCCACAATTTTCAGTGATAATAGCTAAGATACAGCAAAGTTCAGGAGTATGTATAAGAAAACTCACACTAATATGACAACAAAAACATAGAGGAAGTGTGAGTATAAATTGTCCTAATGGTAATTAAATGTATATCAATCCTTGAACAAGGTGTTTTAAGATAAATCAATATGATCCAGATGGATATCATCTTAATTTAAGTTCAAAATCCAAAGTTTTTCAATGTGCTGAATATAATGTAATGGTTTCCAACATATAAGCAAGTTTCAGTCTGGTTCAGTCCCCCAACATGGGCATGTTTCATCTACCTACTTCTTTGGGAGGGACACAGCTAGTAGAGCAAAAAAATTAAACATCAGAAACAGCACAGTAGAGCTATCACACAAACAGCACCTCTGAATAAATAGTAGCAAATAAAACCATACCTAAGAATACCTCCAGAACATCCATGCAAATAAGCAGTGCTTCCCAGTGATGATCAGAGAAGAACTACATTTCCCAACAGGTTAAAAGCTATTAAAAATGGCACAAGAGTAACCTGACCAGAGAGAGCCAATCTAAAGGACAAGAATCAGGTTACATGAACACAGACCATTCAGTTTTACAGTTGACTGATTGGGAGAAGTAATTATCAAGTAAAGATCTATCTCTGTTCATATTGTAAGAGTAATCAGTCTCTGTCATCTCCTCTAGGAAGGGTGTAAACCATGTCGATGGCAAAAGATCTTAAGTCTGAGATGGTATGATTTATAGCTACCCAATATACCACAAGGGGGGGCATTCTCATTGCCAGCTGGCCAGGCCCCGACACAGGCTGCTGTGTTGGGGCACTTGGCCACGCCCCCGGACCGCCCCGGACACGCAGACACGCCCCCAGACCGCCCATTTTAGCAAGCCCCAGGACTTACGCGCGTCCCGGGGCTTTGTGCGCGTCGGCGGCCTATGCAAAATAGGCACGCCGGAGCACAGGGCTTTTAAAATCTACCCCTAAGGGGCAGATTTTCAAAGGGATAAGCGCTTAACCCCCGAAAACCTGCCCCAAGCTCCCCCTAAGATAGGCTCGGCAATGCGCGTATGTCCCGGGGCTTCGAATAAGGGCTGGCCGGGGGCGTGATGGCGGTCCGTGGGTGGGGCTGGAGGCGTGATGGCAGTCCATGGGCGGGGCCGGAGGCGTGACAGCGGGCCGGGGGCGGGGCCGAGTGCTCCGGCACAGCGGGGCAGGGCGCCGGTGGCGGAGTGCGCAAGTTACGCCGGCCAGGGCAGGTGCACAATTGTGCAATCTGCACGCGCTGACCCTGGATTTTATAACATGTGTGCGCATGTTCTAAAATCGGGCGTAGATTTGTTGGCGCTGGGTTGCGCGAACAAATCTGTGCCCTCGCGTAAGTTTAAAGATTTGCCCCTAAGGCTAGATTTTGTAAGGTGTGCACACACTTCCCGGTGTGCACACGTGGACGTGCCGATTTTATAACATGCATGCGCATGTTATAAAATTGGTGGGCCATGCACCCATGTGTGCCGGATTTTATAATCCGCACTCTCGTGGGAGTGGGAAAAATTCTGCAAATTTGCACGGCGACGCATCATGGCCTTCCCCAGTCCACTTAATTGGAGTGTACTGGGAGGGATTTTATAATCTGTGCTTGCATTGGGGGGGGGGGGGGTAAAATTCTGCAAATTCGCATGGCGACACATCACAGCCTTCCTCAGTCCTCTTAATTGGAGCGGACTGGGAGGGAACTTCCCTACCCCTTACCCTAACCTTCCTCCACTTCCCCTCTCCTGCCCAACCCTTAAATCACACAGATTATTTTATTTTTTTTTTTTTCAATACTTACTTCAGGGCCCAACCTGAAGTAAGTTGCGCGTGCCTGCAGCCGGCTGGCACTCCAAGGTCCGGGACAGCGATGTAATGGCGATGTCCCGGCCCACCCCCGGCACCGCCTCTTGGAAGAGGCTTGGCTCTTGTGCACGTGCCCAGCCAGGCCTCTTCTAAAATGCATGCGGTGCGCGCAAGGCCCGGCTGCACGCATAACCCCTGTTTTCCCCGTGCACAGGGGATTAAAAATCACGCCTTAAATGAATAGATCTTTATTGATTAATAGTGTTTTATGGACTTCTGTTCTAGGAACTTATCCAAACCTTTTTTTAAACTTAGCTACACTAACTGCCATAACCACATTCTGTGGTAATGAATTCCAGAACTGAATCGTGCGTTGAGTGAAAAATAATTTTCTCTCATTTGTTTTAAATGAGCTACTTGCTAACTTCATGGAATGCCCCCTAGTTCTTGTATTATCCGAAAGAATAAATAACCTCTATCATATCCCTCCTCAGCCGTTTCTTCTCCAGGCTGAACAACCCTAACTCTTCAGTCTTTCCTCATAGGGGAGTTGTTTCATTCGCTTTATAATTTTGGTCACCCTCCTCTGTACTTTCTCCAGTGCAACTATATCTTTTTTGAGATGCGGTGACCAGAACTACACACAGTATTCAAGGTGCAGTCTCACTATGGAGCAATACAGAGGCATTATGACATCCACCATTTTATTTGCCATTCCCTTCCTAATAATTCCTAACATTCCTTTTGATTTTTGAATGCCACAGCACACTGAGCCAATGATTTCAATGTATTATCCACTATGACACCTAGATCTCTTTCCTGGGTGGTAACTCCTAATGTGGAACCTAATGTGTATCCACAGCAAGGTTATTTTTCCCTATATGCATCACCTTGCACTTGTGTACATTAAATTTCATCTGCCATTTGGGTACCCAGTCTTCCAGTCTCACAAGATCCTCCTCTAATTTATCACAGTCTGCTTGAGATTTAACTACTCTTGTGTCATCCGCACATTTAAGCGCCTCGCTCGTCTTGCTCCTTTCCAGATCCCTGTACAGGTCCTAGTACAGATCCCCGAGGCACTCCACTGTTTACTTTTTTCCACTGTGAAAACAGACCATTTAATCCTACTCTGTTTCCTGTCTTTTAACTAGTTTGCAATCCACAAAAGGATGTTGCCTCTTATCCCATGACATTTTAGTTTTCTTAGGAGCCTCTCATGAGGAACTTTGTCAAATGCCTTCTGAAAATCCAAATACACAACCTCTACCTGTTCACTTTTGTCCACATGTTTATTCACTCCTTCATAAAAATGTAGGAGATTTGTGAGGCAAGACTTCTTTTGTGTAAATCTATGCTGGCTGTGTCCCATTAAACCATGTCTTTCTAATAAGTGTTCTGTGATTTTATTCTTTCTAAGTTTACACAATTTTTCCTGGCACTGAAGTCAGCTCTCTGGTCTGTAGTTTCCCAGATCTCCCTTGAAGCCCTTTTAAAAAAAAATCGGGGTTACATTGGCCACCCTCCAGTCTTCAGGTACAACGTATGATTTTAATCATAGGTTACAAATTTTTACTAGTTGTCTGAAATTTTATTTTTGAGTTCTTTGAGAACCCTAGGGTGTATTTAATATACCTACCCAAGATCAAAAGCAACACTTAACATAATACATCGACCCTCCATAGCTCCTATACATCCCACTCATTTCATCACACTTCCTCCCTTTCTCTTCCCCCCCCCCCTGTTAGTTATATCCTTATTTTCTCATTCCATTCCCTTTCCCTCCCCTCCTTCCCCCTTTCCTCTGCAATAGTAAGTCCCATGGCAACAATTTTTTTTTGTTTCCTTTATTTTGAGTAAATGATTGATTTTATTTTAAGCTAGAATTTGTTCTAGCTATTAATTAATTTTTATGTTCATTTTAAACTAATTTGATTTGATTGTTCTTTTAAAAATTTTTATTTTTATTCAATGTAAACCATTTTGACAATTTATTTTTATAAAACGGTATATAAATATTTTTAAATAAATAAAAAATAAAATATCTGGTCCAGACGATTTACTACTCTTCAATTTGTCAATCTGGCCTACTACATCTTCCAGGTTCACCATAATTTGGTTCATTTCATCTGAACCATCACCCTTGAAATCTGTCTCCAGAATGGGTATCTCCCCAACATCCTCATCAGTAAATTCCAAAGCAAAGAATTAATTTAGTCTTTCCTTAATGGCCTTATCTTCCCTAAGTGCCCCCTTAACCACTTGATCATCTAACGGTCCAACAGACTCCCTTGCAGTCTTTCTGCTTTGGATATATATTTTTTTTTTTAATTCTTTATTTCTCATTTTCATTCAATTTTACAAAGAAATTATTTTAAACCTTTGTACATATAATTACTTGAATCCTAAATAAACAGAATTTAGGAAATATTCATACATCAACATTCATAGAAACTTCAATTAATTTCCTTATATTAGGATTCAAGATATGTAAAAACAAAATAATCTCCAAAAGGAAAAAAAAATTTTTAGTTATACATTGTAACTCCTTTTAAAGAATAATAGGAGGCTGAAGTTAAGTAACTAAGGATTTACGGAGAAATATTGCAGTAATAAAATACCTTATATTTGATCAACTATTGGATATATTTTTTAAAGTTTTTATTATGAGCTTTTGTCTCTATGGCCAACTTCTTTTCAGATTCTCTCTTAGCCTGTCTTATCAATGTCTTAGATTTAACTCGTCAGTGCTTATGCTTTATCCTATTTTCCTCTGATATATCCTTCTTATTTTTGAAGATCTTTTGGCTAATATAGCCTCTTTCATCTTACTTTTTAACCATGCCGGTTGCAGCTTGGAATCTATTTACCCCTTGGGTTCTTGCCAGGTACTTGTGACCTGGATTGGCCACTGTTGGAAACAAGATACTGGATTTGATGAACCTTTGGTCTGACCTAGTATGGCAAGTTTTATGTTCTTAAATGTAAGGACAGGTGATAGGGGCCATGCCTTTAATTTGTAAGAAAAATCAATCATCCATCTTGAAAAAAGTTTTGGTGAGAGCTAGATGGGCCAAATGAATCAAATACTCATTGGAAACCCAGATTGGTTAAGTTATTGATTGAGGGCCAGCTGGACTATGGTAAGGGCTACTTGCTGCAAAATGTTAGAATACAGGGCTTTAGTATCTAAAGTGACCAATAAAAGGCACTCTGTAGGCAACTATAAATATTCAGTTAAAAGAAGTGACTGGAGTCCCGTATATAGGATCTAGATAAAGGTACCTATGGTTTTAGAAAGTGGTTCATGAATTTGGACAATGGCTTCAAAATTGAGCCAATACCTGAAACAATCGAGGGCCCATACACTCTCACACAGACATAAAACATCTCTTCTAAAAAGCAAGCAGTGCCACCAAAGTCTTGCAAAACAAACATGATATTAGTGGTTCTTAGAAAATAAATCTCTACCAGAAGATCTCAAACAATCAACTTCATCTCTAATAAAGTCACTAGACAAAGGGTTTCACAGCCCTTATATTGACGACTGTTCAAAACAAGTCAACAAAACAAATGTGAGTGCGGGTTTTCCTTTCAAAATTCAAAAGCTGGCCACACTTGTAGACAACTAATATGGACATCAACAAAAATGCTACAATGTTTAAGTTCTGTACAACACACACTGTAGCAGGAAACCCAACATATTTCACCTGTTGGCTTCTTCAGGGGTGTAATAATTGTATTTTTTAATTTTGCAATGCTGTAAACTTTCAAGTGTGTCTTACTCCAGGGACTTCCATCACCCATCATGATCACCTCTGATATTTTCACTATAATCATACAAACAAAACTACAAATAAATTCTATATCATAAAACAAATTTAAATCATAATGCTCATCAGCCATCCACACCGGAACTCTAAAGATGATGATGTCTGTCCTGGTGACTTTGCTTCTCCAAAGCAGCACAGAACCTGCTGGACTAGGCTATTGTGGCCTGAAGTCTCTTCTATATACTTAGCTGGACAAACCATTTGAATACTGTCCCAACGCTTTCCCCAGAACACCAGTACTCAAGTCCTGCTCAGCCACCAACAGCTAGTCATGGGACTAATCTAGGGATGTCTTAAGCATCTAATCTCATGCCTATACCTCGTTGATCTCACAGGGCAGAGGAGAACATCATAACTACTTTAATCCATAGTAGTTCCAATCTGAAATTTTTCCAGTGCAGCTGGACAACCTCTATTAGGCCGTCCCCAGCAGTCTCTGACAATAAGAAGACAAAGCAACCAGCCATATTCTCGTAGCTTTCAGTGTCTGACCAATGTCAACTACTTCTCTAGCACCCTTGAACTCTAAAAGGGAAACACATAGGAGTGTGCCCATTTGGGTCCCCCTTTAGTGGTGACCTGTTAGTCCTAGGATCTTAGAAGAGAACGTAACTGAGCTGGAAATCCTATCTCCAGTTTTACTTCTTGACAGTCAGCCTTGGCTTAAGAGATGTAGGATGGGGTGTGGAGGGCACTGTCCTAAGGGGCCTAGAAGCCTGACTATGCTAGGCAAGTTGAGACTTCAGAATTTAAACATTTGTACCCTAGATTAGAGGTGAAACTAGGCAAGAAATATAAGAGACATTTAAATACCTAAAAGGTATTAAAGCCCAAGAACCAAATCCATTTCAAGGAAATGGATGTTCTGAACAAGAGGTCATGATGTGAGGTGCTGAGGGAAGAGATTGAGAAGAAATTTCAGGAAATACTGTTTTCATAGAAAGAGTTGTGGAAGCATGAAACACCCTCTTGGCATGGTGGCTAAAACAGTAATGGAGTCTAACAGGGCATAGCCTAAGCCAGGGGTTCCCAACCGTTTTGGGAATGTGCTCTGTTTTCAACCTCCAAAATTTTCATGAAACTCCCACATGCTTCTCTTTCATTTTTACCTGTAATTATGTGCCCTATATAGAAAAGTTATTAATGTAATAATAAAGAAATAATTATATATACATCAGACTCATAATAGGTAACTTATTAAATAATGCTTACTGATATAAACAGAATGCTTATACTTGCAAAGCACAGCAATAAATGTGCAAGAATTACTGAATAATGAGTTCACTTATGTAGTGTAACTACAGGCAACCACACAGCAGTATATGTTTGCATCTGGAGCGACTGAAGGGAATGGACTGGTGGAGAGATTGGTGAGGTGGGAGAGAGAGACAGACTGGTGGGGACAGGTGTGGGGGGAGAGAGAGAGAGACTAGTAGTGATGGATTAGTGGAGAAAGGGAGACAGACTGGTGGAGAGAGAGCTAGTGGCAAGGATGAACTGGTAGAGGGAGAAAGTGACTGGCAGGGCTGCACTGGTGGAAGGCAAGAGGGGATTGGTTGGGATGGACTGTGGAGCAAAGAGAGAGAGACTGGTGGCAAAGGAGAGATATTTGAGACAAGTCCACATCACTGAAAGGGAGATATAGAGAGAGGTTTGGTGCACATACTTTCCTCCCACCCCACCCCACGTAGTATTTTTTAAAAAATATTTTTTTAAGAAAATCACCTGTGACAGGGAAGCCACCTTGTTAGTTTGATCTTGGCAGGGGTCTAGTGGCTTTCTCCCCACCTGCCTCTTACCAAATTCTATTTATGCAGAGAGAGGACACCCCTGCTCATAAAGCAAGAGGCACTGATACAAACATTTTACACCATTATTGGAAGGTGCTGGGCATGTATCTCATGGGCATTTCTAGAAAGATGAACTGTCTAACAAAAGAAACCCTTGGCCAGTCTCAACCGTCTATTAAAGCTACCACAAAAATTATTCAAGAATATCATTCAAAAATTCTTCCATGTAGAAATGGGAAAAATCCTGGGAGATCCAAGATGGCGGATCCGCAGAGAATCGCGTGAGGGCTGCCCTGTTGGATTGTGAATTTTCCTAAAAGGAAAATGCCTCATTCAGCTAGGAAGCGGAGGGCTAATGAGCGTGAAGCCCTTACCACTTCCTGCCTGGTGCCTGTCACCTCGGGATGCGAAGAGATCGGGAGTGGGCTCGCTGCGGGGAGACCGGGAGGAAGTAGGAACCGGCTCCCCACAAGAGCTACAAACAACTCTGTCCCCGATCGATCGGAGACCTCCTGCAAACCCTGCCGAGCTATACAATTTGAACCTCTCAGATTCTCTGGAACAAATAGGTGAAAGTTTGGAATCTGGCTTGAGGCCCTCTGCAATGAGGGAAGCCAGAGAGGTGCAGCGGTTTTTTACGGAGCAGGGCAGGAGACGCTTTGGACAGCACAGCCACACCACTTTCTGGAAGAGAAGTAAAACCTTTTTGTTTTCCCTACTAAGAAAGAAATGTTAAAACCTGATGTGATTTCGCTTGATATAATATGGGATGCAATACAAAATGTTAATGATAATCTTTTTCAGCAGCTTAATCCTTTAGCTGCCTATATAAACCGGATGGATAATAGAATAACGAAAATTGAGAAACAGACAACACAAAATATAAATAAAGTAATATCTCTAGAGGGGAAACTAAAAGATTCTCTGGATGTCCAACAAAAATTAATTAAGCAGAACCAGCTATTACTAAACCATATGGAGCAGTTGGAAAATCAAGTAAAAGGGAAAAACTTGAGGTTTATTAATTTCCCAAAAGATCCGCTGTTTACTCCGCGAGACATGTGGAAGAAATATTTAACCCAAATATTGAAGATTCCGGAACAAGCTTTTCCACCATTGTCAAGGATATATTATATTCCATCTTATAAGAAGAATCTAGATTCAAATAAAGGTTTTCAGATTTTGCCAGCCACACCCGAACCTGAACTCGAAGTAATAAACATTCTAGAATCTACGCAGAACGATCAAGTCAGGCCTGCCATGTCCATAGCTACTTTCCTGTTAGAATCAGATAGAGAATGGTTACGTCGTAAAGTTCTTCGAACTCAGGACGAGCCCTTTTTGGGGTTAAGTGTCGGCTTTCCCTGATCTGGCAAGGTCCACACAACTAAGGAGAAGGCAATTCTTACACCTGAGATATCAAGTGTTAAGTTTGGGAGCAATGTTTTTACTGAAGTACCTATGTAAATGTGTGATTAAGAACAGAAATAATACCTATATATTTTTTGTTCCAGAGCAGTTGGTAGATTTTTTGTAAGATAAAAATCCTATTATAAATGAACCATCTGTGACAGTTGTGGAGTGAGTGCATAATGTCCCTAGCTTAGTTCGATCATATTAAAGCTACCCGTTGACAGATCCGTTAAAATTTCTTTTGATATACTTACACTCAACCTGAGGTAAATTTGATCTCCCCCTTCAAATTGAGGACTATAAGCAGAATATGATATATTATTTGTATGTTTCAATATAATGAATGTTAGATTCTATATTGGCTGCTTTCTAATTCAAGTGTATTTACTTGAATTATAATGTAAAACAGTTATAAATAAAAAATTAAAAAAAAAGAAAAAAATGGGACAAATCCCAATATAAAACCTGCTCCTCGCGTTCTAGAATACTCTGTGTTCACAGAAACTCCCCCAACAAAGGGTGCACAGCAGAACAAGGACTCTTCCCCTTACCACACATCATGGAAAAATAATATTCAAATTCTACTGTCACTTCAGTTAACAGCAACACAAACTATCTCCAGTACCAGGAACATTGAATAATTCAAAATCCTGCAAAAACCACTCAGAATCTATAGGAAATCTGTCATACCATAACACCCCCTAAGTACCAGACTCAAACAGTTACCACCCTACCTATAAAAAGGCAACACTGCAAATATTACAACAGTCCCTAAAACACCAACACCCTTCCTTTTAAGAAATCCAGACAAGACTGCTGCTATAGATCCCTATTTAGAAAATACATATGAGCAGAATGTTTCAGCTAAGTCACACAAACAGAACACAGACAGATCCTTGTCAAATACATAAAACAGAGACCAAAAATATAAATGTTACGGCTATGCCTGCTTTGTAGCTGCCTCACCACTAGAGGTCCTCCTCAAGCATGTCCTTCTGGCTGGCCCACTCCTTCCTTCCTGTCTACTCTATACACCACTCTTGTCTTTATAACCCTGTCTAGCAGTACCATCGGCGCTTCAGCATCGAGCTCTCTTGGGCTCCCTGCTCTAGCCTCCCGTGCTTGGCCTTTGGGCCTTCTGTCTGCTTCTGTGTTGCCTTGCTTGCGGTGTTTGGCCTTCGGGCCTTCGGGCCTTCTGTCCTTCTGTCCTGTTCTGTATTGCCTTGCTTGCTGTGTTTGGCCTACGGGCCTTCTGACCTGATTCGCCTTGCTCTGTGTGTGTGTGTGGCCTACGGGCCCTCTGCCTTCTGTATGTGTGTGTGGCCTACGGGCCCTCTGCCTTCTGTGTGTGTGTGTGGCCTACGGGCCCTCTGCCTTCTGTGTGGCCTACGGGCCCTCTGCCTTCTCTGTGTGTGTGTGTGGCCTACGGGCCCTCTGCCTTCTGTGTGTGTGTGGCCTACGGGCCCTCTGCCTTCTGTGTGTGTGTGTGGCCTACGGGCCCTCTGCCTTCTGTGTGTGTGTGTGGCCTACGGGCCCTCTGCCTTCTGTATGTGTGTGTGGCCTACGGGCCCTCTGCCTTCTGTATGTGTGTGTGGCCTACGGGCCCTCTGCCTTCTGTATGTGTGTGTGCCCTACGGGCCCTCTGCCTTCTGTGTGTGTGTGTGGCCTACGGGCCCTCTGCCTTCTGTATGTGTGTGTGGCCTACGGGCCCTCTGCCTTCTGTATGTGTGTGTGGCCTACGGGCCCTCTGCCTTCTGTGTGTGTGTGTGGCCTACGGGCCCTCTGCCTTCTGTGTGGCCTACGGGCCCTCTGCCTTCTCTGTGTGTGTGTGTGGCCTACGGGCCCTCTGCCTTCTGTGTGTGTGTGGCCTACGGGCCCTCTGCCTTCTGTGTGTGTGTGTGGCCTACGGGCCCTCTGCCTTCTGTATGTGTGTGTGGCCTACGGGCCCTCTGCCTTCTGTATGTGTGTGTGCCCTTCGGGCCCTCTGCCTTCTCTGTGTGTGTGTGTGTGGCCTACGGGCCCTCTGCCTTCTGTGTGTGTGTGTGTGTGTGTGTGTGGCCTACGGGCCCTCTGCCTTCTGTGTGTGTGTGTGGCCTACGGGCCCTCTGCCTACAGGGTGTGTGTGTGGCCTACGGGCCCTCTGCTTACAGGGTGTGTGTGTGGCCTACGGGCCCTCTGCCTACAGGGTGTGTGTGTGGCCTACGGGCCCTTTGCCCTGCTCTGCTGCCTTCGGGCCTATGTGTTTTATGTTCATTGTCAGTGCTGTCCTGGTTTGTCTGTACCGTTCTCTGTCAGTCTTGTTTTCTCTTCTCGGTCACTTATACCTCCAGCCATTATCACTCTTACCTGCACGCTTCCTGAATTCATCTTTACCAGCACCCAGTTCCAGTTTCCTGTACACCTGTACCTGCATTCACATTCATACATACCTCCATGCAGTATCAGTACTTAAGTTCACCCTTACCTTCATGCATCTGATATTAGGTATCCCCAGTCAGTGTGAAACTCCATTTGCCTATTCCACCTTCCCACTTGCCCATAGGGTTCATTCATTCCTGCCTGCACCAGCCAGCATCTGGACTCGTCTGCAACCCTGCCTCTCTCCACCCAGAGACACCCCTGTTAGTGGTGTTCTCAACTCCTGACCGGAGCCCTACCGTGACAATAAATATAAACATGCAGACAAAAACTGAACTGGAAATCACAAGAAGCTACTCTGTGTGTAGTACAACAATGGAAAAACAGAAACATCGCCATTCCTCATGAAACATCAAATACAATCAAATATAAAAAAATAGTAAAACCATACTAATAAAAAGAATATTTCAAAACAATTGACATATAGAACATTAATTTAAAACTCATATACATTATTTTAAATTTCCCAAACAATAACATATTTCAAAGCATCAGACACAACAAATAAAACTAATAAGGATTTAAAAATTCCCCACGCTCCATACCTGGAACTTTTGATTTCTATTCTCCCTGAGATTGCGGTCCATTAGTAGGGGTGGGGAGGAGGGTGCATGAACTTTCTCCTTTCTCATTTACACACACATGCTCACACAAACACGCTCCCTCTCTTACACACTCATGCTGAAACAAACATATTCCCTCTCAAATACACACACTCTTACACCCAGGTTTCTTACGCATACACACACACACACACACCCTCTCTTTTATACACAATCGCTCCCGCTCTGTCATTCACACAGATTCTCGCTCACATGTCCTGTTTCTCACCTGGGCTTCTCCCTCTTTTTTTTTTTTTCCTGGGGAATGGGGGTCCCATGGCCGCTTCCTCATTCAGGCTGCCAGGCCCCCACGGCCACCTTCATTCTTCGGCTCTTGGCAAGATGGGATGTATCGGTAGCCCCAAGGCCTCCTTCACTCTTCATACAGTGACTGTATGGGGTACACGGGTGGCCCTGTGGCCATCTTCATTCTTTGGACACTGACAAGTTGGTGCGTGCAGGCAGCCTATTGGGCCTGCTTTCACGTCCACTGCGGGATGGAATCCGGTGGCGGCCTGTTGGGCTGCTTCTTGCTGCGGGCTTTCTCATCTCCTCCCAAAGTTCGTGGGCCACCTGTTATGGTCTGGCTGGCCTGTAGGCATCCGTGGACCACAAGTTGGGAACCATTGGTCTAAGAACATAGAATTGTTAGTTGATAGATATGTATAGAATAGAAAGCTTCACTCAGCACCATGAATTTAAATGTTCATAGCTTTGCACTCGCCTGATTAAAAAATGGGTGTTGGGACTGCTAGAATGTATGGCAAAGAGATTAATATGAAATATTAGAGTCCAGCTAATAACACAGGCATCCTTGTAACAAGGTTGTGTGACAGGCGGTGATGATAGAATCAACTAGCAGCAGGATCTTTCTGGGAGACTGCACGTTCTGAATTATCTAGAAGTTCTAGCGGAAATGCAGGTACTCGCGTAGCCAGGTCTGTCTGGCAGGGGATTTTAGAGGAACAATCATTTAGGCAGTGACCACCCAGTATTACTAGTTATTGTGATTACAGAGATTATTGAGATTATGCCTTTAGTTGAGCATAAAAAAAGATGGGTACTGGAGAGAAGTAAGCAGGGATTTTGTTTGGTTTTCTTCCCAAGACAGTGAAGTATGGGTAAGGAGAAATCTTGCAGGTGGCCACACTCTGTGGCTGGCAGCTTGGCTGAGGGTTGAATCCTTAGTAGTATGGACTTAATGACTGGACAGACTGGATAGACCAGATGGTCTTTTTCTGCCTTTATTTAATGTGCTACTGTGATTTAATTTTTGTTTCTGTAACCTGGTATGCTATTTCATGTGCAAGCATTATTTGTATAGGCTTTAGACACACTCGAAAGTACATTCACATTCTGTACATTAACATTTTACTGACTGTTTATAGATATTTAGCATGACATCTATTAACGATGATCTATTGCAGATGATAGATGACCTACTCCACTTTATAATTCCTATCTGCTTGCAAAAAAACCCCCCTATTTTCTGTGTGGGTTTTTTTTTTTTTTTAATTATTTTGGCATGTTCAGAAACCCCATGTTCTGCTTTTTCAAATTATAGCTATATAGTTTATATCAAAGAGGAATAATAGTAATATTGACATACTTTTCTTGTCAAATGTTGATGAAATTTAGGGTGTCAATTTGTTTCTAACAGGACTCCTCTTCCCTCTTTGTAGGTAAACCTCTGCCACCTGTTTAACATGGCATCAAGACTTCATAAAAATGTGAGTTCTTTGTAAAATATCTTTGTTAAGGTGCACACAGAGTATTAGCATTACAAAAGAGTTCCTATAACATATAGTTTGGTTCTTTTCTCTAGTGACTAGCTGTCAATATTGAGAATCCGCTTGACAAGATTAGTGCTGTATTGTAAATCTCTGTAATTATAATTGTTGGTAGCAGGCATCAGTGGGGTTTTCCCCCCACTACCTACCTGTCTTCAGTGGAACTGAAACTTGGGGACTCCAAGTTTTACATTGTTAGAAGTTTCCTGTCTCTTGTAATTAATTCATATAACTCATTTTTCCAATATGAAATCATTGAATGATATAAAAGGCTCTCTGATGTAGAGCAAAAATGAATATTCTATATAGTATGATATTAAGAAAATAGCAATATTTAATCATAGACTAAGAAATTATTGGCTTTTTTTGTTCTTCCCAAAAGAAGTTTCACTATATTATTTACATGACATATGCTCCCATGTTAGTGCTGTTTATACTCAATAAAGGCAAATCATGTACAGTATGAATGGTAAGATAAAGAATGTATTCTTTTAATTTCCAAGACAGTTACCAGGAATGATAGAAAGTAAAAATAATATAAATGGCAGATTGGTCTGGATTTTGTTACTGGATATTAATACCAGGACATGAGGGACATAGCATTTGATATAAATAAATGGGTATGGAAAAGCTTGCTGTTGCTGCTAACCCAGAGCTATATTTAAAAGGTTTAAGTGAAATAGGGATATTATGGATATCAATTCTAATTTTTCTAGTTTGCTGTAGTTGGCATTTAGAGAGCAATTTTCAAAGGTTTTCCTGCTATTAAACAGCTGTTTACCTGCGGGAAAAATACTGTTAAAAAATGCCCAGTTCCTTCTACAGGTAAAAGGACCCGCCGTGGTGCAATGGTCCCACTGTCACCCCACTGGCTGGATTTTGAAAGTGAAACTCTGCACAGATATGCAGGCACTGTGGACTGTCTCAAAATTGCCCCAATAATAAGGCAGCAAGAAACTATGATTGCCTTGGCACTAGAATAGAGGTTTTCACACACCCCTGAATGCCTGCACTAGAATAGAGGTAGCATGGTAAAATGCTTCTTTGTTCATAAGCAGTGCTGAATTAGGCATAATGTGTGGTGACAACATTCGACGGTATGGCACAGACCCATCACTCTGAACTCAGTATAAGCTTATGGAACATACAGTACATGGTGTTTCTTGTGCATCTACTGCCTCATGAGCCCCTCAATCTGATTTTTTTTTTTTTTTCTGAGATTCTGCATGGAGATTTGACTTCTCTTGATATTTTTCTATACTCTCCATATTCTTCTCTGCCTCATTGCAGTTTATATTCTGCTTTTCGGCACTTCAAAGTGTACTTCAAAGCAGATTACATTCAGGTACCATAAGTATTCCCCTATCCCCACAGGGCTAACAATCTAATTTTGTACCTGAGGCAATAGAAGGTAAAGTGACTTGCCCAAGGTCACAAGGAAAGACAGCAGGATTTGAACCCTGGTTTCCCTGGGTCATAACCTGCTGCTCTAACCACGAAGCTACTCCTTCTTATACCTTACAATGAAGGTATATGGACCCGTACTCTTAAACTTGACGATTGGTTGTTGTTTGACAGATTGTTATTGGAGAAAGATTCTCATCAATTCAGATTGAGTCTGGATTATAAAAACATAAGAACATGCCATACTGGGTCAGACCAAGGGTCCATCAAACCCAGCATCCTGAAGTCTTAGAACCTGGCTGCTCTTTTTGATAGCAGTGGTGCTGGTTCTAAGACTTCACTGGGGTCAGGGATGACTTCTGATTTAATCTGTGGTTCCAATGGCAGAGAGAGGCCCTTGTGTTCCATTTTGGTTTGGAATTAAGTCAACCAATTTCTCAGTGTGTTTAATTTCAGGATGGAAATGTTATGATTGGTCTTAATGGTGGTACGACAAGGGGAGAACTTGACCTCCTGGGATGGTATGGAGGTGTATCTGGCATATCAATCAGAGAAAGCTATGTGCCCCCTTCCCCCCCCCCCCTTGGTCCAGATTATAAGTTACCCCTATGCATGAGGTGGGGAGTACCACATGAGAAATTATATATACTAATATGATTTATCTTTGGGTTCGTATTCTGAGTGATGAGACAGGATCCTGGTCTTCCCAATACCACAATTCTGTGCCCTTCCCAAACAGCCTTTCACTTGTGGCACTACAGACTAGATTAAATCATCACAGCAGAATAAATCAGTAATTAACCCTTTTACTAGTATTGTGTAAGTAGACAGTAAATTCAATCAGAACATTAAATGGTAAAAGTACAGTAGTGAAGTATAATATAAACTTGCAGTTTTCTTATTTAATATCAAGCAATGCAAAAATAACACTGGGTGAGACCTGTTAGCCAGGGCAATCAACATAGTCATATGGATAGTTTAAAAAAAAAAAAAAAAAAAGGCACACTAATAGAGGTTGGGGGAAAAGCACTGAAATTCACAGCTTTCAAAAAATTATTTACCCTGTGTAGTCAAAGAACATAAGAAAATGCCATACTGGGTCAGACCAAGGGTCCATCAAGCCCAGCATCCTATTTCCAACAGTGGCCAATCCAGGCCATAAGAACCTGCAAGTACCCAAAAACTAAGTCTATTCCATGTTACCATTGCTAATGGCAGTGGCTATTCTCTAAGTAAACTTAGACTGCTGGACTTCTCCTCCAAGAACTTATCCAATCCTTTTTTAAACACAGCTATACTAACTGCACTAACCACATCCTCTGGCAACAAATTCCAGAGTTTAATTGTGCGTTGAGTAAAAAAGAACTGTCTCCGATTAGTTTTAAATGTGCCCCATGCTAACTTCATGGAGTGCCCCCTAGTTTTTCTACTATCTGAAAGAGTAAATAAACGATTCACATCTACCCGTTCTAGACCTCTCATGATTTTAAACACCTCTATCATATCCCCCCTCAGTCATCTCTTCTCCAAGCTGAAAAGTCCTAACCTCTTTAGTCTTTCCTCATAGGGGAGTTGTTCCTTTCCCCTTATCATTTTGGTAGCCCTTCTCTGTACCTTCTCCATCGCAATTATATCTTTTTTGAGATGCGGCGACCAGAATTGTACACAGTATTCAAGGTGCGGTCTCACCATGGAGCGATACAGAGGCATTATGACATTTTCTGTTTTATTCACCATTCCCTTTCTAATAATTCCCAACATTCTGTTTGCTTTTTTGACTGCCGCAGCACACTGTACCACGATTTCAATGGGAAGGGTTGAAACAGATCCACCCCAATATCACTAGTTTTGTAAAGAGTGCACCCTGTCCCAAATACAAAATTGTGTGGAAAAACAAGCAATCAAGAAAATGAAGTCCCTCTCGATGGTGGATCTGGCTAGATGACAAACCAAATAGATGAGCACTGCAGTGTGTTAAAGGTCTCTCTCTCTCTCCTGGGGAGCTTCCCCAAATGGTTTACTTGGTATTAAACAGAAAGCAGGCCTGGTTTCAGTCTCTTACAGAAAGGCCACGGTACATCAGCTTCTCTTTTCCAGCCCTATCTCATATGGATGTGCTTGCCAGCAAGGGTTTATGCTTGACTTTGGCTGAAAGGCTGAAGCAGTTACAGTGAGGTACTGATTTTGTGACAAAAGGCAAGGAACTAAAACTTCTCCGTCCTCTGCTTTCTCTGTAGATAACTTAACTCAGTCTCTTAAGAGGGTGATCCAGCCATGTGCCACTGGGCCTGGATATCCCTGGAAAGAAAATCTCTCAGCTCCTGGCTCCTCTGTCACTAGCTGAATTTTACATGTAACTCGGCTATGAAGCAAGAACAGCTGTCTGTCTTTCTCTGATTCCTCAGAGCTCAGACTCCTGTCTCTCCCTCTTGATAATTAGCTCTTCAGGAGAAAAACAGATTGCAGGGCTGCCAGATGCACTCCTCTTTTCCTGGCTGCTGGCTCCTTCTGGCCAATCCTGCCCCCCCTCCCCCCCCAGACAGATAGAGCCAGCCAAAATTGTGCCTTTTCCGCAGATAAGCAGGGCTGATTTAGCCATGCTTTCTGGGACTCTCGGCGGGAACTTCTTCTAGCAAACTAAATCGTATGCCCTAATGGGCCATGCAATCTTAAGTCAGGGCATAACCCATAGAGATGACCACAGAAATAACAGGCTTCTCAGCACACAAAAAAAAAAGAATGTTATACGGTTTACCACCTACTCTCGATACCTCTTTTCTCTCAAACCATTACTGTTTTGCCTGTGAAGCCTTGAGCTGGGGACTCCCAGAAAGCATGGCTAATTCAACCCTGCTTAACTGTGGAAAAAGGCAAGTTTGCTTACTGTAAACAGTGTTTTCCATAGATGGGATGAATTAGCCATGCATCCCTACCCATCTCCCTGGACACTCTTTCTTGCTCTTACCACTAATCTTTTATGCTTTTACTTTCTATGCTTTGGAATGAACTGGCAGGAGACCATTGGCTGAGCGTGAAGGGCACGGTGCAGGCGTGAAGCAGCAAAAAAAAATTAGCTGCTAGGTGTTCCCGCCGAGAGCTGCCAGGGGTCGTTCCCAGAAAGTATGGCTAATTCATCCTGCTATCTATGGTAAACACAGTTTACCGTAAGCATACTTGCTTTTTTTTCAACCTTAAATGGTCTCCCAACATTCATTTTGCTTCCTCTTCTGCTGGCTATGTAGTGCTGTTCTCTGGGCAGGCTAAACAGTAAAGCCCTTTTTCCAACTTAACACTGTGAGTGCTGGATGCTGGTTCTTTCAGATCATTTGTCATTCACAGGAGAGCACACAGAACTTTTTGATGTATTTTTATATTCCTTCACCTTGGCTGTGGTGGCTTGTGGTCTCTGCAGGGTTGAAAATCCCTTTTTGATAGCTTCAAAACACATCACTCAGATCCAGATGCAGCTCAGTATACATTCTAAAGCTTCAACACTAAGCTCATGTGGAGGAGTAGCCTAGTGGTTAGAGCAACAGGCTATGAACCAGGAGACCAGGGTTCAAGTCCCACTCTTGCTCCTTGTTCCTTGTGACCTTGGGCAAGTCACTACCTTCTATTGCCTCAGGTACAAACTTAGATTGGGGATCATGTTATCAAGAAAGGTAAATGACTATGTCTAATGATATATTGTCACCGAACCTTTGACTGCACCCGTTAGAATGTACTATTGTACACTTTTACCAACATTAAATATGTGCCTACATGTAAACCGTTGCGACGGTATTTAACTTAGCAGCGGTATAGAAAAGTTTTTAAATAAATTAAAAATAAATAGTGAACTCACCTTTAAATACTAAAAAAATCTTCAATTTCCTTGGCTTAAGTAGAACTTTGGAGGATTTTTGAGCAGTTGTGCTCCTTGAGGTAGATAGTATTTATTTATTTATAAACTTTTCTATACCGATATTCGTAGCGACATCATATCAGTTTACATTATAACAGCAGATGGAAATTACAATGAACAGGGAGCAGGGCGGGGGATACAAATGAACAGAAAGCTTAGATGAAACTGTCGAGATGAAACAAGAAATAAACATCAACTATTTAAATAACAGGAAGAAAATATACATGTGGTTATAGGTAAGATTATAGTTATGGATAAAGCAAAACATTTTGACAAATTTATGTACAGG
Source organism: Rhinatrema bivittatum (assembly GCF_901001135.1). Lineage (NCBI taxonomy): Eukaryota > Metazoa > Chordata > Amphibia > Gymnophiona > Rhinatrematidae > Rhinatrema > Rhinatrema bivittatum. The sequence continues at coordinate 244,679,174 of NC_042621.1, read as the reverse complement.
GTTAAGCTAGGAGCTGCATGTTGAGCGGGGAGGGGCAAAGCTGTAATTTATTGAGGGTACACTTGTGTACTTTGTTCTTGAATTTTTGCAGGGGATGTGTATTCTAAGGATTGACTCATATCTCTTTGAAGGAGCAATTTGCTGCTATTGCATGGTATAGGGGCCATATGTTGGGAAGGCTTCTATCTTCATATCCCGATGTTTCACATTTCCTGAAAGGAGTTGAATGCTTTGGATGTCTGATGAGGGGCCCATTCCCTCTTGGGAACTTAGTTTTCATCTTTTTGGCAGGTTCACGATTGAATCTATGAGGACTATTTTGGTGAATACCACCCTTAAAGGTGGTATTTCTTGTAATAATTTATTTGGCCAGAAGAAAAGCCTTTTTGATGATTACGAGAGATTGTTGAAGATATGTATTGTACTGTCCTTTCTTCCTAAGGAATTGTCGTCCTTTAATTTGATTTATTGTTCTGTTTGCCTTCATTTAGTAAACAAGATATTGAGGGGCACTACAATAAACTTCATTCCTTGGATGTGAAGAGAGTTCTATTGAGATGTCTGAAGACATCGGATGAATTTTCAAATTCAGGTCTTTTGTTTTGATCAGTGGAGTTTAAAAAAAAAAAAGACAAAAAAAAAGGTGAAGCAGCATTGAAGGCATCAGTAGCACTTTGGATTAAGGATATGAGTGCAGGCCCTTGCCGAAGTCAGTAGAGGCTCATTCTGTTAGAACTCAAACGGCCTCTTGGATGGAATTGTGTTTTGTTTAGAAGCAGGATTTTGTAAGGTGGTGATATTGTCTTTTCTGTATTTCTTTTCGAGAAATTATTTGGATGTGACAATGTGAATGGGCACCGCCTTGTGGAGGAGGTTTTAAGAGTGGGTTTGGCAGTCTCTCACCAGTTTAGAAGTAGCTTGGGTACATCCTATTTGTCTGGACTCATCTAGATGATGAGGAAAGAGAAATTTAATCTTACTTGATAATTTCCTTCCATTGAGTCCAGTTAGACCAGTCTAAAGCCCACCCTGTACTACCAAACTATTTTTCCCTTTCAGGTCGCTAAATAATGTGAGAGAGTATTACGAGTAGATCATGGTGGTTCAGGAAGGGGCTACAGAAAAATTTTATTTTGAAATACATCTAGGGGTTAAGAACTGACAAATGAATGATACTTAAGGTATTTGAACTGATATTGCTTGTGGCTCATTGCTTGGCGAGAGGCGGTGGATGTACACCTATTAGCACGTCACAATTCCGATGCGGTGTTCTTTATGAATTTGTTTTTTATGTGCTTTTGATATATTTTTTTTTTTGTTAATTTTTTTGTAGCTTTTTTTTTTTTTCTTTTTTATTAACATTTTGGATTTCAGTAGAGGGATATCTGCATTGCTATTGCTCATGTATCAGAATTGTACTTGGTTATTTTATTATAATCACATATTGCAGCAATAATGCATGATATTTTGACCTAAAACCCATGCCTTATTGAAATTTGCTGCTTTGAATTCATAAAATGTACTAATGCATTGAAAGCAGCTAATGTGTAGATAATAATATGCAAATAATGCAGCATGCAGCATGCCTCAAAAAACAGCTGCTTTATTTAAACAAAAACTTAGTAGTAGATAATTGATCCTGGGAGCATTTGGATGGTAACACACATCTTGATATCCTCAGGATGCTTGTTAAAGGGCCTACAACTTCCCTAACCCCCCCCCCCCCCCACCAATGTGTAAACCCTCCCTGGGGATCTTGTGAGACCCCGCCCACCCCCTGCCAACTCTAGAGGTGGCGTAAAAGAAAATCACAAAATGCAAGTTTAAAATCACGTGGCAACATTTTGCCTCCCTACCCAAACCCTTCCCCTTTCTGAAAAAATCCCCACCCGGATTCAAACGCCATCCCCCAATTCCTCCCCCAAGATTGATTGATTTATTTATTTGTTTTTATATACCGACATTCGATCGAGATATCACATCGGTTTACAGTTAACAGGTCAAATAAGACATAGCCTTCTTATTTCTTACATGATAACTTAGAAACAATATTAACGCCATGGTGTAACTATACACTAACAGAGTAACTGAGAAACTTACAGAATAGCTTATAGATTTACATAATAAGTTAGTAGTAATATTAATACAAAGTGTGACTGTACACTTAAGGAATAACTTAGGAGCTTAGAAATTTGTGACTATCGGCGAGTAACAATATGGTGCATTCTTGGAGATTCTGAGGACGGAAAGATATTATTCTGGTGGACAGTGGATGGAGAAGTGTTAGGTCACTGGAGGAAAGACCTTTTGAAAGAGCCATGTTGTCAGATGTTTTGAATATTTGAAAACATGGTCCCTGGTAGTTTAGTGGCTCCCCCACCCCTTTTTCTATGAAGGAAGTCTCTGGTAGTCTAGTGACCTACTCCCTGGACCCTCCCATACGTTTTGGAGAAATCCCTGGTGGGGAGCCAATGTAGCCTGCCCTTAACCTTAACAAAACAGAAGCTTTATTGGTCAGCCTCCGTCCTTCCTCTATTAAGCTGAAGAATCTAAAACTAGGTGATGCTATTATTCTTTTGTCTGGGAAACCATATGTGGCTGCTATTGGAGTGAAGGAGTAGCCTAGTGATTAGAGCAGTGGGCTATGAACCAGGAGACCAGGGTTTAAGTTGCTCCTTGTGACCTAGAGCAAGTCTATTGCCTCGGGTACAAATTTAGATTGTAAGCCCTCTGGGGATAAGGAAATAGCTGAATGTCTGCTTTGAAGTGCTGAAAAAAGTGTGAAAAATGGAATATAAAAAGCTCAATAAATATTGTTGACTCTAAAATGACTATGAAATCCCAGATAAAAACAGAAACTGCAGCTGGTTTTTGTAAGCTAAAATTTGTACATTTGTTTAAACCTTTTTTTGTCTTGGCTGATTTATTTTACTATTGTACAAGCGGTTGTCTTACCTCATCTAGATTATTGTAATGCCCGCTATCTATATCTTTGTCTTTTATCTTAAGTGATATACAAATCAAAACATATATAATTAAAATGATGTTCAAAGCAAAATTACAACTCATAATTCATTGTCTGGTATAGAGCTCATACTCAAAATTCCATGCTGCTTGAGAAGGTTAATTGATATTAGCTTAAAAATACGCCTCTTGAAACGGAAAGTCTTTAGCATCATTCTAAATGATTTTAAGCAATCTGATTGATGCATTGCCTCAGGCAGTGAGTTCCAAAATATAGGACTGTGCCAGATTCCATCTGATGTCACCCATGTGTGAAGACTGACATCCTGTTAAAGGTAAGCAGTTCTGCTTGCATCAGCAGCCAAGAAGGATCTGGATAGGAGGATCCTCAAGGCTCTCTCTTGGTACCTCAAGCATGTTGAAGTGTAGGTATCAAGTGTTTTGGGGTCACCAATAGAACCTGTGCTTGAGATCTATGCCCTGGCAATGAGCAAGTTTTTGACATTGAGGCCACCACAGCATAGTTTGATTTTGATGTTGTCTGCAACAAATCATACCCGATTAGCTTTACAGAGGGATGCTTCCCCTGAAGCCTTCTGGTCATCTGCCCCTAAGCCTCCAGTCCCATGATGAGCCCTCTAAGGGCCAGACTGTAGGGACTGTGCTGCCTCAGGCCTCTGGGATTCTTATTATATTTGAGTCTGAGGAGTGCTGAAATCTTAAGAACATAAGAAATTGCCATGCTGGGTCAGACCAAGGGTCCATCAAGCCCCAGCATCCTGTTTCCAACAGAGGCCAAACCAGGCCACAAGAGCCTGGGAAGTACCCAAACACCAAGAAGATCCCATGCTACTGATGCTAGTAAGAGCAGAGACCATTCTCTAAGTCAACTTGATTAATAGCAGTTAATGGACTTCTCCTTCAAGAACTTATCCAAACCTTTTTTAAACCCAGCTACACTATCTGCACTAACCACATCCTCTGGCAACAAATTCTAGAGCTTAATTGTGCATTGAGTGAAAGAATTTTCTCTGATTAGTCTTAAATGTGCTACTTGTTAACTTCACGAAGTGCCCCCTAGTCCTTCTATTTTCCGAAAGTGTAAATAACCAATTCACATCTACTCATTCAATACCTCTCATTATTTTAAAGACCTCTATCATATCCCCCCTCAGCTGTCTGTTCTCCAAGCTGAACAGCCCTAACCTCTTCAGCCTTTCCTCACAGGGGAGCTGTTCCATCCCCTTTATCATTTTGGTTGCCCTTCTCTGTACCTTCTCCATCGCAACTATATCTTTTTTGAGATGCAGCGTCCAGAATTGTACACAGTGTTCAAGGTGCGGTCTCACCAAGGAACGATACAGAGGCATTATGACATTTTCCGTTTTATTCACCACTCCCTTCCTAATAATTCCTAACATTGTTTGCTTTTTTGACTGCTGCAGCACACTGAGCTGATGATTTCAAAGTATTATCCACTATGATGCCTAGATCTTTTTCCTGGGTGGTAACTCTTAATATGGAACCTAACATTGTGTAACTACAGCAAGGGTTATTTTTCTCTATATGCAACACCTTGTCCACATTAAATTTCATCTGCCATTTGGATGCCCAATCTTCCAGTCTCGCAAGGTCCTCCTTGTCCGCTTGTGATTTAACTACTCTGAATAATTTTGTTTGATCTGCAAATTTGATAACCTCTCTTGTATTCTTTTCCAGATCATTTATAAATATATTGAAAAGCTCTGGTCCAAGTACAGATCCCTGAGGGACTTCACTGTTTACCCTTTTCCACTGAGAAAATTGACTATTTAATCGAACTCTGTTTCCTGTCTTTTTACCAGTTTGTAATCCATGAAAGGACTTCGCCTCCTATCCCATGACTTTTTAGTTTTCTTAGAAGCCTCTCATGAGGGACTTTGCTACCAGTTCACCTTTATCTACATGTTTATTAAACCCTTCAAAAAAATGAAGCAGATTTGTTAGGCAAGACTTCCCTTGGGTAAATCTTATCTTTTGTATCTGAGGGGTTTGACTCTGATCAGGACCAATCCCGGGTATCTCCACAACTTCATTTTTGCTATAGACTAGGAGTAGATCTTCACTGTTTGTGCAGGAGATGCCCAAGTCTGTCCCATTTTATTTTGATGTGGAATGTGAACCCAAGGTACCCCTTTTCATTTTCCGTTGTCAGCTGCACCATTCTTGAATTAAATACCTTGAATAAGATTCTGAATAAGTTCAAGATGATTTCCCTGAGCACCATCTAAACAAAGGAGATTACCTATACTGTCTGGATCTCAAGGATGCCTTTATTCCCATAGAGAAACATCTAGGTCATAGGAGGTATCTTAGATTTGCTTTAGGGAAAAATCATCTCCACTATTCTGTTTAATCTTTTGCCAGCCCCTTGTATCTTCACAAGATGCTTGATGATCATCACAGCATATCTATCCAAACTAGAGAATTTTGTGCTACCTTGTCTGGAATATTGGCTGTTTGTGTTGCTAGGCTTTGTCAGAAATTATCCCTAACTCAATCTATCCCTGTCACCTTGATTATCAGCTTGGTCAGGGTTCTCCTATACATAATTCAGGTGATAGCCTTCCTCCCTGCCAACAGGATCACCAAATTATGATTCAGAGTAATGGGAATCATACAGAGAGAGCAGATAGCTTGGGATATGCTGAGAATATTGGATCATATGGGCTCAACAGATTGTATTAGCCCCTTGAAATGTCTCCAAAGGAAGGCAAGCCCAGTGGATCCTAAAGTCACAGTGGAATTAGATCACTCAGAGACTGAATGAGCACACCTGTGTAATGAATCAGCTCAAAGATTCCCTATATTTGTGGCTCATCCATACAAACCTGGCCGTCAGATTACCCTTTCAAATTTCCCAGCATCCAATTGTTATGACAACAGATGCATTTAACTTGGACGGGGAGCTCAGAAGCAGGAGCTTCACACTCAAAGTTTCTGGTCTGTTCAAGAGAGATGCTGCTATGTTATTTTCCTAGAATTTCAGGCAGTCGAGATGATTTAAAGGATTTCATAGATCAGAGAGAGAGAGAGACATACTTTGTTCCATTGCCTTTTGCCCATCTTTTTAGATTGGCCTTTTCAGCTAGTAGGTATATAAAATGATAGAGGCTTGCTCCATAAAAATGTTCTTCCACCATTGGCAGTGTTATATTCCCCATTTTTTTGGAAGACAACCCTTAGGATACCCAGTTGTGTGCCTAATTGCTCCTGCTTGTTGACATAGAAAACTAAGAGGTCCATATTTAGCTGATGGCTAGCTAGCAAAATTAGCTGGATATTCCGTGGTGTAGGCACACCACTGAATATACCTGACTGTCTTAGCTGGATAATTTTTTTTTCTCAGAGGACATCCGGTGAAACCCAGCATGGAACTTTACTTCCATTTCTAGAAATTTTAAGAAATCTCTACTGTGCATACCAATCTGCCACACATTCCTGCGGGGGCCTCTTCAGTTTCATCTTTTATGTAGAGCTTATAGGTTTGATCCTTCAGATTCCAGTGAAGCAAAATTTGTTCATTGCCAGGTCGTGCAATCTTGATTTTCTTTCCTTTCGTCACATAAATAGTTTCTTTTCAGACAGTTCTTAAGTTTTATTTCTTTCTCAGTGGCCACACAGTGCAGTGGTTTCAGTGCAAATAGGTGATATCAATCATGATTTTGTCAGTCAGTCATTTGATTTCACTGCGCTGATTTTTCATTCTGTTACCCAAATGGATAAGAAGACCATCTTTGAAAGATGCTCCCCTGTACAAGATGGTCAGATCTATCACAGATGCCCATGATGTATCCTCTGTCTGGGAGCCAGTAACTGTATTGTGGGTGTCCTCTTTATGCAGCCATAATCTCTAGAGGGCATCGATCCTAGCTTGACCTCATGGAAAAGCACTTGAGGATTTGTAAGTCCAGCCCATTGGTATCTACATTGGAGATATCGACACTGATGGACCCAGCACAGAATCGACTGCTAGAGATTCATTGTAATAGGGATCAAACCTCCTCAGCATCAAACACTGGGAAAGACCTAGGGATAGATGGTGACCTGTCTCCTCCCACTTGAAAAAGGCAAAGGATTCTGCCTACTTGGTGCCAGAATCTAGGAGTGCAGAAGATATGCATCAGGTGAAGACCAAGAAGCATAGATATCGATTTACAGCGATTGAACAATGCCAGGAGCAGGGACATTTTGATGGCAGCCATGCATCCCCCAAAGTGTTCCTACAGTGAGGAGAGCAAATTTTTTTATTTTATCCCAGGAATTTAAGCAGTCTCCAAGGGTCCAGATGTCAGCCACTCACCTCTGGTATCCTAGGAAGACATGGCAAACCCTCTAGCCTCCCAGCATGTGTTGGCTTCAGCAATCTTTGAAGAAGAGCTGGATAAGAAAATCCAGCAGACTTTGGACAGAGTGATGTGGAACATTGATATAGTGGCATGGAGAATATTGGTGTCAACACAAACTGATGTCCACCTGATACTGGAGTCCTTTCAGCTGCCTAGCAGATTGATACCTATGTCAGTTCTGTCACACCGATGGTGATTTCTTGCCTATTGGGGGAATTGCAGAAGTTCGTTGGGGTGCAGGGTCCAACAGACAAGTGTCCCCCTTCTGTGAGGCCTTGTTTGCTAGCTAGGTAAGATGTAGGTCCCCATGCCTGACATACCAGTCTGGCTGAGATTCCAAGTATTCCTTATGGGTACAGTTAAGGACTTTTCTGAGAGGGAGGAATCAATTGGTCTCCCCTTGACTTCTTTTCTCTACATGAAAGGAGAAAGTCTGTGCCTGAGGACTCTCCTTTGCTGCCTTCATTTAGAGAATGGTGGAGTCCATTCCACTGCCTTTAAAGATGATTGATAAATCTAGAAACAAAATGTTGAACATCCTCCTGTTCATGGAAACTCCTCAGGAAATCATGGCAATCTTAATGCATGAGATCCATCAGGAAGTTCAGATGAGGATATGGGAGAACCTGCTGTCTGTGACTCCTGTGAATAAGAAGGTGAATGCAATATATTGTCCAGAAGAGATTCAGATTAGAAAAGCAACAACTACAGCACCAAATTGTGATGGCCGAAATTGCTCTTAAGGTTGCCAAACAATTCAAGACCCACTTCTTGATGCCCCTGGGGAAGGATTCTCACACTTTGGATTCTCTTGGGAGGAAAGTTTTTCAGGGAACTAGGCTCAATAACTGCATAGCATCCTTTCAGCTCTTTATGGTTAGTATGTACAGAACATCCTAAAGAAGCTACTGAGAATTTTCCTCAGATACAGTAAAACAACTTTGATTCATTGGTGGACAAGAATGTGAAGTGTGGTAACACATATGGACAGCCTAACCTTTGATGTTTTCGAAATTGCATTGAGAATCTCTGCAGTGAGGATTAGTGGCTGCAGACCTCAGACCTGAGGTCCAGGAAAGACTCGCTGACATGCCATGAAATGAAGGGAATCTCTGGGATCTGTACTGGAACCAGTGCTTTATAATAACTTTATAGAGATTTCTAGTTTCATTCTGGAATTCTTTCAGAAATCAGGGGTGTATATGATCTGGTCCTGGTGATTTGTTCTTTAGTTTTGTTGATCTGCTGATTTGCTTCACGTCATCTGAATCATTGTATTCAAAGAATGCTTACCCTCCTCAGTAAAGACACAAAGCAAAGAATTTTTATTATTATTTTTTTTTTTTTTTTTGCTATGTCCTTCTCCAAAATTTAAGCTAAGTTATATACCGAAGAAGCTTCCTGCATAGACATATGGCATACTGCACATGCCCAATGGGGCTTTCTCAAAATTTCTAGAAACTATGAAGTAAAGATTCTGTGCTATCTGATGATGTCACCCAGGTGTGAGGACTGACATTGTGCTATCCTAGGAGAATACTTGTTACAAATAAGCAACTCTACTCTTTGGCTGTGCTAAAGTTATCCAGCCATGTCAGCTAGATAACACTGAAAATCGGCATTATCTGGCTAACTTGGCTGAATAATGCTGCTGCACTCTAGAATGACCCCGGAATGCTCTAATAGTTTCCAGCGGCTAAAATCTTATCTGGATATGTAAGGGGCGGTCAGACCGGCAGGTTTTTCAAATCTTGGGTGGGCAAACACCATGAATATGTATCTGTTTCTTTCCTGTAACAGGTACTCTGCATAGACCGCAAGATAATCAGCTACACATTCCCTCCCAAGTCCCCTTCCTTAATCTTTTATACACAGTAAGACTGAGCGGACCTGCACAATGGCAGCTGGAGGAAATGTCCACGCATGTCCAGAAAAACCTGTTAGATTTTTCTAAGCTTTGTGAGAGATACCCCAAGTCTGTACCTTTGGATGATGTCACCTACTTTATGTGGCTAGTTATCTTGCCAGCTAGGAAGAACACCCATTGCAGATAAGCAGTTTAGTTTTTCCTTGTAGTCTTGTGCTTTATTCAACCAATATAATATAAAGTGTGTGTGCTAATTTAAGAAAGGAAAGGGTCACGTTTGAGCACAGCAATGAAATTGATGAAAACTTGTGTTTGGTAATCTGAGAAGTCACAGAAAGCAGATAGAACATCAGCAGGCACCTTTGTTTTCAGTTTTGATTTTATTTTTCCTAGGTATTTATCAATGTTTATTACAACATAATTGGGAGAAATAAGTGGGAAAATATTAATTGTAATTTTTCCAGGTAAATATCATTTTTGTTCTGTTTGTAATAAACACTGTTACATTCCCAGAAAAAAAAAAAAATGGAGAATGAAAGTCCTTAAAACATCAGTTTGCTGGACCGTGCCTAGTGCAGTCTATAAGCCTTGGTCTGCAGGCAAGTCTGATTTTCAGGGCATTCCCGTGATTTATTTGTTCTGTGAAACAAATTCATTTGCCTATTAATGCTACCCTGAAATCCAGAATGGTTTTAGGCTCTGGGGAACTACAGTTGCATATTCCTGGATTGGTATCACAAACAGCCATGAAAATGACCTGGAGTTAGAAATTTGTAGAGAGATTTTTTTTTTTTTTGTGTGCAAGGATATCATTTCTGTCAAATAACCTGTTGTATTATAGCCCTCGCTCCGCCTTGAAAATGATCACATTCCCTTGTGATGCTGTATAATCAGTTTTACAAAGGGTTACCAGTGAGATATTAGGAAACCATTTGGTATAAAACATTCATTTTGAGAGGATGTGCTTTGTCTGGGAGGGGGGTTTCAGGTACTCCATGAAGCAAAGGAGATTGCTCCAGTATCCTAGTGAATCTGACTCAAAATGAGAATGAGCTTAAAACAAACTGAAGCAGTCTGTGCATTCAGCATAGCACAAAAATAGGCACATGTCATAGTCTTCATGTATTTCACTATTTTTATTGATCCTCCAGCAAGATCAAACAGTACAGTGTATGCTGTGCCTGGGGAACCTGGCTGAGCGGGAGGGGCTGGTATTACAACATCAGTGAGGTGAGAGCAGACTTTAGGAGCAGAGAGATCTACAAAGATCAATATATGTACTGTTCTGAATATGCAAATGAAAAACAAGTAAATAATCCTTGTAGATATGCTTTTTGAACGTGAATGGTCTCATTTTGGTTTCCCACTTCCCTATTAGTTTATCTTACCAAAACTGGTACAAATATGTTAAAGCACAGTATTGCAGAAGTAACTCTGCATGGCAAGACAGAAAACCAAGTGCAATGTGTAAGGCAGTTTTGCTCATTGTGTAAAATGTGCCTTAAAATGATTCATATTCTGACAATTGTAGAGGATCACTTAATAACTGAATAAACAACTAAAGTTTACAAAGATTTGGGGTAACTGTGGACAATAAGCCTATCGCACATTATTGCATCTTTTGTTGCAGGGAGCAATAAAAAAAAAATAGCGCCTCAGACAAATTTGGATGATCCTGTGGCTGTGATTGACAGCAGTTAGAGCCCAGTATGGCTATTTTGCACCTTTGCACTGCATTTTAACATATACATTTCTTGTTGTAGTTTTTAAAACATATTTTAGGGGTATCACCAAGGAAAACTAATATTTATGCAACTGGCTATTCAAATATTTATCCATTTAAAATGTTCATTTAAAAAGAATGAATGGGGTTTTTTTTTTAATTTTTTTCCTGCCTTGTAAGCAACTGGAGAGCAGTACAGCTTGCAGCCACTTGTTTGGTTGAACCCGAGTGATAATTTCTCATTTGGTTTTCACCAGAATACTACTCAAAGTATAAAGTCCTTATGGTGCTGCTGATGTACAATAATTGCTGTTTGTCTTGGCCTTGTAAATTACAGCATATGTATTCTTTGTATCTCTTATCTGATTTAGAAATAACATTCAAATCCATTTTTATTATGCTATTAGTTAATATACAGTTATTAATCTCCATTATGTTCAGGGCCACTAAAATGATGCAAAGTCTGCACCATAAACCCTGTGAATTGACACAAAGGCCTAAGTATAAACCCTAAAGCAGAGATTCTTAAATCCAGTCCTCAAGGGCCACAGTCCAATCTGGTTTTAAAGATTTACATACAATTGAAGCGGTGCATACGAATCTAGGTCCTGCATATTCACTGTGAAAATCCTGAAAATCAGACTGGATTTGTAGCCCTTGAGGGAACGTATTTGAGGACCTCTGCCCTAGAGGAGAGAATGAATAAGGGGGGGGGGGGGGGGGAGGACAAAAACATTCAGATGCCTTAACAGTGTACATAATGCACAAGAGGCAGTCCTTTCTCATTTGAAAGGAAATATCAGGAGTAACAAGGAAGTATTTCTTCACAGAAAGTGTGATAGATGCATGGAACTGCTTCCCAGTGGAAGTAGTAGAGGCAAAAACAGTATTACAATTTAAGAGCGCTTTGGACAGGCACAAAGGATTCTTAGCTGTGAAGAAAATGGACAGGCTACATGGGTCTTGTGGTATTTATTTGTTGTCATATTCTGTCTCTGTGTATATGTTTCAACATGAATTAACTTTGTGCATACCAGCCTGTGTCTGCATGCAGCAATCATTGTTTTTCCTCTGTAAATAGCCACAAGTGACAAATTATATTCTGCCATCAAGAGTCTGACGGTATGTTATCATGCCAAAGACATGTACTACCACTGTACAGATATTGTGCATTATTACATTTTAGTTATATTGGTAAATCTGTACAGTCTAGTGTCCACACCATTTTCTCTAGTTGTTTAAAAGAGTGCAGTTAATGGTTTTGCCCATATTGCTTGGATTTATTTTTTTATTCTTCTCAAGCTTCTGCTTTTCAGGTGTAGCTGTTTTAGTATTAAGAAGAATGATTGATGATGCAGGAAAGTTTCTTTTGAAATACTTCTGATATTGTGCAATGCACAAGGGGGTCAGCTACACTTGACTGATGCATGATTTATCCAATGTCCCTGCCACTTTCTGAGATAAAGCTTCTCTTTTATCAAAAATGCCAGCAACTGTGATTTAGAATTTATAAACCTCCTTTTCAAATAATTGTTCTGATTACTTTCTGGTACAGCAATAAAATGATAAACGTAATTGCACACAAATGTGAGATAGCACCAATACACAATAAAATTAACCTGAATTAGCTTGACTTGTCGATGAGGAGTATTTATGAAATGTAGTGCTGCAATAAGGGAGGCTGATATTATGGCTGGAAGGTGAGTTATTGCTCTAATGTAATACTCTGAAATTTGAAAAAGAGTGTTACAGTTGAGGTTGATTGTGCTTTTGAAATTAAGTTGAAGTGATTCTTATAATTGGTAGCAATAATGCAGTGCAAAGATAATATCTTTTATTGTGTTATGCCCAGTTGCATTTTCTTTTGTTCTGATTTTTCTGACTTAAGCTTTTATGAGAAATGAAGAAGCATGATTTGAATTTTTGCAGATTTTAATGAAACCAAATTAACATTTTTATCATAATTAATTTACTTTACAAACTAGATCTGTATTTATTGTGTTCCTTATCATCATTAATTGTGTTTATTTCCTGTAAGTATATGTTATATAGGGAGGCAATTTTGTAATCATTTTATCTTTTAGGGGATTTGAGCAGTAAAAAAAAAAAAATCTGCACTGTTTAACTTGTATTTGTAAAATAACAGCAAATATTAGAAATCTTTCATTCTAATTGCATTTGGGGCCTGTTTATTAAGTATAATGACTCCTATGACTCCACTAGCCAATTTTTCCCTAGCTGAGCTTAGGTTAGGATTTTTTTAGGGAGAGAGTAGTTTGCAGACATCTCTTCAGGCACTTCTAGAGAAGCTTGTCTGGATTGATCAGCTGCTTCCCATAAAAATATATTGTGTGTGAGAAGTGAGGCTTTTGGTATTTTGAGTTGTAGTTTTGAGTAACAGAAAGGTTTGTTGGACAGTTTCCTGTCTATTGGGTCCCACATTCTGATACAGGGAAAGTTGCATTTTTGGGGGGTAGATTTGGAAGAGAAGAGTAGCTGGAAAGATTTCTCATACTGGGCCCTCAGCCTGGAACTAGAAGAAGGGACTCTGCCCTGGCCAGTATCTCCCAGGTCTGAAAGGGATTGTCTTGGAGGAGTGGAAGAGGATTTTTTTGAGAGAACTTTGTTTTTATTTTGAGATTTTGTGTTTTTAGGAGCCTGCTCCTGCCTGAGTAGAATTGTCACTGCCCTGGGAGGTCAGGATAAGGTGCTATGGGGCAGATTTGCAAAGGCTACGCGTGTAACCTGAGGAAATCTGCCCCTGTGCGTGCAGAGCCTATTTTGTATAGACTGGGCGGCGTGCGCACGCCCCGGGACGTGCAAAAAGGGGCGGTCCCGGGGCGTGGCTGGGGGCATGGCCGCGGCTCGGGGTGTGGCCGGGGTGATTTTGGGGCATGGCTGGGGCGGGGTCGAGTGCTCCGGCACAGGGGCCTCAGGCAGGCGTAACATTTGCTGCAAAGGTGGGGGGGAGGATTTAGTTAGGGATGGGGGGGGGGTTAGGGAGGGGAAGGTGGGGGGTGGGGCCGGAAAAAAAGTTCTCTCCAAGGCACTCCGACTTCGGAGAACGGGGAAAGCCATCGGGGGCTCCCCTCGGGCTCGGCATGCGCAAGGTGCACATGTGTGCGCACCCCCTTGCGTGCGCCGACCCTGGATTTTATAACATGTGTGTGGCAGCGCGCGCATGTTATAAAACCGGGCGAGATTTGTTCGCGCCAGGTTGCGCGAACAAATCTACGCCCGCGCATAAGATTTAAAATCTGTCTCATTGATTCTTTCTGCCCAGCTAAGGAGGGACTGCAGTGACCTGACTGAGAAGAAAAGTATTTTTTCAGATAGTTTTGTTTCTGTTTTGGGAGGAATTATTTTGCCACCAGTTCCTGCCCCCTGAGAAGGAGGAGAGATTTTAGATTTTGACCACTTTTGGGACTCTACTATCAGAAATCCTGCTCTTTTTACCATCAGAGAAAGAGATCAGGCTCACTAGGAATCCACTCTTTATCACTGAGGAGTGTTGAATCCTTTTCCTAGTGCTTGCCACCTTAAGACACTTGACTCAGCTAATAAATCTGAGGAACGAGATACCTTTACCTTTGGACTGTTTATATTTGTGTGAAGATACATTGGTTCATTTTTGTTTTGAATTGGACTTCAGGTGTGTTTGATTGCAGTAAATCTTTTGTTGAAGACCCCATCAGAGAGTCCAGCGTCTCTCTTCAGACTCAAAAGTGCCCTTAAGTAAGGATGTTGGAATAATGAGTACACCTGAAAGAGCACCCAAGGAGAGAGAGAGACTGGGTATTGGTACCCACCCTATGAGCTTAGGGCCCTGGAGGTTTATACTCCTCCCGCTGGAACGAACCCCAGTGTGAGTGGATTGTGTTGGTGGGAGAAAGGAGAGAGTTGAGAGTAAAAGTGTAGCCCCTGGGACAACAGTATTACCCTGCATTCCGGGAGGTCCCCATAGAGGAGCTTACACTAAAGTGCATTAAAAATTAGTGTTAACCACATTAAACCAATTTTACCCTGGTCGGTAATTTGCAGATGTTACCCAATGCACAATTAAACTGTAGAATTTGTTGCCATAGGATGTGGTGCAAGCAGCATAGCTGGGTTTAGACAAGTTCCTGGAGGAAAAGTCCCTAAACCACCATTGCCATACAGACTTGGCAAAGTCACTACTTATCCTTGGTTATGAGCAAGAAGGATTGGGTCTTTTGTTTGAGATCCTGCCAACAATTTGATTGAGAAACTCTGTTTATGATTCTTTGTTTTGTTGTACATATGTGTTTTTATGTATCCTGCCAAGATCCTTGGACTGTGAGAATATTAGTCTTAAAATAAATAATTGTGACTTTACTTGGCCACTATAGGGAACATGATGCTGGTCTTGATAGACCTTTGGTCTAATGTAGTATGACATTTTGCTTGTTCTTATTTAACCAAGCTCTCTAGTTTGGCAAATTCTCTCCTTCAGCAGTGATGCTCTGCTCCAAATTCCATTTCCAGTTCCTGCTTCAAGTTCCATCTTCTGCTTCAAGTTTTAGCTCCAAGTTCTAGCTTAAACTTCCAGTTCCAATTCTTGCTCTAGTTCTGACTCCTGTTTTAAGTTCCCAAATCCAGTACTGGTACACTGGGCATTTCCTCTCCATTGAACAGACCAATTCTTGAGTACTGTAAGGAATAATTAGTATTACATGATTTATCTGATATTTAAATCAGATTAAAATAAGGTCTAAATTCATGTAAATAATTTATATACCTTTGTTAATTTCTATATCTTTATTAAGGTGGATAATAGTTTTATTGTAGCAGCATGAAATATAGAATGGTTTTATACACTGTAAATATTGTTTTAGGTTTCAGGTTTAACAGAGCAAATCATTCTTGTTACAAAGGTTATAAAAACTCCTGAGTTTAACTCAGTTAACTTGCACATCTCAGATGCATTGCCAGTTAAACTACTCATCTTACAGTAGTAATTTAGCCAGTTTATCTAATGCTGATTCTGCTGCAGTAGGGTCATATGTCTGTAGAATCAGGGTCCTGTGTTAGCAAGGAGGGTAGCCAGCTGGATCTCCAGCAGGCAAATGACAGGTTAACACCACCATCTCAGGGTGGCAGACGCAGTACTTAGCCACCTCTGCAAACTATACAGGCAGGGGATGGAGTAAGTACGCCAAAGTTAATAGAGCAAGGCTGGGCTAAGCAATTAACCCGATCATGAAGCTTAGTCTTGAGCTTTGTGAAAAGTCTCGAGTGCAAAGTGCACGCATGTGAAGTTTGCATGAATGGAAACAAGCAGCACAGTGTGGTTCTGATTCTGTAAGTCCAAAGTCTTTCTCTTCCCTCAGGACTTCATATATATATGCATATGCATAGGATCCAAAAGTTTATATTGATTGGATGTACCACAATCCACTGGATTAGGATTGATGGACTTCAGATATGACTTCTTGGCTGGTATGTATATGCATATTTTCACGGCAGTGATGGTGTGAGTCAGAAGACTTCTGTCAAACAATGCTGGGCCTTATGATTGGATACAAAATTTGTCAAGGTCACAGCAAGTTTGTGTCTAGCAATACCAGCAAAATTGTAAGGGGAAGACAGACTGATATAAAGAACAGCAGCAGCTTCTTTTCCTCAATGTAGTTCTCACAGACATTAAAACTGCAGAGGCTGTCATGTGGCTTGACTTCCATCTTGTGTTGCTCAGGCCTGCAAAGTATGGTTCAGTTACACACCGGCTTGTCCCTGTAGTACTGGTGTGGCTAGGCAACCTGACAGTTCGTTGTGAATGTCATTCTGCTCTCAGTACCTGCATGGATTATTCTAGTTCAGCTCAGGTAGTAGAAACCCTGCAGGGCCAACACATTGTGCTGGCTGCCAAAGACCAGATATTATGCCAGCAAGGTCTTCAGCCAAAATCGATGTGCTCCAGTAGTCTGTCATCCCAGTTTCAGCAAGTAAGCCTGCCACCCTACACTTACCTGAATATCTCAATGGCAGTCATGAACTGTTTCAAGGTTTTATGATTCAGTACTTTGTTGTACATCATTTGTTATCACCAAAACCATGAAAGCAAGAGGGTGAGGTTGGGGCTAATAATCAGTCTTCTCACAGGGGAAGCATTTAACTGCTCCCCCCCCCCCCCCCTTTCTCCGCTTCTAGAGCTTGATAGCACCTTGCTGGGTAGTTGAGGAATATTCCTATGGGCATTCCCTGGGACTTCACATGATCTTCACCATGTCCCATTCTGCAAAATTGGCATTTGGGGTAGGGAACAAGATTGGTGGTCAACTGATTAATTGGTCAGTCAACATTAATCAACTGATTGCTGACACCAAGTGAAATAAACTGGCTCGGTAGCACCATTTCTGAAGGGGGATCAGGGCTGAAATAAAAGATGAATTCATCAGAGTAGAAACCCCCCTCTACCAAAAGGGGTTAGTGTTTATAGACCTGTGTATCTACATTTGACAATTGACTGACTGACTGTCGATAAGTAGGCTGAATTAATCATGACATGTGGGTGATGTCATCTGGTGGCACCAAATGGACTCAACTTTCCTAGCTAGTAACTGAGCATGAGCATGTGTGGGCATTGCCTCATGAGCCCTCTGTCGTCTTTTTTTGTCTGAGCACAAGTATGGACATGTATTCAGTCTCTTCTGATATTTTTTTTCTAAATTCTTAAACTTTGATAATTTTCTTCACTATTTACTTTTTTAGTTTCCTCGTTGCCTCTGCCAAGTCAAAAAAGAAAAATAACTTGCCTCTTCAGCATGTGGGTAAAAAGAAACCTACCATTAATGGGTTAAAAAATTGCATCTGTGGCAAGGTAATGGCCTTCATGGATGGGCTCGAGCTGTGCTATTGGTTCCTTGGAGCGAATCACGATCAGGCAGTAGGTTGGCTCATGGTGCCTCTGGCCTGATAGAATTAAATTCTCTCCATATCAAAAAGCACAGCGAGTGGCAAGGTTATGTGGACAACTTCATTTGGATAACTTTAGCTGACCATATATTCAGTGGAATGCTTCTCAGTATAAGTTCTGCTGAATGTTTGGCTAAAGTTATTTGGGCAAGTTCTCCATTCACTGGGGTACTGAATATTGACCTCACTGTATCTTGCACATTCTGAGAGTTTCCTTATTTCCTACCCCATTTCATTGACTAACTACTGTACTTATAGACAAGTGATATGTTTAAAAAGATTTGATCTGATGATAAAAGTAGCAACACAGCTGTTTTTCTCAGAAAGCTACATGATTATATTCTGAATAAGTAGGGTTATGGAGCTAGCTTACTGAATTGATTTTTACAATTTTTTTCTACTTACACAAGATTGTTGCCTTTTATAATCCTTTTCAGTTTCTCCTGGGAGTAGTCAAGTAGTTAAGCCCTGCAAGAGATGTTTTTCTGACATTAGTAATGATTAGCAATGGAAGTTTACATTCATTGCAAACTAAAATACTTAAACTTTTGTGTATTTAAATGAGGTTTTGAAAATTGCCAGGGGCAATTGTGCATATAAAAGTATGCAATTTTGCACTAGAATAAGTTCCTAGAGGAGCGGAGTTGGGGAGGGGAAACCATTTATGTGCATACTTCAGATTTTCAAAAGTATGTGCGTGCCTGCGTGCGTAAATCTACTCCTGCTCTTGGGAGCAGGTATAAATGTGCATGTTTGCCTCGCACAGTTCCTCATATACTTTCAAAATTGACTTGTGTGCCTAAGTGTGCTTTGAAAATTGGGACTAGTCTGTGTGTACTTTCTACAAACAGACTTTATCCCAATGCTGGCTGTAATAAAATTAGCCTCCTTAATTGGAGACACTAAACCAAAACACTTAAGCAGTTAATTTACCAAGACAGGAAGCATCAGATGTTTATTGTCCGTGGCCAAATAAGACAAGAACTATAAGTTTGAAGATCTTCCAGAAATGGTATTTTGCCATAAAAAAGCTGTCTGAGTCAATATTGCTATATGAAGCTGAGATTTGGCTTTTGACCCAAGTGCCTGAGGAACATTTACAATGGTTTGAAATGTAGTATTTATGGCTTGTCCATTGGGTCATCCTATTAAAGTACATTACATCAAGAACACTATGATTTATCAGTATACAGAGGCTAATAAAGGAGGGTCAAAAGAGCATCAGTGCGGAAGGACATGGACTTGATATCACAGAGAAAGAGTCCTGTTCAGTATAGCTATACTAGTATAGTCGATTGATGAATATACTCTTAAAGCTGGTGATTAAACTGCTAGAGACAAAAATAGATCAACACCAGAACTCTGATACGGATTTTCAGAAGACCCAGGAAAAAGAACATTTTTTATGTTCATATATTTCTATTGAAATCACAATGTTAACTCATTTGGGAGGATACTAATACCTGAAACGTGAATTTTCAAAACGCTATGCGCATAAAAGTTAACATATGTGTGCATAAGTAGCCTCTTCGCGTATGCTGTATTTTATAAAAGTATAAAATACATGTGTATATTTACTGTCACGAGTGTGTAAAAAAAAATAAAATAAAAAAGTGGGGGTCCAGGGGCATTCCCAGGGGAGGCCAACAGTTATGCACATAAGTAACTATTTTACAAGATGCTTAATTGTGTACATTTTCCAATTTATTCGCATATTTTTACACCTGCGAATTATCTGGTGTAAGTGATATTAAACATGTTTTATTGTTTAGTACTGACTGGGTGAGCGGTCTGGGTGAACTGGAAGGAGTTCAGGCTGAAGAACCAGGAGGGTCTCAGTGACCTGGAGAAGGCCTGGGCAAACTGGTGTACTGATTAGTAAAATTGGTAATTTCATCCATTCACACATGTTATAACATACACCAACCTATATGCGTAAATCATTACCTATTTTACCTTCATGAGTAAAATACATGGACGTATATTTTTAAAATAGGTGTGTAAAGCATACACGTTCAGTGAATCAATTTATGTAGATTCAATGCATTGCATGTATTCACATGTAAACCTACATACATGTGTATGTTGCAGGGTAGAAATATACGTATTATATAACGTTCATATATCATGCATGCATGTTATAAAATATTATAGTAAATATACACACGGCCACATACACACACATGCCTCAGCACACTTGTTTGAAAATTATCTTCCCTTTGAATAACATGGTTTATCTAATGATAGATTTTAAAATGTGTCAATTACAACACCTGGGATACATAATCTATAGGTTTCTAGGTTTCCTGGAATTTTCTGTTATATTTTTTGCATCAACATACTTGTATTTGAGACATATTTCATCAACTATGTATGTCTGGGAAGGAATTATTCTTCCAGTTTTAAGGCCAAGGATAGTAAAGGATCTATAAATTTTTTATTATGGATAAAAGTATGTTCTGTAATTGTGTTCAGTTTCCAATTTTGAAATAATTGCAGTTATTTTATTATTTTTTTTATTTATTTATTATTTAAAGACTTTTATATACCGGTATTAGTGGGGACATCATACCGGTTTAAATTTGAACAGCAGATAGAAATTACATGTTAACAGGGAGTTACAACTGGGAGGTGGGGGGGGGGGGGGTTTCCGTCTTTGCCCACTTGGACATGTGAACAACCAACTTATAGGGGGTACCTTTTTATTGGACTAATTTAATACATCTGTGCAAACTTATGAAAGATGTCCCGCACAGTTACAATGAATTTAAATACAGAGACATCTAAGTCTTATGTGGTTTGCTTATGTTGTTACAGTTCAGTAAAGGAAAGGGTGGAGGAGAATGCCATAGGTGATGAGTCAGTAAAACTTTACTTGTCACAGAAGTATTAAATTTGTCCAATAAAAAGGTATCGCCTGCAACTAGTTTAACCCTTAATTCCAGAAATTTGAAATGAAAGCTCACAAAAAATAATCAGTATATCCTTCCCCAAGACTTCATCCAAAATGTGTTTATATTGTTAAGAAATATTACATGTGGGGGAGTGTGGAGGAAGGCTGTCAGAGAGCTGAGAGGCACCCGTTAAGCTGCAGGAGTCAGCAAAGAGACCTACCACCCTTTCTCTGCGACGAGGTGAGAAGCGAGCCCAGACCGAGTGGGTGGACCCGAGCCGTGACGTCATCAACGGGCACCACCGGGACGCTATAAGATCGTGGGCCCTGTGGCGACTGACTGGGGGGTGTGGAGGAAGGCGGTCAGAGAGCTGAGAGGCACCCGTTAAGCTGCAGGAGTGCAGCAAAGAGACCTACCACCCTTTCTCTGCGACGAGGTGAGAAGCGAGCCCAGACCGAGTGGGTGGACCCGAGCCATGACATCATCAACGGGCGCCACCGGAACACTATAAGATCGTGGGCCCTGCGGCGCACAGCCGCCGGCGCGCTGCCGAAGCCGCGCGCCAAAGGGGCGCGCCCCTGTTAGATGATTTATTTTTGGTATAATAATGGGTAGGAAACGGAAATCAAAGAATTTTTCTTCATCTCCAATATCTTTGGTGCCGAGAACGACAGGACCTATGGACTCCCACATAATTCGTATGGGGGAGTCCATAGTAGAGGATGTGTTAGAAGGAAATTCCCATTCGGGGATATCCTTAAGTCCTAGGTCCTCACAACCTCCTATACAGCCAAGAAGGGTAGGTGCATCTGAGGTTAACAAAGGTATAGACCCCTTGGGAAGTGCAACCCCTGTTGAAGTAAAGGGGCTGTCAGTACCAAGTGGGAATATACAATTAGAGAGTATGAGTGTGAGTGGGGTGAATGCAGTTGCCAATACAATAGTTAAATGCCCAGGCATAATTTTTAATGCAAGTGATGAAGGATTAGATAATGAGGTAGAGCCAGAAAGTGTGTCATTATTAGATCTTTGGAGGTTGACAACTAAAATATTTAAGAAGTTATCTAGCTCTGTCACTAAGATCCATACTTTCTCTATGGAAACCAGGGAAAAGTTTGTGGAGTTAGAAACTATAATTGGGAATTTTAACCCCACAGTTAATAATATTCCAGCTATCGAAAAGTTTTACATAGAAAGTTGGGTATCTGTAGGCTGTATGCAATAGCTTATATAACAACTCCATCCTGCTACTACAAATCAAAACTTTTGCTGCCCTAGTCCAAATCCATTGCCAGTGCTTCCAGTCGAGAGCAAAACGTAGGTCAACATTTCATTTGTCCATCGTAGGCAGCATATGCTCCCCTGCCCCCTGAAGGCCTGATATAATCACGTGGTAACTCTTTGCACCAATCCATCATCTATGAGTACTTTCTCTAGGGGCAGGAGGGTCCTCCGCTCCCATCCTGTCCTTTGAAAGAGTATATTGTGACTGGGTGAATCTGTCAAACTTTTCTTGAAGGTCAAAAAATAGCCACCCAGTCTCTCATCCTAAATTTGTCCCAGATGTCATACCTCCAAATCCCCCCCCCCAGTCTTGCATGTGTGGGTTGAAAGTATGGATGGAAAGTTGTGGATTATTACGTAGTGAGGACACTGGAGACAGTGTATAGTATGAAATGTTTAGATATTGGCATATCTTTTTCCAAACTCTTAGGGTCATTCATCAAAATGCATGAGATAATGCTAGCGCACGGTGTGAATTCAAATTTTTGGAAGGGGTGGAATCAGGGAGGAGCTTGGGCGGGATTTATGAAAATGAAGGGCAATATCACACCGTGCGATAGCATAACACATGCTATTGCATGGTTTTAATGCCGGAAATAACTACAACTTTTTTTCCTGGTGTTAAGCTGTGCAATATGCCCAAAATGATTAACGCAATTCGAAATACATTTTTAGAACTGCATTTTGACCATTTCTGGGCTTGGGAAGGGAGAAGGGGAAAGGAGTGGAGTGTAGAGAGAGAGTTTCTGGGGAGGCCCTAACAGTGTGCAACTATGTTATCTCCCCTTACCTTGATGGTACCCTGTTATACAGTCCCATCAAGCTAGGGTGAGAGAACATAGTAGAAATGGCATCATTGTGAGACTTTCCTCATTCCAAATGACGTCAAATCTTCACCGAGGTGTACTGTGCTGTCTGTACATATCACTCTACATGAGAAACTGGCCCCTGGGGTGTGATAAGTTTACTGCACCATACGATACTACCAATGCGAAGCGGTATGTTATTGCATGGTGTGGTAATTCTACAATTTCTATAAACACGCCTCTTTATCTTATCGTGGGCGTTATCTATGCGTTATTAAAGCATTTTGATGTGGAATGGCTGTCGGACGCGGGTTAAATAGGTGCTAATCCACCCCCTAATGCAATAGGGGGATTAGCGCCTATGTAACGCGCATCCAACGCGGAGAGAATGAGTTAGCGCTCATCACATGCAAATGCATGTAATTGAGGCTATTACTCATTCACTCCAAATGCAAAAAGATAAATGTGCATCTCATACGCACATTTATCGCTCAGATATTAACGCCTGCCTGCAGACCGCGGAGTTATGAAGACCAACGACTGTAAACTCTGCCTTGGTTTTCATAACCCGCTGCCTTCCAGAATTGAAAATGGCCGCCGATAAACTCTGCGGCCGTTTTCATTACTGGTAGACAGGCAGGTTATGAAAACCGAGGCCGAGTTTACCAGCGTCGATCTTCATAACTGGCAGCTGCGGCGCGACCCCCTAATTTACATATTGCGTGGCGCTCCCCTTGCGGGCGCCATGCATGCATTAAGACAGCGGGTGCTGAAAAGTCAGCGCCCGCTTTCCGCGAAGATTATTGCATCGGCCCCAAAGTATCTAGAAGCTTTGTAGTAATTTTCACTGGCCAATTGAACAAGTTCCTTGTATGACTTCACTGACCTGCGAGGACTCATTTTCTGCTGTCTTCTGAGAACACCTGTTAGAGGTAAGCAACATTTGTTTTATGTGTTGCACGAAAAAAGACTCCTGTGGAGAATTAATTGCATTTACTAAGTGAACTCTAAATACTATAATAATAAAAATTATTATGCTGATTTTACACTAATTTATGATGATGTTAATGGAAAGTGACCTAAATTTTAGATCTGTTAATTCTTTTACTTCCATCTGTATTTTTTCCTGTTGCATATCATCACAGCAAGCAATGAAAAATGTTAAATATGTCATATAGCCTCTGCCACCTTCCCTTAATGAAAGTAAAAAAAATAAAAAACTTCTGCATAACAAGAAACAAAGAAGATGGTGTTGCACCTGCATTAAAATTTCACAACATGGCTGGGCAGAAGAAAGCTGTAAAGAAGAAAGTACTTGTTCCGATGCATGGAAAAATAAGAGTTGTTCGGTAAAGCTTTTAAATATAGATGAAAGCATTCCTCTATCACCCTGTCAATGAAGACATACTTTCTAATGTTGCTCCTTAGTCTAATCTGTGTGTGTGTGTGTGTGTGTGTGTGTATCTTTAGAGAATAACGATAACATAGACATTGGAGCTCTAGTCCAGAAATGGGCAGTTTTGGTTCTTGAGGATCACCAACCAGTCAGGTTTTCAGGATATCCCTAATGTATGCAAATATGTCTCATGGATATTCAACTGAAGCAATGTGGATGCAAATTTAATTCAAGCATATTCATTAGGGATATTCTGAAAACCTGACTGGTGGTGGCCCTTGAGGACCGAAATTGCACACCCGTGGACTAAAGAGAGCTCCTATCCCTACATTATTGTTATTCTCTAAAGATAAACACACACACACACAGATTAGCCTCAGAAACATGTGAAAGTATTTCTTCATTGAAAGGGTGATGGAGGCATGGAACAATTTTCCAGTGAGGTAGTGGAGACAAAAGCATTAACAGAATTCATAAAACATGAGATATGCCCTAAGGATCCCTAGCAGTGGAGCAGAAGCCAGAGATCAGTTGGGGTCTATGGCAATACACCAAAATAAAATTGTATAGACTAGACTGGCCTAATGATGTTTACCTCCTGTCATTTTCAATGTCAGTGGTAGGAATAGAGTTGGGAGGTTGTAATATTGCAAACATTCTACCATTCACTCCCTGAAGAGTCAGGGCAAGGAAGAGGTGATGAGAACAAAACAAAGAAAGAAAGCATGAAATAGTTAAGCCATGGGGTAGCCAGGTTGGTACCAGCATGCTACGGCTCTCCAGAAATGGACTGAATTGGTACTGACAAGTTGCTGGTGACTATACTATCCAGCAAGTCAATAGGGACCGAGGAGGCTGGATTTTTGAGCAACCTCCTCTCTAATTTTTAGTAGCTGTTTAGATTGTTACAAAGCTTGGTGGTGAGACGGGGGGGGGGGGGGGGGGGAAGGACTGGGTGTTGGGTTAAGTATAAAATTATGTACAGTATACTCATCTACAGAGGATGGCAGACAACAAATAAGAAAGAAAACAAAACTGATATGGATAAGGAGTGATTTCTTACAAGCTTTTAAGCTTATATAGTTGGCAATTGGAATACATCCTTGCAGTGTGTTGTGAAATGATTGGGCAGACTGGAAGGGCCAATTGGTCTTTTTATTATCATCTGCTGTTATGTTATGTCTTAAATTTATGGGGCATGTGACCTGTCACATGCTGAAAAGATTGTTCATGGTGTTGAAATAGTGATTATTTTTAAGGTTTACATTAAAGCAAATTATTGCAGAATGCTGACCTACTGAACTTGGTGTATAGTAGTGTATAGTCCTGGGGGAATTCTGCGCTACTGCGGAGCACAGAAAATAGCAGAGGAGACCCTGGCATGCTGTGAACGGAGTACGTCTCGCGTGTGTTCTGCGGGATGCGCTCCGTTTGCGGCGAAGATGAAGGCCCCGGCGCGCCATTCACGGCGCAGATAGAAGGCCCCCGTGTGCCATAAACTGAGTGTGTTGCACTCGCGGCGAAGATGGAAGGCCCCGATGAGAGAGAAAGGTGTGTGAGAGAGAGAAGAGGGGGAGGGTGAGAGAGAGCAGGAGGATATGACAGAGCATGGGAGGTAAGAGAGCGGGGGGGGGGGGATGCTTGAGTGTGGGTTTCAGAGAGAGGGAGCCTATATGAGGAGATTGTGAAGGAGTGTGTGTGTGTGAGATAGGGAGCACGTGTGTATGAAAAAGGGATCGTGTATATGTGGGGGTGCTAACTTGTGTGAAGGGATTGTATATATGTGAGACAGAGCCTGTGTGAAGGGGTGCGTGAGAGACATAGGTAGCCTGTGTGAGAGAGAAAGGGAACTTGTGTGGGTGTGTATGCAAGAAAGAGGGTCCTCTATGAGGGGATGTGTGTGCGAGAGAGTGAGGGAGCCTATATGAGGGTGTATGTATGTGTATTAGAGAGTGGGAGCATGTGTGTGAGAGAGGGAGGGAGAGGAGCCTGTGTGAGGGGCAGTACTGAGAACGGGGTCAAACTCTGGGATTGGCAATAGAGTGGAAGGGGTTGAGCCTAGAGGTGGAGGGAAGAGATACTGCCAAGTGGAGGAGTTGGGGCCTGAGAGGGAAAAGTGGCCAGGGGAGTAGAGAGAGCGAGTGGAAGGGACACACTTACACTGAATTTCTAGGGAAATTCTGCTCAAAACATTTAAAATTCTGCATCTTTAAGTAATAACTTTTTTCTGTATTAATTTAAAATGTAATTACTTAGACTCAAAAAATACGTGGCTCTATATGTTGAAATGTGGGTGGTAGTCACTCAAAAACTCACAAACTCAAATAACTATCACACCTCGATTTTATACCCTGTTCAGAGATTTTAAATGACCATCATACTGGGCATCATCGTTAGTATAAAAACACTTATCAAACTTTGCCGTTTTCCTTTTAATCATCGGTCATTTTTTAGCCTTTTATATATACCCATGTTGTTGTTAAAAAGTACTTTCCAACATTCAGCTAAAAGACTAAAACATGACCGATGATTAAAAGGAAAACGGCAGAGTTTGATAAGTGTTTTTACACTAACGAATATGCCCAGTATGATGGTCATTTAAAATCTCTGAACAGGGGATAGAATCGAGGTATGATAGTTATTTATTTGAGTTTGTGGATTACTTAAAGACTGTCATGGAAATTGTGTTATTTTGACCAATGTAAAGTTTGCAGAATTTTGCGTGTTTGTGCACAGAATTTAAAAATTTTTTTGCGCAGAATTCCCCCAGGAGTAAGTGTAGCAAGATTTCAGCACAATTCTGGAATGCAATTGGAAGTGTGTATTGTTTGATTGTAATTTTTATGGCTGTACACTGCTTTATATGGGTAACTTCTCAGAATGGTGTGTACATTTCTAAATTAAGGTAACTCCATAAATCCAAAAGAGACACTGTGCCCATATCAGGAATGATGGTCCTCAAATGTATGGTCCTTGGAATTTTGGGCATGGACTTTCAGGGTTAGACACAAGACTGGCTGGCTGGCTCTCAGAACACCACAGTGCAATTATTTAGCCGACCTGATGGGAGCTGCCCACATCACTTGAAACTCCTGATTGGACCAGCACTAGGTTCATCTCCAGACTGAGGGCTGGATATAAGCTTAACACACCTTTGCTAGTGCAACAGTTTCTTGAGATCTTCTCCCATGGGAACACTGCTCAACTGGCCCGAATTTTGGATCCACACAAGATTCTTGATCCATGCCAGATTTCTAGCCACGTCAGATCCCTCCAAAGCCTTGGCCCAACTGTGGCCTGTACCTTCGGGTTAAACCCACAGGGAACAGCTGCAGCATCGGGTGAGGACCCTGCCTGGGTTTCTAGCGTAGTGGATTGCCTCCCTTGCCAAGACTATTACCCTTCTAGACTCCTTTGCTCCAACTGAAGTGACACCCCTGTGACTGACTATCATTAAAGACATAGATATCTTAAATCTCTAGTGGGACTGTTCTTTTAGCTACTGGCATTCTTCAAGGTCATAATAAAACAGTAGGGGGCCACAAACTGAGTAACCGAAAGATCTAAAACCAAATACAAACAGAAACAGGCCTCCAGATGAGGTCTAACTGCTATCTGGAAGGTGAATTTTCCAAAGCTGCACACGTAAAAAGTAGCACTTACGTGTGTACAAAATAGCATTTATGTGAGTATATGCTATTTTAGAAAACTCAAAATATACACCTAAATTAGGATCCGTGAGTAAATTTAGACATGTAAAAAGGCAGGCCAGGGGGGATTCCAGGAGGGGCCAACATTTACATGAGTAAGTTACTATTTTATAAGTAATTTACGCATGTAAATGTGGCACTTTACTCGTGTATCAGGAGAAAGTGATTGTAAACATTTTAAAAGTTAAAAAAAAGAAAAGAAAAGAAAAGACTGTGTAGGGGGTTTGGGAGAGATGAGGGTCTCCAGGCTGAAGATCCAGGAGGGTCTTAATGAGCTGCAGATGGACTGGGTGAACTGGTAGACTAATTGGTAAAACTGGTTATTTCATTGCCACATGCATGTTAGAAAATTCCCTGACTTAGGCATGTAAAGGCTAACTTACAGGGGGTAAATACATCTAAATATAGCAAGTAAAATCTTGCGTATCCCTTTAAAATTTAAACTTCAAATATGCGGGTATATCATTTGTGCATACTTATCTAGCTAATTGTCAACTTATTAGGCTAAGTAGCGCCTCTGCTACTATTTAGACTGATAAATTTGAACTTATCTGGATAGGTGGTGGCACTTATCCAGTTGTATTCTGATTTATCTGGCTAAAGAGCAGCAAGTGCTACTTGTGCATCTAAGTAGCATTTTTCAGACTTATACAGCTAAGTTCCGCTACTTAGCCAAATAAATTGGAGCTTATCCAGATAAGTGCAGCTACTTAGCCAGATAAGTCTGAACTAGAATAGCTTGCAGTCTTTACATGCGCAAGTATGTTTGCATGCATATGTACTTGTGTTTTATAACCTGCACAAATCATTTGTGCGCAGGTTATAAAATACTGTAGCAACTTTGCGCACACCCATATACGTATCTATATGGTCACACAGCAGTTTTGAAAGTAATCCTGTAAATTTCTAAGCAAGGCAATTTAGGGAATGTGTGTATTTTATTTGTCTCCATATTAGTGGCGGTTTACAGTACAATCTAATATTGTAAACCACCACTTAATACATGCAGTATGAAATAAGACACTTCAACAGCTGAAAGAGGAGGAAGGAAAAACAGATAATTTCTAGTGCCATATTTATCATATCATATATATATAGCATGCCAGTCAATATAGTAAAATAACAAGGAAAGCTAACAAAATGCTGAGATGCATAAGAAAAGGTGTCACCAGTAAGAAAATGGAGATATTACCCTTATGCAGATCACTAGTGAAATCCCAGCTCAAGTATTATGCAATACCTTTGTAAGGATATTGAAAGGACAGAAGCAGTACAGAGGAAGGCCTTCAAAATAGTGCAGGGTCTACACACATACTTCTCTCTGTAGGACAAAGGTGGTGTTAGGGTGGCAAAGGTAAAGTACATACCAGTTCTGAATTTTCAAAGGCAGATTCTGGAGAGATTCCCTTTGAAAATTAGCTTGCAAGTCTATGCGTACTTTTGTCCCCATGTAGGCTGAAATTGTTCTGCTCTGTAAAATTTATATTTATTTTTATCTGAATTAATTTTGCATCATACATATGTATAATTTATTAATTACTGTATTTTTGTTTTATAAATTTCTGTAATTCACTTCAGGACAGTCTATTTGAGTAAAATATCTAATTGAGCAATAAAATAAGTAAAACCAACTGCAGGCAGTTAGGTTTGTAGCTAACAAATGGGAGCGTACCTAGTGTAGAGGTTGTTGGCAGAAACAAGCAAATGTTATGACTAGAGCTAGAATATTGTGGCAGGGGAACTGGGCGGACTGTGTGGGGTAAATGGTGCAACATCCATGTTACTGTTAAGGCATATTTTGATACAGGATTTGCTACAGTTTCTCAGGTCCCAACAAGTTCTGCTTCTACATGGCCAAGAAATATGAGGCCAACTCAGAGCTTTGTGACTAATCCTCCTTTTTCTAAATTTTACAGACACAAGATGTATTCTATGTGTATCAGAAGTTCTTGCCTATGGTGGTTTCAGAATTCCTTCTAAATTTTTCATCTTCCCAACATTTTTCATTTGCCAGCTTGCCAAGAGAGAGTCTGCCCTCCACAGTCTAGTCTTTGAGTACTTTTGCCTTTTATTTGGTGACGGTTACACATCTTAAAGTCCATTTATCGTTTTGTTTCTTTTGATTATATTTACCCTTCTTGTAATTAAAACCAGACCAGGAATGTATAACCTGATTCAGTCAAAGATTTGTCCCGGGATTTTATTGTTGGTCATTGCAGAATTCACTGAAATTAGAAACTGGCAATACTTGCAAGTGAAGGATAGTCCTGTTCTTTTGGTGTCAGGTTATTGAGGAATAAAGACTCATATTGCTTATAGCAGGTTTAGTGATGATGGATTACTGAGTTCATTCTTTTGCACATCCATTCTTTGCCTTTCAAATTTTTGAAAAGCATTGTGATACCCATTTTTTTTTTTTAGTTTATACTTATTTTTCTTCAATAACATCATGAAAGATTAAGGAATATGTAACAATAACTAATCATTACAGATCCAATTCACAATAACCAATATTGTTTACATATAACAAAATTGGGGGAGTTAAAATATTTTTATAAATAAGTAATTATACATGTTAACTAATACAAATCCATTAATCACTATGGATTCTTTTAGAAATTCACATAGTAAGAGGAAAGGAGCTTATATCTTTTATTTAATGGCCTTCCATCTCTAAATTCTCGGCTTAAAACTTATTCAACAAGAACGTTTCTAGATGAACAGGATCCACAAATCCAATTTTTTTCCCTTAGTAAGTTATATATCATACACAGGGAAATTTAAGAAAGAAAGTCGCTCCTATTGCCATGACTCGTTTTTTTAGGGACAAAAAGTATTTTATCCTTGCCTGAGTGGCTCGGGCGACGTCTGGAAAAATTTGGATTTTGTGTCCATAAAAAGATAGTCTTTGATTCTAAAAAAATTCCTGAATAAATAATCTTTGTCCTGCTCAGCTAGAAATGAGACAGAGTTGCTCTTTTATCAATTATGTCTATGGACTCCTCCAGGAAGGTTGTTATCCCTAAACTTGGAGGTGCCTCCGATATTATATTTTGCTCTTCCATATTTCTTCCAGGTTTTTTTGAGAAATAGTATATCTTAGATATTTTAGGAAATTCTTCTTCTTTATAAAGCAAAATTTCTCTCAGGAATTTTTTAAACATCTCTATTGGAGACAACAAACGTGTCAACGGAAAGTTTACTATTCTCAAATTCTTTGATCGTAATAAATTCTCCATTCGCTCAATTTCTTTATGCATAATTATACTGTCTCTCATAAACACGTTCTCAGAATTCTGTATCAACTGAACCTTGGTATTTAAAGCAGATATCTCTTTTTCACAATTAGCAAATTTCATTACATGTTAATTAATTGAATCACTATTTACTTTTATCACAGCTGACAAAGATTTATTCATTAAGAAAATATTATCATCAAGCTTCAATATCATTTGCCATTAAATCAGATAAAGTAACATTATCCGGTGGTTTTACCGGATTAATGTTATTACCCATAATTACTGGTGGTATATCTAACACATTATGCACAGATAAAATAACTTTCCTATTCCCTTTAGTTTCTGCTTGTTTTACCAAGCTTACTTCCAAAGAGGTTTTCCCTACCAGTTCTGTGCCAATTCAGTCAATGGGCTCCTGTTTGGTTGAGGTGGAGATGAAGGTCCTTCGCCATGACTAAGGGGGGACAATGACATTCCTCCCAATACGTCCTCGTTTGGCACTACCATCTGTCTTACAACATGATGGTCCATAGGGCCGGTGCGATGTTGCTGCACGGGAGATGTCAAAATCTTCACCTTTCTTTTCCTCCCCATCCATGAGAAAAAAGACTGGTATATAGTATTCCTCTCAGACTCACCCGGACTAAGCCAGACCAAGCTGCGTGCCCCTTTGGTGCATGCGGCTTAGGCGCCGCACCAGCGGCAACAGTGCGCCACGCTACAGCAGATGATATAGGCTGTAACCTTGCCCCTCTGACGTCGCTGAATGTGTCTCAGCTGCTCTCACCGGCAAGTTGGTTCACAGGGACTCTCTGTAGCTCGGTAAGCCTCGGGAAGGGGCTGGCAGCCCTCTCCTTCCTCCTTCACGCTCCCCCGATGATACCCATTTTGAAGCGAAGGCAATGGGAGAGTATCTGAACAGTTAACATATTTAAGAACTCTTTTGGTTAATTATTGACCTCCACTGAGTCATTACTCTCCACTTAAGATACATTGGCCTCCTAACTTTTCATTAGTCTTGAGCTTTTACCACTCATTATTTCCTCGACAGAGAATTACTTTAAAGCTGTACTCATTCATAGGTGACATTTTATTTTGTCTCCAAAATGAATCTACTCTACGGGAGTTGCTGTTATGTTTTGACAGGAGTTGATCCTTTCCATTCCTGAGGGTACTTGGGATTGTTGAATTCCTCAATTCTTGTAGCCAATCTACAAAGTGTTTTCCCTTTGGATCAGTCCTTGTGTATTATTTATTTTAAAACATTGATATCCTGCCTTTTCCACTGCTTGAGGCAGGTAGCAATAAAGAATACATAAAAATTATTTATTATTATTTATTTAAAAACTTTTATATACCGGTATTAGTATGCATACATCATACCGGTTTACAATGTAACTTTAAAGGCAGAAATTACAATGAACAGGGAGGGCGAACAAGGAGGAGTATACAAAGAGCAGGAGGTGGAGGAATTAAAGCAATAAATAAAACTGCAACGGACTATTTACAGGAATATACAAGGCGTAAGCAAGATACTTGCGGAAGTCAGTGTACTTAATCAGGGTAGGCTTGTCGGAAGAGCCATGTTTTAAGTTTTTTTCTGAACTTGGCGTAACATGGCTCTAGCCTGAGAGTGGTAGGGAGGGTGTTCCATTGTTTAGGGCCTGCAATGGATAGTGCACGGTCCCTAGTAGAGGAGAGGTGGGCTTTTTTCAAAGGGGGAATGGAGAGGGTGCCTTTGTTGACAGTGCGAGTGGGTCGTTCAGTGCGTATAGGACGAAAGGGTTCATCCAACCAATTGGAATTGTGCGAGTGGATGGACTTGTGCCCTATGGTTAGAATTTTGAAGAGAATTCGGGATGCGATGGGGAGCCAGTGGAGTTCTTTGAGTATAGGGGTAATGTGATCAGCTTTTCTTGAGTTGGTGATGACCCTGGCGATGGCATTCTGGAGCATTTGTAAGGGCTTGGTGGTGGAGGAAGGTAGGCCGAGGAAGAGGGCATTACAGTAGTCCAGCTTTGAGGAAAGGGTGGCTTGGACGACGGTGCGGAAGTCATGATAGTGGAGGAGGGGTCTGAGTTTCTTCAGGATGTGAAGCTTGAAGAAACCTTCTTTGAGGATGGAGTTGATCTGTTTTTTGAGATTGAGTTGTTGATCTATGATAACCCCAAGGTCTCTTACTGTGGGTTGGGGTGTTATGACGTTGAAAGCTGGATCGTTGGAGATCGGTGGTTTGGGACAAAAACCTAATATTGCGTCAACTAGATCAACTTGGATGCTAAGTATTGAACAGGCTTACTTGTTTAATCCAAGGTTGCAATGCATTTTGTTTGAGAAATACATTGACAATTGTCAAACATGATTAATATGATATTACTGGAAAACTTGCCTGAAATCACTGCTCCTCAAAATGGTCTTCTCGCTAAAATAAACACCTTTTCTGTCATGATCTCTCCCCAAAATTGATTAGCTCCTGATAATTTTAGGTTGGGAGTCATAGGGGCTCCATGCCAAATTATTAGGAAAGTGTTTATTATGCTTTCAGTTTGAGGAAAGTCTATGCTGTGTGTTCCAGGAATGGAACACACAGTTTAAATCTTGACTGAGCAGTATGTCCATCAATAAAGTTACAGTGATGCCTCTAAGTACAATTGCAAGAGCAGTCATTTGCAGTAGTATTCTGTAAATGGATGTCTTTCCTGTCACATCAGGCCCCTTTGTGAAGATCTTTGATTTGCCTGAATCATAAGAACATAAGAAGTACCATGCTCGTTCAGACCAGTGGTACATGGAGCCCAGCATCCTGTCTGACAGCAGCCAGTCAGGTCACTTGGAATTCATTTTATATTGCTTGCTCTGTGAAGTAAGCAGTGGAGATGCACAAGAACTGCCATATTGGGTCAGACCAAGGGACCAGCAAGCCCTGTATCCTGTTTCCAACAGTAGCCAATCCCAGGTCACAAGTACTTATGCCCAGGGGGAAGAAGTGACCTTCTCCAAGTTTACCTGGTTAATTACAGTTTATGGACACTTCCTCCAGGAACTTGTCCAAAACTTTTTTAAACCCAGCTATGCTAACTACCCTTACTACATCCTTTGGCAGTGAATTCCAGAGCTCAATTGTGTATTGACTAAAAAAACATTTTCTCTGATTTGTTGTAAATGTGCTTCTTAGTAACTTTATGGAGATTCCATAGTCTTTTTTTTATTTTTTGAAAGAGTAAACAACTAATTTGAATTTATTCAATCCCCTCCACTCATGATTTCATAGATTTCTATCATATCTCCTCTCAGCCGTCTCTTCTCCAAGCTGAAGAGCCCTAACCTCGTTAGCCTTTCCTCATGGGAGAACTGTTCCACTTATCATTTTGGTTGCCCTTCTCTGTATCTTT
Organism: Rhinatrema bivittatum; assembly: GCF_901001135.1. NCBI lineage: Eukaryota > Metazoa > Chordata > Amphibia > Gymnophiona > Rhinatrematidae > Rhinatrema > Rhinatrema bivittatum. Next base: position 244,644,575 of record NC_042621.1, on the reverse strand, counting down.
TAAAGTTCTGCTATATCTTTTTTGAGATGCAGTGACCAGAATTGCGCACACAGTATTCTAGGTGAGGTCACACCAGAGAGTGATATAGAGGAGATATGTTATTCTTTGTTTTGTTCTCACCTGTTTACTTGTTAATGGATCTGTCCTGCATAAAATTGCCCAAATATTATTTTAAACTCAGCTATGCTGCTAGTCTTGACCACATTATCTGGCAACATATTCCATATTGTAATTTGTGCATTGAATGAAAAAATACTTTATTAAATGTTATAAATCTGCTACTAGTTATTTCATGGTGTCCCCTAGCCCTAAGAGTAGTTGAAAAAGTAAATGAGCATACACTGTTAACTTGTTCCACCATGCATAAATGTATAAATCTTATATCCCCTCTGTTATCTCTTCTCCAAGCAGAAGAGCCTTAACATGTTTAGCTTTCCTTCATAAGGGAGCTGCTTCAACCCCTTAATTTGTTGCCCTCTCTGTTTATCTAGTTCTACTATATCTTTTTTGATATGTCGTGACCTGAACTGCACTATACTCGAAGTGTAATTGCATAACAGTTCTATACAAAAGCATTATTATATTCCTGTTTCGTTTTCCTTTCTGAATAATTCCTATTTGCTTTTTTGGGCTGCTCAACACAGTTGAGGATTTCAATCTATTACTCACAATGGGGCCGATGTTCTAGACCTGCCAAAGGTTTATGTGTGTGGTGTTACATGCATTTTTCTGCGCTAATTGTAAGCATGTATGAAATCAAGCAGTTAGCATGGAAGAAATGCACGCACAAACCCGCTTGATAGACTCTTGGTCTGACCCAGTATGGCATGTCTTATTTTCTTAAAAGACCATGGCTGGTTTAGCGCTCATGCCTTGCAAAGGAGGCAATTAACTGTTCATGGGCAATGCAGAGAGCCCCGCTGGTGTTAGTGCAGAGCAGGAGATAAATGTAAGCATCTGTCTGGAGGCTGAAAAATCAAGTGGGAGAAGGCAACCCTCACCTGACAGGGTATCGGGAGCAGCGACTCCGCCTTTAACGGTGGTCCCTCCAGCTATGCTTCTGCCTCCTTCTTCTGTTCCGGAGCTGGGGCTGCTTGCTCCAGGTCTCCGAGAAGAACTGGACCGGATGGTTCTGGAGGCCATCAACAAGGCGATGTAACGACTCCAGGTTCCTCCATCACTGGTACCGATTGTGGAACCAACCACTGACCCGATTCCAGCAGTGTTGGCACCGCTGCTCTCCAGGATGGAAGCGCTCATTGCCGCTTTTCCACCGATGGACCCCGGGTCACCAATGGCTTCGGTGCCCTCCCTGCTTACTTTGTCATCGGGAGGAGAAACACCATTCCACATCCCTCCATCGGGAGTTCTGCCTCAGCCATCGATGCCGATACGTCTCTCGCCACCGATCCAACCATCGGTGCCGATACGCCCGTCGGCGCCACCGAGCCATCCATTGATGCCTTCATCGGTGCCTCCAATTATTCCTTCGGAGCCTAGACCAGGACCCTTGGGTATCCCACCACCCTGTCCCCCTCTAGCTCCTGGAGGGACAGGTGCTGATCTCTATGATACCTGGACTGATGATTCCTCCCCAGACACTGATGATTTGCCTTCATCACCTTCACCCACTGAAAGTAGAAAGCGTTCTCCTCCAGAGGACCTTTCCTTTATAAATTTTATGAAGGAAATGTCTGAATTGGTTCCTTTCCAATTACAGACTGAACAGGATGATAGACATCAGATGATGGAGTTGCTTCAATTCCTGGATGCTCCCAAGGAAATTACCTCCATCCCTATCCATCAGGTTCTTCTGGATCTGCTCAAGAAGAACTGGGAACATCCTGGCTCCATTTCTCCAGTCCACAGAAAAGATGACACTACCTATTTGGTGCAGTCAACTCCAGGTTTTCAAAAACCTCAATTGAATCACCAATCTGTAGTGGTAGAATCTGTACAGAAAAGAGCAAAAAGAGCAAAACCTCACACTTCTTTTCCTCCTGGCAAGGAATAGAAACATAGAAATGACGGCAGAAGAAGACCAAACGGCCCATCCAGTCTGCCCAGCAAGCTTCACACATTTTTTCTCATACTTATCTGTTTCTCTTAGCTCTTTGGTTCTATTTCCCTTCCACCCCCACCATTAATGTAGAGAGCAGTGATGGAGCTGCATCCAAGTGAAATATCTAGCTTGATTAGTTAGGGGTAGTAGGGGTAGTAACCGCCGCAATAAGCAAGCTACACCCATGCTTATTTGTTTTACCCAGAATATGTTATTCAGCCCTTATTGGTTGTTTTTCTTCTCCCCTGCCGTTGAAGCAGGGAGCTATGCTGGATATGCGTGTAGTATCAGTTTTTCTTCTCCCCTGCCGTTGAAGCAGAGAGCTATGCTGGATATGCGTGAAGTACCAGTTTTTCTTCTCCCCTGCCATTGAAGCAGAGAGCTATGCTGGATATGCGTGAAGTATCAGTTTTTCTTCTCCCCTGCCGTTAAAGCAGAGAGCTATGCTGGAAATGCATTGAAAGTGAAGTATCAGGCTTATTTGGTTTGGGGTAGTAACCGCCGTAACAAGCCAGCTACTCCCCGCTTTGTGAGTGCGAATCCTTTTTTCTTCTCCCCTGCCGTTGAAGCAGAGAGCTATGCTGGATATGCGTGAAGTATCAGTTTTTCTAGATGCCATTGGTTGCCGTGTCTTCCAAGGATCAATGCTCATCTCCTGAATTGCCGCTTATCCGCTTGATATCACCCAATATAATAGGGTCATTTTTAAGCAGATACAAGATTTAACAGACTCACTGCCTCAGCAATTTCAAGAGCAACTCCAAACCCTAGTAAACAAAGGGTTTGAGGCAGGCAAGCAAGAGATCAGATCATCCTATGATATCTTTGATACTGCTACTAGAGTATCTGCAGCAGCTATTTCGTCAAGGAGATGGGCCTGGCTCAAGTCTTCTGACCTTTGCCCTGAGGTACAAGACGGGTTATCTGACCTACTCTGTGTAGGAGATAATCTGTTTGGAGAACAGATTCAACGGACGGTGGTGGAACTTAAGGACCATCATGAGACTCTCAGACAGCTCTCTCTGATACCTTCTGACTACTCTTCAAAACAGCCCTTCCAAAAGGACTCTTAAAAAGTCATTCTTCCGCCCGAAGAAGTCCTACCCGCCACCAGCCAGATCCCGTTCCACGTGACCTTTTCAAAAAGCCCAGTCTCGTCAGACACGGAAACAAAAACCGCAAACAGCTCCTCAACCAGGTCCTGCTTCAGGTTTTTGACTTCTACCTAGAGTGCAACAGCCAGCTTCCATTGCCTCACATACCAATGGGAGGTCAATTGTGCCACATCAACAACATATGGCACTCAATCACCTCAGACCAATGGGTACTGGCGATAATTGCTCAAGGTTACCATCTGAACTTTCTCTCCGTGCCACCGGACTCCCCACCTCTACCAACGTGGAGAACATCCGATCACTCCATCCTTCTGGATCAGGTCGTCTCCCTCCTTCTTCAGTCCAAGGCAATAGAACCCGTACCCTACTCTCAGCATGACCTAGGATTCTATTCTTAGTACTTTCTAATCCCCCAAAAATCGGGAGGCGTTCATCCTATTCTGGACCTACGGGCCCTCAACAAGTACCTCCAGCGAGAGAAGTTCATGATGGTAACCTTAGGCTCGCTTCTTCCTCTTCTACAAAGAGGAGACTGGCTCTGCTCTCTCAACCTCCAGGATGCATACACTCATATTGTGATAACTCCATCTCATTGGAAATACCTGAGGTTTCTAGTAGGCCCCAAGCACTACCAGTACTGAGTGCTTCCATTCGGCCTAGCATCTGCGCCACGAGTCGTCACTAAATGCCTCGTAGTGGTTGCAGCCTTCCTAAGGACTCGGGGTGTTCACGTCTACCCCTATCTAGACGATTGGTTAATCAGGGCTCCCACTCATCAAGCTGCTCTGTCGTCCCTCAATCTAACCTTACACACTTTTTAATTTCATTAGGATTTCTCGTCAATTACGAAAAATCCTCTTTAGTCCCATCTCAAACCTTGTCGTTCATTGGGGCAGACTTGGACACCTTGCAGGCAAAGGCTTTTCTACCTAGACAGCGAGCTCTCACTCTCGTGTCTCTTGCGCACCAGCTGCAGTCTCAGCACTCCGCGACTGCATGCCACTTTCTCATCCTCCTGGGACACATGGCGTCCTCAGTGCAAGTCACACCAATGGCCCGTTTGGCCATGAGAGTCATGCAGTGGACTCTACGGTCACAATGGACTCAAAGTATTCAGCCCCTGTCGACCATTGTCCATGTAACCGACTCTCTCCGTTAGTCTCTTGCCTGGTGGAGAAATCAGAACAATCTCCTCCAAGGCTTGCCCTTTCAGGCTCCAGACCCTCAATTAACGCTCACCACCGATGCTTCCAACCTCGGCTGGGGAGCCCATGTGGCCAATCTGCAGACACAAGGATCTTGGTCTCCAGAGAAAGCCAAACACCAAATAAATTTCCTGGAGATTCGAGAATTCAGATATGCTCTTAGGGCATTTCAGGATCGCCTCTCAAATCAAGTTATCCTGATCCAGACGGACAACTAGCTGGCCATGTGGTACATCAACAAACAGGGAGGCACGGGCTCCTTCCTTCTGTGTCAGGAAGCTGCATAGATATGGGCGGAAGCTCTCTCCCATTCAATGTGCCTCAGGGCCACCTGGTTGCCGGGAGTGGACAGTGTGTTGACAGACAAGCTGAGTCGCATCTTTCAACTGCACGAGTGGTCTCTCAACCCATCAGTAGCGAACTCCATCTTCTGACAATGGGGATATCCTCAAATAGACCTCTTTGCGTCTCCTCAAAACCACAAAGTAGAGAACTTCTGCTCTCTCATTCGCAGCAAACACTCAACCCAGGGACGCATTCTCCCTCTCGTGGGCAACCAGTTTACTTTATGCATTCCCTCCACTTCCTCTTCTCTCGAAGACTCTCGTGAAGTTACGTCAGGACAAGGGAACCATGATCCTGATAGCACCTCACTGGCCACGCCAAGTGTGGTTTCCAATTCTTCAGGATCTCTCCATTCGCAGGCACATTCCCTTAGGAAAAGACCCGCTTCTGATCACTCAAAACAACGGGTGCCTCCACCCCAGTCTTCAAGCCTTGTCTCTGACGGCATGAATGTTGAAAGGTTAATCCTTCAGTCACTTAACCTTTCTGAACCAGTTTCCCAAGTCTTGATTGCTTCACAGAAGCCTTCCACGAGAAAATCTTTTACGTCATGGTGCTTTTCTCAGTCCCTTGACCCCTTTACCTGTCCAATCACAAAGTTTTTGGACTATCTCTGGCACTTGTCAGTCAGGTTAAAACCTTCTTCCATCAGAATGCATGTCAGTGCGGTAGCCGCCTTCTATAAAGGTGTCGGATGTTCCTATATCAGTACAACCCCCTTGTAACACGTTTTCGAAAAGGCTTGCTTCACCTGAGGTCCTCGGCCTCATGGCATTCACACTGGAAGTAGTGCCATGGGCAAGAGCTCACATGAGACCCCTACAGCGCTCACTACTATCACAATGGAATCCACTGTCCCAGAACTACACCGTACGGCTTCAGCTCCCAGACAAAGTTCAAACCCATCTATGACGGTGGCTACAAGAAGGCCATCTGAGCCAGGGAGTGAGATTATCCTCACCATCCTGGATCCTGCTCACCACAGACGCCAGCCTACGAGGATGAGAAGCACACTGCCAGGAGCTAACCGCCCAGGGGCAATGGAACAAGGAAGAGTCGGGTTGGAACATCAATCACCTAGAAGCCTGGAAAGTCAGACTAGTCTGCTTACGGTTCGGTCACAGATTCCAAGACAAGTCAGTCAGAGTAATGTCAGACAATGCCACAACAGTTTCAGGGAGAAACCAGAAGCCAACAGCTGTCTCTGGAAATAGACCCCCCTCCCTAATGTCATGGATGGAAGCGAACCTTCAAGAGATCTCGGCCGTCCACATCGCGGGGAAAGACAACGTCGCTGCGGATTATCTCAGCAGAGAAAGTCTAAACCCAGGAGAATGGAGGCTGTCGACCACAGCATTCCAATTGATAGTAAACTGTTGGGGAACACCAACCATGGACCTCCTGGCAAAGCGGTCCAACGCCCAAGTGCGCAGCTTCTTCAGCCGCAGGCGGAAACCCCAGTCCCAGGGAATCGATACCCTGGTACAGACCTGGCCCCAGGAGACTGTTATTCGCCTTCCCGCTGTGGCCCCTATTGGGTGCAATCATTCATAAGATAGAACACTACAGGGGACCATTACTTCTACTGGCCCCGGACTGGCCAAGAAGACCGTGGTAAGCAGACATGTGAAGGCTACTAACAGGGAGCTCCCTCCCGCTGCCTCCACACAGAGACCTGCTCCAACAAGGACCGATCCTCCACGAGGATCCAGCTCGATTCTCTTATGGTCTGGCCATTGAGAGGACTCGCCTGAGGAAGAGCGGATACTCGGGGGCAGTAATTGACACCCTGCTCCGAGCATGCAAGTTCTCCACATCCCTAACATACATAAGGATTTGGAGAGTATTCGAAGCCTGGTGTGAGGACCGCGACATTATTCCACGCTCAGTCAAAATTCCTGCGATTTTGGAATTCCTGCAGAATGGTCTACAGAAGGGATTGTCTCTCAGCTCCATCAAGGTACAGGTGGCCGCATTGTCATGCTACGGAATCAAGAACTAGAGCAGCAGCATAGCCTCTCACCCGTATGTCTCCCGCTTTCTGAAAGGAGTCAAGCAGATCCGACCACCCCTAAAGTGGCCGGTGCCTCTTTGGAACCTCAACCTGGTCCTAGATTTCTTAGCAGGAGCTTACTTCAGACCTCTTCGCGGCCTGTCTCTCTGACTATTAACATTGAAGACAACCTTCCTGGTGGCAGTCTGTTCGGCCCGCCATATCTCCGAGCTACAAGCACTGTCCTGCCGGGAGCCGTTCCTCAGACTCACCCCAGGAACCATCCAGTTACGCACAGTTCCGTCATTCCTCCCCAAATTGGTATCTCACTTCCATCTCAACCAAACCATCTCGCTACCATCACCAGATGAGCATAAGAATTTGGACGAGTCTCGCAGTCTACGCCATCTCAACGAGGCAGACTCCTAGTCCGATACCTGGAAACGTTGGAATCCGTACGAAAGACGGACCATCTATTCGTCTTTCACAGCGGGAAGTAGCAAGGGGAAGTGACCTCGCGAGCAACCATAGCCCGCTGGATCAAAGAAGTCAAGGCGGCCTTCATAGAAGCAGGCAAGCCATGGCCTTTACAAGTCAATGTCCATTCCACTAGAGCCCAGGCAGTGTCCTGGGCAGAAACCAGGATGCTGTCACCCACCGAGATCTGTCGGGCGACGACATGGTCCTCCATCCACACCTTCTTCAGGTTTTACCGCTTGGATGTTCAAGCTCGAGAGGTCACAGCATTTGCAAAGGCAGTACTAAGTGGGCCACGGGCAGCCTCCCACCCGGTTTGGGAGTAGCTTTTATACATTCCATTGGTCCTGAGTCCATCTGCTACATGCTAGGAAATGGAGAAATTACTTACCTGATAATTTCGTTTTCCTTAGTGTAGACAGATGGACTCAGCATCCCACCCACGGCTGCTGTTATTCATGGAATCCTCGAGTGACATCCCCGAGAGTGAGTGATTTACGGGTAAGCCATGCTTTCCTCCAGCTAGGACACCCATCCTACTGGGTGTCGAAGTGTCTCGGTTGAGGGCACTGGTGGTCTCCAGCTGTAACAAATTCAACCAGTTCAAATTAATCAAGTTAACCAAGTTATAAAGTTAATCAAGTTATTCAAATTATTCAGCCATACGTATATCCACAATTGCTTTTTAAGGAGAATACTGCACTTCCTGCAGGGGTATATGTACTAGGGCTGACGACAGATTGAAATCTGATCTGTCTCCAACTGCTATCAGGAGTACACTATACCCATTGGTCCTGAGTCCATCTGTCTACACTAAGGAAAGCAAAGTTATCAGGTAAGTAATTTCTCCATTACCTTGATTTAACAAGGGTTACCCAAATTCGTCGGAAGAAATTTCTTATAATGCGCTCCGAGGTACAGTCTAACATAGAAACAGAGAAAAAGACCAATTGGCCCATCCAGACTGCCCAGCAAGTTCCCACACTTATTTTCCCATACTTATCTGTTTCACCAACCACCAAGTTCAGAGCCCTTGTTGGTAACTATTTGATTCAAATTTCCTGCCATCCCCTGTCATTGATGCAGAGAGTAATGTTGGAGTTGCATCAAAGGTGAATCATAAGGCTTAATGGTTAAGGGTAGTAACCACTTCATCAAACAAGTTACCCCGATGCTTGTTTACCCAGACTGCACAGATCAATGCCTTGTTGGATGTTGTCTGAATGTAAATCCTCTTTTCTACATTTATCCCTGCTGTTGAAGCAGAGAGTAACATTATATATGCGTTCAAAGTGATGTATCAGGCTTAATTGATTTATGGTAGTAACTGCCATAATAAGCAAGCTACCCCCACGATTATTTGTATACCCAGACTGTGAAGTTCGGTCCTTGTTGGTTGTTGTCTGAATGCAAATCCTCTTTTCCACATTGCCCCTTGCCATTGAAGCAGAGAGTAATATTGGAGTTGCATTAACCGTGTGAAGGCTTATTGAGTAAGGGTAGTAATCACCAAGTAGTAGCCTCCATTCTAGCAAGCCACCCCCATGGCTCTTCTCTTCATTCCCATCCTCTAGTGTTTATGGATCTACAGTGTTTATCCCATGCCCAATTGAAATCCTTCACAGTTTTAGTCTTCACCACTTCCTCCAGAAGGGCATTCCAGGCATCCACCATCTTCTCCGTGAAGAAATACTTCCTGACATTGGTTCTGAGTCTTCCTCCTTGGAGTTTCGAATCGTGACCCCTAGTTCTACTGATTTTTTTTTCCAATGGAAAAGGTTTGTTGTTGACCATGGATCATTAAAACCTTTCAAGTAATCTGAAAGTCTGTATCATATCACCCCTGCTCCTCTCCTCCAGGGTATACATATTTAAGTTCTTCAATCTCTCCTCATAAGTCATTTTATGAAGACCTTCCACCTTTTTGGTCGCCCTTCTCTGGACCGCCTCCATCCTGTCTCTGTCCCTTTGGAGATACGGTCTCCCGAACTGAACACAGTACTCCAGGTGAGACCTCACCAAGGCCCTGTACAAGGGGATCATCACTTCCTTTCTCTTACTAGATATTCCTCTCTCTATGCAGCTCAGCATTTTTCTGGCTTTAGCTATCGCCTTGTCACATTGTTTTGCCAACTTTAGATCGTTAGACACTATCACCCCAAGGTCTCTCTCCTGCTCCGTGCACATCAGCCCTTCACCCCCCATTGAATATAGTTCTTTCGGATTTCCACACCCCATATGCATGACTCAGCACTTCTTGGCATTGAATCTTAGCTGCCATATCTTCGACCACTCTTCCAGCTTCTTTAAATCCCATCTCATTCTCTCCATTCCTTCTGGCGTGTCCACTCTATTGCAGATCTTAGTATCATACGCAAAAAGACAAACCTTACCTTCTATCCCGTCCGCAATGATGCTCACAAAGATATTGAACAGGACCACTCCCAACAACAATCCTTGCGGCACTCCGCTTAACACCGCTCTCTCTTCAGAGTAAGTTCCATTTACCATCACACATTGTCTTCTGTCCATCAACCAGTTTGCAATCCAGGCCACCACCTCTGCACTCACTCCTATGCTTCTCATTTTATTCACAAGCCTCCTGTGCGGGACCATATCAAAAGCTTTGCTGAAATCCAAGTAGATGACTGCGAGTGCTCTTCCTCAATCTAATTCCCTAGTCACCCAATCAAAAAAGTCAATCAGATTTGTCTGACAGGACTTTCCCCTGGTGAATCCATGCTGCCTCTGGTCCAGCAAACAGTTAACACTTGGCCAGGGCTGATCACTGGACACTATCTGCTATTGATTTTGAACAGACCCTCCCCCAGATTTGGCTAGCTAATTTAAGCTTTTTCCTTAGCTCACCCCAAGAATTTGTAATTGTAGCTGTCTCCTTGAAGTTCAAAGCAGACTGAGGACTTGATTGCCCCCTGCAGTGCACTATGAGTCAGCTGCCCAAAGCTGTTTAGCCACTCCCTTTTGGATTTTTTTTTTTTTGCTTAAACACACAGCAATTTAATGCAGCAATATCAATATTTAGAAAAATATACAGATAAGGCTAGCACTACACAAAAAACCAGAAAAATATAACAAACAGGCCCTCTAAATTAAGGATAAATTAAACCTATTCTTTAGCTCTCCTCAAGAATTTGTAATTGTAGCTGTCTCCTTGAAGTTCAAAGCAGACTGAGGGGGGCCATTTTGTACTTTATCCTTGCAAATGCTTGGCTAGATATAATAATGCTAATATTATCTTCTTTGAGCCATCATAACTATGGGCATTGTTAGATTCTTCATTGTAGGCGATCCGGTAAATATATGATGTAACTGGCAGTTCTCAATTTTCTTTTTTCTTATTGCTTGATCACACTGTTCGTTTTTCCCTTGCCCTCTCCATTTCTTGTTAATGGGGTTGTATGTTTATTTCAATAAGATATTGTAAGATTACTTTTTCTTTTTTGTACACCCTATTTTCCAATCAAGGTGTTCCTTGTAAATTTTTTTGAAATTGCATAAAAATAAAATTAAAAAAAAGAAATGATGAATGCTTTTGTAGCCCTTTCGAAATCTCTGCTGTGTTTGCATTGCTCTCCAGAATCCACCAGTACAACTCCCACTCCGTTGGTTATGTATCATGAAGGGATTAGACAATGCTCTACTCACTTTCAGTTCCACTCCCAGACCACTAACTCAGTACTGTCTTAAAAGCTTTCAACAGAGAATCAATCACAGGTCCCCACATTAATGCAAGTTTATGCATAGTTTATTGCATAGGACCCTCAGCACGCATTTTACTCTCATATCTGCGCAGATATTTATTTTACCTGGATTTTTTGCAGGTATCTCATTTGCATACTGTCTCTTTATTACATTCCATGGAGGCGCTTGCTTTTACTGCGTGAACTAAAAAAAATACATGCAAACAAGCACCGCCAATTTCACTGTGGATTTTATTACATCAGCCCCAATGACTCCAACATCTGTTTGCTGAGTGGTAAATTTTAATATGGAACCTAGCATTATTTACATATAGTTAAGTTTATTTTTCCTTATATGCATCAGTTTGCACTTATCCATCTTGGTCATGCATGATGTTTTCTTTGATGAAATTTGCATTTGGAGGAACAGAAATATGATGGCAAAACAAGACTACGCAGCCTATCTAGTCCACCCATCCACAGAACTGCACAGCTCTACAACCCCTATCATTCTGTGACGGGGTCACTATGCTAGACTAGATAGGAAGAATAAAGTTAGGAACCAAAGATTCAAGGGAGGGGGGGGGGGAAGGAAAATACAGCAACACCAGGCAAGAGACGTCCCTTGGTTCCTTCCCCCGGATGTTACAAGGACAGAAGAACCACAGGTGTGGGAGGTTAAGGGTGGGACTTCCCTGGAGCCAATCAGCTGGCAGAGGAGGAGGAGTTTCCACAGGATAAAAAGGACTCCCTAGTAGAGCAGTCTCAGTCTCCTGCGGGGGACCGAGGAGGAAGGATCGGATTTCCTGTCTGCTCTGGGAGACTTCGAGGCTGGACATTCCCCGACCGTGTGAAGGACTGCCGCAACTATCACAGAGGAGGTGAGCGCGGGGACTTCTGTTGTTGGACGAACGACAAGGATACTTTGCCTGGAGAACTGCCAGTGGGTGGCTGTACCGCTGGGGAAGGGTTGAGGTCCCAGAGGTACGGAGGGAGGTGGCAGTTAGGCCCAGTGGGGCCGGACTTTTGAACTATGGACTTTGAGAGGGACTTCTGAAGCCAGTGGTTGGAAAGTGAGTTGCTGGCTCAGTGGGGAAGGCATCTGCCTTCCATCCAGGTGGTGAGGGTTCAAATCCCACCTGGGGACTTTTAAGATAAATACGTTTAAACTGCTATTTGAGTTTCCAAGGGACCAGGGAAGCTCGGTCAAGGTTTGGACCTGGGAACGGACACGTCACACATTCCCTCAGAGATCTTATGCACTTGTCCTATGCTTACTTGAATTCAGATATTGTCCTTGTCAGCAGATATTTTCTCATTTGTTCCTACAGTGCTTCCAATGTCCTGAAGGTGCTGATTTTGCTCTGCATTGTAATTGGATTTGCACTTAAAGTCCTCAAAGGTTTTCCTTGAACTATTATAACGAAGGTACAGATGATGGCAACCAGGAATCAGAGCCACTTTGAATGTTGTGAGAGTGTGGCTTTGCTGATTAATTTTGCCATCAGATTTATGAGAAAACATGCATTTAACATTCATGCAAACACATTAAAATCTTTAATTAATTAAATTACTATATTACTCACAGGTAACTTTCTTGAAATCTCCTACTTGTCCTGCTGCTTGCTGAAAGATACCTTCCATATATATACTCTCTGGTGAATTGTTTCATAGGAAGTTTATTTGGGAGAGGAAGAGATGCAAGAGATCCTTTGCTTCATTTTGGCAGCACAGGATAATGTAGTGAGAGATAGCAGACTATTGTCTTTGCTTTCTGTGGAAGTCAATCTCATCTCAAAGCTAAATCACTTTTTAAATGTTCCTCGAAGACCATGATTTTAAATGGTTTCTCTTCAGAATATTTTGGAGATACTGTACTGAATAGTGTTGAAAACTTTAATATTAATGTCCAAAGAAAGCGCATTTATAACCAAAGTAAAAGACAGTACTCTGAACACAAATTTGATGTTTTATTGTATGTTTTATGATGAATTTCATCAAATGAGCTAAGGGAGCCAAACTAGGGCATCATAAATGTACATTTTCTATTTAATATATTTTGAGAAAAAATGTAATTAAAAAACATAGTTCTTCTACTATAAATTGTTTTACATGGAGGGAAGAATAAAACAAAAGGAAAAATATAAAGAATAAAGAGTAAATAATCAATGACTTTATCATCAGGTACCTTGACATGGCTGTCATTCCATAATGTGAATTTGGCCTCTGGGCAGATGCTTCACAAACTCAGACTCCATCCTTTGTTTAGTCATTTTAGATGTTCATTTAAGTTTGTTTCTAAGCACTGTACAGGAGATGATAGGAAATACAACCTAGTAAGAGCTAAACATTTGGAAATGTTCATTAACAATTTGTGTTTCAATAAATGTTTAGTGTGTTTATTCCTTAGCAGGTTGGAGTTCTGGCATTTAAAAATATGCTTAATTATCAGAGTCTGTTTCATACTGTGATTTTGTCTTTTTTTTTTCCTTTTCAACATACTTTTCAGTTCAAGGATTAAAACACTTTTGTTTTTCCTTTATATGAGTGGAGTGAAAAAAGGATTTTCTTTTATTTTTAACTGAAAACCAGGAACACTGGGGTTATTGTATTAGTTGTTCTGTATTATATTTGTGATAATTTGCATGTGAATAATGCAGCACTTAGTTTTCTTTAGGTTCTACGTAATGTTATGTTAATAGTGGGAAATAATGAAAGGAAATATTTACTGTATGTTTGCATGAAAGAAAAAATATTTTGAACCAGGACTGTATGTGATTTAAAACTGTTACAGTAATAACCTCAATTTTAATATCATAGTATGTGTTAGTCATATACTGTGCTATTTGTGCTTTTGTCCTATCATTCATGTTTTCCTTTTCAGTTAATGTATATATTTATGTATATATAACCACCCCAGGCTAAAATACATTTTCCTTATGCTTCTTTCTGGATTATTTTAGATTTGCTGCCACATTTGGATGTGGGAGAAACTGTTTTCTTAATTATGCTAGATTTATCAAATGCTTTTGACTTGGTTGATAACTCCATTTGGCTTAGATGTTGTTTGGAATTTGAACGTGAGAATAAAAATATTGAATTGGATTGCAGCTTTTCTACTAGGAAGATCTCAAACTATTGTTTTCTAAGGAGTAATGTCTATATTTAGAGAAGTTCATCAAGGAATGCCACGAGGTTCATCCTTGACTCCATTTCTTTTTAATATTTTTTTAAATCTCCATTAGAAAATATTCGTTTCCTAGCATGTAGCAGATGGACTCAGGACCAATGGGTATAGTGTACTCCTGATAGCAGTTGGGAGACTGAGTCAGATTTCAATCTGACATCAGCCTACATATACCCGTACAGGAAGCTTAGCTCATCAGTATTTCTCTATCTCCTAAGCAGTTAGGGACACACACACACTTGCACAATGTTAGAAAATCCAAACCAAAGAAGAGAGAAAATCTTACCTCTACAAGATGAGCCCCGCTCTCCTGCGGTGATACCTAAGGGTCCCTTCCCCATTCGAGAATTCCTGAGGTGATTTCCGAGATCTCTCAGAGGTGAGCCTCTGTCCAGTAGCCGGTTCCCAGCGTGGACTTAGCCCCAGAGTGGCTGAGAGGCAGAAGGTGCAATATCGAGTGCGGTGGTGAAGTTATTTTCCCTCTCCCCCCACCCCTGCAGCCGGAGACCGCCCGGCATGAGACTGGGAAGCGCTGAGACAAGGTAAGGTAGAAAACATTCTTAAAGTCGGGTTGAGCAGCCCCGTCCGGGCTACACCCCGATCCGGTGCGAGGGTCCACACACGTGGAGACCCTCCGGGAGAGGGTCGCCATCTTGCCTGTGTGGTCGTTGGCGCCATTCCCTTCCCCTTGATCGCCGTTTTGTCCACACAGCTGAGCCGTGTGCACAGCGGCGAACCGGGCACACAAATGACTTGTGCGCACAGCGGCGCGCGCATCTGTGCTGGGTGCGCACAGCGGCGCGCGCATCTGAGAGCACATATAGTCCACTGCACACAGCGGTGTGCGTGCCTCCGCCGAGTGCACAAATAGCGGCCTGCACGCACATCTTTTGCATCTTGCATGCACATCGTCGGCGCACCCAGAGCGCACAACCAAGTCTCCCGGCGCGTGCACCTACGCGCACAGATGAGTTTTGAGCCGCTCCACGCGCACAAACCATGGCACCACCGGCCAAGAGAGCCAAGGGACAAGCCCTCTGCCCAGCCTGCCACCTGAGAGCTGCACAATCTGAAGTGGCCTCTGCGTTATGCTTGCAATGCGAAGAGGCTAAAAAAAAACCGAAGCAAGGCCCTCCTCAGACAGTTGAGGAGTCCGGTTCCACCAATGATAGTACCCTGGACCTCTGTATTCTGGGCACCTCGGGGAATTCCTCTGGATTCAATATTGACCCAGGGACTTTTTCCTGGATGGAATTCTTCAAAGACCTGCAAACCTTTTGTACAGGCGTAATTGGTTCCACCTGTGACACAGCCACAGCCTCCACCAGAAGAGCAAAACCTTCCAAGCCCCTCTCGGATCCCCCGAGACTCGCTCCTTAGGGGACCCAGATACCTCGGGGGAAGAGCCTGACTCCCTGGAGGAAGGGGAAATCCCTCCAGGGATGGAACCATATCGAATCATGATGTGATTTTTCTCCAAAGACGAGTTAACAGATCTTGTCTGTCTGAAAGCGCTGGCCATTCCGGGTGCAAGTACCACAGCAGAGCCTAAGACGAACCCAGTTTTGGTCGGTCTCCGTGAGGCCTCATGCTATTTCCCAATGCTACAGGCCGTACAAGAACTGATTGACCTGGAATGGAATGCCCCAGAAGCCCGCTTTAATGGAGGATGGGCCCTAAAAGCCCTATACCCCCTGGAACCCACGGCCAAAGAACTCCTAGGGTTCCCGAAAGTGGATGCCATGGTCTGAGCTGTCTCAAAGCGCACTACCATTCCAGTTGAAGGAGGAGCTGCACTGAAGGATGCACAGGACAGATGTCAGGAATCCATCCTTAAACAATCATTTGATGTTACAGCAATGTCCCTGCAGACTGCTTCCTGATGTGCCATGGTGACATGTGCCTGCTTGCTTCTATTCAGGGACTCAAACACTTCTGCCGAAACATTAGAACCAGTATTTTCTTTCCTCGCGTATGCAACCTCTGACCTGGTACGCATCTCAGCCAGGGGCGTCTCATCCATAGCGGCAGCCAGAAGGCAACTATGGCTCCGGAATTAGTCAGCTGATGCCACCTCCAAGATGAAACTCACGAGAATGACCTTTAAAGGATCCCTCCTGTTCGGAAGCGAACTGGAGAAGTTAGCCAACAAATGGGGCGAATCCCCAGTTCCTCAATTACTGGAGGACAGGAGCAAAAGAAACCAATGCCCCTCTCCCCGAAGAAACAAGGGCAGAGGAGCCTAGCGTTTTAGACTGTACAAAAACACATACCAAGCATAGCGCCCCGCTGGCAGGGGCCAGTCCTTTCGTAACAAACACAACAAGAGGGGAGCCGGCTCAGGTACAGGCCCCAGCCGCACCCCACAATGAGAATCAGCAGACCCATCCACAGGAAGAAGCCTTAGGGGGAAGACTTACCCTCGTCTGCCAAAGATGGGTCGAGATAACGTTGGACAAGTGGTTCCTAACCATCATTCAAGAGGGATACTATCTGGACTTTCACAGCATCCCTCCAGACAAATTTGTGAGATCGCCGTGCCACTCCCTCTCCAAGAGGACGGCAGTGGAAACCACACTGACAAAACTACTCAGCCTAAAGGCGATAACCTCAGTGCCCAAGCAGCAACAAAATACTGGTCACTATTCCATCTATTTTATCGTCCCAAGAAGGAGGGAATGTTCCGGCCCATCCTGGACCTCAAGATCATCAATCGCTACTTGAGGGTACCGCACTTCCGCATGGAAACCCTACGTTCAGTCATAAGGGCAGTACAACCGGGAGAATTCCTGACTTCTCTGGATCTGTCAGAAGCCTTCTCCACATCCCAGTCCATCACGCCCATCAGCGCTTCCTACGCTTTGCGATACTGGACCATCATTACCAGTTCCAGGCGCTACCCTTTGGACTAGCTATGTCCCCGCGGACGTTCACCAAGATCATGGTGGTAGTGGCGGTGACACTGAGGAAAGAAGGAATCCTCGTACACCTGTATCTGGACGATTGGCTGATCAGGGCAAAATCTCTAGAGGAAAGTTACCAGGCAACCACAAGAGTCAAGAATCTACTACCAAATCTCATGTGGGTCATCAACACAACCAAGAGCTGCCTGCAGCCCTCCCAATCACTAGAGTACCTGGGAGTCTGGTTCGACACGAAACAAGACAAGGTCGTTCTTCCCTCTACAAGGAGAAGGACATTGATGGACCAGTTGCAAAAACTGTTCAGCTATGCTCGCCCCAAGGTATGGGACTACCTCCAATTCCTCGGCCTCATGACATTGACCCTAGAAGTCATCCCATGGGCAAGGCCCACATGCTTCCCACTACAACGTGCCCTACTGTCACGATGGAACTCGATGTCCCAGAACTACGCCGTTCGCCTCCAGCTTCCGGCAGAGGTCTGGACACAGGTCCAATGGTGGCCACAGGAAGACCATCTGAGCAAGGGAGTAAGACTATCACCTCTGACCTGGGTCTTGATCACCACAGATGCGAACCTGTGAGGGTGGGGAGCCCACTGCCAGGAACTGACGGCCCAGGGGCAATGGGACAAGGAAGAATCGGGATGGAGCATAAACTGGCTGGAAGCCCAAGCAGTCAGACTAGCCTGCCTAAGGTTCAGTCACAGACTCTGGGGTGTGGACTCTGAGCATCTCCCCTCAGAACTGTCTCCTCCAGAATAACAAAGGAGGTCTCCACCGGAGGACTTGATCTTCGCAGGTTTTGTGAGGGCAATGGCTGAGGCCATCCCATTTCAGTTGGTGATGGAGGAAGATGCTAGGCACAAGATGCTGGAAATCCTCCAGTTTGTGGAGGTTCCTAAATAGTTTGTGGTGGTTCAGGTGCACAAGGTCTTTAAGGAGTTGCTGCTGAAGATCTGGGAGCACCCCCTCATAGTACCTCCGGTAAACATGAAGGTGGATGGGATTTTCCTCGTCCAACAGGCTACTGGATTCAAAATGAGTCAGCTGTCACACCAATTGGTAATGGTCGAATCCGCTCTCGAGGGTCAAGTGCTCTCGGACCCATTCCTCTCAGCTGCCAGTTCAGTTTAGATGTTCCAACAGATTTCTACTGTTAATATTCTCTGCAACTCAGAACTGATTTTCTGACATGAAAGTTTCATTTTCTACCATTTGATAGCTCATAAAAAGAAAATTTGCAGAAGAGAAGAGGGAGTTATTTTATTTTTCTTTTGAAATATACTTTAATAAGGAGAATGTCAAAAGTGGTCAATTTCTATTGCTAATTAAGAGAAAGTCTTCTGATTGTGTTAGGAATGTTGGGAGCTCTTCCATGTTGTACCTTCTTGGCTTTAACTGTCTGAAACTCATTATTCAGGTTAGGAAATTCTGATTCCTGTCCAAAACCATTTTGCAGTAAATCAAATTCTATTCTGCTGGGAGAAAGGTAGCTCTGTGTGAGTTTAAAATGGTCTGCTATACATTGTAAGCACAATTTTCAAAGCTATTTATGCAGGTAAATAGTGATTCACCTACTTCAACTGACTATCTAAAAACTCCCTCAATACAGCTGAAAGTGTGAGTATTGTTCAACAGCACGTTTACTTTCAGCTGCATTAGGTGAGTTGTTCACATGGGGTATGTTTTGCACAGGATCGAAAAATAACACATGTAGGTTGTATGTACATGTTTCATGAAGAAAATCTACCCTCATATAAGGGTAGATTTTCAAAAAGCGCGCCTTAGCGTACTTTTGTTGGCGCATCAGGCGCAAACAAAAGTACGCTGGATTTTAGTAGATACGCGCGTAGCCGCTAAAATCCTGTATCGGCGCACGCAAGGCTGCCGATTTCGTGTAGCTGGCGCGCGCCGAGCCTCGCAGCCTGCCGCCGTTCCCTCCAAGGCCATTCCGAAATCGGAGCGGCCTCGGAGGGAACTATCTTTCGCCCTCCCCTCACCTTCCCCTCCCTTCCTCTATCTAACCCACCCCCCCGGCCCTATCTAGACCCCCCTCCTATCTTTGTCGGGGGATTTACGCCTCCCGGAGGGAGAAGTAAATCCCCACGCACCAGCGGGCCTCTAGCGCGCCGAGACGGGACCTGGGGGCGGTTCCGGAGGGTGCGGCCACGCCCCCGGACGGCCCCGTGCCGAAACCACGCCCCCAAAACGCCGCGTCCCGCTCCCAAAACGCCGCGCCAATCAGACACGCCCCCGACACGCCCCCGACACGCCCCCTCGAAAAACCCCAGGACTTACGCGAGTCCCGGGGCTCTGCGCGCGCCGGTAGGCCTATGGAACATAGGCGCACCGGCGCGCAAGGCCCTGCTCGCGTAAATCCAGGCGGATTTACGCGAGCAGGGCTCTTAAAATCCGCCCCATAGGGCAACTGCAAATGCTCACAGGTACTTTATATCATGGCAGTTTTCAAATGCACAAAAAGAAGTTAAAATTAGCTCGTCTGAAACTTGTGAGCCAGTAGCGTCTATCGTCAAGGCTTCAACCCTGTCTGCTGTTCATTTGCTCATCTTTTGAATGTGTTCAAAATTCAATCATCATTTTTTTTTTTTTTTTTTTTTAATTCTGTTTTAAGTGGAGAGTATCACAGAATATTATACTTTTCTCAGGCTTGGATCAGAAATGTTTGGTTACCTTGGGAAATTTAAATAACAGGTAAGCAATTTGGTGAATGTGATGGTCCATTTAACTGTGTGTGTGGAGGGGGCTGGGCTGGGAGAGTAGCTAGCATATAATCTTAGGGAATGCAGCTAAAATAATAATAAAAAATATACAGCAAGAATCATACATGGTTAATGATCCTGCCACGGTACTCATCCTCTTAGTATGTAAATTTCAAAACGTGTTTAATTCTTTTTAGGCTTCTAGACTAGCCAATGTAATTAAACATACTCCTGGTATTCTAATAACCAAGTGACTATCTCAGCCACATAGAGGATCCATTTCCTTGGCTCTCTAAAGAGTGTCTTTGGAATATATGCAAATTCTGCTGAACTGTAATTACAAAGGAAGGTATGTGTGCATGTATTAGACACATGTAACAGACACAAAAAGGGGTTGAATTAGCCCAAGTTTGAAACTTGTGAAAAATAGGGCCAGTCATCAAGGCTTGCATAGGTTCACAATTCTATCATTTTTTAAAAGCATCTTTTTAAAGTGAAGAGCATAACAAACACATTTACTTACCTCGTGTCTGGATTATGTTCTGCTTTAATGGAGGTAGTCAGTATTTTTCAAACAGAATTCATTTCTACATATTTGAAATGAAAATATAAAAGTGTATTGTTTACATTTCTGCTTCTTAAAGAATTACAGTAAAATGAGATCAAGCATTCTCACAGTTCTTTTCGGTGAAATACCCTGAGAATGCTCTTTTTCACAGTTATTTTGATGAGTGGTAAAATGGCACCCAACTGATTTTTTAATATGATATTTTAGGAAACACTCTTAGTATGTGAAGCAAAACAATACAGGGCAAAATAAGCGGGAGCATATGTGCTTGGAAATAGGTAAGTGGTGATATGGATGTGAGAATAATATGGCACAGTGCTTTCTTGAGTCAACACATTTTGAAGCTGCCTATATATTTCAGGATTGCAGTACATTTTTATTATAATCTCTCTCTGTCTATCTTCAGAAGCTGACTTGGACAAATAATATTGTACTAATTTGATGATATCAGGAGCTACAGAACACTGTGGTAGTGTTATCCATACCTGGAAGGCTGACACATCTTTATAAAGTCAATCTTTTTCAGTTTCTACCATTAGTGGCCTCTTGGTTAATAACTTGTTTCAGAGTTCATTATGGATTTGAAATTTGTCAAACAGTTGTTTGAATGAAGATCATAGACTATTGTTTGCAGTTAATATTTTTTTAACAACTGGTGAATACCAGTTATCTTTGAATTGATTCTCTAATGACGCTATTAAAAGTATATATTTGAATAGCTTATAAGGATTGTGGACTTTAATTTCCAAGTCATTTTGTTGGTACCCTATATTTTTTAATAACATAGGCCTGAATTCATCATTCATCGCTGAATGATAAATCCAGTGAAAACAGGGGGGCGGGCCGGGCCTGCGAAAGCCCACAACCTTCGCTCCACCCCGCGGTGTGCCAGCTGCCGGCTTTCGCACCGAATAGCGCCACCGTGAAAGGTGGTGCTATTCGGCGTGCTACTGCCAATGATGCCGGCAATAACGTTATCGCCGGCAGCGAAGACACCGCCACCTCCCCTCCTCCCCCCCTTCCCCTGATTTGCATGCTATCGCACGCGAAAAGGGCCGTATCATGTGCGATAAGCCTTTGATAAATGACCTCAATAGTTTTGTTTGTGTGATGATACCATAATTCTGTGTGATGATTTTTCTCTTGTTGATGTATATTGACTTTTAAATAAGCTAGGTTAACGAACTGCTTTATCTATAACTTTTTTGTTTTCATTTATCAGAATAGGAAAGGATCTTACATTATGCTTTGTGAATATGGGATACCTAAAAAAAATAAATAAAATAAAGTACATTGTGACCTGTTTTGCGTAGTTTGGAGGAATATTTCCTAAGCTCTAGAACGCTTAGAAACTCCTGAAACTCCTTGAGGCTTCCTTTATGCTGCTGGGATGAGATGATAGCCTTTTCCTTTTGTTTCTGAGTATTCCAGATTTTCTTCATCCTCTTCTTTCTTTTTTATTATATTTCTGTGAGTATACATTCCTTGCCATTTTTGCTTTGTGTCTTCTTTCTGTACTTCCTACCTACAAGGTATTGCTTCTGGCTAACTGATTTTTTTTGCATTAAAGCATGTGGAGGCAGGCCTGGTGTGACAGATTGTGCATACCGTGCATTTGCACGGAGTGGCACACCTGGGGAGGTGGCAGCAGGAGAGGCCTAACTAGTTGGTGGCTGAAGAGAAAGGAGAGAGTGCTGGCGACCAAAGGAGAGGCCCCTGATTTGGGTATGAGCATGCGTGTGCACACGCTTACACACAGCTTCTGCTCCATCCCCCCCCCCCCCCCAGGCAGGAAGATTGGTGGGTCGTACATCCCAACAAAATGAGAAGCTTGGGAGTCAGTTCCAAGGTGTTGGCATGGATTACAAACTGGTTGACGGATAGACGAGTGATGGTAAATGGAACCTACTCTGAAGAGAGAATGGTGTTAAGTGGAGAGCCACAGGGATCGGTGTTGGGACCGGTTCTGTTCAAAATCTTCGAGAGCGAAATTGTGGAAGGGGTTAGAAGGTAAAGTTTGTCTATTTGCAGATGATACTAAGATCTACAACAGAGTGGACACGCCAGAAGGTGTACAGAGAATGAGACGGGATTTAAGGAAGCTGGAAGAGTGGTTGAACATATGGCAGCTGGGATTCAATGCCAAGAAATGCAGAGTCATGCGTCTGGGGCGTGGTAATCCAAAAGAACTATATGCGTTGAGGGGTGAAGTGCTGATGTGCACGGAGCAGGAGAGAGACCTTGGGGTGATAGTGTCTAATGACCTGAAGTCGACGAAGCAGTGTGACACCGCGATAGCAAAAGCCAGAAGAATGCTGGGTTGCATAGAGAGAGGAATATCTAGTAAGAAAAGGGAAGAGATAATCCCCCTTGTTACAAGTCCTTGGTGAGGCCTCACCTGGAGTACTATGTTCAGTTCTGGAGACCGTATCAAAGGAGACAGAGACAAGATGGAGGCGGTTCAGAGAAGAGCGACCAAAATGGTGGTGGCTTCCATCGAATGACCTATGAGCAGAGGTTGAAGAACCTGAATATGTATACCCTGGAGGAGAGGAGGAGCAGGGGTGATATGATACAGACCTTCAGATACTTGAAAGGTTTTAATGATCCATAAGAACATGCCATACTGGATCAGACCAAGGGTCCATCAAGCCCAGCATCCTGTTTCCAACAGTGGCCAATCCAGGCCATAAGAACCTGGCAAGTACCCAAAAACTAAGTCTGTTCCATGTTATTGTTGCTAGTAATAGCAGTGGTTATTTTCTAAGTCAACTTAATTAATAGCAGGTAATGGACTTCTCCTCCAAGAACTTATCCAATCCATTTTTAAACACAGCTACACTAACTGCACTAACCACATCCTCTGGCAACAAATTCCAGAATTTAAATGTGCGTTGAGTGAAAAAGTCCTTTCTCCGATTAGTTTTAAATGTGCCACATGCTAACTTCATGGAGTGCCCCCTAGTCTTTCTATTATCTGAAAGTGTAAATAACCGATTCACATCTACCTGTTCTAGACCTCTCATGATTTTAAACACCTCTATCAAATCCTCCCAGCCGTCTCTTCTCCAAACTGAAAAGTCCTAACTTCTTTAGTCTTTCCTCATAGGGGAGCTGTTCCATTCCATTTTGGTCGCCCTTCTCTGTACCTTCTCCATCGCAACTATATCTCTTTTGAGATGCGGCGACCAGAATTGTACACAGTATTCAAGGTGCGGTCTCACCATGGAGACATTTTCCATTTTATTGACCATTCCCTTTCTAATAATTCCCAACATTCTGTTAGCTTTTTTGACTGCCGCAGCACACTAAACCGACAATTTCAATGTGTTATCCACTATGATGCCTAGATCTCTTTCTTGGGTGGTAGCACCTAATATGGAACCTAATATTGTGTAACTATAGCATGGGTTATTTTTCCCTATATGCATCACCTTGCACTTATCCACATTAAATTTCATCTGCCGTTTGGCTGCCCAATTTTCCAGTCTCAGAAGTTCTTCCTGCAATTTATCACAATTTGCTTGTGATTTAACTACTCTGAACAATTTTGTATCATCTGCAAATTTGATTACCTCACTCATCGTATTTCTTTCTAGATCATTTATAAATATATTGAAAAGTATAC
The DNA here is from genome assembly GCF_901001135.1 of Rhinatrema bivittatum. Lineage (NCBI taxonomy): Eukaryota > Metazoa > Chordata > Amphibia > Gymnophiona > Rhinatrematidae > Rhinatrema > Rhinatrema bivittatum. Next base: position 244,620,651 of record NC_042621.1, on the reverse strand, counting down.
AGATACTGCTACAGATCATTGAGGCACTCCACTGCCCACTCCCTTCCACTGAGAAAATTGTCCATTTAATCCTACTCTTTCCTGTCTTTTAGCCAGTTTGTAATCCACGATAGGACATCACCAACTATCCCTTGACTTTTTACTTTTCCTAGAAGCCTCTCATGAGGAACTTTGTCAAATGCCTTCTGAAAATCCAAGCACACTACATCTATTGGTTCACCTTTATCCACATGTTTATTAACTCCTTCAAAAAAGTGAAGCAGATTGTGAGGCAAGACTTGTCTTGGGTAAAGCCATGCTGACTTTGTTCCATTAAGCCATGTCTTTCTATATGTTCTGTGATTTTGATATTTAGAATACTTTCCACTATTTTTCCTGGCACTGAAGTCAGGCTAACCGGTCTGTAGTTTCCCGGATCGCCCCTGGAGCCCTTTTTAAATATTGGGGTTACACTAGCCATTCTCCAGTCTTCAGGTACAATGCATGATTTTAATGATAGGTTACAAATTTTTACTAATAGGTCTGAAATTTCATTTTTTAGTTCCTTCAGAACCCTGGGGTGTATACCATCTGGTCCAGGTGATTTACTACTCTTTAGTTTGTCAATCAGGCCTACCATCATCTAGGTTCACCCTGATTTGGTTCAGTCCATCTGAATCATTACACATGAAAACCTTCTCCGGTACGGGAACCTCCCCAACATCCTCTTCAGTAAGCACCGAAACAAAGAAATCATTTAATCTTTCTGTGATGGCCTTATCTTCTCTAAGTGCCTCTTTAACCCCTCGATCATCTAACAGTCCAACTGACTCCCTCACAGGCTTTCTGCTTCGGATATATTTTAAAAAGTTTTTACTGTGAGTTTTTGCCTCTACAGGCAACTTCTTTTCAAATTCTCTCTTAGCCTGTCTTATCAATGTCATACATTTAACTTGCCAACGCTTATGCATTATCTTATTTTCTTCTGTTGGATCCTTCTTCCAATTTTTGAATGAAGATATTTTGGCTAAAATAGCTTCTTTCACCTCCCCTTTTAACCATTCCGATAATCATTTTGCCTTCTTTCCACCTTTCTTAATGTGTGGAATACATCTGGACTGTGCTTCTAGGATGGTATTTTTTAACAATGACCATGCCTCTTGCACAATTTTTACCTTTGTAGCTGCTCCTTTCAGTTTTTTTCTATTTTTCTCATTTTATCAAAGTTTCCCTTTTGAAAGTTTAGCACGAGAGCCGTGGATTTGCTTACTGTCCCCCTTCTAGTCATTAATTCAAATTTGATCATATGATCACTATTGCCAAGTAGCCCCACCACTGTTACCTCTTTCACCAAATCCTATGCTCCACTGAGAATTAGATCTAAAATTGCTCCCTCTCTTGTCGGTTCCTGAACCAATTGCTCCATAAAAATGTCATTTATTCCATCCAAGAACTTTATATCTCTAGCATGTACCGATGATATATTTACCCAGTCAATATTGGGATAATTGAAATCTCCCATTATTACTGCACTACCAATTTGGTTAGCTTCCCTAATTTCTTTTAGCATTTCACTGTCCATCTCGCCATATTGACCAGGTGTCTTCCACGATACATAAGGGATTTCTACCCATAAAGATTCAGTTATGCATTTAGTCTCATGCAGGATGTTTATCCTGTTGGACTCTATGCCATCCTGGACATAAAGCGCTACACCGCCTCCCGGTTGCTCCTCTCTGTCATTGCGATATAATTTGTACCCCGGTATAACACTGTCCCATTGGTTGTCCTCCTTCCACCATGTCTGAGATGCCAATTAAGTCTGTCATCATTCACTGCTATACATCCTACTTCTCCCATCTTACTTCTTAGACTTCTGGCATTAGCATACAAACATTTCAAAGTTTGTTTTTTGTTTGTATTTTCATTCTGCTTTTTAATTGATAGGGATAAGTTGGAATTTTTTAGCTCAGGTGAGTTTTTAGTTATAGGCACTTGGTCTACTTTTCTTATTACTGGAACCTCACTGTCTGGATGCCCTAATTCTAATGCATCTTTAGTATCCTTTGAAGATATCTCTCTCTGAGCCATGCGCTGCTAAGTGACTGTCGGCTTTCCCCTTTGTTCTAGTTTAAAAGCTGCTTTATCTCCTTTTTAAAGGTTAGCACCAGCAGTCTGGTTCCACCCTGGTTAAGGTGGAGCTCATCCCTTCGGAAGAGACTCCCCTTTCCCCAAAAGGTTCCCCAGTTCCTTACAAAACTGAATCCCTCTTCCTTGCACCATCGTCTCATCTACAGATTTAGACTCTGAGCTCTGCCTGCCTCTGGGGACCTGCGCGTGGAACAGGGAGCATTTCAGAGAATGCTATCCTGGAGGTTCTGGATTTAAGCTTTCTACCTAAAAGCCTAAATTTGGCTTCCAGAACCTCCCTCCCACATTTTCCTATGTTGTTGGTGCCCACATGTACCACGACAGCCGGCTCCTCCCAGGCACTGTCTAAAATCCTATTTAGGTGACGCGTAACTTCAGTTAGTCAGCCAGAGTGATTCACTGCTCTCTTGATTAACAAATTTTGGTACCTAATCAAACCAAATCATACTACCTTAACACCTTTCCAAGTTGAGTAACTGAACTGAACTTTTCAACCACTGCTCCTAGGTTATTTCTAGCTTCTGGCTTCTTTTTCTTTTTTTTTTTTTTAATATACAAACACTAATGTCTGCTTACTAGCTGCCTTACAGACTAATAAAAATAAATACACTAACTACTGCTTACTAGCTGCCTTACTGATTGACTATTTAAAAATACAAACAGTCTAACTTCTGTTTATTTGCTGCCTTACTGACTATTAAAAGCACAAACACACTAAATAATAATCTCAAATAGTTAACTTTGCCCCAATTCTTTTAAAAAAGAAAATGTCCCAAGCAAAAACTTACTGATTCCTTTCAGCCACCAGCAAGGTGATCCTCTCCTCTCCGTGCTCAGTGTCATATGTATGCTCTGTTTTCTCTCTGCTGCACTGTCCCTAAGTAGTGATGTACAGTCTGTTCTCTGCCTCTGTCTGCTGGTAGGGGGACATAACCCACTTGTTCGAACTGGAATGTCTCACATAATTCATGGAAAGAAAATGAATAGGTATTAATTTCTCCATCCCTAAATACGCATAATTCTTTACACTTGCAAATAAATACTAACCTACACAAATTTAGAAAATTTATCCAAATTCTATTATCCCTAAACACAAACAGATCTTTATACTTGCAAATATTAAGTTTTACTAGCTCACAAAATTAATCCAAAGTATATTATCCTTAAACACACACAATTCTTTACACTTGCAAGTAAGTACTAACTTTTACTGGCTCTCAAAATTAATCCAGTCTATTTTCCCTAAACACACACTATTCGTAACACTTGCAAAAAAACTACCAACTTTACTAGCTCATAGAATTAATCCAAAATCTATATTCTTTAAATGCACACAATTCATAACTTGCAAGCAATACTAGCCTTAAAAACTGATACACAATATACACAGCAAGTACTAATTTAACCTTTTAAGAAATTTGTTTTTCAAGATTTAAGTGATTTTTTTTTTCCACCAGGAGATGAAAGTTTTGCAGTTAGCACTCCCTCTGGACTGAGGTTTATTTTTTGCTTTTCCCTCTCTCTCTCACTCTCTCTTTCTCTCTCTCTATATATATATATATCTCAGTGCTTTCAAGTCACTTGCTTTGAACAAAAATACTTAGGGGCCGATGCAAAAAAAGAATGCTGAAGTATACAAATCCCTCTGCTCGAATCCTGGTGAATGGCCAACTATCCGGGGAGTTTTTTCTACAGAGAGGCACTAGACAGGGTTACCCCCTATCCCCCCTTTTGTTTATACTGACTGTGGAACCCTTGGTGTACAAGTTAAAGATGGACTCCAAAGTTACAGGTATCATGGTCAATGGGCAAAAATTTTTAACCTTGCTCTTTGCAGATGATATCTTGCTTTTGCTATCACATGCTCGTAGAGCCCTTCCGGCTGCTATTGCTATTTTTCATTCCTACCAGAGGGTTTCGGGGTTTAAATTAAACTTAGATAAAACTGAGGCGTTAGACTTGGGTGGAGACTTGTGGGGCAAGTGGGCTGATCTCCCGGTCAAATGGGCTGCACCAACCATTAAATATTTAGGTATTTTCATCCATCCCAATCCTAAGAAGTGGTATGGTTTAAATGTTCCCCCGGCTATAGAGAAGGCCGCAAAAACACTAGCGGGTTGGCAGAATCTCCCCTTGTCCCTTCAGGGGCGCATTGCGGTCATTAAAATGGTTATCGCCCCCCAGATCTTATATAAATTGATTATGCTACCGTTTTTATTTCTTTCTAAAGATAACAAGATGTTACAATCTATCATTCGTAAATTCATTTGGAATAATAAGCGTCCACGCTTGACATATTCCACAATGACTGCTCAGAAAAATCATGGTGGCTATGGCCTTCCTGATTTTGTCCTCTACTCATGGGCAGCAAACTTAAGATTCTTGGGGGATTGGATTTTGGGTACCCAGGAATATACTGACCCCAATCTGCTACGGGCCCTGTGTTCTCCAGATGACCCTTCTTACGTCCTCCATGTCCTGGCCCCTCAGTCCTCACAACCCTATATGGGGCATAGATTGGTTGTTACAATGCGGAAAATATGGGGGTATACCAGGAAACTTTTGGGATTACCAAGGCATGTCTCTCCGCATTTCTCCCTGCGCTGCTCTTTACCGGAATCACAAAAAATGTTACCTAGTCATCATAGCTTTAACATATCCTCTGTGTGGCACATGCAGGAGGTACTAGACTCCACGTCTGGACAGATTTATACTTTCACGCAGTGCCAAGAGAAACTTGGTTTTAAACCTTCTCATTTTCTTATTTATGGCCACTTGAAAGCTGCTGTGTCTGCTTCACTGAAAGAATCTGTTGGATCTGCTATTACCAATGCTACTTATGACTCTTTGGTGGAGTGTTTTAAGTCCCGGAAAGGATCCCTGTCTTGCCTATACCAATTCTATCATTCTATTGTACCACACTCTGTGTTTACGACTCTGCTTCCTAAGTGGTCTAGAGATTGCGGGGAAACTTTAGAGGTACAAATGTTAAGAGACAGTTATCTTTCGATTGTTAAAATTACTAACAACATTGGTCTTCGTGAACTGCAACAGAGAATTTTCCACCGTATTGTGTATTCCCCGGCGAGGGCTCACCTGATGGGAAGCGTTGCCTCGCCGCAATGTTTAAAGTGTGCTCATTCACCTGCTTCATTGATCCACTGTTTGTGGGAATGCCCGAAGATAGCTGATTTTTGGGAAGCTATTCGTGGCAACTTAAGTGTGATCCTCCGAGAGACAGTCCAGTGGTCATGCTCATTTTGTATTTTGAACAATGATATCGGAGAAGTTAGTCTCAATGTGGATAACATTGGCTTTGTTTCTAAAGCATGTTTGATAGCAAAGAAATGTATTCTATTAAAGTGGATTGATGCGAGTCCTCCGACCGCGGCTGGGTGGAATGCCTTATTGACAGAGCTCTATCAACTGGAATATGGTTCCTTGTACAAATCTTTTTGGCCTCGAAGAAAAGGTGACTTTCGAGCGATCTGGGGACCGTATTATAAGACTCTTACCTCCCACGTTAAATCTTTGGCACCTTTAGTAGAGCTCAATGTGGTCTGACTATCATACAACATCTGGGTTCTAGCTTCTAAGTAGCAGCATGGGTGCTTTTCTTTGTTTTTTGACAATGACTGCTGTAATGGGTCCTGGCCTGCTCATATTTACGTTCTCGTCCATGGTCATGGGGTGAGTTTTTTTTTTTGGTACACATGACAAGTATCCTGATTTTCACTAAGTGATGATGTCCCTATATATTTGTGTATGAGGTTCTCTGCCGGGGGGGGGGGGGGGGGAGAATTTGGGGGGACGGGGGAGGGGGCTGTATTATTTGGGTTGGTTCTTTAGTTATTTTGGCTGGGGGTTTTGAAAGTTGAAAATCTGGTGGTATGTACACGTTAGATGGTTCTCGAGATTGTTGTTCTTTGTATTCTCATGCCACAATAAAGAAAGTTTGGAAAAAAAGAATGCTGAAAGTGAGCGCTGAGTATTCAGCGTCTGCTTTCCTAGCACGCCTCCAGGCACCCCTCCTGGGTGTGCCGTGCAATATTTAAATTAGGGGTCGTATTGTCAAGAAGGCTGCGTCCGCCTGTTAGGGAAACGGACACTTGTTAACTGAGCATCTGTTTCCTGAACCTGTCTGCCCTCACTATTTTTTAAACTTTTCTATTTATTTATTTATTTTTATTCAGTTTCATTGAAGTATAATGATACACACTTTAGTTCAGTGTTATAGCAGTTACAAATGACAGTTATAAGAATCATATGTGAAATACAAAAATACCACAGGTAGAGTTGTACAGAAAAGGTAAAGCAATAAAACAATTAAACAATTTAAAGAATTATTGGAGCAAACACCCCAACAACCATATAAATGATTAAATAGTCAAGAACATGAAACATTTGTTCTGCAACTAAAGATGCTTGTGTAATATAGGGTAATTCCGAACGTGTGTCTACCCTGACAAAGTATCTTAAGAAACAACTTTTTACATACCACTTTCTTCCCTCAACCCTGCCCGTCCCTCCCTCCCCCTCCCCATCTTCTGTGTTGAGAGTACTAGCATTGCAGCAGTAAAGTTTCCTAATTCCGACATATAGTAGGGTAATACATGGTTCTCCCCTAAGTGTATTAAGTGCATTCTCCAGAGGTTGTAAAGTACTGCCAGGCATATGCCTGGGCCCTCAGCCGACTTCAAGGGGCTTGTACAACCCCAGACGCATTTGGGAAATGTAAATGCTTGACTAGGTCCGTAAGTTGCTGTTGAATGAAACAGGACCAGGTGTGGTCCGTCTGTTTTTGTCTTTGAACACTGAGAGCCGCTGCTGACATGAACTCGAACGTAGCTAGGCGCAACATTTTCCTACTCCAATGGTTGAAATTTGGAGGATCTCTAGAGATCCATTCAGTATGACCCTTTTGGCTATCAAACCAGCTTTATTTAGGAGAGACTTTTGATATTTTGTTAACAATTTAGATCCAACCGGGAAGATCCCAAAGAGCCATACCATGGGGCTAGGGGTATGGGGTATGCACAAATCTGGGAACAGTAAGAAGATATTCTCAGCCAAAACTGCTGAATTTTAGGACACGTCCAAAAACAGTGTATATAGTCCCCATTAACTGCATCACACTTTAAACACAGAGGTGACAAGCAAATCCCTGCTTTACATGCTGTGACATTGGAATAATAAAGTTGCCAGATACATTTGAATTGCATCTCTCTCAATGTAATGTTCTCTGTAATGGTATGGCTATTCTGAAAAAAAATATTTAACCAGGTCAGGGGCACCTCCGATATCTGATCCCACTTATGCAAAATATCGACATATGTGGCTGTGTCTGCATGTGTCCTCAATAGCGTTGAGAATAAGGAGCAAGAAAACGTCTGTGTGGGTCATGAACAAAAGATAGTTTCCAACATCAACCTTTTGTCTGAGGGAAAATGGTGAAAGTTCATTTTAGTTACATAATGCCTTAATTGGAGATATGCAAAGAAATCTTCTCTAGAGAGTCAACATTTATCACATAGCTCCTGAAAGCTGTACATTACATTTGAATTAGATGGAAAAACTTAAGAAATGCGGGTAAGCCCTTTGTGTGCCCACATAGTAAAAATTGAATGACCTATCCCAGGCATAAACTGTGGGTTCTCGCAAAGACCTATTAAGGGAGTTAATATCTGTGAATTTCCTAGTCTTTTACATAGACATTTCCAGGCTTTGCACCCCGAACTAAGTATGAGGAAATTTTTACAGTTAGGGGGTAGTTGCTGAGAAGTGTATTGCAGAAGTGATGAGATGGAAAAACTCTTAAGCCAACAATTGATATGAGGTTGGTGAAAAATATTCCATGCTTAAAAACCAATGTCTGAAATGTTGTATCATGCAGGCCAAATTATAGTGTTGAAAATCTGGGCAGGCCAGGCCTCCTTGCTCTACAGGCTTATGTAGATGTTTTAGGGCTAATTGTGTTTTCTTCCCTTTCCATATAAACTTCCGAATTATCCCATTGAGGGAGCGCAAATCTTGCCCCTTTAGCCAAATTGGGAGCATCTTCAACAGGTATAACCACTTGGGGAGTTCTACCATCTTGAATATATGTATCCTCCTGATCAAGGAGATGGGCAGTGATAACCAATGTTCAAATCTTTTTCCTCATTTTTTTGGAGCATGGGGCCCACATTAACATGATATATGGAATCTAGGCAGCTAGGGATAAGTACCCCCAAATATTTAATTGTCCCCAGAGCCCAGTTCAATGGAAATTCAGAGCCCCATGTCCTAGTGAGATTCCTAAAGATGTCCAGTGCTTCAGATTTTTCTTTATTGATTTTTAGTCCCGAAAATTCTCCATATTTAGTTTGATATTCTAATACCTTTGGGAGGGAATCTTGACGGGTGAGTGAGAGAGATTAAAATGTCATCTGCAAAGTCTGCCACCTTAAAGGGGGGGGGGGGGGGTCCAGAACTTTCAAGACCAGAGATGTTTTCATCTTCTGAAATGATCCGTAAGAGGGGATCAATGGCCAGTATATGCAACAGTAGTGAAAGGGGGCAGCCTTTATGAACTCCTCTTTGCAGAGTAAAAGCAAACGATGTGTGGCCATTAGCTAAAATATGAGATGTTGGGGATTTATATAGAAGTGATATTTAGGTGGTAAAGTTTCCATGGAGACCAAAACGATCCAAAACGGAAAATAGATACCACCAGGAGACCCGATCGAATACTTTTTCGGAATCAAAGCTCACTGCCATAGCTGGTGTTTTATTAAGTTGACAGTGAGCAATTGCCGTGATAAGCTTGGCAATATGGGAACTAGCAGATCTCCCTTTAAAAAAACACCACTTGATTAGCAGAGATAAGATCCGGTAATACCGAGCTGAGTCTTGTAGCTAATATAATTGCTAAGAGTTTTAGATGACAATTGAGTAAGGATATAGGTCTGTATGAAGCTGGGTTCGTATGATCTTTTCCAGGTGGGAATTGATGAGTATTTAATACATTCTTATAAAATTCTCCAAGCGACTCCGTAACGGTGTCACCCAAGATTTTATAATAATCTTACGAAAAACCATCTGGTCCAGGGGCTTTCCCAGGCTTGGTCATTTTAATGGCCTTTAAAATTTCAGCATCAGAAATGGGAGAATTTAAGAACTATAATTGGGAGGGAGAGACTTTGGGTATATTTACTTTGTCAAAGGAGGAGTCCTCTTCCATCCTTCCCCCAGGCCTAACCTCTGCATATAATTTCTGATAGAAATTTTTCATCACCTCGCAAATCTCCTCCCCTTGTACAGCCCAAGTCCCCTTGTACAGCCCAAGTCTCTAAAAGTTTTTCAATAAATGTTCTACTCTGACGGAGTCGTACTAGGTTATCCAGGAGTTTCCCGGACTTGTTGCCATATTTAAACTATGAATGTTCCTTAAATTGGTAACTTTTAAGAGCTTTTTTTATATAGATAAGATTGTAAGGAGCTTAGGATTGCATGATATTTAGCAGAGTTAGCCGCGGAAGGAGAAAGGATCATGTCTTGGCATGTCTCTTTCCTGTAAATAGCACGTTACAGCCTCAACTCTTGTAAATAATCTGCCTAAACTTGTATATATTCCTCTAAATAGTTCGTTACAGTTTTAATGCTTTAACTTTCTATGCCCCCTGCTCTATGTATAATCCTCCTTGTTTTCCCCTCCCTGTTGATTGTAATTTCTGCCTTTAGTTACAATGTGAACCGGTATGATGTTTGCATACTAATACCGGTATATAAAAGTTTTCAAATAAATAAATAAATAAATGTCTTGTTTAGCAATTTTCAATTCCGCATCTAACTTTAAAATTTCTGCGTGTAATATTTTATTTCTACTCTTAACATAGGATATGATTTCCCCTTGGAGTACAGCCTTCCCAGTTTCCCAGAACAGGCCTGGATTGATCCCATTTTTCTCGGATGAAGTTTTGGAATTTTATGTTATTTTTTAAATAAGCCTGGAATTTCCACCAAGGACTTGAGGACATTTTCCCATCTAAATTAAGATCAACCCAGATAAAGGCATGGTCAGAAACTCCAGGCTGCCCGATTTCTGCCGAGTTAAAGGAAAAAAATGGAAGAGGTGCCTAGGATATAATCTATTCTAGAGAATGTGCCATGCGCCTTTGAAACATGGGTATAATCTTGTTCATCACTATGCAACACCCTCCAAAAATCAGTGAGGCGTAAGGTAGGACAAATTTGGCTTATACCTGATTTCTTAGTGGGCTGTCTGGTTTTCGTAGGGGAGGTTGAACGATCTAATATTGGATCATGAGTACTATTGAAATCCCCTGCCAAGAATATATATCCTTTCCCATGAGTAAGTGGCAAGTTAGTTATGCTTGCAAAGAAGCTTGGGCTGGGTGAGTTGGGTCCATATATATTACCAATAGTAACATCTTTACCATTCAACTTCCCTATGATGATGACGTATGTGCCTGCTGGGTCATTTAGTTCAGTAGTTAATTGGAAGGAAACGCTTCTGTGTATAAGAATGGCTACCCCTGCCTTTTGTCCCATCGCAGGCGAAAAAACATTTGCCCCTACCCAGTCTTTTTGGAGTTTTTTGCTCTCTGCAGCATTAAGATGCTTTCCTGTACGCAGGCTATATGTACCTTAGAGTGCTTTAGGAATTGAAACACCCATGTTTGTTTAATGGGACTACCCAGACCGTTGACATTTAAGCTAGCTAGTTTCATATTAATTCAGGTTATACTAAGGTTGTCCTTTCCCCTCACATGTATGACTGTTAATGTCTGACTGTAGGCTTCCCAGCCTAAACCCACAGACCTCACCAGTTGTACAGGATTGTAAGCCCAGTGTAAAAAGCTTTTACTGATTCTCATATATAGTACCCTATTATTGCTATTAGCTGTAAACCCCGCGCACAGATCAAAATAAAGAAAAAAGAAACTTCCCCTTCTCCCATCCCTTTCTTACTTATCATTTAGCCTCTCTCTCTAAAAGAGAGGGGACACAATAGTGATGCATTGTGACCCCACTCTCCCTCATCAGCATGACTTAACATAAACAGTAACTGTACCAGTTTTGAACTCTGCAACTTTTCATTTCTAGGGAAAAGATAGAATACAGTTATGGAACTCATTTTTCTGAGGCAGTGATTTTATAAACCAGCTTCAGAACACAGTTCTGTAGTTAGCAAGTGAAGATGTTACTTCTGCACATAGGAATGTATTTATTTAACTGGCAGTCTAAGAGCAGGGCCCCCTCCTCTAAGAAAAAACAGTAAGAACTGTCCACATGTAACCCTCTGATCATAGTCTATGGATGTTACTCCTTACATGTGGGCAAGACTTTTATCCCTTGCATAGTTCTGCTGCTTAAATCCCTCATCCATGTGCCTGTGCTCTCAAGTTCTGAAAGGAGAGATCCGGACTGAAAATCTTTTTCCAAGGTGTTTGTAAGTCCAACTCGCTTGGACACCAACAGTGGTAATGATAAACAGTAATTATAACAAGTAATGAGCACCTCAATCTTTCAATACTTGGGAAAAGATACCATTCATTTGTGGAGCAAATTGTTCGGCAGCAGTAATTTATAAACCAACTACAGGAGACAGTTCTAAAGTTAGCAAGTGAGATTGGTCGCTGCTGTACATAGCGATATCTAATTTAACTGCCGGTCTAAGCTCGAGGAACAACTCTGAAGGAAAAACCGTGAGAACTGTTCACAGAGGTAGGTCAGATCATATACTACGGCGGGTGCTCCTAACTTGCGGGTAGAACTTTAGCCTCACTTAGTACTGCTGCGTAGCTCCTGCCTCCATGAGTTTGTGTCCTTCAAGGTCTTAAAAATGAGATCGGTACTAAGAATCTTTTCCCAGAACTTTTGTAAATCCAAGGTGCACAAATACCAACAATAGTAACTATGAGAAAATAATAAAAAAGACTCAGTCCTGTTTTAGCTCTGCCACGAAGAGTTTCGCGGCTCCACATCGGAAAAAATATGTTCTTTCCCTCCGTGCCGGATTCGTAAGTTAGCTGGGTGTACCAGTTGAAAACGGATGTTCTTCTTGTAAAGATCAGTGCATACCGGGCTAAATAATTTGTTTTTGAACCAGCTATGCTGAGAAATCTTGATAAATCCGAATCTCCGCATTTTGATACATAAGTTTTGTCTTCTTTTTATAAGCTTGTAAACTTTTTACGTTGTGCGCCCAGTTCAAAACTTTTGCAATAATTAATCTAGGCTTTTGAACCCCGTTTTCTTTTCTGCCAAGTCTATGATCGTCAATCTTTTCGGCTTGAGCTCCGGTAATTGTTTCCAGTGCTTTTACTTTTTGTTGAAGAGTAGTATGGTCATCCTCTAGGCACGAAACACAGCCCTCCATGAGGTCTAATTGCGGGTGTAGCTCAGTAAGCACATTCTTAACTTCTTTAAATTGTGAAGATAATTCATTAAAGCGACTGTCTAGCTCGAGTACGGCATTTATGACATTTAAGGTTAGTTCTTGTGAGTTCACCGTTAAGTTAGTATCTGGTGAAGGAGGTTGTCGGGGGGGGGGGGGGGGGGGGGGGTCCGCCATTTTGATTCCCATGGTAGCCGATTTTTCTTTATCCTTTTTGGTTCCCTTTAGGGGCATGCCGCTCACAGGTTTTAACATGAATTTGTCTGTCGACATGTAGGTTTAGTTACCTGATAAGTGATCATAGCTAAGATGACTGTGATTAATGTTGAATCAGGAGAGCAGGGAACGGAGCTTGAGCAGGAAATCGTCTGCTCTGCTTCACTGTATCACGTGACCCCCAAACTTTTTATTTTTAAACTTTTTAACGTTTTCCTTCCTCCTAGTAGGAGGATGTACAGAAAAGCAGTATTTTCTGTTTTTCTGTACAACTTTTGGGAGTGCTCAGAAAATAATGCCTCTAGGGAAGCATTAATTTCTGAGCGCAAAACTGTGCGTTTTAGGTGCACATTTTTTTTATTTTTTTGCATTTCGAGTGATTAACTAATAGACTCAACATGCATTTGCATGTGTCGAGCGCTATTAGTTTCGCCTCATGTAGGACACTCGTTGTGGAGGCGCTAATCCCCTACACAACCCGCGTCCAACTGCGGGTTAAACAGTGTGCTCGGCTGAGTGCACTGCATTGCATCTGCCCCTTAAAATGCGATTCACTCTGCAAATAGATGAACAATTGATGTTCTCAGCTAATCTCCTTTCCTGTTTCTAATAATGCTTGTCTTTAATACCATTTTACATCCAACACCAGTGACTTGCTGAGGAATTTGTACTTTCACCTTTTCAGATCAAATAAGTAAATTCACAATTCTGATCAAATGCTAAACTTTACTAACTCAGAAAAGTATTCCAAAGTGTATTTTCCTTAAACACACAGAATTCTTTGTACTTGCAAACAAATACTAACTGTGAGCCTCATTTACGAAGCAGTTTTTCCATAGACACAGAATAGGAGAAAAGCCTAAGTAAATCAGGTCCTATACTAGCTCATCTTGCATTCATTCATGCTCATACACAGCTCTCTCATCTTTCATTCATTGACATGCAAAGCTCCTCTATAATACAGACGTACAAAACTCATTTCTGAGATAAAATATCCTTTATTTTTTGAACATCTGCCTATAGGTAGGTCTTATTCTATTATGTCAACTGCTCCTGGAAAGAGGACTCGGGACCATCTGAGGTCTTCTGAGATCCCTACTTTACACCAGAGCCATTGAGAGGTACGAAGACATTCAGTGAATCTAGAGCCAAAACTTGTCCAGTCACATTATTACAGAAGACAAACTGTAGTGTGATGAGGTATAGGTATAAATGGAATAATAAATCCAGATAAGGATTTTGAATCAAATATGATGCTGGAGGAGATATCCAATAGAGAATTATTTTCTTCAGCTGGGTGGAGTAAGCCCTCACTGCTGTATTCCTCCCCATCATAAATGGAATTTCTAACTATCGAGTTCCAGAGTGCAGTTTCCTGTAGAATCAGCATCCTGCTTGACACTGTGGAATCTTTAATATACAGTGACTCACCACCACCACTTCTGTGTGTTCTGTCATTTTGATATATTTTGTACCTTGATATCAGTGTCCCACTGGTTGTCCTTTCTCCACTCGGTCTCTGAATTACCTTTTATGTCAGTATCTTAATCTAGTGCCATACCCTCTAACTCTCCCATCTTATTTTTTTAGACTGCTGGTATTTGCATACAGACACCACAGTGTATTATGAATGCTGTCTAGATTATTCCCTATTACTACGGTAATTTATCGGTTTATAAATACCCCCATCCCCAGTAGCATTTCTTTCCCTTGATTCAGACTCCATGTTTTTTCCCAGCAGTACCCTTTTCACCTCTTTTGCTTATCATGAATAGACGGTTTGCTCTGCTTTCTTTTCTCCCCCCTTAGGTACTATGTTACTGCTTTCTGTATGCCGGTAATTACTTTGTTCCATGTTTGCAGTCACCAGTCTGGACCCTGCTGGATTGCTAATATTTCCCCTATTTTTTAGGGTTGCACTGGGCTGAGCACAATTTCTCTGCCTGGATATGTAACTTCAGCCACTCACAGCTGCAGCTTGAATGCACCAAAACAGCACAGACTCCTGCCTACAGCTATGTAAACTGTGCCTTGGAGCTGTGGCTCAGTAGCCATGCACAACACTGTCCCCTGCCTGCAGTCCCAGCAGGATTTCTCAGCTTTGTGGTCTTTCCTACTGATGCCCAATACAATGTGGCAGAATGTGTTTTCTTATGCATAACTGAGCCTGCAGGAAGAAGCATTGTGTCACTATTGATGTAATGCCTGCCTGTGATTGTATTGCAAAAAATGATTTTACCTTGTTTTTCTTTTTTTTTTTTTTGCGATGCATTGCTGGGAAATTTTTCCATTATTTCATTCTTATTTTATATATTGACATCTTATATTACAACTTTGATACTTAATCACTGTGCACATAGTGCAAAAAGTAATATGACAAATCTGCCATTTTAAAAATGAATAAAACTGGTAAGTTCCACAAAAATACAAAATGAAATGCTAAGCATTCAATTAAAATGAAACTAAATTTTAGGACTTGAAATCTTGGTTGCTGTGAAGATGTTGGACAGATTTATTGTGCAAAGGGTGAAAGGAGGAAATTTTTATGTTCAACTTGTCAAACTGATGATAGGTTTTGGGTACTAGGCAACTAATAAGAGACATAAAACTTGCTGTAGTATTTCAGCCTTATTATCTGATCGGGCTCTGAACCTTGAATTAGTCATTTGAAATCAACATCTACATTTTCATAATGCCATCACTGTGAGTTGGGTATGTAATTTAGAGAACCTTGGCCACTATATAAGAGAGTACAGTGTTTCTGACATGCTTTTTCACAATTATAGAAGCAAGTCTAGAAAATGAGCATTTTCTGTATAGAACATGAAATCCTAAATCTTCTTCTTATTGCCCTCAAATCGTACACAGTGTAAACCTTTTGATATGTTTGTTTTAAGGACAGAAAGGTCTTAATTCTGTTTTCTGTTAGATAACAATGGTTTATACATAACATATGATAGTCCAGGGATGGCGAACTCCAGTCCTCGAGGGCCGCAAACAGGCCAGGTTTTCAGAATATCCACAATGAATATGCATGCGAGAGATCTGCATGCCCTGCCTCTATTGGATGCAAAACTTTCTCATGCGTGCTCATTGTGGATATCCTAAAAACCTGGCCTGTTTGCGGCACTTGAGGATTGGAGTTCGCCATCCCTGTGATTGTGCATATATGTATCTGGGCTTCATTAGACTATCGGGCCGATACAGTAAAAATCGTGGGAGAGTGGGCGAGCGCCCGCTCTCCTGGCACGCGCACAGGACACACTCCTGTGCGCGCGATACAGTAAAGTAATTTATTTAAATTAGGGTCCGCAGCAAAAAGAGGTGCTAGGGACACTAGCGCGTCCCTAGTGCCTCTTTTTGGACAGGAGCGGCGGCTGTCAGCGGGTTTGACAGCCGACGCTCAATTTTGCCGGCGTCGGTTCTCGAATCTGCTGACAGCCATGGGTTCGGAAACCGGACGCCGGCAAAATTGAGCGTCCGGTTTTCAACCTGCGAGCCGTGGGCCCATTTTAATTTTACTTTTTTTAACTTTTGGGGCCTCTGACTTAATATCGCCATGATATTAAGTCAGAGGTCTAGAACGGGTAGATGTGAATCGGTTATTTACTCTTTCAGATAGTAGAAAGACTAGGGGGCACTCCATGAAGTTAGCATGGGGCACATTTAAAACTAATCTGAAAGAGTTCTTTTTTACTCAATGCACAATTAAATTCTGGAATTTGTTGCCAGAGGATGTGGTTAGTGCAGTTAGTATAGTGGTGTTTAAAAAAGGATTGGATAAGTTCTTGCAGGAGAAGTCTATTACCTGCTATTAAGTTCACTTAGAGAATAGCCACTACCATTAGCAGTGGTAACATGGAATAGACTTAGTTTTTGGGTACTTGCCAGGTTCTTATGGCCTGGATTGGCCACTGTTGGAAACAGGATGCTGGGCTTGATGGACCCTTGGTCTGACCCAGTATGACCCTTGGTCTGACCCAGGCATTTTCTTATGTTCTTAAGTCGGAGTGTTCACAGAAAAGCAGTTTTTACTGCTTTTCTGTGCACTTCCTCGGCGCCGGCAGAAATTAACGCCTACCTCTGGGGAGGCGCTAATTTCTTAAAGTAAAATGTGCGGCTTGGTTGCACATTTCACCTTACTGTATCGCGTGGGAATGCCTAATAGGGCCATCAACATGCTTTTGCATGTTGCGGGCGCTAATGGGTTCAGGGGGGTTGGATGTGCGTTTTCGACGTTCTATTACCCCTTACTGAATATGGGGTAAAGCTAGCGCATCGAAAATGCACGTCCAATCGCGGGTTAACAGTGTGCTCCGCCGGAGCGCACTGTACTTTATCGGCCTGTTTATATTTGCTCATTGGTTTCCTTTTCTTTAGGAAGTAGGGCATTGAAATTTTCCAGCAAAGGTTTTATTTATTATCTGATTTTTCTTCCTAGCAATTTTCAAACCTACCTGCACAGGTGCAAAGTCCGTGAGTAGTTTTATTAACGGACTATGCACCAGTTTTCAGAGAAAGTATGGCACAAAAGGAAGGCGCAGCAGGCACACCAGCGAGTCATAAATAAATCCGAAAAGGAAGCAATGTGTTTTAGCACGCTATCTTGACTGATGTGACTTTTCACCTATATTGTTCCCTTCCCTTGAGAAAGCAATATTGCGAAACACGACTTGTGTCAGGGCTGGGTTTAACTTTTTCCATGGCAACAGGCAACTCTCAATCAGCCTCTTTGTGAGAACTTACTCGATTTTGCAATAAAGCAACTTACTTCTCTCATCTCCTGTGGACATTTGATGATTTTCTGCCAACACCTTGCTTCTTTTTCAGAGAGAAGTATGAACACACTTTTCCTTTGAAAACTGTTTTATGAAAAGTTCACAAAGATTTGCACATGCTTTTTGTCTGAGTGCTTTTTCATTGGAAAACATGTAGTTTTGAAAAAACTGTGCATTGTTGCCTTTCTCGACCTAACCCTGAGACTGTCTGCTTACTTTTTTCCAAGATAAAACTATGTACATAGAACATAAGAATTACCATACTGAGTCAGACTGAGGATCCATTAACCCAGTGTCCTGTTTCCAAAAATGGTCAATCCTGGAATGATCCCAAACAGTAGAAAGATTCCCATGTTGCTAATACCCAGGGATAAGTAGTAGCTTTTTCTAAGTCTATCTGGTAAATAACAGTTTATAGACTTATCCTCCAGGAACTTATCCAAACTTTTTTAAACTCAGCTACGACATCTGCTTTTCCATATTCTCTGGCAAAGAATTCCAGAACTTTAATCAAATACAATTTTTTTTCTCAGATTTGTTTTAAATGTGCTACTTACCAACTTCATGGAATATCCCCTAGATTTTGTATTTCTTAACAGAGTAAATAAATTCACATTTACCTATTCTGTTCCACTCATGATTTTATAGACCTCTATCATATCCCACCTTAGCCATCTCTTCTCCAGGTTGAATCGCCCTGACCTCTTCAGCTTTTTCTCATAGGGAAACCATTCCACCCCGTTATCATTTTGGTTGCCCTTCTAGTTCATCCAAATCTTTTTTTGGGATGTGGTGACCAGGATTCCACACAGTACTCTAGGTCTGGGCTTACCTTGGAGCGATACAGAGGTATTATGACAACATGAATTCTATATTCCCTTCCTTTCCTAATGTTCTGTTTGCTTTTTTGAGTATCGAAACACACTGAGCTGATGATTTCAATGTATTATCCACGATGATGCTCAGATTCTTTTCCTGGTTAGTAATTCCTAATATGGAACCTAACATCATGTAACTACAGTGTGGGTTACTTTTCAACTTAATCTGTTTCGATGCCCAGTTTTGCAGTCTTCCTGCAACTTCTCACAATCCGCTAATGATTTCACAACTCAAAATAATTTATCTGCAAATTTGATCACATCACTCATTCCCTTTTCCAGATCATTTATAAATATATTAAACAGAACCAGTCCCAGTATAGATCCATGAGGCTCCCCACTGTTTCCCTTTCTCAACTGAGAAGTAATCATTTATTCCTTCTCTCTGTTTTCTATCTTTTAACTCGTTTTCAATGGGAGATTTGCTCCTATTCTTTAATGTTTTATTTTTCTCAGGAGCCTATCATGAGGGACTTGTTGAATACTTTGTAAAAATCAAAATACACCATATCCACAAGCTCACTGTTATCCATATGTTTGTTAACCCCTTCAAAAAATGTAGCAGATTGGTGAGGCAAGACTTCCCTTTTGTAACTCCATGCTGGCTGTCTCCCATTAAAGCATGAGTTTCTGTATGTTCTGTGATTTTATTCTTTGTCAGGCTCACTGGTCTATAGTTTCCCAGATTACCCCTGAGCCCTTTTTAAAGACTGGCATCACATTGGGCACTCTCCCATCTTGAGGTACAATAGATGATAATGGGATACAACTTTCAAGTAATAGATTTGCAATTTCATTTTTTAGTTTTCAGAACTCTGTGGTTAAATCTTTTGGGCCATGTGATTTTCTGTTCTTTAGTTTGTCAGTCTGCTTTATTACATCATCCAGGTTCACCATAATTTTTTTTCAGTTCTTCCATATCACTGTTAAATACCATTTTTGGCGCAGGTATTTTCCCAACATCCTCTTCAGTAAACACAGATGCAAAAAATTCTGCTATGCCCTTGGCTTCCCTGAGTACCCCTTTAACGCTTTGTAATGGTCCAATCATCCTCTTCATGGGCTTCCTGCTTTGGATATATTTTAAAAAGTTTTTATTTTGAGTTTTTGCTTCTAAGGCCAGTTTCTTTTCAAACTATCTTTTTGCCAGACTTATCAATGTTTTACATCTAACTTGCTAATGCTTATGTTTTTTTCCTATTTTCTTCAGTTGGATCTTTTTTCCAATTTTTGAAAGATGCTTTTTTGGCTAAAATAGCGTCCTTTACCTCACCTTTTAATCATGCCGATCTTCCTTCCATGTTTTCTAATGCATGGAACACATCTGGTCTGGGCTTCCAAGATGGTATTTTTAATCATAAAAACATAGAAACAGACCAAATGGGTCATCCAGTCTGCCCAGCAAGCTTATGGTAGTATTTGCTGTGCCATGCAGGTTACCCCCATGCTTATTTGTTCCCCAGACCGTAAAGGTCTGGGCCTTCATTGGTTGCTGTCTGAATCCAATTCCCCTTTTCTCCCTGCTGTTGAAGCAGAGAGCAATGTTTGAGTTGCATCAACAGTATCAAGGCTTATTGGTTAAGGGTAGTAACCACCATACCAGAAAGTTATCCCAATGCACTCTTTTTTTTTCTTCATTTCCTCCCTCTAGCCTTTAGGGATCCACAATGTTTATCTCATGCCCCTTTGAATTCTTTCACCTGTTTTTGTCTTCACCACTTCCTGTGGAAGGGCATTCCAGGCATTGTAGGCATTCCAGGCATCTCGTGAAGAAATATTTCCTGACATTGGTTCTCAGTCATCCTCCCTAGAGTTTCATACCGTGACCCCTAGTTCTATTGATTTCTTTCTAACAAAAAAAGGTTTAACAATTTTGCATCATTAAAACTTTTCAGGTATCTGAAGGTCTGTATCTCCCCTGCACCTCCTCTCTTCCAGAGTATACATATTCAGATCCTTCAGCCTCTCCTCATAAGTCTTCTGATGCTGACCCCACACCATTTTGGTTACTTCTCTTGGACCATCTCTATCCTATCTCTATCCTTTGTGACATATGGGCTCCAGTACTGAATGCAGTACTCGAGGTGAGGCCTCAACCAAGGACCTGTACAAGGGCATCACCACCTCCTTTTTCTTACTGGTTATTCCTCTCTCTGGTAGCCCAGCATTCTTCTAGCTTTAGCTATTGCCTTGTCACATTGCTTCACCACCTTCCCGTCATCAGATCTGATGATAACTCTTTACCTTTGTAGCTGCACTTTTTAGTTTTTTTTTTTCCTCAATAAATCAAAACCTTCCATTTGAAAGTTAAATCCTAGAACAGTAGACTTAATGTCCTTCCTCCAGTGATGCACTAAAATTTGATCACATTATGATCATTATTGCTGGCAGCCCCACTACTGTTACTTCTTGCACCAAATTTTAAATTACATCTAAAATGGCTAGCCTTGTTGTTGGTTCCCAGGCCTGGTGCCCTATGTAGCAGATATATATTTCATCTAGAAACTTTACATCCTTAGCATATCTTAGTGTTAAATTTACCCAGTCAGTATTGGGGTAATTGAAATCTCTCATTACTGTACTGCCAAATTTGTTAGCTTCTCTAATTTTTGTTAGCATTTCATTATCCATTTCTGCATTTTGGCCAGGTGGATGGTGATATACCCTCGCGTTATACTCTTCCCCATCACACATGAAATTTTCACCCATAAAGATTCTACTGTACATTTAGTCTTATGCAGGATCTTTCTCCAAGGACATGCAGGATGGTAGTCCTCACACATGGGTGACATCAGATGGAGCCCAACACAGAAAACTTTTGTCAGAGTTTGTAGAAATTTTGACTAGCCCACACTGAGCATGTCCATGCGGGGTCTCTCCAGTCTCTTCTTTTCCACAGAGCTGTGTGCCTCGTGGTTGATTGAGCTCTTAAAAAGTACAGCCAATAGTTGTACGTTTTATGCGGGGTCTGCTTCAGTTAAAGCCTCTCATAAAGCCTCCCGCTGTGTCTTGGGACCTCAACGTAGTATTAGCTCAGCTGATGAAAGCTCCTTTTGAGTAACTGCGCATCTGTGAAATGAAACCTGACCTGGAAAGTCATATTTTTGGTGGCGGTCACTTCAGCACACAGGGTCAGAAAGCTCCAGGCTTTAGTGACTTATGCACCTTATACTAAATTCTATTGTGACAGGGTGGTCTTGCGTATGCACCCTAAGTTCCTGCCTAAGGTGGTGAGGGATTTCCATCTTAACAAGTCAATTGTCCTGTCAATATTCTTTCCCAGTTCCCATTCGCACCAAGGTGAACGAGGACTGCAAGCAAGCCTTAGCCTTCTATCTGGAGCACACAGAAACCCATACAGAGTCCACCCAACTTTTTGTTTCTTTTGTTAAGAATAGGTTGGGTATTGCCGTTGCCAAACAGATGCTGTCCAATTAGTTAGCAGATTGCATCTCCTTCTGTTATGCCCAGATGGGACTGCATCTTGTGGGTCATGTCACGGCTCATTCTGTCAGAACCATGGCAGCATCAGTGGCCCACTTGCGAGCAGCTCCCGTGGAGGAGATTTGCAAGGCTGCAACTTGAAGTTCTTCCCACACATTCACATCCCATTACTATCTGGATAGGGATGGCCGACGTGACAGTAGGTTTGGACAGTCTGTCCTTAGGTTCTACACCTCGAATAGGTTCCTATTTTTCCCAACCCGTTGTTTGGGTTCAGGCTGTCTCCCCTTCTGTAGCCAACAGCACCATTGTTGTTGCGCCCATTGGCACCTGGTTAGGTGTCTGTTGGTCCGCTTTTGTATTGGTGAGCCGTCTGTAGCTAGGGATTCGCCCATGTGTGAGGGCTACCATCCTACTTGTCCGTGAAAAAGCAGAGTTGCTTACCTGTAACATGTGTTCTGCAAAGACAGCAGGATGTTAGTCCTCACAAAACCTGCCCACCATACCGTGGAGTTAGGTTTCTCCTATTTTTATTTTTCATCATAATTCTGTTATGAGACTGAAGAGGGACCCTGCGTGGACGCGTGGTATAGAGCATGCTGAGCATGCTCAGTGTGCCTAGTCAGAGTTTCTACAAATTTAAGTTATTTGTGTCAGTTTCCATCTGATGATGTCATCCATATGTGAGGGCTAACGTCCTGCTATCTTTGGAGAACACCTGTTACAGGTAAGCAATTCTGTTTTATCATGTAGAACTCCATACCATCTGTAAGATAAAGTGCCACCCCCCCCAATCAAGTTGATCCACTCTATTATTGTGTAATAATTTGTACCCTGGTATAGCACTGTTCCATTGATCATCTTCCTTTTACCAGGTCTCTGAGATGCTAATTAAATTTACCTCTTCATTCAGTGCTATACATTCTAACTCTCCCATCTTAATTTTTAGACTTATGGCATTGGCACATATATGTTTTTTTATTTGTATATACAACTTTCTTAGCAGTTGACAGGTATAATTTGAGATCAATTAACTCAATCTGTTCCTTATTTATAGGCACATGGGCAACTTTCCAATGTATTGGAACCTCTCTATTGGGATGCTCTAACTCCTCTGATATTTTAGTATTTTTGAAGATAACCTCAGTAGGAACCATGCACTGCTGAGTGACTGTAGGTTTTCTCTTGTGTTCTAGTTTAAAAGCTGTTCTCCTTTTAAAAGGTTAGTGTCAAAAGCCTGGCTCCTCTCTGGATAAAGTTGATCCCATTCTTTTGGAATAGGCTCCCCCCGCCTTTCCCAAAATGTTGCCAAGTTCCTAACAAAACTAAAGTTCTCTTCCCTGTACCATTGTCTCATCCATGTATTGAGACTTCGGAGTTCTGCCTGCCTTTGGGTTCCTGTGCATGGAACAGGTAACATTCCAGGGAATGCTACCTTGGATGTTCTGGATTTCACCTTGCTATCTAAGAGTCTAATATTGGCCTCCAGCTCATCCCTTCTTTACCATCCTATGTTTTTGGTGCCCACGTATGCCATGACAGTCTGATCCTCTCCATCACTGTGTAAAATCCTATCTAGGTAACATGTGAGGTCCACTACCTTCACACAAGGCAGGCAAGTTACCAAGTGATCCTCATATCCACCAACCACCAGCTATCTACATTTGTAATAATCAAATCACTAACTGTGAAGTCTGACCTAACCCTTCTCTTCTGGGCATAAGCCATTGGTGCGAGAGGATAATGCATCGCCTGGAGAGCAGATCCTAGTTACAGGATCACTTCCTGCTACACCAAGGTGATGCTGTCCGTTCAAGCGACCTTGCTCCTCCGGACTGGCAGACTGAAATTGGGACTTGGCTGCTATATAACTCTGCCTCAGCTCCTCCAGGTCTGCCACTCTAGCCTCCAGAGAGATTGGATTCATTCTCTGAGTCAGGAGATCTTTGTGCCAGGTGCACACATACAATCTCTCACCAACTGGTAGATAATCATACATGTGGCACTCGGTGCAAAAGACTGGAAGGCTCTGATCTCACTACTGGATTGCTGTCTGCATTTTAACATTGTGTTTTTATTTATTACACATTGTTGTTTTCTCTGACCTAACCCGCTAAGAGACACTCTACTTTTAGTAAAAAAAAATATGCATGTTGATTCCCATGTGTACTTTTACCTAGGGGAAAGGGCGTTCAATTTTCAGACACACAGCTTATCTTGGTAAATATAGTAACATAGTAAAAGTCGGCAGATGAAGACCAAAAGGCCCATCTAGTTTGCCTGTCGGTGATTTTATGTGCATTTTCCCCAAAGTAGATTAAATGGCTTTTGAAAATTGCCCTGCCTGTATTTAAAACTTTTTGATAGGCGTTAGGGCTGAGGCAGGGTTTTATACCTTACCAGACTGAAAATTTTCAATGTAATTTATGTAATCTTGTGGTGAAAATAAAGCCATGTCATTGTTTTTCTCAGTATAATAAATGAATGGAGAAAAATCTACATATAGAGTTTTTAAAACTGGGTCATATTTCTTTCTGGCTAATATTAGCTGATGCGTGATATCACAAATACCCATTTAGCATATTTCTTCACTTATTCTTACCATTTATGAATTTTTTTTAGAATTTTTATGAAAACTCCTTTTAACTAATCTTTGAAATTTAGCTACAAATTTATCATTCTGTCTTACTGTTTTATTTTTGGTTTATTTATTATTATTTTATTATACTCCTATCTTAAGTTATTATTGTAAACCGCTTTGAACAGTAATATTACTGGTAAAACGGTATAGAAATGTGTGAAATAAATAAATAAATACTGAAACAATTTGTTAGACCATTTTAAAATGTAAAAATCATAGACAATTTTTCATGTTTATTTTCCAAGCAAAATAGTGAATAATGATGCTCTTGTTTTTCCAAATCGATATGCATAGGGAGAGTAATTTTCAAAGGTTTTATGGGTAAAAAGCTTTCTCCCCCGCCCATGTAAATAGGCTGTTTGAAAATTGCCTACACTTGTATGCAGGAAAGCATGTGCACAGTTCCACAACCCTCATGCTTTTACTGGTGGTGGTCCCTGGCAGAGTTATGTTGGGGTAGAAAACTATGTGCATGGTTTTTGATTTTCAAAGTTATACATGTGGTTTTGGTTGAAAAAAAGAATCTGCAGAAATGCAAGTGCAATCTCTGCAGGTTCTTTATCCTGGGGCAGTTTTCAAAGTACTTTTCCTTTGAAAACTGATGCAGAGTCCATGGATAAAAAGTATCCATGAATTTTGCAGCCAATCAGGCAGTTTGCCTTCAGGAAGGATAATTTTGAAAGGGATTTCTGCAGGTGACAGACAACTAGTTTTGTTACCATTAAGGCCTGGGTGAGCTCTTAGTTCAGCTAGTGAAGATCATGTTAATGAACGGGGTAGAATACCATTCAGATGCAGCCCTCCTCCCTTTGAGTGGTTCCCCCCCCTTGTGAGATTTTTTAAAGCAGCTCACTGCAGTGATTTGGAGGGCAGTTCCTTATGGTTTGCTAGAGTTAGTAGGTAGAGAGGAGATTTTTCCTGCATTTTTTTCAGGTCCAGTCAGAGGAACCAGGCAAACCCTGCCTGGGGAAACTGACCAAGGTCAAGAGGGTTTTCCTTATCCAGTCCACTCCCTTGCTGGGTTAGATTTTTTCCTCTGGGTATATTTTCAGGATGTTTGCATTTTAAGTGGTAGGAGTTTGCTAGGGCCTGCGTACTACTTGGGCTTAGGGCACAGGAACTCTGTGTCTGGGGCTGTTCAGATTAGGGAAGACCTGCCCTTCCAATCCCTCAACAAGGATGGAGGAGGTGGTGACCCACTGCAAGGAGGAGCTTTGGTGTTAACTTCCATTGAAGGGGAATAGGAGGAAGGTTTTGACTGCCCCTTCCATCCTGTTGGAGCAGGGAGAGCTGCCTGCTTCCAGGGAATCCCTCCCATCAGGGATGTGAGAGAGAGTGAGAATTTAGAGAAGGAGAGAGAATTGCCTTTGTTTACCAAGGACAGTTTTTAACATTTTTGCCATTGTTGGAGGGGTTTCCTGTCCTCATAAAGATCCCCTCTGTCCACCTGGGAGCTTCACTTTTCCATGTCCTGGAGGGTGGGTGTTTCCATGCCCTGGTACAAGTTATTTTTGCACAGCTAGAGGGAAGAAAAACTATTGAAAAAGGAATCTTGTGATGCTGAAGATTAATTTGTTTTGCCATATTTTATCAGTGTTTAAATAGTAAAGACTTTAATAATTTTTGGCCACTAAACAAGTGACTCTACAGTGTTTTTTTTGGCAGACACAGCACACATTGAAGAGATGTATCCCTCTCCATGGGGGGACAGAGAAATGAGACCCCTCTCCCAGGGACAATCCAAGGAAAGTCACCCTTAGCACTGAAAGTTAAATCTCCACACCATACTCCCCCCCCACCCCACACACACACAAAAAATCCACACCCTGGGGAAAGAGACTACAGGAACAGCTAGCCAGGGTTCTAGCCACAAAGAGATTACAAATAAATTTATGGCCTCATCAGAATGCAGCCTGCTTCCCGAGATGGGGTTACACTTGCAGAAATGGCCCTTTAGAATATTATGTGACTGATAACACACAAATTATGCACATGCAGATAGACAGAATGTGAGCAGGGTTGTGACGTATGTGCATAATTTTTTATTTTAAAAAAAAGTATGAATGTAAATTCTCTCAGCTAGCAGGTGTAATTGTGTGTGCATAGTTTTGTCAGGATAATTTTAAAAGTGCATGTAAGTCAGCTTTGAGATTTGGTATGAATGATGCGCATATATGCTGACTAATTTATGCACGATGTTACAAAATTACCCTTTGAAAGTTTAAAATAAACTTCAAAAAACACTTTCAGAAAAAGTCTTATTTTTAAAACAGAAAACTTTTCCCTTCATAAATTCCTTAAAAGGAGACTAATGCTGGCATGAAAAAAAAAATCCACGTTAGAGATTCTGAGAAGTTGAGCTCCTACCATATATGATAATTGAGTTTGGTGATTCCATTGTATTGGAACGAAACATCCTGGATTTATAGAAACATAGAAACATAGAAATGACGGCAGAAGAAGACCAAATGGCCCATCGAGTCTGCCCAGCAAGCTTCCCTCATTTCTTCTCTCATACTTATCTGTTTCTCTTAGCTCTTGGTTCTAATTCCCTTCCACCCCCACCATTAATGTAGAGAGCGGTGATGGAGCTGCATCCAAGTGAAATATCTAGCTTGAGTAGTTAGAGGTAGTAGGGGTAGTAACCGCCGCAATAAGCAAGCTACACCCATGCTTATTTGTTTTTACCCAGATTGTTATACAGCCCTTATTGGTTGTTTATCTTCTCCCCTGCCGTTGAAGCAGGGAGCTATGCTGGATATGCGTGAGGTATCAGTTTTTTTCTTCTCCCCTGCCGTTGAAGCAGAGAGCTATGCTGGATATGCATTGAAAGTGAAGTATCAGGCACATTTGGTTTGGGGTAGTAACCGCCGTAACAAGCCAGCTACTCCCCGCTTTGTGAGTGTGAATCCTTTTTTCTTCTCCCCTGCCGTTTAAGCAGAGAGCTCTGCTGGATGTGTGAAGTAACAGTTTTTCTTTTCCCCTGCTGTTGAAGCAGAGAACTATGCTGGATATGCATTGAAGTGAAGTATAAGAATGGAGTGATCAAGCTAGTTGAAAGGCATCAGGAATAGAGGAAGGTGGAGGTAGTAATTTGGATATTTGGTTTGGGGTAGTAACCGCCGTAACAAGCCAGCTACTCCCGTCTTTGTGAGTGCAAATCCTTTTTTCCACATTTCCTCTTGCTGTTGAAGCTTAGAGTGATGTTGGAGTCACAGTAACCATGTGTATGTTTATTGAATAAGGGTATTGTCTCCAGGCAGTAGCCATCATTCTGGCGAGTCACCCACTCTTCATTGGCGGCCTCTTGACTTTATGGATCCACAGTGTTTATCCCACGCCCCTTTGAAGTCCTTCACAGTTCTGGTCTTCACCACTTCCTCCGGAAGGGCATTCCAGGCATCCACCACCCTCTCCGTGAAGAAATACTTCCTGACATTGGTTCTGAATCTTCCTCCCTGGAGCTTCAAATCGTGACCCCTGGTTCTGCTGATTTTTTTCTTATGGTAAAGGTTTGTCGTTGCCTTTGGATCATTAAAACCTTTCAAGTATCTGAAAGTCTGTATCATATCACCTCTGCTCCTCCTTTCCTCCAGGGTGTACATATTTAGATTCTTCAATCTCTCCTCGTACGTCATGCGATGAAGATCCTCCACCTTCCTGGTCGCCCTTCTCTGTACCGCTTCCATCTTGTCTTTGTCTTTTTGTAGATACGGTCTCCAGAACTGAACACAGTACTCCAGGTGAGGCCTCACCAAGGACCTGTACAAGGGAATAATCACTTCCCTTTTCTTACTCGATATTCCTCTCTCTATGCAGCCCAGCATTCTTCTGGCTTTTGCTATCGCCTTGTCGCATTGTTTCGCAGACTTCATATCATTAGACACTATCACCCCAAGGTCCCTCTCCTGCTCCGTGCACGTCAGCCTTTCCCCCCCCCATCGAATACAGTTCATTTGGATTTCCGCTCCCCATATGCATGACTTTGCACTTCATGGCATTGAATCTCAGCTGCCATATCTTCGACCACTCTTCCAGTTTCCTTAGATCCCGTCTCATTCTCTCCACTCCTTCCGGCGTGTCCACTCTGTTGCAGATCTTAGTGTCATCCGCAAAAAGACAAACCTTACCTTCTATCCCGTCCGCAATGTCGCTCACAAAGATATTGAACAGGACCGGTCCCAACACCGATCCTTGCGGTACACCACTTAAAACCGCTCTCTCTTCAGAGAAGGTTCCGTTTACCGTCACACATTGTCTTCTGTCCGTCAACCAATTTGCAATCCAGGTCACCACCTTGTCACTCACTCCCAAGCTTCTCGTTTTATTCACCAGTCTCCTGTGCGGAACCGTATCAAAAGCTTTGCTGAAATCCAAGTATATGACATCGAGCGCTCTTCCTTGGTCCAATTCCTTGGTTACCCAGTCAAAAAAGTCAATCAGATTTGTCTGACAGGATCTTCCCCTGGTGAATCCATGTTGCCTCTGGTCCATCAATTCTCCAGACTGTAGATAGTTCACTATTCTCT
This sequence comes from Rhinatrema bivittatum, assembly GCF_901001135.1. Lineage (NCBI taxonomy): Eukaryota > Metazoa > Chordata > Amphibia > Gymnophiona > Rhinatrematidae > Rhinatrema > Rhinatrema bivittatum. Next base: position 244,591,633 of record NC_042621.1, on the reverse strand, counting down.
CTTTCAGCAGAGACTCCATTACTTTTCCCACCACCGAAGTGAGGCTAACCGGCCTGTAGTTGCCAGCCTCCTCCCTGTTCCCACTCTTGTGAAGCGGGACCACCACCGCTCTTCTCCAGTCTCTTGGCACCACTCCCGTTTCTAGGGATCTATTGAACAGGTCACACAGCGGACCCGCCAGAACATCTCTGAGCTCCCTCAATATCCTTGGATGAATCCCATCAGGCCCCATGGCTTTGTCCACTTTCAGGTTCTTTAGCTCTTCCCACACATTTTCTACTGTAAAAGGATTTTCATCTATTCCACTTCCCTCCAGTTTCTTGTTGTGTAGAGATGGTCCTTCTCCAGGGTCTTCTTTAGTGAACACAGAGCTGAAGTATTCGTTTAATATTTCTGCCATTTCTTCGTCTGTCTCCACACATTGATCATTACCACCTTTCAATTTCACTATACCACTTTGGACCTTTCTCTTTTCGCTGATGTATCTGAAAAATGTTTTGTCACCATTTTTTATCTCCTTGGCAATCCTCTCTTCTGCTTGATTTTTTGCCAACTTGATTGTTTTCTTCGTCTCCCTCAGTTGATACAAATATTCTTCTTTGTGCTCCTCCCTTTGGGATCCTTTATATTTCTTGAATGCTGTTCTTTTAGCTTTAATTTTGTCAGCCACCTCCTTTGAGAACCAGATAGGTTTCAATTTTCTTTTGCTTTTCTTTATGTTTCTAACATATAGAGCAGTTGCCTTGGTGATTGCTCCTTTTAGATTGGTCCACTGCTGATCCACATCTCTCTCGTTCTCCCATCCTTTAAGTTCTTCCTCCAGGTACTTTCCCATTTCCTCAAAGTCTGTGTTTTTGAACTGTAAAACTCGGGTCTTTGTGGTTCTTTTCCCTATTCTATTAGTGATATTAAACCATACCGTTCGATGATCACTGCTGCTGAGGTGGGCGCCCACCTGGACATCTGAGACATTATCTGCATTATTGAGCAATAAGTCGAGTATAGCACCTTCTCTCGTGGGTTCCAACACCATTTGTTTGAACAAAGATACTTGCATGGCATCCATTATTGCTCTACTATTTTTAGTTTCTGCAGATGGGATTTTCCCATCTACCCAGGTTAGATTGCCATTACTAAGCCTCCATTGTCATTCCAAGTGTATAGGCAAAGTGTGCTTTCTGATTGCATTTGGAACTAATATAGTGGGTTTCTGGAATTCTGTAGAAAAATTCCTCAGTAGGCAAATGTTTTAAAAGGGTTTGGATATAAATATGTATGCGATGGAAAACTTATTTTCTGTGCCAAGTAGAAATAGTTAGACTATACAGTTATATGAAGTTTTTTCTGTGAGCTTGTAGCAAAAATTTGAAGTTTTGTCAGAAACCAAGGGAACGCTCCTCCTTTCAATGTATGGTGCATTGGGAAATGTTTTATGCTACTTCAGACTAGAAACATGAGTGCATAAAGCAGAGACCTGCCCTTTAGCAAAAGTGTACTAGGTAGAAGTTGTCTTTAGATAATTGTACTTTGAATTGGAGGAAAGAATATGGAGAAAGAGAAATAACATATTGAGGCCCATCGAGTGTGAAAATATAGCACTAGAGAGGAGTGGGCAAACGGCTACATTTGAGTAGGGTCCGAGTTAAGAACCTATAGAGTGGAAAGGTTCTCACTCAGAGGTTCAGGGGAAGGGCAGGACACAACTGAATGGCACTCCACAGCAGCACTTATCCCTCTCCCTCCCCTAGACCAACTGCACTGGAGCCTGAACTGCTCTCACCTACTCCAGTGACTCAGGCAAAGCTGATTGTGGTGCCAGCAGGGAGGTAGCGGTGAAGGTGAGAGTCTTGCCATGGGTCAAAACGTATGGAGTCATTTGCGGGCCAGAAGAAAGGTGCCCCCAAGGCTGGTTTTGTCCCACAGGCCATGGTTTGCTCACCTCGGCTCTAGCATAATGGAAAACAACTTAGATCGTTTTTCTTTATTTCTCTTTAAGCATCTACAATTGATGGTCAAAAAAATTACGGTAACTGAATGTTATCTCTGCACATCATATACGTATTCGGTATAGAGGACTGAATATTTGGTATCTACTTTGTATGCTTCTTTACACTTGCAAAGAGAAGTTTAAATAATGTAAAAAAAAATGATGGTTTCCTATAAGACAATTGAAAGGCTAAGCAATTACAATATAAAGTTATCAAAACAATTATTATATAAATCTATAACAAAAAGTAACTTAGTAAAATGATAGCTAGTAATTATATGGTGGGAATATTAGAGGCATGTTTAATATGCCAAAGTTTACTTGCGACTCAATAACATGAGGCTTTTCACATTGAATAAATCATACCTCTCTACTTCAAACTCTGCTGTCAGTATCAAAACTTTAAGCAACGGTCGGACTAAGCTGGTGTTTCCCATCCCTTTCAAGCTCAAGACACACCTACATTAATAAAAATGCTGTGCGGCACGTCAGCCTCCTTGAGGTATGCAAAATGGAGAGGACTCATTTGGTCAGAAGAAGAGCTAGGGAAGCGCTGAAAGTCCCAGCAGTCTTTCAGATTTCAAAATGGAGAGGACAGAGGCTCACGTGAACTTATCACAGTGGGCCAGTTCCTTCTGTACAAGTGCAGGAGGAGGGAGAAGTTGGAGTGATGCCAGCTGCCATGAGGCTGCCAGAGCTCCACTGCTGCTGCTTCCAACAGAATGAGTCACATCCAGTGCTCAGTGCATGCTGTCCTTGTTTCGCTCAGCCTGGGGATAAGACACAGGCTGAAAGGACTCCAAAGAGGAAGCTCAGAAGGGGGAGGATGAGGAGAGGTGCTCTGTGCACTGTATGCACTGACAAAAGTGGAACCCGGCTAGCCAAGGCCTGTACCCTGCCAATTAATTACCGCACTCTGGGGCTCATGCTGTAGCCAAGAGGCATGCATGATTATACACTGGTGCCTCGTGTTGCTGTAAGGTGCTGAGAACAGTGCCCAGGTGGGCTGCTCGGGCAGTGCTGAATTTTCTGTGGCACACCAGATCAGGCCTGAAGGCACACCGGTTGGGAAAATACTGGATATTAAGGACCTGGGAGATTTCATTCCATTTTATATAATTTCAAAATGTCTTTTGCCGTATAAAGTAAAAACAGTGGCAGGCCCAGGAAACAAAGAACTGTGATTTTTAAGTATTTAGTGCTTTTTGAGCTGGTGCTGGATCTCTGCTGCTGCTGGAAATGTTGCCTTCAATCTGCTTGTTGAACTTTGAAGACTGTACCTTCGTATAGAGATTAGAGTAGATGCAGACAGGCTTGCCCGAGTGCCAAGTGCTCCTGCTTGAAGATTCCAACCCCCCCCCCCCACACACACACACACACACACACTTTCTGTATTCCTCCTTCTCTGTTGCTGAGTAGATAGGTTTCTGATCCCCTGCTTTATCATACAGACCGCCCCCCTCCCCACTGCCTCCTGGCAGATTGTGCCTTGAAAGAAAGTCCTGTTGGTGAGCATGCATCAAGTGTGGGCTAGCATCCAGGCTTTTGTTAATTCATTGTTAAAGGTTTATGCTAATCGAAACATGGTCATTGTGGAGTTCTGTCTAGAAATGCAGTTGTTTCTTGGTTACAAGTTGTGAATTTGTTTTTCCTACTCGGAGGGAACGGTAAGATGCAGTGTTGGTTCTGGCATATGTGATGTTCTTCAAGGAACTTTATATGCCATAAAACAAAAGCCTAGCAATTATTGTTTCAGCGGCTGTTTATCTCTGTAATGAAATAGAAGATAAAACATATGATGCCAACTTGTAAACATATGCAATCTGAGATTCTTTCTTTTGTTGTTTATATTTTGGGAAAAAAGTATCCTTGACTACCTCTCAGTCCAACTGAATTGATCCCATTGTGATTTTCATACAATGTAGATCTATAAAATAGATATCTTTACTTGGTTCTTAACAAAAATAGTTTATAAATGAGGCTTGTGCTTTTTATCCAAAATTCATGGAAACTGCTGTGTTCCCGCAGCAGCTGGAAGCTGGCACTGTTGGCAGCTCAGAGCTTTTCTCAGGCTCTGCACTTTTGTCAGATTTAAATCTGCAAAAACATAAACACTAATCATAAAATAGTGCATACAAAATGACAGTGAATATTAAACTAAGTAAAATATACAAATTGAGGAATGTGTATGAGTATTCGTTGAATATGTTGATGCAAAATCATTTTTCATTGTGGATTTTATCCTGTTGTGTCTCACCTTATTCTAAGACTGACTTCCTTATCCCTGTTCCCACTTTAGGCTTTTTTTTTTTTTTTTTTTACTAATTATAGGAGCAATTATTAACTGCATTAGTGCAAACATTGTGGATAGTTTTTACCTGTGGGGTTTACACTAGTAATCAAAGCAAAACTGTATGTGTATTAATGCTTTGATTATTGCTGTGAGAAAAAGTACCCACTGAGATTTGCTCCTGCTTTTTCTGTGGATACTTTTTCTAGGTAAAACTACGGGCATAGTTTTGAAAATCCAAACCTGCATATATTGTTGCCTCCCCCTGACCTAATCTAGCCCAAGGGAATACCTCCACAGTTTGCTGGTAAAAGTACATGCATTATTGAACAACATACATACTTTTCCTGCATGGATTATGGGCAATTTTCCAAAAGTCCTTTTTCGCAGGTAAAACATTTTACCAACAGAAATGACTTTTGCTTGTTAGCTGCTGTAGTTTTATTCCTTTGTGTAAGTAATATGAATCTTTCTAACAAATTCTCACTTCCTATATCTATTTCTCCCAGTCTTTTGCCTTAATCTCTTCTGTTCCATTCTGGAGCTCATGTTCATATTGATTAAACCAGGGGGTTTTGGTAACATAGGTGTTTCAGGATATCCAAAATGAACATTAAAACATATATTTGTGTTATCTAAAAGCAAGGTTAATTTGCATAGCTTGATCACCCTGAAAATCAGAATTGATTGCAGCCCTCAAAGTGTGAAGGTTAGAACCCTGGGATTAAATGGTGAGTAGGAAGATAATATAGGAACATAGTAATGATGTCAGAAAAGGACCAAATAGTCCATCCAGTCTGCCCAGCAATCTTCTTATGTTAATATCTACTGCCCTGTGCAGGTCACCCCCGGGCTTCTCTTAACAGTAGTCTGAGCTTACCCTCAATCCTTATGATAAGAGTAGTAATATTTATAATAATAAAAAAACAAGTAACTATCAAACCCATAAAAAATTTAGAGATGTTAATAGTATTTTGGGACTAGACAAATAGAAACAGAAGCATAGTAATTCCAGATCTACACAGGACTGACCAGAAAAAGAAAATTCCTTTAAAGCAAACAAGTACAAACTTAGTGGCATGAAATGTAATAAACTGTGAACGATAGATATTTTAATAACCTTTTCTATAGTGGTCACTACTATATAATAATTTTGTGTAGAAGGTGTCATGGTCTGGCAGGCTGGAATCAGAAAACACCCCCGCAGAAGTGACAAAGGACTACAAGGCAGGACTGGAGATTGTCTTCTGCTTATTCACCCCCTCCCCTGCAGGGTGAGCTTTTAGGTTCTGGGGGCTGGTAAGACTTATCTTCTTGAGAACATCATGGCTGGTGCTGGCACAGGCTGGGAGCTGGATGCAAGCATGAGCTGGAGACAAGGCTGGAAATAAGGGCAGGCTTGGATTAGAGGCAAGGGCAAGGCCTGGAATAGTATACAAGGGAATGGACTGGGCAGGACAAGTCATGGACAGGACTATACAAACAACAGGAAACAAGAAAGCCCAAACAGGGCACAAGGCTGGCTAAGGAAACCCTAGTAGGTCTGAAGGCTACAAGGCAAGACAGCCCCAGGAGGCTACACAGCAAATCAGGAGAGCCTAGGAGGTCCAAGAGCAAGGCCAGGATAGCCTAGAGAAAAAGGCAAGAGCCAAGACATGCCACAGAGCAAGGTAAGAGACCAAGGTAGGCCATGGTAAACCACAAGACAAGGCAGAATAACAAGACAAGGCTGGAAAGGTCAGAGAGTTGAGATGACTCAGTGAAGAGGACCAAAGGGGAATGGACAGGCTGGTTTAAGTAGGGCTGGGGCTGAGGCATCAGGTAATCGGCGAGGAGATAACTTGTGCAGGACCTCTGATGGAGGGGATGCTGCGCGGAAGGCTGAACTGTGGCATGAGGAGGCTGCTTAGCAGGCAAAACAGTGACAGCACCCCCCTTTTTTTTGTTTGTAATACTTTTTTATTCATTTTCAACCAAATATCCCATAATACAAGAATAATACAAGAGTAACATCAAACAGCTTGCATAGTTGGTTGTTCTCTACACAAGGTGGACTAATGCATAGATTGACCCATCATCAATCCGACCATCAAATATATAACTGAATAACAGCATAACAGAATCTACAAATCCCAAAGCATTGTCTCCACCCGTAATCCCTTCCCAACCCATCCCCCCCCCCTCTTCCCCTTTTCAGCACCTTAGGCTTACAGGGTAAAGCATAGCAGTAAACATACTAGGACAGTTTGCAAGAATGGCGTGACACCAAAAATATTCACATGGCTAGCCACACCTCTAAGAAAAATATTCATAATACCCTTACAGAGTAACATTACAGATTGGAGATTTGAGTTCAGCCAGTACTACTCGGAGCAGCAGGCTGGCGTAGAGCTTTTGGCAGTGATTTCAAGTATGGTTGTCAGATGGTAGCAAACAACAGCTGTTTTTTCTTGGAAAGTAACAGAATAGATTTCTATTCTAGGAGGTATAAGTCCAACATGGCATCCATCCATTCCTTCAGTGACTGAACCGTGGGCGATATCCAGTGACGGAGAATGACCCATAGAGTGATTAATCGACTTTTATGCAGTAGATGAGAGTGAAGGCCCGTGATTCCGCCAGGTCGAATAGGAATCCCCAATATGCAGAAGGATGCTCCCAATGTCAAAGTACTATATAGAGCCCCTCCAATCCACTGGAGAATGGAATCCCAAAACTTGCGTATAAGATCACAATTCCACAGACAATGTATAAGAGTAGCATTGGGCTGATTGCATTTATGGCAGGCGTGAGTGGTGGAAATTCCAGCCAGAAAGGCTTTCCGCGGCCAGATAATAAGGCTATGAAGAATCCGAAACTGCAGTTCGCGCATATAGGTACTCCGCGCGATTATCCTGATGAAATTCCAGCTCCGCTTAACATCCGAAGTCGTAATATTTTGAGTGAGTAGGCGAGACCAGTGAGCAGCTACCGCTGCATTGAGCCGATACGAGTTCGTATCATGTAGAAAGTGGTAGAAAGGTGAAATGGAGATAGTCTTCTTAGAACATAAATGAAGAAAGCATTGAAAAGGTCCATTGGTTAGACTGCTGGGTGATGAAGAAGATATTTTTGTAATATAACTACGAATTTGTAGATAGGACAGGTAATCAGCTGCTGTAAATTGCATATGTTGACAACAATGTGTAAAAGAATACATCGCAGCATTTTGCAGATTTATAAAGGGAGTCAAAGAATCACAAGTAAGGTCTGACCGGGAGTGCTGTAATGGCATACCACTTGTCCCTGCGGGAAAGTCCGGGTTTCCCCGTCAAGGGGAGACAATAAGATACCCGCCATGGTAATTTCAAGTGTTGTCTCAAAAAACGCCAACAACTTCTCATGGACCGAAGTAGTATATTGCTGCCCATATGAGCGGGTATTAAGTGGCCTGGTGTATGTATCAAAAATGCCAAATGGGTAGGATGTAACAATGCTGTCTCCAGCGAAATGAGAATTGGATTGTTTCCATATCCCAGCCACTCTCGCAGAGTAGGGAGTAGGCACGCTATATTATAAAAACGAAGGTTAACCACTCCCAGTCCTCCTTCCTGTTTAGGTACCATCAATTTAGTATAAAGCATCCTGGCCTTTTTTGCTCCCCAATAGAACTTACTAAACAGTGTTTGTAACGTTTTCACATCTTTAGTGGTCAAAAATACCGGAAGCATTTGTAAAACATACAATAGTTTAGGAAGTAAAATCATTTGTACCAGGGCTATTCTGCCTGAAATGGACAGCACCCCCCTTTTAAGACCCCTCCTTTTGGTTCCCATTTGCCTTGGGGGTTGTGGCCATTTGGGTGTTTATTCAAGGCAGAGTCAGAATGTACTGTGTGGTCAGCAAGCATTGGGTCAGATTCTCTCTGCTGAGGTATTGGGACAGAGTCTCTCTGATTAAAAAAAAAAAAAAAAAAAGCTGCTGGGTCAGTGTCTTTCTGAGGCTGAACTGCTGGATCAGAATCTTTCTGTGACAATGGGGCAGTGGTATACACCAAATTCTCTGGGGCAGTGGTATTTATTTATTTATTTAATTTCTTTTCCTATACCGATGCTCAAGACTAGGTCTTATCGTACCGGTTTACAATGTAACTGAGGGGAAACCAATTAACATCAAGGTAGAAAGTAAAGTTACATTAAACAGGGAGCATAAAACCTGGGATGGAACCAGAGTGTTTTTAGCACTGAAGTGATGAATCGGGGGGGGGGGGGGGTTTCCTTACATTTTTACATTTTACATTCATTAAACATGTCTTAATCACGTAACACTACAATAGGTCTAAGCAATGTACAAAAGGAGCATTCATAAAAGCACACAAAAAAATAAAATAAACAATATCTGCATTAAAATTTCAAAGGGTACATTGAAGCACTGAATCAGGATTTTGCAAGTGCTGAAGGGATGGGTCAGAGTCTCTTGGGCACTGGATGGCTGGGCCAGAGTGTTTTGGTCACTGGGTGACTAGGGCCACATCTTTCTGGTGCTGATCGATGATGCTGGTGTCTCTCCAAGACTGGGCTGCTGGATCAGTCTCCCTGAGACTGGTTTGCTGGACTGGAATTCCTCTGAAGCAAAGTGGTGGTAGTGGGCCCTCCTTGGGACAATTTGGATGGTGCAGAATGCTCTTCCTGGAGTGGATCTGCTTGCCTGGTCAGCAGCTCCTGGAGCAGATCGGCTGGCCTGAATAATTTCTGCTAAAGTGGAGCGGATGACTCCTGGAGTTGAGGCACAGCAGAGGACAGTAGAATTTGTAATGGGGTTACTATTCCCTCAGGCTAAAAGACATCATAGAATGAGCAGAAATTATCAAAGATATTTTCAGTTTGTACAATGGGTAAACGGAGGCACTGGACATCTCTGGAGACAGAACTGCAGAGGTTTTAGGAACAGTAATCTAAAGTGGATTCTAAGTAACTGGATTAGAATTCGTTTCTGAGCTTTGTTCACCCAGGAGGGATTCAGAGAAGGTCGATGTGAGAAAGATATTCACTAATCTTCTAGGAGTCAGAGGTGACCTCGTTAGAGGTTTGCTGTCTGTAGCTGATTGCAGCTGGGTTCCAGGACTGAATTTACTAGCTCTTTCTGTTTCAAAATCTCTGCCGTCTGCACAGTGGTAGAAGAACTGAATGAGTACTGCATGTTGAAACAGAATTTGCCCTTGCTAGTAAGGAATTTAAATTAAATTGGCAAGTTATAGTTCTGTTAGCTGTGCTTTTTAAGGCAGCTGTGCTGGGTATTAAAGAAGAATTTACCTTTACAGGTGCTGGTTTTAATTTTCTGTGGCTGAGTTGGATGTGCTGTGGTTTTCAAGGGAACTGGGCTGGGAGCTTCCTCAGCTGATTGCATGCTGGGAGACACTATTATTTATAGTTTGGAAGGTGTTTTCAAAGAATTACAATCAAAACAGATCTCTATAAAAGTGAGGGTTTGCAAATCACCACCTTTCATATCTCTACAAAGCAAAGTGGGGAAAACGACATGAAAAACATTTGGGGAAGTTTAGTGGGTTCCATATTTGGCATACATAGTACAGCACTATGACTGGAATGGTTTAAGGTGCTACAGTTGGAGCAGGATTTGCTCTTACAGGTGTAGAGTTTAAATCACTTTGGCAAACTGTGGCTGTTTGTGCTGTGATTTTCAAAGAAGCTGTACTGGGTATTTTTTCAGAGGCAGATTTCCTGCTGTCTGAGTCTTGGAGTCTGTAGCCTGGGTCTGAACTTGGGTGCATTATAGGACAAACAGTCCTCTGCATAGGCAGGGTTCACCATTGCACCTCACACACTTCCACCGGGCTAGGTTCAGAGAGCCATACTTAGTATATTCAAGGAATGGTGGTGGGATCCGACATTGACATTGGTTATAAGTAGTGGTACAACATTTTTTTCTTTGCTTTCCAGACTGGTAGGGAGTCATGCACCCACTCTGGTGGGGGTTGTTTGGCCTCTTCATTCTGTCATGATCTGACAGAATGGAGCACCTAAGCAGAAGCAACATAGGACTGCAAGGTAGGACTGGAGATGGTCTTTTGCCTAACCAGCCCCCTCCCATGCAAATTTAGCCCTTGAGTTCTGTGGACTAGTAGGACTTTCCTTCTACAGAGAATCATGGCTGAGGCTGGGAGCTGGATACAGGCACAGGCTGTGAGCTGGATGCGGGCAAAGAGAGTCTGGTGGGGGAAGCTAACTTCCTGGGCCCCTAGCACAGTCAGTCTGGTACAGATCCAATGGTCCACACTCCGGCTGAATGATGTTCACCAGATGTAGGAGAACCCAGAAAGAGACTAAAGAGGACACTATTAACAAACATGTCCAATAGCAGTCAGCCCTCTCACTGTCCATTCGGCAAGGGCACAAGCTAGGGGCTGGATACAGGTATAGTCTGAGGCTAGATCTAGGTACAGTTTGGGAGCTGGGAATAAGGGCAGGCTTGGACCAGAGGCAAGGGAAGCTGCCCCATTTAAGCTATCCCCATGCCTTCTATTAAGGTTAGTAGCAATTGCTCCGTGCAGGCTACCCCCAAGAAGCAATATAAGCTTTAGATGTAATAGAAAAATTACCACATTTTTCTATCCAGCAGGGATCCTCTGTGTTTGTCTCACATCCTTTTGAATTCCATTACTGTTCTCGTCTTTACCACCTCTTCTGGGAGGGCATTCCTTTTTGAAAGTTAAATGCTAGGGCAGTAGTTTATTAATTTTCTCCCTCCAGTTGTTAAGTCATATTTGATTGCTTTATGATCACTGTTGCCAAGCAGTCCCACTAGCCTTAACTCTCATACTAGATCTTGTTTTACTAAAGAGCTCTCTCTCTCGTTGGTTCCTGGACCTGCTGCTCGGGATGAGTCAGGAGTATAATCTTGGTTTTTTGTTTTTTTTTTTGCAGGGGAGGGGGAATGATAAGCCACCAAAGAGTTTTTATTGCATCAGGATAGGCGGGAGGGGATCAGGTTCATGAGGGATGAAGGGGATTGTGGTTTGGGGGTTTGTATAACAGATCAGCATTCCAGGGTAGAGGGTGAGATATAATCAGCTTACTGGTAAGGAGAGAGATGCTTTCACAGGACTTAGCTGGTTACTTATGACTTTCAGTACTAGTAGCCAACTAAGTTTAGGAGTCCAAGGCTGAATAGGTTACATTTAGGTGCCCAGTTTGTGCTGCCCAGCTTTTTAGCAAATTTTCTTTTGATAACTTAAGCATCTAATTTTCCCAAACCTGAGTGGCCAAACTTTGGCCACCTAAGTCAGTTGCTCAGCCTTTTTTAAAATAAATTAACCTCATTTTGATTATACAGATATTACAGTAGAACTTGCAACTAACACCGGATGGAATGAGATAATTAATGCTGATGAAAATAAAGCAGCAGTTATATGGGTGCCATCATTATGCACAGCATTATGAGTGTGGAAAGCAAAGTTTGAATATGACACTAGGGATAAATACCCCTATCTTGTGAATTTTGTTTTTGGGACTGAACTTTCAAAAGGATTTATGTGCATACAACTTTGTTCTATGCACATAAATGGACTTTTGAAAATTGCCCAGGGGGTTATATGCATAAAAATACATGGAAAAGTGATTTTGTGTTTACTTTTTATGTGCTCCAGAAAGACGCATTCCAGATGCGGAGTTGGGGCAGGGAAACCATTTACGTGCATAATTTAGGTTTCAGAAGTATGCACGTAAATCTGCACTCGCACATTTACACCTGCCTAAGTTGCAGGTGTAAATGTATGTATGTATGTATGCCTTTAGGGTGCTGCTCATACCTGCTAATTTTCAAAGCGGACTTATGCTCATAAGTCTGTTTGGAAATTCAGGCTAAAGTCTGTGTGTACTGTCTTCATGCAGACTTTAGCCCGACATGGGCTGTAATAAAATTACCTTCCCTTTATACACTAAGAATACTGGTCCTTAATTCAGTATCTGGTTTGGATATTTTAGACTCATCTAGTTATAACTTAACTATTAGCATGCAGCATCATAGAGGAAAATAATTTGTGTTTCTCCAAAGAGAAGCAGCATGAATAGAGTCACACTTATGGCTCATGTGACTTGACACCTGCATACTGGAGCAGTTTCTCCCCAGCTGGTGAGTTTTCACTGTTTTGCCATTAGCTGATGTTAAAGCTATTAGAGCCCACCTGCCACAGAACCGTGACAAGAAGACCTTTACTTCAAGATCCATCCTTGAGCATTTCTGTGCTGCCTTAGACCTTAATCATAAAGGACTTTATCCCATTCTAGGGCTATAGAAAAAAATATTTCAAGGGAAGTTTGATACTGCCTGTGGTGCATGGTACTCGTTGGGCCTGTAAATTGATTTTCAAAGGGAAATGTTCTGTGGTGTTTCTCTTGGAAAATTTCTTGCCAGTAGGATGCACCTGCAAAGCTTGCAAGTATAGATTCCTGCAATACTTCCTGGCTGGGGAGTTGAAAATAATGTCGCCTGCATGCTTTGCTTGCATGGCCTGATCCTGGAGCCTCTTTTTCCCTTCAGGAAAAATAATGTGCATTGTGGATAGTGTCCGTACTTTTTTCACACTGGATGGATGGGAATTTCTAGAAGGCATGTTTCCATGGACAAATGCCCTGGAAAAATTTTCTAAAAATTGACCCTTATTGAATAAGGCCATATTTATGTTATATATTCATGTTTTGGTTTATTTTTCAATAATATTGTTCTATTAACCACTTTGCTGTCCCCTCAGGCTCTTATTGCACCGGAATGTGCTAGTTATACTGGGTGTTGGGTTTCTTTCCTGACAGAGTTGTGTTACTTTCAAGGTTTCTTTTGGTCACGCTTCTATTATTTTTGTTGAAATGTCATCAAAGCATGCCAGTGGTTTCAAAGATTGCTTCTGCTGTGGATGCAAGATGTCACTTACTGACATCCACATCAGCTACTGGTGCCTGGGAGGTTATGATGTGTCTGTATGTGATATCTGCTAAAAGATGTTGCTAGATCAAGCTAGAGAAAGAGAGGCTCAGTACCTGCTTAGCAAAAAAAAGTCAAGTCCAGCTTTGAGCTGGCCTGGAATCATAGTGAGAAGAGATTACAGTTTGTGAAAAGATTAACTGGTTTTGCCAAAGCTGCTTCAGGTCTTTAATATTCTTAATGTGAGTTGTTGCACAAGAGTGCTGAGGTGCCAGTGGAAGCCTTGATGCATCAACTCTGAACCCTGAGGGCTAAGATTTGGAGACCCGCTTTCCTCTCTTTGGGCCCTGTTCACTGGATCCAAGTTTGTTGGACCTCTTTACAAAGGACTCCCTGATGTTCACTGATGCAAGTATTCTCAGATCAGGTTCATGGCACCATCCATTTATGTGCTGTATTTTCTTCTGCTGCTAGGCAGATATCTGGTTCTTATTCTAGCTCATGATTAATTTATGTATTTATAACTTAGATTTATAAAAACTCGTATCCAGTCAGTGGCTCCAAGCAGAGCTTCATTTCTGGATACTTGACAGGTATGCATATAAGAAAATAAGAAGTTGCTATACTGGGTCAGACCAAGGGTCCATCAAGCCCAGCAATTTTCTTTTAGTAGTAACTGCCACTCCGTGCCAGTTATCCCCAAGCCTTATGTTGGAGTAGTAATATCTACAAACAAAACCAAGCAACTGCAAATCCATATAACAAAATTACTGCTAGCAATATTTTACGGAGTGAGCAGCCTTCTTGATAATTCAGACAATTGTTCTTGAATGTGATTTGATTTTGTACTTGAACGTAGAAGCAGTCCAAAATCTGATGTTACTAATACCAGTCTAAATCGTGCTACTAAATCCCAAGCAGTTTAAATCCCATGCTACTAATGCCAGTAATAGTCAAATACATTTTGGGAATGTCCATTGCTTAATAGTTTATGGATGTCTCCTCCAAAAACTTTTCCAAACCTTTATTTAAATCCAGCTAAGCTAACTGCCTTAACCACATCCTATAGCAATGAATTCCAGAGCTTGTCTATTCATTTCATTTATTTTGATTTATATATTGCCATGCTGGTGAAGCTCAAGGTGATCTACAATGCATGAAATAAACCGGATTATATACAATTGAAAACAATAAAACAAAACTCAATGTTAAATTTAAAATCACTCGTAAGTACTTCTAAATCAGTGTTTCCTAACCAGTGTGCCTTCAGACCTAATCAGGTGTGCCATGATGGAAAAGTCACTACTACCTGATGCTTATACCATACCAGCACTAGGCTCTGCTTTCAGCACCTCACAGCATAATTTAAAAATGTCTGTTTTTTCTAGCCTCAGGATGAGCCCCAAAGTGTGGTAATTAATGGGTAAAATGCAGGGCATAGATAGCTGGGACCCATTTTGTGCAGTGCACACAGTCACCTCCTTTTCTTCCCATCTTTGAGTTGTCCTAGCCTGTCTTACCATAGGCTGAGTTAGATGGCAAAAAAGTGCATTGAGCCCTGGATGTGGCTTACTTTGAGTGATGGGAGCAGCAGAAGTGAAAGAGCACTGCCAGTCACCTGTGGCAGCCAACGTAACAGACATGGCTGCCTGTACCACACAGACTTCTCCTTTCTCCTCCACTTATGTATAAAAGGAACTGGTCCATTGTGATGGGTTTAAAAACATAAGAAATTGCCATACGGGGTCAGAACAAGGGTTCATCAAGCCCAGCATCCTGTTTCTAACAGTGGCCAATTCAAGCTACAAGTACCGGACAAGTACCCAAACACTAAGTAGATCACATGCTACTGATGCCAGTAATAGCGTTGGCATTTCCCTAAGTCAGCTTGATTAATTGCAGTTAATAGACTTCTCCAAGAAATTATCCAAACCTTTTTTAAACCCAGCTACACTAACTGCACTAAGCACACCCTCTGGCAACAAATTCCAGAGCTTAATTGTGCGTTGAGGAAAATAATTTTCTCAGATTACTTTAAATGTGCTACTTGCTAACTTCATGGAATGCCCCCTAGTCGTCCTATTATCTGAAAGAGTAAATAACCAATTCACATCTACCTGTTCTAGACCTCTCATGATTTTAAAGACCTCTATCATATCCCCCCTAGACATCTCTTCTCCAAGCTGAACAGCCTTAACCTCTTTAGTCTTTTCTCATAGGGGAGCTGTTCCATCCTCTATCATTTTGGTCGCCCTTCTCTGTACCTTCCCCAGTGCAACTATATCTTTTTTGAGATGCAGTGTATCACATGACTCCTTCCAAGTAAATTTTAAGAGGGCAATTTTCAGTGGTCTGCGGAGTGCTAAAGTTTGCATTACAAATAAAATGTATTTTATGTATTTTCAAAGTGGACTTAATCGCCTACGTCTACTTTGAAAATTAGCTGGTGTTAATGTGTGAGAGTAGATTTATGTGAATACTTTCCAAATTTGAAAATATTCACTTAAAAGCTATTCCTGCCCAAACTCCAGCTTCTGGAATGCCTCTTACCTGTGCACATAAAGACACACACGGATTTGCTTCTATGTACTTTTATGCGTACATCCCCCCCAGCCAATTTTCAAAAGCCCATTTATGCATATAAAACTGTTTTAATCACGTAATGCTTTTGAAAATTCAGCCCGTTGTGTCTTAAGCTTTTTTTCTAGAACTTGAGGTACAGGCCTTGTATCTTTGTGAACTGTCTCCATCCTCTCCAATGTACCTACAAAGAAATAGTCTCTAAAACTTAGCTCAGTATTCAAAGTGGGGTTCTGACAAGTAACCTATTTTTTTTTTTTGCTTAATTATACCTCTGCGTATGTAGCCAAGCATACTGTTAGCTTTTCCAGTTGCTTTATTACATTGCTACTTTGAGGTCATTTGAGATGATTACTACTAGATCTCCTTCCTTTAGCTATTGCATTCATAAAAACAGGTGCTGTTCTATAATAGAATTAAGACCTACAGGTTCTGCAGTGTAAAAATCAATACTCCATTGCTGTTGCCTTCTTCTTAATTCTAAATCCCGATCGTGTCCTCTAACAATAGTAGCCACTTGGTCTATAACAAAAAACAAAACAAAACAAAGATCATCAATTGAGTGATAAGCTAGGCAGTGTACAACATTGGAGTTGCTGAACGTTTATTAAGTCAATTTCTGTGTTCTGATATATGCATGTGCAATGCTCTTTTTGTCTTTCTCATGTGTAACTTTGAACATGGACATATAATATAAACAATAAATGTTCCAATCTATTCCCCCCTGCAAATAAAACCCAAACAAACTTGGAACCATATGTTACATACCCCAAGCCTCTCCTCATCCTTTGGCCAATGGTATTGGTTGAGGGTAGTTTTTTGGGAGGAGGTAGGGGAACCAAATCTGGGTATGAGATCAAAAGGAAAGAAAGGGGATTACGTGATGTTTTCTTTGGGGGGGGAGGCAGCAGGGAATCAGCATGCTGGGGGTGGGCAGCAGGCCCAGAACACAGCTTCTGCCCATTTATGAACTGCTAGGGTGTCAGCTCTGCTATATGAACATAAGAAATTGCCATACTGGGTCAGACCAAGGGTTCATCAAGCCCAACATCCTGTTTCCAACAGTGGCCAATCCAGGCTGCAAATACCCAAACACTAAGTAGATCCCATGCTATTGATGCCAGCAATAGCAGTGGCTATTCTCTAAGTCAACTTGATTAATAGCAGTTAATAGACTTCTCCAAGAACTTATCCAAACCTTTTTTAAACCCAGCTACATTAACTGCACTAACCACATCCTCTGGCAACAAATTTCAGAGCTTAATTGTGCATTGAGTGAAAAAGAATGTTCTCCAATTAGTCTTAAATGTGCTACTTGCTAACTACATGGAATGCCCCCTAGTCCTTCTATTATTCGAAAGTGTAAATAACCGATTCACATATACTCGTTCAAGACCTCTCATGATTTTAAAGATCTCTATCATATCCCCCCTCAGCTGTCTCTTCTCCAAGCTTGAACAGCCCTAACCTCCTCAGCTTTCCTCATTGGGGAGCTTTTCCATCCCCTTTATAATTTGGTCTCCCTTCTCTGTACCTTCCCCAGTGCAACTATATCTTTTTTGAGATGCTGGCTTTACTATAGTCATGAACTGAAAGTTAAATTTCATGTGCTAAGAGTATACATTAAATTTAATTTTTAGTTTGGTGGGCTGAATACATAGGATGGTAATGAGCAATGAGGTCATTACCATGCTACATAACTGGACAAAATGGTCAGACAGATGATGAAATGCAAAGAGAAATCAGAGAAGCAAACCAATTTGGCAGTGCAATAATAATGGGAGATTTCAATTACCACACAAAAGACGTCGCAAGCTACAAATTTTTCATTTTTCTGTGCATTTATTTACTTAAAGCTGTGGGACCATCATACCACCCTCGGTTGGTTTGGCAGTAAGCCAGGCTCTCAACCACAACGGGTCATGTTTTAATCATCGGTCCGTTAAAGTTTTTAATCCATTAAAGTCCTTGAAATATTTTATTTAATTTAACTAATTTTTTTCTTTTTTTCTTATATTGTTAAAATGTTTTTGATGTGACGGTGTTGATTTAATCAAAAAAGAACGGTATTTCCTTACTTGTACGGAGCGCTGCCGCGCTTTACAGATGAAGTTCAGGAATTGTTTTTAAAGGAGTAAACTTCCGATCCAAAGGTACTTGTGCAGTCCGACGTACGTTTCGCTCCGCGCTGCTTCAGGGACTGTGACCGCATCGGAGAGTTGTTATGCCTGAACTTAAGGTTTTTTCCCACTCCGATTAATATCCAGAAGTATTGGCTTGAAATATTATGAATCGGCAAATAACCGTGTCTATATTATTTGGTTAAATTTCCTATATTACCGCTAATTTTTCCTGGGTCTCATTTACTTATGTTGGAAGATATTATGTTTCTGGAAATTGTATTACTTATGAACAGTATACTTTGTTTTTTCCTTTTTCTTTTGATATTTCAATTGTATGAAATTTGAAAATTCAATAAAAAAAAAAAAAAAAAGGTGGAAGGAAGGCAAAACGATTACCGTCATGGTTAAAAGGTGAGGTGAAAGAGGCTATTTTAGCCAAAAAAACATCCTTCAAAAATTGGAAGAAAATAGGATAAAACATAAGCATTGTCAAGGTAAGTTTAAAACATTGATAAGACAGGCGAAGAGAGAATTTGAAATGAAGTTGGCCATAGAGGCAAAAACTCATAATAAAAACTTTTTAAAATATATCCAAAGCAAGAAACCTGTGAGGGAGTCGGTTGGACCATTAGATGACAGAGGGGTTAAAGGGGCTCTTAGGGAAGATAAGGCCATTGCAGAAAGACTAAATGAATTCTTTGCCTCCGTGTTTACTTATTTATTTATTTATTTATTTAACAACTTTTAATATACCGATATTCGTGAGGCACATCACGCCGGTTTACAAGTAACTCAGTTAAAGGAGGAGAAGAAGAGAGGGTTTACAAGTAACGGTTTACAAGTAACTCAGTTAAAGGAGGAAATTACAATGAACAGGGGGCCGGGGGATGGGAACAGGCCAGAAAGGGGGGGGGGGGGTAAGGGAGACAGGAAGAAGAGAGGGAAAGATAGGTAGCATGAGTGAGAATGAGGATGTTGGGGAGATACCAGTTCCAGAGATGGTTTTCAGGGGTGACGACTCAGATGAACTGAACGAAATCACTGTGAACCTGGAAGATGTAGTAGGCCAGATTGACAAACTAAAGAGTAGCAAATCACCTGGACCGGATGGTATGCATCCTAGGGTTCTGAAGGAACTAAAAAATGAAATTTCTGATCTATTAGTTAAAATTTGTAATCTATCATTAAAATCATCCATTGTACCTGAAAACTGGAGGGTGGCCAATGTAACCCCAATATTTAAAAAAGGCTCCAGGGGCGATCCGGGTAACTATAGACCAGTGAGCCTGACTTCAGTGCCGGGAAAAATAGTGGAAACTATTCTCAAGATCAAAATCGTAGAGCATATAGAAAGACATGATTTAATGGGACACAGTCAACATGGATTTACCCAAGGGAAGTCTTGCCTAACAAATCTGCTTCATTTTTTTGAAGGGGTTAATAAACATTTGGATAAAGGTGAACCGGTAGATGTAGTGTATTTGGATTTTCAGAAGGCGTTTGACAAAGTCCCTCATGAGAGGCTTCTACGAAAACTAAAAAGTCATGGGATAGGAGGCGATGTCCTTTCGTGGATTTCAAACTGGTTAAAAGACAGGAAACAGAGAGTAGGATTAAATGGTCAATTTTCTCAGTGGAAAAGGGTAAACAGTGGAGTGCCTCAGGGATCTGTACTTGGACCGGTGCTTTTCAATATATATATAAATGATCTGGAAAGGAATATGACGAGTGAGGTTATCAAATTTGCGGATGATACAAAATTATTCAGAGTAGCTAAATCACAAGCAGACTGTGATACATTACAGGAGGACCTTGCAAGACTGGAAGATTGGGCATCCAAATGGCAAATGAAATTTAATGTGGACAAGTGCAAGGTGTTGCATATAGGGAAAAATAACCCGATGTTAGGTTCCATATTAGGAGCTACCACCCAGGAAAAAGATCTAGGCATCATAGTGGATAATACTTTAAAATCGTTTGGCTCAGTGTGTTGCAGCAGTCAAAAAAGCAAATAGAATGTTAGGAATTATTAGGAAGGGAATGGTTAATAGAACGGAAAATGTCATAATGCCTCTGTATCGCTCCATGTGAGACTGCACCTTGAATACTGTGTACAATTCTGGTCGCCGCATCTCAAAAAAGATATAGTTGCGATAAAGAAGGTACAGAGAAGGGCAACCAAAATGATAAAGGGGATGGAACAGCTCCCCTATGAGGAAAGGCTGAAGAGGTTAGGGCTTGGAGAAGAGACGGCTGAGGGGGGAATATGATAGAGGTCTTTAAGATCATGAGAGGTCTTGAACGAGTAGATGTGACTTGGTTATTTACACTTTTGAATAATAGAAGGACTAGGGGGCATTCAATGAAGTTAGCAAGTAACACATTTAAGACTAATCGGAGAAAATTCTTTTTCACTCAACGCACAATAAAGCTCTGTTGCCAGAGGAGGTGGTTAGTGCAGTTAGTGTAGCTGGGTTCAGAAAAGGTTTGGATAAGTTCTTGGAGGAGAAGTCCATTAATAGCTATTAATCAATTATACTTAGGTAATAGCCACTGCTATTAATTGCATCAGTAGCATGGGATCTTCTTGGTGTTTGGGTATTTGCCAGGTTCTTGTGGCCTGGTTTTGGCCTCTGTTGGAAACAGGATGCTGGGCTTGATGAACCCTTGGCCTGACCCAGCATGGCAATTTCTTATGTTCTTATGTTTAGCATATGCAAGTGTTCTACCTTTAAATCCTCTACATATGTGCTAAATGGCACCGGTTTCTCCCCGCACTAGGGTCTTAATGCTTTGGACATTGTTTACCAGGCATGCTAAAACTGGTTAGCACATGTGCTAAGTGTTGCACACTGTTAATAAATAAACAATATTTCATAAAGGGCTAGCAAATAGTCTTAAAAGATATTTATATTTTTATGACCCTATTTATGCTTGAAACTAAAATCTGTTGTTCTGGATTTTATAACTTTCTTTTGTATGTATATAATAATGACCTATTTTTGAATGCTCCAGTAAATCAGCTAAGAAGAGTGGTAAAGAATCTGAAATGTTACTAACAAAACAAAAAAGGACTAGTTATCCACTGTGATTTTTCTTTCCCTTTATAAGGTGTCAAAACCATTATTTTTTTAAACTGGAAAATGTGTTTTAAGTTCTTAAATAAAACCAAACACTGAGGAAAATGTATATACACATGCATTATATTTTTCTTTTACAAACAGGTTGCTTTAAAGGCAGAAAAAAGTGAATGTAAGGAGATCCACCTAGGACTGAATAGCCCTTTGGGAAAAATACAGATATCTGGATGTGAAACAGGCATACATGAAATAAAGCTTCAACCAGAAACTGTACCAGAAAAGAGGTAAGGCATGAACCACACAAATTTCATGCAATAAAATGTAATATAGAAGTTAAGAAATAAATACATGCAGGTAATGATGCACTGGATTACTTTTTATTGATGTATTTGATTGTATTTAAGTAATTTATGATTATGCTGTATTTGATTTATTATGATGTAATTTATCAGTGTAATGTAATTTACTGTTACGTATTTTATATTTGTTGAAACCACTTTGGGTTATTCTTTTGAACAAGAAAGACAGTCTGTACTTGTATAACTATGTAACATGCAATTTCCTATTTTAGTTTAAACATATGTAAACATACATTCCTAAAGCAAAATAAAATTTGACTAGACCATGCTACACTAAGCTGAACACAATGGACAAAAGTACTTGTTAGAAACAAATATATTATATGTAAATTAAAAATTAGGTAGACTTTCATCATGAAATGAAATTTTCACTATTATTTAGATCCTGATTCAGACATTTTCAGTTATATTGGTCAGTTTGATAAATTTCATTTCTTTCTGTTGATTCCCCTTTTGTGGAAGACAAGCGCTAGTAAGCGGAGTGAATTAGGCCCTGAGATTTTTGATAATGCTATCATTTGTTTTTTTAAAGTAATGATCTTGTCAGACTTGATATCTGACCCCTTGGTTAAACAATTCATTAAATAGGTCATCACAGAAAATGTTTTCTTTGTATTCTAGTACAGAAGCAATAAGTTTAACAATTGTGAATAATCACAATTAGGTACTTCCATGTGAGCTGGAGGTAGGGAGCTGTTTATTAGTAGTCATGCAAGTATATTTTTGAATGTGATTCACAGAATAAGCATAGTAGAGTTAACTTAATGTATTTATACTGGATATTTATAAAACAAAGGAAGATTTCAGTCCATATGGTCATGTATAGCTGCTTTCAGAAGCTATTCAGATCTAAGTATTTCTTTTTGCTTCCATATTCTGTGAGATATCTCAAGAGAATGAGATGTTGAATTTCTAAATAAAAATGGATTCAATAAGTGATTAAAAAGCATTATATAGTTGACTATTAAAATGTGTTCTTCTTTATAAGTAACATATAACCTGTAGTGGTTTCCCTTATTTTGAACCCCATTTTGCTTCATTTTGACAGCCTAGAAAATACCCAGGAAACCAAATGTACCTTCTCTGACCTTGGTCCTCTGTTCCTAATAGAATTGCTAAGCAATATGTCACTAAGTTAACTCCCCGGCACAACCAGGTTGACAGCAAAGAAAATCTAGAATTACAGTGTTTAGTACATGTAAAAGTAGACCAACCACCTTTATAATCATATAGAAGATAAAATACATTTTTGCAGATAGTCAAAGTGTTTGGGAGGTATGTGTAATAAATCAGACAACAAGACAGGGTGGATAATTATACAACTATATATGCATACCTTGGTGCATAAGTATAAAGTAAAACACTAAGGAGTGAATTTTCAAAAGTGTTATGTAAAAGCAGCATATATCATAGCAATTTTCAAAAGCCCATTTATGCACATAACACCTTTTGAAAATTACCTCCAAAGATGTGTATGAAATGAGCCAAAATGCTGATAAAGTTTGAAAATACTTCAGAATGAAAATGAGTTGGTTTTTTTTCCCATGGAAAAGTTAGGACCAAGATTAGCCACACAAGTAGGTGTTGTCATCCAATGCCACAGAGATGGAAAAGTTCTTTCATGGCTCAGAAAACTCCTGGTTTGCTAGGCATGTGATTGTCCTCAGACTCCTTTTCTTCTGCTGATGTGAAAAAATGGTATTTAGCTCTGTTCATGCTGCTTGTCTATTATTTTCTTTGTTTAATCTTTGTTTTTAGTTGAGTCTTTTTTCAAAAATGAAGAAAAATTTTTTTCAAAATTAATTTGGTATTGTTCCTCTTCAAATGGCATACAAAAAGCTGGGGTTCAAGAGATGTCCTTGTTGCTCTTTCAAAATGATTGTCAAATTTAGTATAACAAATTTTTCCATTGTCTGGGGCCTTCCCAGTGCCAAATTGTGCTGCGTGTTCTCGCATGTCTCCCAGTGCCAGAAAGTCAAGAAGCTAAGCGGAGAAGTCATAATAACGAATATTGAAAACAGCGTTATTCTAAATGATCTTACCACGGGGACTTTGGTTAACATCTGTGGTGCCCCGAAGAAGCCATTGGACCGAAACACGTTGGGCAAATGTTTGACTTCTTGGCGGGTGATCTGCACCCTTATGGGAATTAAGAGGCAAATTATTCCTTGACAATATATTTTAATTTGTTTTCTTCAAGAAGTTTTAAAACAAGAGGTTTCAACGAGCTGTGTCATTTAGGTGGATGCCCATTGTTCTCTGGATATAAAATCGAAAATTGTCCATCAAGTGAATATTTGAATGCACTGTCGGGAGTTTTCCCATTGAAAGAGACCTCCTTAGAGCCGACTTGGCCATCTATGATATCTGAAAAAGGGACTAAATGTAAAAAAAACTAGTAGGTTGGACTCTTATTTTGAGACTTTTTGGTTTGTTAAAAGGTTTTTGATATATAATTATTATGATTTGCATTTAAGTTGTTTGTTTAGGTTTAAAACATTTGTCTTTCTTGTAAGGGTGTGATCCCGATGTGATTATTGGAATATTTTTACTGTGGTATGTATGTATGAGGAATGGTTGTGAGGTATGATTTTTTGTTCCATGCTGAACACTTTTTTATTAAATGTGTTAGTGATATGATGGGTTGTTTTTAAAAGCCAATAGATGATTTGTAAAATTGATTCTTCTAGAAATGTTTTGAAATAAATATTTAGCGGTTATGCTTTATGAAAAGAAATAGTTTTTTTTTAAATAGATTGCTGAATTTATACCACACCAGCAAGTTACCCCATGCACGTTTTCTTCATTTCCTTTAGGACTTGGCCATAAAAGCAGTCCTGTGTATTTAGTCTCTGCAGGATGTTTATCCTGTTGGACGCTATGCTGTCACTATCATAAAGAGCCATACCCCCCACCAGGTTGATCCACCGTATCATTGCGATATATTTTGTATCCTGGTATAGCACTGTCCCATTGGTTGTCCTCCATCCACCAGGCCTCTGAGATGCCAATTATGTCCACCTCTTCATTCAGTGCTATACTTTCTAACTTTCCCATTTTACTTTTTAGTCTTCTGGCATTCACATACAGACATTTTAAAAAATGCTTTTTTATGGTATTAACAATCTGCTTATCACTTGAGAGAGTTATTTTGGAATCTTTTAACTCAAGTGCTTCTTTACTTATAGACACATGGACTACTCTTGCTTTTATTGGAACTTTTCTATTAGGATGCCCTAATTCCTCTTTTATTTTATTATCCTTTGAAGATACTTTCCTTCAAACCATGTGCTGCGGAGTGTCTGTTGGCTTCCCCCATGTTTTTTAGTTTGTTTTTTTTAAGAGTTTGTTTATACATTTTGAATGCAGATCTTTTCGCTTTTATTTTTCAGCCATGTCTTTGGAGAGCCATATCTGTTTCCTTTCCACTTACATAAAGATTTTTTGCCTTAATAGCTCCTTTTAATTTGACCCATTTTTATTCCACCTCACCTAATTTCACCCCATCTAGTTCCTCCTCAAGGTATCTCCCCATTTTAACAAAGTCTGTATGTTTGAAATCTAGGACTTTGTTCTTTGTGTGATTTCTCTTCAACATGGATGCCATATCAGACCATACCATCTGATGAAAATGATTGGGGATGCTGAATTCAACAGAAATTACAGTGCCCCCCCCCCCCAAAAAAAAAAAATCATGAGGGAGCTTCTAAACTATCTTTACAATTGGCAAGGATCAGGCAACAGCCTAAAGAAAGGGAGAATGAAAAGATCCATTATAAGTTACAAAAGTCACAGATTTATTGAAGTGCTAAACATGTTAAGTGAATTGGATGGTCTGAGAAGTTGTAAATAGTTATTTCACTAGTTACAATCAATTGTCAATAAAGTTCAGTTGGAAACCACAACCAGCTTCCATCATTATTGTTGTATATAAAAACTGTCTTAACCCTAAATTTTACCCAGGTGAAAAGTTATCTAGGTAAAATTTATCTGGTAAGATGGAGGAAATGATCAATTAAAGGCTTTTGGCAGAGTAATTGGTCTCCTTGGAATGTGGACCTCTAGGAGTTCCTTCCTCCAGGGCTTGTCAATGAAGTTTTTCAAGCATCCAGCGATCCCATGGAGCAGAGTCCTGACCCAGGAATCCAAGCCAACTCCTCTGAATGGCAGTAAACCACACTGCCACTGTGTCACATGATCGGCCTGAACATCGATCATTGACAGCTATGTGGACGAATAATGTTATTTCATCCCTAGATGTATATTAACTCCTCTGAGAATTCTGCGCACAAAGACTTAAAACTCTGCATACTTTGTATTGGTCAAAATAACACAATACACATGACAGTCTTTAAGTAAGTAATTTAAAATGTAATACAGATAAAAGTTACTACATAGGAGGAGAACAGGGAGAAGTTTCCTAACCGGGGGTCTAGCGGTAACTGGCCTCAACGGCTCTTTTCCTTTTCAACATTGGAACTGTTACCTGCATTGCCTTAAACGCTGCTGACGTCACTTCCTCCAACTATGAAGGTATTTAAAGTGCCTTCCGTTTTCAACAACTGAGGAGAACAGGGAGAAGTTTCCTAACCGGGGGTCTAGTGGTAGCTGGCCTCAACGGCTCTTTTCCTTTTCAACATTGGAACTGTTACCTGCATTGCCTTAAATGCTGCTGACGTCACTTCCTCCAACTACGAAGGTATTTAAAGTGCCTTCCTGCGGCGTGCAGCCGATGCCGGCGCGTTGACAAAGCCGCGCGGCTTTGTCTGCTCGGCTTCGTCTAAGCTGGGCTTCGTATGACTGAGATCCATGTTGGAATATAAATGTTAGTTATTGAATCTGATTGTTCTCCTCCAAGATACCTAACCGTGAGTAAACTCGAGTAGAGGAACCTGTTATATTATTAGTAAAGTTTCCTGTTTGAACCCTATGCCTCACACGAAGCGGAAGTGCAGAGTTCGTGTGGAGACTCCGATCACGCCAACATTGCCCCTGCAATCTAGTATAACTGGTTTTTTCTCTCCAGCGAACACGTCCACTCCGAGCAGGCAATCCATTACATTGGTGGACTTAGAGCACATGTCTCCAATGTTGGATATTTGTACATCTTTAAGCCCCGGAGCTCCAGAGGTCCCCTCCATTCCTAGTGGAAACCAACATCTGGTCCCTGATACAACTGTCCTCCCAAAGTTGGTGGCTGGAAGTAAATCCATCGGAGAAGGGTCAGATGGGAATGGAGCCTTTAAAGTATCCATTGAAGAACCTGGAAAGAAGCTTCCCCCTTTGATGCAGTTACCTGCGTCAGTGGGGGGTGGAAAACCGGATTCGATTACGGTGATACCGACAACTCAGGACAGAGGGGAACTGTCCATGGGAGATCATGGTCAGGGAGTTGGGGGGGGGGGGGGGGGCTCCAACCCTTGGGCCTACAATTGGTGGAGAAAAAAGAAATTACCTTAGAATTGGTTTGGAAGGCATTGTTATCTTTGGAAGCCTCTATTACCATGTTAACGAATAATATGCTTGGTATTAAAAACCATATATCTCAAATAGAAACTGTTGTGAAAGAAAATGTAGGAAAAATAAATGGGATAGAAAAACAAGTAGTACAATTGCATGATGCACAAGAGAAAATAATGCAAGGAGAAATAACAAATAATAGAAAAATCGAAATTCTTGAGAATGAGGTTAGATATAAGAACTTAAGGATTGTGAATTTTCCTTGTGTGAAGATGCATCTCCCCTTAGATATTTTTAAGAAATATATCACGGAAATGTTGTTATTTCCCAATGAAGCTATACCTCCAGTAGCGAAAATATATTTTGTGAACTTGGGGAAGAAACAAACACCAATATTAGCATCACAGGAAAATAGTAATCAAATCCATACAGAGAATGTGAATCTAACTGATTTTTTGGAACAGTCCTTGGAGACTCAGATAGAATCTAGAGGAACACTATTAGTCATCTTTCTATTTCCATCAGATAGAGATTCATTTCTTAAACATTTTTTTCGTAACAGATCTAAAACATTTCTAGGTGAGAAAATATGGGTATATCCTGACATTGCCAGAGAAACAGTCCCGCAGGAAAAAATTTCTTGCAATGCACCAAGAAGTAAGAGATCTAGGTGCAGAGTTTGTAGTTAGGTACCCAAGCAAATGTATCGTTAAATTGAATAATAATAGGTTCATTTTTTTTGAACCAATTCAATTGAGATCTTTTATCAATGCAAGGGCTCCTGTGGCAGTGGATTCCCTCCCAAAACTGGAGAAATAACATGAAAGTTCGCTATTTCCTGATTTGTGCTCAATTAGAACTCAGTTAGGTATCATATTGCCTTTTACAAGTCAGTCAGGATATGTGGTTTCTTATTTCGCAATTGATTTCTTCTGATCCAATATTTTAAGTGGAATATTATTTGTTTCATTTGTTAAAGTATCTGTGCGATAGGAAAATATTCTGATCTGTCTGGTTCATTGATAATTTTATATATTGTCTATGTAATTTGAAAAATTTAATAAATAAAAAAAAAAAAAAAGTTACTACATAAAGATGCAGAGTTTTAAATATTTTGAGCAGAATTTCCCCTGATGTTCACTATAAGAGTCTTTTCCACCCTCCCTCCGTACTCCCCTGGCTTTGCCCTCTCAGGCCCCAACTCCTCCACCTGCCAATATCTCTCCCTGCCCCTCTAGGCTCAATCCCTTCCACTCTATATCCACTCCCAGAGTTTTATCCCTCTGTCAGTACTGCCCCTCACATAGGCTCCCTCTGTCCCTCTCCATGCACACGCACGCATACACACCCTCATTCAGGCTCTCTCTTTCTCTCTTGCACACACACACACACACACACACACACACCCTCATTCAGGCTCTCTCTCTCTCGCACACACACACCCTCATTCACGCTCTCTCTCGCACGTGCCCTCATTCAGGCTCCCTCTCTCACACACGCCCTCATTCAGGCTCTCTCTCTCTCGCACACACACGCCCTCATTCAGGCTCTCGCGCGCACGCGCCCTCATTCAGACTCCCTCTTTCTCGCACGCGCCCTCATTCAGACTCCCTCTCTCTTGCACGCGCCCTCATTCAGGCTCCCTCTCTCTCGCGCGCGCCTTCATATAGGCTACTTCCATCTCTCACGCGCGCGCCCTCATATAGGCTACTTCCATCTCTCACGCACGTGCCCTCATACAGGCTACCTCAGTCTCTCACACATCCCTGCACATTGGCTCCCTCCATCACAAACAATCAAGCCCCCTCACATACACACATACACCTTCACAATCTCTTTACATAGGCTCCCTCTCTCTGGCACCCACACCTATGTACCCTCACACATGCTCTCTCACCCCTCAGGCTTGCAGTGTTACACACAAACAAATTCCCTCTTACCAGGCCTACTCCTTCTCACCGCGAGCAGGATGGTCTCCATTTGTGGCACCCCTGTACCGGCTTCATCTTTGCTGCGAGCGGGACGGGCTCCGCTCGAGGCATGCCGGGGCCTGCTCCTTCTTTGCTACGAGTGGGAATGCCTCTGTTTGTGGCACGCCAAGACCTGCTCCTTCGCCGCAAGTGGGACGGCCTTCACTCGTGGCGTGCTGGGGCCTGCCAAATTCAGTGCAGAAAACAGAGTTGCTGCGCAAGAGGGGAATTCTGTGCAAATTCTGCGCTGCAGAGTAGCACTAAATTCCCCCAGGACTAATGTATGGATATGAGGGACCAGTATCATGTAAAAACCAGGTCCTAGCTATGCACTTATAAAGAACTATACATATGTACAGGAAATGCTCACAATCCATTAAAATGCTCCTTCAGTCCCTTGCATTTTAAGTGAAAGCAATGGCACAAAAAAGGGCATGTGATGAAGTTGTCATGAGACAGATTTTCCTAATAGCTTTTAGTTTTCTTAGGGGAGAATGCTTTTGTGCTACAAGTACTTTTAAAAATGTACAATGTAAGAACTATTTCTAATGGCATAGTTCTAACATTTTTTAATTTATCATGAAATGTTTGCATTGAGGTCTGTAGTACAGAGTTCTAGCAGCTGGATTCTTTGTACATTGTTACAGCTTTTATTGAGTCAACATGAAATTTATACAAATATGTACATGAGCTTTTGACACCTTATAGGTCTCTTCATCAGATATGTGTATTATAGAGTAGAATTCATCTCTCATTCGTTGACAGTGATTAGTTAGTAAAATCTCAAGTCTCATTATTTTTGACAGAACAAAATAAAAATGAAAGCAACAGAGCTTGATATAACTGACTAATAAGCACAGTGCCAAGAACATTAAATGGAAAAAATATATAAAGCAAACATAAAAATTGATTTTAATGGATCCTTGTTGGAGAGAAGCATAATGAACACAAGTGTGGTAATAAATATTTGTATTCTACTCTAAAAACCTTGTGAGTTTTCATGTAGCATTTACATGTTAGAATCAATATAGCTTACGTTTTTTTTTTCTCTTTTTTGTACAAGAAATGTAAGTGTACCCCTGGTAATTGTAAATGCTAAAGTTTCACAACCATAAAGACATCCAAAAGAAAGATTAAAGATACACAAATACAAGTGATAAAAATGGTCACTCATGACTCATTTCACGTGGTGAAGAATTCTGTTAATTTTGTAGCATGCTTATTTCTTTTCAGTTTACTTTAAAATTGCACTAAGAGACCGGAATACAATTTTAAGTAAAGGACTTTTTGCTAACAGTTATTAAAAAGATTACTTGTGGGCTGTAGGGAGTTGCCAGATTTACCAATGCTAGCTTCAGGTTCTTGGAATAAAGTAGGGAGCTACGTGATTCACCAAGTTAGTGCAATCCTTTTACTGCTACAAAGTTGTCATCATATATTTCTGGGAAACATTTGTAGTAAATGGGGTTCTATCTTATCAGCACATCGTCTTCCTAAATATAGAAGTTGATTATTTTTATAAAAATCTGAAATATGGTATACTCTTTATATAATGCATGCCCTTATTTTATATAATATATTTTATCAAAATTTTTAAACATTAATATTAAGTTTGATATTGACACAGTATGGATATATTAATATGATTGTTTTGCCGTGCATATCAATGCTGTGTATCATCAATTGACCTGCTATTGGTGTTTTTGGGATCTTTCGGGGAATCCAGTAAACCCAAATGGTATTCTATGGGTAGCACACCAAGTATCTGTTAGACATTTTTTCATGACCTGCAAGGATATTTTCTTTAAAACATTTGGTATGATCCATTGCAGCTACTGTTTTCCACAACACAAAGATTTCACTTTTTTTCAAGATGAGCTTGCTCCTCTCTGACATCAGACTCTAAGGTTGGTCCTTCTCAGTCGAGATAAAAAAACACTGTGCAAAGATCAATTTTGTTAGCATCCAGTCAGATGAGTCCTGAACAAGTGTGTTATGCACATCTGCCAGCAGATGGAGACGGAGCAAACTGATATAACTGATATAGCAGTGACATCAGCTCGCCAGTATTCTCCGACTCCAGCAGATGGTGGACAAGCATCTCCCCACTGGGGATTGCTTCATTTTAAAGAAAAGGAGAATTCAGGAGATTAATTCATCCCACTCTCCTGCGGTGATACCAAATGGGTCCTCCCACAACTGAGAATTCTTGAGGTGATTTCCATGGTCCCTCAGATGAGTGCCTTGGTCCGTTGGCTGATTTTCAGCCGGTGTGGACTTATTTGCTTGAGCAACTGAAAGGCAGCGGGGGTGCAGGAAGCAGAGTGTGGCGGTGACGGTGTATACCCTCTCACCGCTCGCAGCTGGACACTGTCTCTGTACTCAGCCAGGTAAGACTGAGCTCCAGTAAGTTTAAAAAAAAAAAAAAAGATGTAAATTATACAGAGGCTTACAGGGACTTAGAAAGAAGGGCTTCCTCCTCTCCCAGTCTTCATGCTCGACGTGCTGGTGCAACATTTAGGTTGTGGGCAGCCTGGCGGGTTGAGCAGCTTCCTTAGGTTAGGCCCTGCTCTGAAGCTTTTCACTGTATGCCATGTGGTAAGCCGCAACAGCTTTTCATGTGCTTTCTAAGGCGTATGTGTCTAGCTGTGTGTCCTGTTGTGCTCTCCATTTTTGGATGCACAGTTGGGCCTTGTAGTCTGTGTGCCCATGTTAAGCGCTGTTTACCTCTGTGCTCAAGTGGTATTGTGTGCTTAATTTTTTAGCCGTCTAGGGAAGCGCCTAGGTGTGCACACTTAAGTGTTGGATGCTTAATTTTTGCATACCTAGTTGAGCACGTAAAACAAAAAAAACCCCAGCTAGATGCACGCCTCTGGCCGCTGCTCAGAACACTGTACCTAAGAAGCCTAAGCGTCTTCTCTTTGCACTGCATCTCATATTTGGGCATCTCAGCCAAGAGTGCCTGCTGATTTCTGCCAGCACTGTTTGGAAGCTCAGGGAAAATTGTCTTCCTCTGATTTTACTAAATCTGGTTCTTCCCAGCCAGATGTGAGTCTGGGTAAAGATGACCTGAATTTGGAACTCCCCTAACTGGTTCTTCAGCAGGGGAAGGTAGCTCAATGAGAACTCCTCAGGCTTCTTCTAGTTTAGATTTCTCTACTTTTTCATGGGTAGAATTTTTCCAGGGGTTGCAATCCTTTCTTCAGGCGCAATCCTCTGCCCTGTCTAAGGCTCCTTGGGCAGAGGCA
Organism: Rhinatrema bivittatum; assembly: GCF_901001135.1. NCBI lineage: Eukaryota > Metazoa > Chordata > Amphibia > Gymnophiona > Rhinatrematidae > Rhinatrema > Rhinatrema bivittatum. The sequence continues at coordinate 244,559,620 of NC_042621.1, read as the reverse complement.
CAGGTAGGAACCTTACCTGTACCTTCTGTTAAGCGCCAGAGCACTCCTATAGGGGCAGCAAAACCTCGGATGGAGATCTGGATGGCACAGATGACCACATTGACCTCCTCTCTTGAGGATAGTGAAATTCCCCCTGGGTTAGAACCATATAGTACTATGTTATGGTTCTTTCATAGAGATGAAGTGCCAGCTCTGATTTCCCAGACCTTGACATTGCTTGGAGTCCCTGGGGGCAGATTCAGTGTCTGAGCCAAAGAGAAATCCCATTTTGGTTTCCTTGCATAAAGCCTTTTGTTTTTTCCCCGTGATGGAGGCCATTCAAAAATTGATTGATCTTGAGTGAGGCGCCCCAGAAGCTAATTTCAAAAGGGGTTGGATTTTGGAAGGCCTGTGGTAAGAGAGTGTTTGTGTTTTCTAAAGGTAGATGCACTTGTGTGTGCAGTCTCCAAGCGGACTACTATTTCTGTGGAAGGAGGAGCAGCCTTGAAGGATGCTCATGATAAGATTGAGACTATCCTTAAGCAATATCTGAAGCTGTGGCAATGACCTTGCAGATCGCTTCTTGTTGTTCCTTAGTGGCACGCTCTTGTTTGCTTTTCTCACAGTAGGTCGATGACTGGGGTAAATTCCAGGGCAGTTATGGAACCAGCTGCTGCCTTCTTGGCAAATGAGGGCTGTGATTTAGTCTGTACTTTAGCCAGAAGGATGGCTTTGATAGTTGCGTCAATTATGGTTGAGAAATTGGTTGGCCGATACGACCTCCGAGGCTAATCTCACGAAGTTATCCTTTCATGCCTCACTTTTGTTTGGAGGCGAGTTGCAAAAACTGGCCAGCAAATGGGGTGAATCTTCGGTTCCTTGATTGCCAGAGGATAAGAATCAGGCGCAGTGCTCCCCTGACATGAGAGGTTGTGCTAGAGCAGTGGTTCTCAACCTTTTTTTGCCCGGGACACACCTGATAGATGGTTCTCACATGCGTGACACACTGAACATGTCACCATCATGGGGCTAAGTGTAAACATGCACTCTGCATCCACAGGAAATACCCTCAACCTCCAGCAATGAGTGCAGAGCAGATCTAGGGCATTACCCTGTACAACTCACCATACAAAAAAGATATTCTGGTTCTGATGACATCCCAGTAAAAGCAAAACAAACTCCTTTTACTACCAGGCAAAATAGCCTTCCTTATGAAAAGACAGTAATTTACCACTAATGCATATCCTATTGAGAAAACACAACAAATAAGATTGATACTAATGCCTACATGCTAGTTAAATACCTCACCTTGGTCACACACCCTTCAAGTACAGAAAAACCACAAACTATAAATATGGAGACAGAAACTGGAATGGAAAACCAAAAAAGCCACTCTGCATGCAGTGCGAAGCTGGAGAAATGGAAAGAGAAATATAGCACCTAACATAGTCCCAGGATCTGCAATAATGCACACAAACTAGCCCGCACAAAGTTATACCTGTATTATGGAACACAATCAAACAGTAACAAGCCTACCTATGAAAAGGCAACACTACAAATAATTAATCAGGCCCTAAACACTAATACACCTCCTATTAGAAAAACAGAACAAGCCAAGCTGCTATAGATCCCCTCACAGAAATAATTGTAAAACTATACTAATAAATGTTACAAAACAGCTGATGAACAGAATAACTCCACCAATTAAAAACTCATTAAAAAGTATTAAAAATTGTCCAAATATCAATAAAATATTTCAAAACTGCAGACACATCACAAAATACCCAATAATTAAAGTGGCAGTCAATCAAGAAAAATAAACTTAAAAAGCCACCTTTACTTACCCTCTCCAGCAACTCTACTCCTTTCCCTTGCAGGCCAATAGCACACACTAGAAGCAGCAGTGGCTGCTGAAGCTATGTCTTCAAGGTCCTCTTCCTTAGGGCCCACAACCATTCACTCATACACAGTCTCTGTCTCACACAGACCAGTAACTTCTCTAATCAGTCTCTGTCTCTCACACGCACACACTAGTCACCTCCTTGACCAGTCTCTATCTCACACACATCAGTCACCTCCCTGATCAGTCTCTGTCTCACCACACCAGTCACCTCCCTGACCAGTCTCTGTCTCATGCACACACACATTCACCAGTCACCTCCCTGACCAGTCTTTGTGTCTCTCTCTCTCTCACACACACACCAGTTGCCTCCCTGACCAGTCTCTGTCTTACATATACACACACACACACCAGTCACCTCCCTGACCAGTCTTTTTCTCACATATACACACACACACCAGTCACCTCCCTGACCAGTCTGTGTCACATATACACACACACACACACCAGCCACCTCCCTGACCAGTCTTTCTCACATACACACACCAGTCACCTCCCTGACCAGTCTTTCTCACATACACACACCAGTCACCTCCCTGACCAGTCTTTCTCACATGCACACACCAGTCACCTCCTTGACCAGTCTGTCTCACACACACATACACACACACACACACACAAAAACCAGTCACCTCCCTGACCAGTCTTTCTCACATACACACACACACACCAGTCACCTCCCTGATCAGTCTGTCTCACATATACACACACACACACTCACCAGTCACCTCCCTGACCAGTCTCTGTCTCACATATACATACACACACTCACCAGTCACCTCCCTGACAGAAACACATCACCTCCGAACATGGTCTCTCTGTCACACACATGCTCTCACTTACATACAAGCTCCACACACAAATGCTCTTGCTCCCATTCTACCACACACCCACAAAGCTGCCACTCACGCACCCAGTCACCCATTCTACCACACACACACACACACACACACACACACACACACACACACACCAAGCTGCCACTCATGCACCCATTCTACCACACATACACACACAGCTGCCACTCACACACTCAGGCACCCATTCCACCACACATACACACACAAAGCTGCCACTCATGCACTCAGGCACCCATTCCACCACACATACACACACAAAGCTGCCACTCATGCACTCAGGCACCCATTCTACCACACATACACACACAAAGCTGCCACTCTCACACTCAGGCACCCATTCCAACACACACACACACACACACACAGCTGCCACTCATGCACTCAGGCACCCATTCCACCACACACATGCACAAAGCTGCCACTCACGCACTCAGGCACCCATTCTACCACGCACACGCACAAATCTGCCACTCATTTACCCATTCTACCACATATATACAAGCTCTCACTCACACACCAGGCACCCATTCTACCACAGGCACACAAAGCTGCCACTCACACACATATGCTGATGTGGAGCCTCTTCTTATTGCTTGGCCCAATAAGCCTGGCCTCCGCTCTTCAGCCGCTGCCGGCTTGTCCTCCAGTGGCACTCATCGTCTCGCTGTTCTTCGGCCCGCCGGCCCAGCCTCTGGTGGCAGCGCACATAGTCTCTCTGCACTTCAGCCGCTGCCAGCCTGTCCTCCGATGGTGGTGCTAAGCTTCTATCCGCTCTTCGGCCCGCCGGCCCAGTCTCCGGCGGCAGCGCACATGGTCTCTCTGCACTTCAGCCGCTGCCAGCCTGTCCTCTGACAGTGGCACTCAGCATCCCTCCAATCTTCAGCCGCCGCCGGCCCGGCCTCCAGCGGTGGCATTCCCCTATCAACTGCATTGGCCACAAGTGGGGCAGTGGGACACTGGTGTGTCGTGACACACAGGTTGAGAACCGCTGTGCTAGAGGATCCAAGCGTTTTTGGCCTTTCAGAGGAGCATCCTTTCAGAGGACTCGTCCCTTAAGTAGGTCTCAGTCCTTTCATCCCTGACAACCCAGAAGAGGCACAAGCCTCAGGTAGTGGAAGTTCACGAACCTCCCAATGAAGTTTTGTCTACCCACCCCCGGGAACGGGAAATAGGGGGATGCCTCTCTCTTATGGAAGGTGGGTCGAAATCACTTCAGATCAGTGGGTCCTGGAGATGATATGAGAAGGATATGCGATAGTTTTGCAGTGTTCTTTGGGACATGTTCATGGAGTTTCCCTGCCAATCCCCGCAGAAAACGTGGGCAGTGGAAGGTATATTAGCAAGGCTCCTCAGACTGAAAACTGTGGTCCCAGTGTCCAAGAAAATGCAGGGAGATATTCCAATTATTTCGTTGTGCCAAAGAAGGAGGGCTCTTTTCATCCCATTCTGGACCTCAAAGGCATCAATCGTCATCTGCGAGTGAAAAAGATTTTCACATGGAGACCCTGTACTCTGTGATAATGGCTGTACAGTTGGTGGATTTTCTGACCTCTCTGGATCTGTCTGAGGCATATCTTCACATTCCCATCTGACTAGAACATCAACACTTCCTGCGGTTTGCAGTTCTGGGACCCCACTTTCAGTTTTGGGCATTGCCTTTTGGTCTGGGCACTGCTCCCAGAATCTTTTCCTAGGCAATGGTGGAATTGTGGTAGAGTTGAGAAAGATGCAATCCTAGTACATCTGTATTTGGATGACTGGCTGATTCGCGCCAAGTCTCTGGAAGAGAGCCACCTGGTGACTTGCAAGGTGATTTCCTTGTTGTGGGTGGTGAACCTAGCCAAGAGCAGTCTTCAGCCTACAAACAGGCCGATACAGTACAGTGCGCTCCGCTGCTTTACTGTGCACCCTCCGACTTAATATCATGGCGATATTAAGTCTGAGGTCCCCGAAAGTTTAAAAAAGTAAAAAATAAAAAAATTTAAAATGGACCTGCGGCTGGCGAGTCGAAAACCGGACGCTCAATTTTGCCGGCGTCCGGTTTCCGAACCCGTGGCTGTCAACAGGCTCGAGGACTGACGCCGACAAAATTGAGCGTCGGCTGTCAAACCCGCTGACAGCTGCTGCTTCCGTCAAAAAAGAGGCGCTAGGGACGCGGTAGTGTCCCTAGCACCTCTTTTTACCGCCGGGCCTAATTTTAATAAATTAAAATACTGAATCGCACGCACAGGAGAGTGGCTTGTGAGCACGCAGGGCAAAGTGTTCCTGCCTTAATCTCGAATTCAGAAGTTGCTAGCTCAACTCTATCTATTGTTGATCACTCTGCGCCCGACTGTATAATGTTACCTGCAGGTCGTTGGCTTAATGGCAGCAATCCTGGACGTGGTACTGTGGGCGAGGGAGCATGTGTGTCCTTTTCAGCACTCCTTAATAGTGAAATCCACAGTCTCAGGAATATTTGGTTCAGCTCCACCTGCCGATGGAGGTCGCCTCCCAACTGCAGTGATGGCTGCAGGTGGATCATCTATGGAAAGGAGTTTCTCTATCCCCACTGGAGTGCGGAAGAGTCCCTCTGGAATATCAATCGGCTGGAGCCCAGGGCGGGCCGGCTGGCAAGTTTACTGTTCAGCGACAGGCTGCAGGGTCGATCGGTCTGTGTAATGTCGGACAATGCTACGACTGTGGCCTACATCAATCGGCAGGGAGGTACCAAGAGACAATAAGTGTCGCCGGAAATAGATCAACTTATGGAATGGACAGAGAGGTGCATCTTCAGATTATCTCAGCCTCACACATTGCAGGCAAAGACAATGTAAGATCAGACTTTCTCAGCAGGGAGAATCTGGACCTAGGAGAGTAGATGTTGTCAGATGAGGCTGATTTGGGATCGCTTGGGTCTCCCATTCCTAGACCTGTTGGCAACTTTGCGCAATGCGAAAGTTCTATGATTCTTCAGCCGCAGAAGAGATCCGAAATCACTGGGGATTGATGCCCTTGTACAAGAGTGGCCGGAACACAAGTTGCTGTATGCCTTTCCTCCATGGCCCATGCTGGGCAGATTCTTTTGAAGGATCAAACGCCACAGAGGGGTGGTACTTTTGGCCGCTCCAGATTGGCCCAGGAGCCCGTGGTATGCAGATCTGCGGAAGCTTCTGGTGGATTCGCCTCTTCAATGTCCATCGCACAGGAATCTGTTGCAGCAGGGACCTGTTCTTCACAAAGATCTGAATTGATTTTGTTTTACAGTATGGCCCTTGAAAGGGCTCGTTTGCTGAAACGTGGATACTCTGCGGCAGGAATTTTCAGCTTGCTAAGAGATAGAAAGGTCTCCACTTCCTTGGCCTATGTGCGGGTTTGGAGAGTGTTTGAGGCCTGGTGTGAGGATCCTTGGTCAAGATTCTGCTCATTTTGGAATTTTTGCAGGATGGCTTGAATAAAAGCTTGGCTCTTAATTCCTTAAAGGTACAAGTAACAGCTTTCGCCTGTTTCAGGAGGTCAGGTAAATGGTAGATCCTTTTCGGCTCATCCTGAGGGGCCCGTTTTCTGAAAGGAGTGAAACATCTTTGGCCTCCTTTTGGGTTTCCAGTGCCTCTATAGAGTCTTAATTTGGTTTTGGAGTTTTTGGTGGGCCCTACGTTTAGACCGCTACATATTCTGTCCCTGCGATTGCTGACCTTGAAAATGGTTTTCCTTGTGGCAATTTGTTCTGCGCGTAGGGTTTCCGAACTGCAGGCCTTGTCTTGCCAAGAGCCATTTTTCCAGGTGATTCTCAGGGCAGTATAGCTGCGTACTGTTCCTTCCTTTTATATGGAATGTGATCATTGAGCTTCACTTCAATCAGTCCAACTCTCTGCCGTCTCTGGACAGAGAGAGAGAGAGAGATGTAGAGGAGTATCATCTGTTGCGTCCCTTGCATATCAAGAGACATATTGTCAGGTATCTAGTGGTTACTGAGCCTTTGTGGAAGTTGGATCGCCTGTTTGTCCTTCACGTCAGTAGTAGACAGAGCCAGCCTTGCTGGCTACTTTAGCTTGCTGGATTAAGGAGGTAGTCACATATCCTGGGAAGCTGTTACCTAATCAAGTTACGGTTCATTCCATTAGGGCTCAAGCAGCATCATGGCAGAAGTTAGATTGTTGTCTCCCATCAACATTTGCCAAACTACGAAGTGGTCTTCCTTATACACCTTTTCCAGGTATTATTGTCTGGATGTTCAGGCCTGGGAGGATGTGGCCTTTGCATGTGCAGTTTTGACTGGACAGCAGGCAGCCTCCCGCCCTATTCAGGAGTAGCTTGGGTACATCCCACTTGTTCTGGATTCATTTGACTGGACGCTAAGAAATGAGAAATTGCTACTTACCTGATAATTTCCTTTTCTTTAGGACAGTCTGATGAATCCAGCTTCCCTCATTCGGCTGCCGGATGGTTGTGTATTGATCCTCCTGTGTTTGATGTTTTACAGGGCTTACTGGTAAGTGTTACATCAGTCCCTAGCCTAATGTTATTACCATCTTATCTGAGCTCAGTGTTGCCTGTTGGCTGAGTATTGACATGGTTACCTGTTTTTAATCAAGTTTTTTTGCTAGTTTGTCCACAGTTGCTTTTGAAGAGAATACTGGCGGGCTGATGTCACTGCAGGGGTGTATGTACTGTGCTGTCAGCTTGTTCCGTGTCCATCTGCTGGTAGAGGTGCATAACCCACTTGGTCTGGATTCATCTGACTGTCCTAAAGAAAAGGAAGTTATCAGGTAAGTAGCAATTTCTCAATAATACGCAATAGTCTTGAAAATCCTAGAGTTTAATAATAAAAGAGATAGGGCTGTCAGATCATGAGGTGATGTGGGAGGTGTCATGTAGAGGGCAAAGGAAATGTAGGAGAGAGAGGAGTAGACCAGAGAGGAGAAACGCCAACACATACTTGAGCACGTCCAAAATAATTCCACATTTATTTAGAAAAAAAAAAGTATTTTCATACAGGAAAAAGAGGTCCAGGCAGACCTAGAAAAGATGGATCCACAGTGATCTACGTGAGGCTTTTGGGGCTACCTGCAAGTAAGCCATTTTCATCCAGGATTCCACAACTGGACTTTATTTTAGTATACAGGTTTTTTTTATAACATTTCTTTATTGCAATTTTGACTTTACAAGAACATATAACTCAAACATTTACTGAAACACCAAGGTACATCCCCCCCCCCCCACCCCCGTGCAGGAGTCTTGTTGCTTGCCCGCTTGTATCTAGGAGGAGTATTTCACAGATGTGGTATAAGCATAGTCTGTATGCCTAGTGATAAAGTCTCTCTTGGAAGATGGAAGAAACAACCAGAATTTGTTCCATATGGAGTGGCAGGTGTTTTGAGCTGTCTGCGACCTAGAGTTTGCTGTCATAAGTTCGTACTGCTGGAGTAAAACTATTCGAGTATGCCATTGGCCCTTTTGTGGTCTATTGACCGTAATCCATTTAGCCATTATCGATTGCAGAGCTATAAGAAGCGCTTTTCCTAAAAACATTTGTTCATGCTGAGACAGTCCTAGTGAGTCATCGGGGGAAAAGGCGCATTAGACAAATGTTTGGATCCCGTGGTATGGGCACTTGCAGTATCTGCCTCAGGCTGTCTAGCACTTCCTCCCAAAAAAGAATTAACTGTTCACAGTCCCACAAACTGTGAAAGTAAGATCCTTTTGCCTTTTGACATTTTAAACAGATATCTGAATCACACATTTTAGCTGTGTACATCCGTGTTCAGGACATATACATACAGTGTAAGACCTTGAACCCCGTTTCTCGAGTAAGAACATTCTCCGAGAGGAGGTAGCAGCCTTCCAAGACCCGAACAACATCCGCTAGTGCCAAATATAGATCTGTCTGTTGGACCCACTTATTTTGTATTGCCCGCAGTGCAGAGTGGTCAGGTAACCCTTTCAACACTTTGGTAAATGTGGAACAAGAATTTCCCCTGCGGCTCCCCGGTGAAAAAAAATCCCGTAATCCCTCCCAAGCGGGCGTTAACGCCTGAGAGCCAAATATGTGGAAGATATAATGTCTTGCCTGTAGGTAGGCAAAGAAATCATGTGGGTGAAGCTTATATAGAGCTTGTAAGTCACCAAAGCTTCTGAGAATTCCCGTGTTCATGTCGTAAAGTTGGTACAAGTGGTTCAAGCCGTTAGAACCCCAGTGCCAAAAGGCCAAACTATCTAGGCCTGCCTGGAATTGCGGGTTCCCTCCCAGTGTAAGGTATGGAGTCACACACTTCCCCAAATGTAACTTATTAAGGCATAGGAAGCGCCATGCTTTCCTACCAGAGTTAAGAAGCAAGTGTCCCCTACAGGCGGTAGGAACCCATGAGTTAGGGAGCTGCATAATATTTACAGGTCTATAAGGGTAAAGCCACTCTGTTATGAATTCATGCGGTGTAAACCACTCAGACTCATCTATCCAATCTTGAACATGGCACAGCATACACGCTAAGTTATATTCCCGCCAGTTGGGACATCCCAGACCCCCTTGTTCTGCTTAGTTGTAGCGTGCTCAGTGCCAATCGGTTAGTCCCCCACCCCCTTCCCCCCATAAAAACCTCTGAATCGCTCGTTTAATCTGAATTTTCTCCCCTTTTTTTAACCATAGCGGGATCTGCTGCAAAATGTAAAGCCAACGTGGCAGCTCTATCATTTTCAACAGAAAGATTTTCCCCGTCAAGGAAAGGGGCAAGGCTGTCCAGACCTTTAATTTGGATTCCATATTCTTAAGCAAGGGAACAATATTTGCCGCATGCAGTTTATCGACATCCCTAGGTAACTGAATCCCCAAGTAGCGCATTTCCTTATTCACTCACCTTAACGGAAACGTCCCCACCCAACCCTCCTTGACTGTGTCATCCAAATCCATAGCCTCCGATTTGTCTATATTTGGACCTGCAAAGGACCCAAAAAGAATTTGATGCTGTAAAATCCGTTCCAGTGAACTCTGGGGAGAAGTGAGAAAGACCATAACAATATCATCTGCGAAAGCAGAAACTTTGAATTCCCGTTTCCCCCAAGTGAACCACTTAATTAGTGGATCTGCCTCTATCTTACGGAGTAGGGGGTCAATAGATAAAATATACAATGGGGGGACAGCGGACACCCTTGTCTGGTGCCGCTGTAGAGACAGAAGTCCACCGACACCTGGCCATTAGCTAGGATTGCAGAGTGGGGCCGCTGATATAACATGGAGATGCTTTGTATGATCTCCCCATTTAAACCATATCGTTCTAAGACCGAGAAAAGATAAGCCCATGACACCCCTGTCAAAAGCTTTCTCGGAGTCAAAACCAACTATCATTGCTGCCTGCCTCTGCTTCTGACATTCTTTCATAGCTATGAGGAGCTTAGTAAGTTTGGTACAGACAGAGCGCCCTTTGACAAAGCCAACCTGATTTAGGTGATAATTGTAGGAAAAACTTCACTATGTCTGTCGGCCAATATCTTTGCAAACAATTTAGCTTCACAATTTAGCAAAGAGATCGGCCGATACGCAGCCGGGGTTGACAAATCTTTCGCTGGTTTTGCCAGCACTGTTATGTAAGCCTTCGTGACCCCCACTGGAAAGGATCCCCGCCGTTGGGCCTCGTGAAAATAAGCAAGGAGATCCTTCGTGGCCAGGGAGATCAAACACTTATAATATTCAGCACTCAACCCATCCGGTCCCGGGGTCTTGTTAGCTTTACTCCCCTTTATAACCCCTATAAGTTCATCTATCCTTATAGGCATGTTCAGGGTTGCTGCCTGCGTCAGTAATTCGTGGAATCTGATGCCCACGGAAGAATTCCTCCTCCTGTTGGGGGCCGCCTTGTCTATCCTCCGTATAGAGTAGTTTATAAAAATTATGGAATTCTGCGCATATCTCCGTCCCTGCTTGTAATGGCTTACCCTTCCCATCCCTCAATTTATCAATAACTGTTTTCCCTTGGGCCATCCTTACCATGTTAGCGAGTAAGCGCCCCGCTTTGTTCCCATATTGATACAATTTGTGTGCCCCTTTCCTTAACATCCGCTGTGCCCATTCATGAAGAAGGGAGTTTAAAGTGTATAAGATATCTTTATACTCTGTTTGGTTTTCTGGGGTATTATACTGCGCCAATTGGGATTTGGCCTGTCGCAGGCTCCCTTCTAATGAGAGTATTTGTTTGGACAGGGCCTTAGATTTAGCAATCATATAAGAGGCGATTTCTCCGCGCATTACTACTTTACTAGTTTCCCAGTATAGCCAAGGATCATTTTTATGTATTCCATTGTGACTTTCATATTCTTTCCACTTGTCTCACAAAAACTCGTGGAATTTCCTGTCTCCCTGCATCTGACTGGGGAATCTCCATAATCGTACTGGGGTTTCACTTGATCCTTTTCCCACAACAATCCAGATTTTAGCATGATCCGAAATCTCTATGGGGCCGATTTTCGCTTGTCTAACTGACAAGAACAAAGTCTCAGAGATAAGGATATAATCTATTTGAGACATAGTGGAATGAGCCCTTGACACGTGTGTATATTCTCTTTTATTCGGGTGAAAGAGGCGCCAGATATCAATCAAATGGAGCTCTGAGCTCAAGTAGGCAATGCCTTTAATAGATCCGGTAGCGGCTGGGTGGGCTGAGATCTGTCAAGATCGGGTTCGTGAACACAGTTAAAGTCCCCCAGTAGTATCATTGGGCCTCTCATTACCGATATGAGCCTGCAAACTAAACCTTGGAAAAAGGTGTGCATATATATTACAGATCGTCGCATCCCGTCCCTGCATTTTCCCTACTAGTATGAGATATCTCCCCTCTTCATCAAGCAACTGTTGCACAAGGTCAAACTTGAGGCTCTTATGAATCAGCATCGCCACTCCTGCCTTACGCCCCACCGCTGGCGCATAGTAACATTGCCCCACCCATTGTTTTTTCAGTTTTGCTTTCCCCTGCTGACAAATGGGTCTCTTGTAGACATGCAATACCTACTTTCTGATGCTGCAATGCACTTAATAATTTTTGTTGCTTAATAGGAGTGCCAAATCCCCTCACATTCCAAGATATGTACCGTAAGGTATTCATCCAGTGATCATAGCTGTGGCATATCTATCTAAGTCTCTTGGCCATGTATAGCTCGATGGTCTCTCAGCCGGACCCTCGAGCCCCACATCCTTCCGTTTTCCATTCTCAACCCCCCTAGTTCCCAGTACTATGCACAGCTCCTGCCCCCCCCAAGTGGATTTAACATGCAAACCTGAGTGCCCAAAATAAATTGGACCGGAGATCAGTAATTTATGTGCTCGGGTGCTGACCCTCCCTCTGGAAGGCCACTCAATTAGTCTGAGATAACTACAACATATGTACATAAGATGGGAACTATTGCATGAAAATCTTAGTCCTGTTCAAGTCTGCTAAGGAGAGCCTTACTATAGGCAGCCGACTTCTCAAGTCCCTCTTTGTGGGCCTTGGCTCCTAAGTCTGTGTTTAGGGGCATACTTCCCCCCAGACAGATGCTCGTATTGTAGGTTGTAGGCCACTTCAAAGTAAAAGTCATTTGTGTTCGACAGAATCCTCCATCCATTTAGTCACCTTATCTGGAGCATCAAAAGTGTGTACTTTACCTTCCTTCCATACTTTTAAAATAGCAGGAAACTGCAGGGCAAATCGTATGTTCTTATTATACAGGTCATTGCAGAGTAGTGAGAAAAGGCGTCCCTTGGCTGCAACCGCAGCTGAAAAGTCTTGGAAGATCACCACTTTATGATCACGATACTGCAGCTCTCTATTTTTCTGAAACGCAGTCAGGACTGCCGCCCTCTATGCCCAATTGAGAAAGCGGGCAATCACGAGTCTCTGGCTTCTCTCTGTGTCTCTCCGTGGACCAAGTCGGTAAGCTCACTCTATTTCTATTTTACCTACCAGAACTGGTAATTTCAGGGCTTCTGGGAGCCACTCTTCCAGCACGGACTGCAGGTCTCCCTCCTGCACTTCCTCCGGGATCCCCATAAATTTTAAATTGTTGTGTCAAGCACGGTTCTTGAGGACCTCTATTTTAGTTTCTGCCATTCTCAGAGAGGATTCTAGATTGTTTACCTTGGCCATGAGAGCCTGGTGATCTTCTGCTACAGAAATTCTGCCTTCTGCGATGTCAATTCGCCTGCCAATGTCTCCTAAAGAGTCCTTGACCACGGCAAAATTCGCAGCTATGCCTTCAATTTATTTTCCAGTGCCATGACCACCACCGTGGTCAGCCAGGCCACAGTGGCATCATCCAGGCCTGTGCCTTCCGCGATCCGCCGTCCATCCGCCATTTTTGGCTCTGTACCGCTGGCTTTCACTTTATCCTTTCGAGGCGGCTTTGCCGACATCGCTGGCCGTTCAAAGCTCCTGCAATCGCTGCTGCTCTCCTTTCTCTTTGTTTTCCTCTCCTTCGTAGAGAAAATATCAAGGTTTAGCACCGTGGGTTGTAAGATTTCGGAGAGTCAGCACCCGGAGCCCCGCTACGTGCATCTAGCCGGGCTCACTGCATCACGTGACCTCTCTAGTATACAGTTTAACAGAAAACAAGTATGTCCTGGTTTTCACTTGGAAGTGTATGTCTCAAGCTCTTTTGCTCTTTATAAAGAAGTTGGAGCAGGCACTGTTGCCTTACCTGTGATAGATAATGATGATTATGATGATGAAATGTACTCTTAAATTAAAGGTTCACTGATGAAAAATGTTTTTCAAATGTTCTACAGTGCAGTGCTTGTGTGAGTTTAGGCCCAACTAGTGAGTAGGATGTTTGGCTTGTTTCATTTAATTTTTTATGACCCTGCTAGTCCATCCCTAGTGAGACGACGACTACTACTACTGCTTAACATTACTATTGTACTACTTGATGTACGTATCACTGTACAAACATTCAAGAGGTAGAGCTTGTTTGTTAAGGTATTTGATTATTGTTTAGCATGTATTGTTTATTGAATTTTGTCAGCTTTGTTTTTATTGTATTTTGTCTATGTATTGTATCTTTGCTCTGTTGTAAACTGCTTAGGGTGGTGGTAGCAAACCTGTGGCTCTTTCATGTGCAAAATTCAGCTCTTGCCCTCCTGTTCCCAAGGTAACTGGCTAGCACTGCAGAGTACAGGAGTGTAGGGACCGGAGCAGAAAAGAGCCAGTTAGCTCTCTGTTCCTGCCACAGCCCTCCCCATCCTGCCAACCCTCCACTCTTATCAGCTGTCTGGAGTAGAGGGTTCTTTTCCATTCTGCTGTCCGGAGAGGCGGGAAGTGGACACTGTTCTAGGCCCAACAAATCACTGTGCTCTCAGGACTTGAAATTCAGCTGACATCAGGGAGAATGGGGTCATCTAGATCTCCAGTCAGGTCAGAATGATTTGTGCCGAGGGAAAAGAAGTGAAAGAATGCAGTTAATGCAGGAGGTAAATGATTGGGAGAGCAGTGCGAGAAGTGGTAAATGGGGAAGTGAGGGGAGAGAAATGCAAGGGGAGTGACACAAAAAGGGGTGGGTATTGAGAGAATTGAGGAAGGGGATAAATGCCGAAAGTTCACTCCAGGCCGTGTATATTGTGCATGTTTTTTGTGCCGGCAGCCGGAGAAAACAGATGCTCGTATTGAGCGTCCGTTTTCCTAACCCGCACTGACAGCCATGTCTCCTGGACACCTGAAGCAGAGGAGGCTCTAGGGACACACAGTTTTCCCTAGCACTTCCTTTTTTTTATGCGGAAGCTCATTAACCTCTTGCATCGCACACCCGGGAGAGGTGGATGAGCATCCATTTTTTGCGTGCCGATATTGCATCAGCCTGATAGAGTGAACTGTGGCCTGGAAGGGCATAGATCAAGGTGCAGCCTGGAGGGACTTCCTTCAGCATTGAACATAGAATAAGCTGTGGCCTGGCGTGATTGCAATCGCACTGAACATGTGGCAAGCGGTAGCCCAGAAAGATCTATAAGAGGTTTGCGACTTGCTTATAGCAGGGAAGCCATATGCAATATATGCAAAATATTAGCTTGCTGAAATTTTGTATTCTTGCATGGAGAAATAAAAGACCATTACAAATCAAGTAACATTACCATTGACTAGATGTCCTAAGAGACCATTACACTTAAACCTGTCTTTCAATTACTGGATAGCACATTTGGTGGAAGACAAGATCAAGCACACTTCAGCCCATTCAGAATATGTGACTGACTATAAACAACATGTCCCTTAAAAGAGCCGCCAAAATCAATTCTTATCCCTTGTAACAAATTCTCTCTCCTTACCTTTACTTTTATTTCATAAAAGTATGTTTTATTATTTTGAAGAACGATATAGCATTGGTTGCATTTAGTGATATAATTTTTTATTTGCTGTAAAATAAAATGACCAAGATATAGTGGGGATAGAAAGGTTCAGAGAGAGAACACTGATTCTTTTTTTGGGCTATGGTTTACTTTCATTTTCAGCAGTCCCAAAGGTAGAGTGAAGTAGTGGTATTGTGTTAGAAAAAAGGCCAGGGGATTAAAAGTCTTCCAGCTATGATTGTTCCTGACGGAATCCTTGTTATTATTTGTAAAGCTTCTTATCCTGTATCTTCTTCCAGAAAGTCATCTTACCCTCCCTAACTGGTCAGAGCAGGTGAAGCATTTAGAACACTCTCTCACTCCAGATCATCTTGTCTGGGACACTGGGGAGTCGCTCTTCGGTGCTCACAAATGAAAAGCAGTTTAGCCCTGCAGCCAGTGAAGCAAAGATTCAGTTTGTTTCAGTGTTGTTTTGTAAAAGCACAACCATGGGTAGCCTAATATAGTGTGCTGTTGTCTGGGAGACCTGAAGTTGTGGGTAGGATTGGAAGAAAAGAAAGGTAGAAACGCGAAATGAGATGAAATGCAACATGGTTACATTTTGTAGAAAATGTTGAGTCCAGTTAGAATTTTAAGGAGAAAAATAGTATTTGTTTTCAGGTATATTGTCTACCAGTCAAGAATGTATTATCCTTACCCCTATAATTGCAGTAACTATCATCCTAACCTATGTTTGCTATACCTTTTAATATTACAATTTAACAATTATTTCTATACTGTCATATGCAGATGTACATTAGTTTTATATTTAATGAATTGCCTTTTTGGTAAAAAATCAAGGTGATGTACAGAGTAATACAGTATTACAACATACAATATAATATAATTATCATGCAGTAATACAAGTTAAAAACAAAGCAATGCACACAAGAAAAATGAAAGTAAAAAGTGTCTGATAACCAAATAAAATGGATAATAAATGTTGGATCAGGAAAAGAAAAAACAATTGTGTACCTCACTTAATTACCAACGAAAAAAACCAATAATAACACACAAAAAGTACTACCTGCAGTTTGTAAGCACAATGAATCAGAGAGAGAGAATAATGAACCATCAGGATTTATAAGTTCTTGAGAAACAGGTCTTTAGTCCCTGTTTTGAATGAGGAAATCTTTTTCCATTTGCAACACTAATGGAAGACTACAAGGCCGGCTGCAGGCAAATCAGCATCCTATGTGAAAACTGAAATTAGTACAGTCGCCCATCCCGCCAACAGCTCCAGGGGAAATAGTGCTTTAGGTAAAAATTGTTGATGGTGCCTCCACTCCCAACTGATCCCTGCTCTTCGGGAGTTAAAGGTAAGGTAGACTAGGCAAGGGAGAAGTATGAACACTCCCCTTCAGGTTAACCTCTATTAACAACAGTGGGCATACTTTCTCCTCTGACTTCAGCACTCTCCCCATTCCCCCGCCCACTCGTTTTCTTCTTTTCGTTCAGAGCGGGGCCGCTATAAAATAGCCCACCATCACACCAGTGATCTAGATATAGAAATCCTGCATCTACGAAATTAATAGGCATTTTTTTTTCATTTTCTAGTAGTCATGATTTCCTGGATCACACATCGCCAACAGAACTGAGCAAAAAAATCTCCAACACTAATTTCAAATGTTGTCGAATAACCAAAAAATAAAGCACACCCCTGGAATATTAAATACCTTGGCTTGCTATGAACTGGCAACAAGGCTGTAAGACATTACTAGAAAAACTCCTAAGGGCTTTATGTGCAGCAATAATAATTTAAAAAAATAAATAAATAAATAAAAAAAAAAGCAGCCCTGGCCAGTTTTCGCCACTAAGCAAAACTATTTTTAAAATTATCTGACAGCATTGTATCAACAATTTAAGAAAATGAATACAAAATCTTATTCGGATGATATTTAATACTTCATAGATTACACAAAATATTCCTACAGGTGTCAATTAACTGTTAGGGATAAATGCATCATAAAGAGAACATAAAGCATAAGTAGAAATATCCAGTCAGAAACTGACCTAAAAGTCACAACTAGCCAGACGATGTATGTAATGCAACATTACTATTCCTCATACATCGAATAATAAAATCAAGAAATATATATCTTGAATCATAATAGTAAAACCATAGTAATAAAAAGAATAAATATTTCAAAATATTTGGTGAATATCCAATAATTAAAATGCTATAAATTTCTCAAAACACCAATAAAATATTTCAAAACAGCAGAAACATCAAATTATACCCCAAAATTAAAATTAATAACAATTTAAAAATGTGTTCTCCATACCTTGGGATCTTTTGATTTACATTTGTTGTTCACTGAAATAACAATGCTTAAAATCAACAGCTATAGAGAAAACAAACTTTTTATTAAAATGCTGCAAAATAATGTAAGGTATACCTTGGAGAAAGAGGCGGCGTGCTATACAAAGCAGAGATAGTAAGGCTGTGTATAGAATTTCTACACTTGTTTCATTCACCACTAATCTACATTATATACTTGTCAAAATTTCTATGATTGATTGGTTTTCTTTTATAAACAAATATGAATGGACATATGGTAATTTGCTCTTGGCTTCTATGCTAATTATTCTCATCTCATATGGTTGTAGACCTTAGAGAATCCGGCGGTAACCTGAGGCGGGGGGCGGTCCTGCGATAGCCGGCAGTGATTGCACCTCCACGGTGCGATCGCTGCTGGCTTTCGTGCCGAATAACTACACAATAAAAGGTGTAGTTATTCGGCGCGAAACTGGCGGCGATAAGGAATCTTACCTTTCGCCGCCAGCGATGTGTGTGCATTTGTATGTTCATGTGAGATTCTATATGTGATACACAGGTTCTCACACATACATGCCAACTCTCACACAACACACACACATGTAAGCTATAGCATACATACACACACACACACACATGTAGGATCTCTCACATAAACACACACTGGTTCTCACATACCCTCTTTCTCACATGAATGTGTGCGAACCTGTATTCATGTGTGTTGAGCCTGTGTGTGTCACACAGGCTCTCATTCACACACATGCCACCTCTATGTCTCTCACACACAATGCCACCTCTCTGTCTCTCACACACACATTCATTCTCATACACACTTCCATGCTCACACCACACACACACTTCCTGAGAGGTCTAGAACGGGTAGATGTGAATTGGTTATTTACTCCTTCGGATAGTAGAAAGACTAGGGGGCACTCCATGAAGTTAGCATGGGGCACATTTAAAACTAATCGGAGAAAGTTCTTTTTTACTCAACACACAATTAAACTCTGGAATTTGTTGCCAGAGGATGTGGTTAGTGCAGTTAGTATAGCTGTGTTTAAAAAAGGATTGGATAAGTTCTTGGAGGAGAAGTCCATTACCTGCTATTAAGTTCACTTAGAGAATAGCCACTGCCATTAGCAATGGTTACATGGAATAGACTTAGGTTTTGGGTACTTGCCAGGTTCTTATGGCCTGGATTGGCCACTGTTGGAAACAGGATGCTGGGCTTGATGGACCCTTGGTCTGACCCAGTATGGCATTTTCTTATGTTCTTATGTTCTGTCTCATACATATTCTCTCCCACACACACACACACATCAAATTGTGTGTATTTGCATGTGAAAGTCTGAGACACAGGTGTTCTCACACACATGCTGGTTCTCTCTTATACACATGTGCACCCACACATGCACTATTGCGCATACAGGCTCATACACACACTTATGCACGCATGTGATAGTCTATATGTGACACACAAGCTCATTCACGCACACACAGGCTTTCACACTCACACACCCATGCAAGCTCTCTCTGATATTGATTTTCACAAGCTCAGTGCCTTCCCCTATTTAATTGGCCTCTTCTCCAGCCACCAGCTGGATGGGCTCCATTGGTGGCCTTCAGGTATTCTGCTTTTTCGGCTTCCGCTGGATGGTCTCCACTGGTAGCCACTAGGCCTTTTGCTCCTTCAGCCACCACGGGATGGGCTTCCAGATGCCGGGGGCTAGGTAAAGCATGTTTCTTGAGTACTTTTCAGTCACATTTCACAGATACAGCATTTTTGCAATAATTACTTTAAGAAGAGATACTAGGTGCACAATGAATAAAAGTATTATTTATTTACTTTATTTATTTATTTATTTATTGATTTAAAACTTTTTTTATACCGGCATTCGTAGGACACATCATGTCGGTTTACAAAAAACTGAGAAGGAAAGGAAATTACAATGAACAGGGGAGGGGATAACTGGGTGAGTACACAAGTAAGAGAGAGGATATTTAACAAGCAGCGATACAACTATTTGCATTCGGTTAGGGTTATATATTTTATATATATTATATATATTACTATATATATATTACTATATATATATATATTACTATATATATATTACTATATATATTAGAAACAATCAAGAAAGTTATCTTACAGTGTACTTGTTCATCTGATAGTTTGTGGCATTTTTAGTTCTTTTTTCAATATTAATTAGAAATACAATTTAGATCAGGGCTTGTGCCTTAAGGGAGCATAAAAGAAGGAAGGTTTATAGTCTTTTGTGTGATATTGCAGTTCTGTTAAAGACTATATGTAGTACGTAATAGTCTCCTAGGAACTCTGTTTAAAATAAACTATTAGATTTTGGAATACAAGTTTAAATTGCAAGATGAAGCTGCTTTTGTAAAATCTTGTGGTACAAGAAGTTGTAAATACAAAACACAAGTTCTTGATAATTTTTTAAATAATGTGCTCAGCTGTTTGTCAGTTGATCTGATTAGTAAAACTATTAGCTGTCTTTATTAGAGCCTTCCAAAAAAATTTCCCCCCAGGTGAATCAATCATCTTTTCAACTGGTTTAATATTTACATACAGTATGGCATCTCCTGTGCTTCAGCTAACTGTATTGTCACTAGACTCAAACATTCTACTTTCAAAAGTAAATTTTCAATAAGGCACCTAACTGCAAAGTTACATGTGTGTTTTTACCTATGTAAATGTAATATTCCATCCTAGTAATTTTAGTTTATCCACGTTAAGTGCACTTAATTCAGATAAAACCTATTGACAATTGAATGACATATATTGTGGCAATTTTCAAAAGGCATTTATATGTGTAAAACCCAGTTTTATATGTGTAAATGATTTTGAAAATCAGGCCCACTGTGCTTAGTGGTGGTGGCAGCTTTCCTCTATTGCTACAGGATTTGCATCTTTCTGCATCTGGATGATTGGCTTATGATAGGCTTGTCTCAGGAGGCACTCCTTGATGTCTGGGGGAAGACTTTTGAATTCCTCCAGTCCATGGGATTTCTCATCAACTTCCCCAAGTCCACTCTTGCTCTCACTCAATCAAATTCATAGGAGCATGGATAGATTCCTTGACAGATAGAGTTTTCCTGCCATCCAAGAGGGCTCTCAGGCTTCAGTGCCTGGCCTCCAACTTATTACTATGCTCATGAGCCATGACTCACAACTTCCTAATGATACTGGGTGACACATGGCTGCAGCAGTCACGTTGTCCCTTTTGCTCATCTCAACATGAGGTTTCTGCAAAGGAGACTCTGCCTACAATGGGATCATTTGATTCAGCCCCTTTTGAGGACACTCGTCATTACTCAAGTGGTGAAGTTATCTCGCTGGTAATAGCTGAGTCCAGGTATTCTGGAGATGGGGGTCCCTGCAAAGGCTTTTGGTGGAGCAGGTGACAGCGAGCATTGATGCGTGGAAAGCGCACATTGGAATGATGCACACTCAAGGCACATGGACCTGGGCAGAGAATCTGCTCTGTATCAATTTGTTGGAATTGCAAGCCATTTGGCATGCCCTCAGGGTGTTCTCAAAATATTTTCACGGAATAAGAATTTTGATTCAAGCAGACAAATGGCCAGATTATATATCATCAAACAAGGGTGCACAGGATCCTGGGCCCTTTGTCAGGAACCCCAGTGGATTGGGGAATGAGTCATCAAACACAGGGCTTTGTTCCAAGCAGCCTACCTTCCAAGGACACTGAGTACACTAGCAGACCTCCTCAGTCAGATTTTCCTGCCTCACAAGTGAGGTCTTTTTCTCTTCTAGACCACTAAGAATAAAGGGGTAGCCATACTGATTCACAAACAGGTGTTGTTTCTCTTGCAGAAATCCTCGAGAGATGACAATGGGAGAATTATTATGGTGAAGGGAACTTTATTTGGGAAAGAGGTCATATTGATATCAGCGTACGCACCCAACCAATATGAAGATTTTTTTTTTTTAATGAATATTATTACTGGCTATTTAGCTTTAAGGGCAGGTGTAGTGGTTTTGGGAGGTGATCTAAATTGTGTCCTTGATCCAGATTTAGATAGGTGCTCCTCTACTAAAATATCTAAGTTGGGGAAGAATAAAGATTTTCAATTTATTTGTTATAATTTATCTTTAGTTGACATTTGGAGAGCTCTTCATCTGGAAGAGTGAGATTTCACCCATCATGCTAAGGCTCATTCGACTAAAGCAAGAATAGATTTTATCCTTTTATCTGAATCTCTATTGAATACTGTGGACACAGCTGACATAGGGAATCTTTTCTTTTTTTTTTGAAATTTAAGGTTTATTAGAGAAAGATAATACCGACAATACAAAACCATACAGCATCTGTGAAGCATGTACAATAACAAAATTGACAGTAGAATAGATGCAATAAAGACTTACAACAGATTCTCTGCTTTTCTCAGTTATTGTGTAAACATATCCCCCCCCTTCTGTTCCCCTCACCCCCCACCCTTCTCCCCTACCATCCCTGGGAGCTCCTGCAAAGGTAGTATGAACAAATAACATAAGAGAAAATCAAACATAAAAGGAAATCATATCTTCTTCTGTTGTTGTTGCCATGTTAGGTATAAAGACCAGGTACGCTGAAAGGCCCCTATTTGTTTCCGACGGTGCGCCGTAATCTTACTAAGGGTACAAACCTTTGCCACCCGTGACTGAACCTGCAATAATGGAGGTACACCCTGAGACTTCCAGTGTAAAGCTATCTCACATCGAGCAGAGGTGACCACCAATCTAACAAAACGCTGTAAGGCCGTGTCGAGCTGTGGATAGTCTGAGTTAAGCAGGGCAACTATGGGGGTTAGAGTAATAGAAACATGCAATATGTCTGAAAGCCACACAGCCAGTCCCTGCCAAAACTGGGAAACAGCAGCACACTCCCACCACATATGATAAAAGGAACCTCGCTCCCCACAACCCCTCCAGCACCGATCCGAGGCCGTGGAATAAATTTTATGGAGTTTAGCGGGGGTATAATGCCACCGATAAAGGAGTTTGAAACTATTTTCCAAGTAGGAGGCTGAGATAAGACCCTTACACCCCACTGTAAAGATAGTGTCCCAAAAGTCGTCACCCTGCGGGAACCCCAGATCAGCCTCCCAGGCGGACAGGTATGTTGGGCGCGTTCCCATACCCTGAAGGAGCAGCTTATAAATTTTGGACATTAAGTGCTGTACTTTGTCAGCCGCTCGGCAGAAATTCTCAAAGAGACCAATTGGCTGGAGTAAATCCCGGGAAATATGGGTCGCTCTTGCGTAACTCAGTAGTTGGAGGTAGCGATAGAAATCCCCCTGAGGTAAGTCATGCCGGGCCTGGAGAGTGGAGAACGTCACCCACGAGGAGTGCTCCCAGAAGTGACTATAATTATAAAGACCCTTAGCCAACCAATCTGCAAAGACCTGCGGAGCTGTACCCCCCAAGAATGACCCAGAGTGAAAGGGGGAAAAAAGGACCGACCCCACCTTGGACCCCACCACCTGAGGCTTCCATTTATACCAAAGGTGTAAGGTACACTGAACCGTGTCCGGTAGGCCTTCCAATTTGGGCCCAGAGCTAGGAGGTTGCCAGAGGATATTAGTCAGCAGGTGTGGCCCGATAAGTTCCTGCTCCAGAATCGCCCAAGGTTTGCGGGCGGTGGTTCTGTGCCAATCAACAACAGCTCGTAATTGAGCCGCAACGTAATACCGTAATAAGTTAGGCACTGCAAGGCCCCCCCGCACCCGAGGTTGAAACAATACTTTCTGGGCCACCCTGGGGTGCTTCCCCTGCCACAGGAATTTCATAATCCTGCGTTGCCACTTGAGAAGCAGTGCAGTTGGTATGACGCAAGGAATGGTCTGGAAAAGGTATCCAATCCGGGGCAGGATGTTCATTTTAAAAGTAGCAATTCGTCCCAGCCACGAAATGTGGTATCGATTCCACTCCTCCATTTCCCTGTACAATTTAGCGAGAAGAGGTGGATAGTTAAGCCTAAAAACATCAGAATGAGCCCCTATAAATATACCTAGGTATTTAATTTTCTCCTTTGCCCATTTAAAAGCAAAACGGGCTTTCAGATCCCGTGCCTGGTCCTCCGGTAACGTAATATTAAGGATTTCAGTTTTGTCCCAATTAATGGAGTAGCCAGACACTTGACTGAAGGTTTTAATAATCTCTACCACGGCTGGCAACGATTGCTGAGGGTCCGCAAGGGTCAGAATGACATCATCAGCAAACATCGCCAACTTGGAGGAATATGACCCCACACTAATGCCCATCACGTCCCTCGACAACCGGATCCGTTGGGCCAAAGGTTCTATAAATAGGGCAAATAGTAATGGAGAGAGCGGGCAACCTTGGCGGGTGCCCCGCTCAACAATAAAGAACGGGGAATAGCCCCCATTTACCTTAATGCAGGCCCTCGGTTTATCATATAATTTCTGAATCCAGGTAATGAAAAAAGGCCCAAAACCCATGGTATGCAAGACTTGAAATAAAAAAGGCCAGTGAACCAAATCAAAGGCCTTTTCCGCATCCATAGCCATAAAAAGAAAGGGGATATGATGGCGCTTAACCCACCAGAGGGAATCCAACAACTTCCGCACATTATCGGACGCCATGCGACCAGGGATAAAACCGGCCTGATCCGGGTGAATGAGTTGTGCTACATAACCGTTAAGCCTGTTAGCCAGGATTTTAGCCAGAAGCTTGAGGTCTATGTTCAGCAATGAGATGGGCCTATAAGAGCCACACTTGGTAGGGTCCCGTCCCGGCTTTGCAATGATCGTTATACCCGCCACATTAGAATTAGGATTCAAAACCCCCTCGTGTCGCAAGGCATTAAACATGGCCGTAAGTGGGGTAAGTAAATCACCGGCAAAGCATTGATAAAACCGGGCAGTAAACCCATCCAGCCCCGGGGACTTGCCAGCCTTAAGTTGCTTAATGGCAAATAACACCTCAGATTCTGAGATATCCTTGTCTAGCGTATCCCTGGCGGACTCTGATAACTGGGATAAGGGAGTGTCCTGTAAAAAGGATTGTATGTCCCTGAACTCTATAGAGTGGTTATGGGAATACAGTGCAGAATAAAATTGTAAAAAGCAGTCACGGATCGCATCATTGGAGGTAAGTGGTGCACCATGAGCACCTACAATTTTAGTAATAGTGTTTTGTAAGCGTTTGGCTCTCAACTTATGCGCAAGCAACTTCCCCGCTTTATTGCCCCCTTCAAAGTATACTTGTTCCGTTTGCTCCAGCTCATGCGCAATTTTGGCCGCATCCAGCGCCCCAAGTTGCGATCGGTAGTCAGCTAAGGCCAAACGGAGCACTTCAGTGGGGGTTTGCTTGTGGCGCTGTTCTAAGTCCAATAATTTGGCAGTCAGGAGCGAACGTTCCCGCTGGGTCTCCTTTTTAACCCAAGAGGCCCGAGCTATAAAAGTCCCCCTAAGCACTGCCTTTAAACAGTCCCAGTAAGTGATGGGCGAGATGTCAGGGTGAAGGTTATGAGAACTGTAATCTGTAAGTACCCGCCGACATTGATCCACAAAGGAGTCACTGTCAAGTAAGCTATCGTTTAGGCGCCAAAAGCGTTGGCCTTTGTCATAATTAGGGAAAGTCAGCTCAGCCCACACCGGAGCATGATCGGACCACGTGATCGACTCTATAACCCCTTTGCGCACATTTTGGATCACTCCCCTATCCACAAAAACATAGCCTATCCTAGTGTATAGGTTATGGGGGTTCGAGAAAAAAGTATAATCCCTCTGGGTGGAATGCAAAAAGCGCCACACATCTACCAGCTGAAAGTGGTCCAAAAAAGCAAGGAGGCTATTGCGGTCTCTTTTCAAAGTAGAACATCGCCCCCCCGAGGAATCAAGACCAGGGTCTAAGGGCAGATTGCAATCTCCCATCACCATCAAGTGACCCACTTTTTTCAAGAGGACCAGCTTCACCAGCGCATCATAAAATTTGGCTTGGTGAACATTGGGGGCATATACGTTAAGCAATGTATACGAGACCCCAGCAATATTAAGGACCAGCAATAAATATCTACCCAAAGGGTCAGCAACACTGTCAAGCAATTCAAAAGCAAAGTCCTTGTGAAATAGAATCCCCACACCTGCATATTTAGCAGCTTTAGAGCTAGCCGCCCAATACTGATGCGGGTAAAGGGCAGAGCTCATTAAATGCTCATAGCGCCGCTTTAAATGTGTCTCCTGGAGACAAGCAATCACAATATCAGCACGCTGCAGATCTTTATATAGTAATTTACGCTTACGGTGCGTATTCAGTCCCTTAACATTAAAGGACTGTACCTTAAAGGTAGCCATCCGGACAAGTGATGGTGCATTTCAAGTGCCCCAGCGTATATAGAGCAGACAGAGATAAGAGCAGGAGAGGTCCCCCCATGAAACAAGAGACAACTAAACATAGTACCAAGCAGCACGTAGCCCTCAGTGAGCCGGGCAGTAAACAACAAGGCAATGCACTCCCAGAGAGGAGATCCCCACTATTCCCCATTCCCCCCCCTCCCCCCCTCCCAAAGGAACCACAATCATCTCTTGGGTCCCCCATCATCTAGGGGTGAGTGAAGACAGCTTCCCAGGTGCCGTCCCACCCGGCAGCATCAGCATATTATCAAACATATAACCAGTAACCAAACCCTCCACGTCCGGTGCGGCTTAACAAGAAACAGTGTCAAAGCCTTCAGAGCCAAAGCAGCCAGATCATGTAGGGGCTCTGTTCGCGATATCTGGATCCGGGGTGCGCCGCAGTCTCTTTCCCCCCTTTCCCATCCGCTGCCAGCGAGGTTCCTCCCTGCGGTCGGCACGTGGCGAGGAAGATGGCGGCAAATCCGTCACAGTATAGCCAAGGTCCTTCAAGATGCCCGCCGCTTCATGCACGGATTGTGCCTTGTGCGTTGTACCTTGCACAGTAAAGCTGAGGCCAAAGGGGAAGAGCCAGCGGTACCGGATGTTTTCTTTAATCAAAACAGCAGTAATAGGTTTCATAGCCTGGCATTTCTTCATAGTAGTCGGGGAAACATCAGCATAGACTTGCACATCATGTCCCTGCAGCTGCACCTTCCCCCTCTGGCGCGCCAGGGCCAGGATCTTCTCTTTCACAGGGAAATCATGAAAGCAAGCGATCACATCCTTGGGTTGATTAGGAGCTCTCTGACCCTGGACCCTGTGAGCCCGTTCCAGCTTGACCACTAGAGACCCTCCAGAGCCTGCAGCATTTTGGTTTGCATCTTGCTGTAATAAATCAGTGCAAAGCTCTGTAATAACTTGCACACAGTTAGCAAAGTCAGAGGTCTCAGGAATGCCCCGAAAGCGCAGATTAGCCCTCCTATTCCTGTTTTCTAAATCTTCCAGTTTGGAGGAGAGTTGCTGAATTTCACTAGCCATTTCCTTATGGCTATTCTGCAGCGAGCTCATTTTATCTGCCTGAGATTCAGTGAGGGTTTCATACTCAAAAAGCCTCCTCCCCATTTCACACAGTTCCTCCTTCATTTCACCCACCGTTTCACGGATCTCAGATTTAAAAGAATTGAGATCGTGGCTGAGCTCCCCAAACCAAGCCTTAAACTCACCCCGAGTAGGGATTTCCGAATCAGGGAGTGCCGGTGCTGCAGCTGAGGCCTCAGAGATCGCTTCTCCCGTCACGGTGGCCATTTTGTTTTTTTCAGGAGAATTTTCCCGGGCCGATTTCTGGTAGGAAAACTTGCAAAAGTCGGGTTTGGGGGCCCGATTCGCCATCAGCAGCCTTCGGGGGTGAGCTTGGTGTTGGAGCCGCGTCAAAAGGTGGAGGGATGGCTACGATATTATCTGGATGCTATCCGGCATAGCCAGGAGCTCCAGGCTAGGCTGCCACTCGAGCCGCTGACGTCATCAGCCCCCCAGGGAATCTTTTCTTATCCCAGGACAAGCAGGATGCTAGTCCTCACATATGGGTGATGTCACTGACGGAGCCCTATCACGGAAAACTTTCTGTCAAAGTTTCTAGAAACTTTTGACTGGCACACTGAGCCCACTGAGCATGCCCAGCATGCCATGATCCCTCGAGCCACAGGAGTCTCCCTTCAGTGTTTGTTTTTCCACGCTGCAGTTAGCATCGCGGAGCAGGAGCCCAGTGTGAATTTTTTCACATAACTCTGTCTAAAAAAACAGATTAAAATATCACTCTTTTCTCATCCCCACATCGGGATCTCTCTTCAACCACCGGCCGGTGAGTAGAGTTTTTGTTCCGACTCCATTTGAGTTCACAAAACGTTTAGTCAGATAACCATCGATGGCTGTCTCGGTTATCATGGCTACCGGTTTTAAAAAATGTCCCAAATGTAATCGAACGATGTCGATTACTGATCCACACCTTGAGTGTGTACTTTGTTTGGGTCAATCCCATGACGTGTCTCGTCGTGCCCAAAATGTGCGGAAATGAACGCTAAAGGTCGAAAAGCATGTCAGGAAAAGATGGAACACCTTTTCCACATCCAGCTATTACCTTCTACGTCGACATCCACCCATTTATCTCCAGCCAGCGCTTCGAAAAAAAAATGGTTATTAAAAAGCGTCAATTGGAGGGTTCGGGAGACCGGTCGTCACCGACCCCGTCTGCGACATCGAAGTCAACGTCTGGGCTTGGAAAAGCATCAGAACATCGTATAAAATATCTGCATCGACATTCTTAGATTCCGGAGGCCCTGTTATCACCGGAGCAGCCTGGAGCCAAGAGACCTCGTCTACAAGAGACACCGAGGCCTTCTAAACCAAGGCATTCCCCAACCCTAGAAGTGTCAGACATCAAGCCGCCACAGGGCCCTGTGGTAGAGCCGATGACGCCTTCACTGCCACCACGTATAGCTGCTCTGCCTGCATCAGCTATTACGGAGGAACTGAGTAGATTCATCTGCCAAGCAGTGCGAGAAGCGCTCCAGGAATACCGACCATAGACACTGATGATTCCTCCGATGCCAATAACCTCGCCGAAGCCGACACCATTGTCGATGCTGGTGCCCACGCCGGGTCCATCACCGATGCCGGGGCCATCCCCGAAGACAGGACAAGCACCAATGCCAGGACCAGCACAGATACCGATGCCATTGCCATCAACATTCCCGATGCTGTTCCCGATGCCAATACCCATTCCGGGGACTCCAATGCAACCAGATGTTTCGATTTTTCAACCGCTCATGGAAAAACTTAATGCCCTCATCGGTGCTATGCCATCTCAACCTCTTCCTACTAAGCCAGCAGATATAGGAGACACTTTTGGTCAGTTCCCACTCGAACCTCAACCAGGACCTTCAGGATTTCTCAGACCAGTGATTCCATCAGTACCACCGAGGTCTTCTCCTACTTCTCCTACTTCTCCTTCCAAACATGCACCTTATGACTCCTGGGAGGATAGAAATACAGATTCCTCATTGGAAAGTTTCATGTCTGAACATCTCCTGTTGTGGGTGGATCCTTGGGCCAGTGGAAGATGACCACGTCCCCGGGGGAAGATCCCGAGAGGGACCACCGGTCAGGCTCAGCGTATGGAGACAGACACACACTAGTTCTTTTATTAAACAGTATACGGAACCACCAGAGGTGGCAGTAGTGAGCTGGAAGCACCCATCTGGGCTGTAGTCCCTCAGGTACTGGAACAGCGATCCTGGATAACTGAGCTGTAGAGAAACTGAATATAGTGAGTAGGCAGGGTATGCAGAGTTCAGGAACAGAACCGTGATGGTAACACTCACACAATAGTCTCTTAGAAGCAGCCCAGGAGCTGGAAAGGATTAGACCCTCGGAGTGAGTACCTGGCTCCAGGGAACGCTCTGAGAGAGATGGTAACTCACTGGTGTTGTAGGCAGCAATGACTTACTGGCAAAAGTGGTATTCAGTAGCAAGTCTGGGAACGTGGGCCCTCAAGGAGCGAGTACCGGATCCAGACTGCGATCTGAAAAGCAAAAGACAAAGCGAGGCCCCCGAGGAGTGGGTACCCCTGGTAAAGTCCGAGGAGGCAGAGTAGCAAGGTATGCGGAGAGCGAATCCATCCGCAGCGATACCTGGAGGAAGCTAGGAAAACCTTTGCTAACTCGATTAGTTAGCGAATTCAGAGACCTTAAATATCCGGTGAAGATAACGTCACCTCAGGGGGACGCCCCTGAGGTTCGCGCCACTGCTGGTACTTGAGTCGGGGCTGCGTGCGCACCCTTAGGCTGCTGGGAAACATGGCCGAGTGCAGCGTCTAGCCAGTCCGGGGACGCCGGAGGGGAACGGCAAGATGACACCGCGGCAGCCAAACTTCCAACAGGCAAAGAGGGAGTCGCCAAAGAGGTAAGGTGGGCATAGTGGAGATATCGGGCAGCGATGGTCGCAACAGAAGGAAAAAGTCCCCACCAGAAGACTTATCCTTCACCACCTTCATAAATGATATGGCAGACACAATCCCTTTTAAATTAGTGTCTGAGGAGGATACAAGACAGCAAACATTAGAAGTTCTCCAATTTGTGGATCCACCCAAGGAAGTCCTAGCCATTCCTATCCATGAGGTACTACTAGACTTACAACATATATTGTGGGAACTTCCATGTTCCGTTCCACCAGTCAATAGGAGAATGGACTCCACATATCTCGTACAGCATGTCCCTGGTTATCAAAAGGCACAACTACCACACCAGTCAGTAGTGGCTGAGTCGGCTCAGAAAAAATCTAAAAGAGTACGAATTTATTCGTCTACACCACCAGGGAAGGATCATCGATTCCTAGACTCTCTAGGAAGGAAAGTATTCCAAGGAGCAGTGCTTAACTCCAGGATAGCGTCTTACCAACTCTATATGACTCAATACCAGAGGAATCTCTGGAAACAAATGCAGCAGCTCACTGATTCCCTACCTCAGCAATATCGAGATACAGCTCAGGCAATTGTCCATAAAGGACTAGAAGCTGGAAAACATGAGGTCCGTACTGTATACGACAGCTTCGAAACATCTTCAAGGGTTGCAGCTTCGGGGATCAGTGCAGGCCGTTGGGCCTGGTTAAAAGCCTCTGACCTTAGGCCTGAGGTACAGCATAAATTGGTAGACTTACCCTGTGTGGGCAACAACCTTTTTGGGTCGAAGGTTCAGGACGCAGTGGCCCAACTTAAAGAGCATACAGAAATACTATGTCAGTTATCTGCTGTCCCACAAGACTCTTCTTCAGCATCCCGCCATCAACCAAGAAAGGATACCAGAAAGCCATACTACAGGCCAAGGAGATATTATCCACCGGCACCTAGGGGTAGATCTTCCTGACCATAGCAAAGTTCTCAGCCCAGGCAGCCTAGAACTGCTAGGTCTCAACCACCAGCACAAACAGGACCAGCTGCAGGTTTTTGAGGCAACGCCAGAGAACAGAAGCCATCTCCACAATCCCAACCCAAATGTTCCAGTAGGAGGTCGAGTCTTCTGTTACAATCATTGGTTACAGATAACAACAGACCAATGGGTACTCTCCATAATATCACTAGGTTATCAACTCAATTTCCTCTCAGTTCCAAAAGACTCTCCTCCAAAGTCTCTTTGGATAAACAAAAGCCATATCATTCTTCTGTAAGCAGAATTATCCACCCTTCTGAGGGCCAGAGCTGTAGAACCGGTACCCCGGCCTCAGCAGGGCAGAAGATTCTACTCCCGTTATTTCCTCATTCCAAAGAAAACAGGAGGCCTACATCCCATCCTAGACCTCAGAAAACTCAACAAATTTCTACGGAAGGAGAAATTCAGGATGGTCTCTATAGGCACCATGCTTCCCCTTCTTCAGACAGGAGACTGGCTCTGTTCTCTGGATCTACAAGACGCTTACGCTCACATTCCAATATTCCCTCCTCATCGCAAGTATCTGCGTTTCCTGGTGGGTCAACAGCATTTCCAATACAGGGTTCTACCCTTCGGACTTGCCTCAGCACCCAGAGTATTCACAAAATGCCTAGCAGTGGTAGCGCACAATTACACAAGAAAAGTGTACACATTTTCCCCTACCTGGATGACTGGCTCATCAGAAGTCAATCTCAAAAGGGAGCTCTGGCTTCTCTCAGACGAACAATCAATCTGCTCCACTCTATGGCTTTTCTCATCAATTACCAAAAGTCCCATCTCATCCCGTCTCACCTACTACAATTCATCGGAGCAGACTTGAACACCATACTATCAAGAGTCTTCCTACCCGAAGATCGGGCGGAAACACTCCTCATTAGCACACTTGCTACGCTCGCAAAAACAAGCAACAGCTCATCAGTTTCTAACTCTGCTAGGTCACATGGCCTCTACAGTTCGTTACCCCTATGGCCAGATTAGCCATGAGAATATCCCAATGGACATTGAGATCACAATGTATACAAGCAATTCAACCACGGTCATTTCCAATTCACATAACCCACCAGTTACGTTCATCTCTCCTTTGGTGGGTAAACAAGGATAACTTGTGCAAGGGCCTACCCTTCCAACAACCAGTTTTACAGATAACTCTACCTACAGATGCATCCACCTTAGGCTGGGGAGCTCACATAGACAGTCTCCCAACCCAGGGTGCTTGGACAAAACTCGAAGCAACATTTCAAATCAATTTCCTGGTGCTTCGAGCTATACGTTATGCTCTACATGCGTTCAAGGACTGCTTTTCAGACAAGACTGTTCTCATACAAATGGACAACACAGTTGCAATGTGATACCTGAACAAGCAAGGAGTCACAGGCTCTTATCTCCTTTGTCAAGAAGCTGCGCAGATTTGGGACTGGGCCCTGACACATTCCATGTTTCTCCGGGCCACTTATCTAGCGAGCATTCACAACGTAGTTGCAGATCGCCTCAGTCGTCAGTTCCAACCTCTCGAATGGTCCCTGGATCCCTTAGTAGCAACCAGGATATTTTAACGTTGGGGACAAAGAACAATAGACCTCTTTGCATCACACCTGAATCACAAAGTGGACAGGTTCTGCTCTCTACACAAACAAACACCAGCCAGCCAAGGACACCTTTGCTCGCCCCTGGAATTCAGGCCGTCTATACGCGTATCCCCCAATGCCGCTAATAACCAAAACTCTAGTGAAGCTACAACAGGGCAAGGGGTCCATGATACTCATAGCCCCACATTGTCCACGACAAATGTGGTTTCCCATACTTCTCGACCTATCACAGAACCAATTCGCCTGGGCACAGCACCCACTCTCATAACCCAGAACCAGGGCAGGTTGCATCATCCCAACCTTAAAATCCCTATCTCTGACAGCCTGGATGTTGAAAGCTTAATATTACAACCACTCAATCTTTCAACTAATGTCTCTCAAGTGCTTATAGCTTCACGTAAATCTTCCACACGAAATAACTATTCCTTGAAGTGGAAAAGATTCACTTTGTGGTGTACACAAAAAAACATTCACCCTTTTTCCTGCCCCACAAAGTCCTTACTAGACTATGGCACCTTTCAGACTCTGGTCTCTAGACCTCATCTATAAGAGAACACTTAAGTGCTATCTCAGCTTACCATCATACAATAGGAGATGCACCAGTATCCGTGCAACCTCTTGTCAGTAGATTTATGAGAGGTTTAATTCACCTTAAACTACCAATACGGCGACCTGTCACAGAATGGGACCTTAATTTAGTACTAACAAGGCTCATGCACTCTCCCTTTGAACCCATGACTTCTTGCGATATTAAATTTCTCACATGGAAGACTATCTTCCTAATAGCCATTACCTCTGCTAGAAGGGTTAGTGAGTTACAAGCACTTATCACATACTCACTTTATACAAAATTCCTCCATGACCGGGTGGTACTCCGGGTGGTAATTCCTTCCCAAGGTAGTTACGGAATTCCATTTGAACCAATCCATAGTTTTGCCCATATTCTTCCCAAGACCTCATTCTCACCAAGGTGAGAGGGCTTTGCATACCTTGGACTGTAAATGTGCGTTTGCATATTATTTAGACTGCACTGCAGTCCACAGGAAATCCACTCAACTCTTTGTTTATTTTGATCCAAACAAACCGGGTAATCCAGTGGGCAAACAAACTCTATCTAACTGGCTAGCAGATTGTGTAGCGTTCTGCTATGAAAAAGCAGGCCTTCCTCTCCAAGGACGAGTAAAGGCGCATTCAGTAAGAGCAATGTCAACCTCAGTAGCACACTATCGTTCAGAACCAGTAGCTGATGTATGCAAGGCTGCAACATGGAGTTCTCTTCACACTTTTGCAGCTCATTACTGTTTGGATAAAGAAGGGAAGACAAGATTCAGCTTACGGACAATCAGTTTTAAAGAACTTATTTCCAGTATAATCCCAACTCCTTCTACATCCAACCTACTGTGATTTTTGGCTGTCTCATTTTCTCCAACAATACTTCAGTGTTGGTTCACTACAAAATGACTCAGCCTATAGGTTGCTAATCACCCATATGTGAGGACTAGCATCCTGCTTGTCCTGGGATAAAGCAAAATTGCTTACCTTGTAATAGGTGTTATCCCAGGACAGCAGGATGTAGTCCTCACGAAACCCACCCGCCACCCCGCGGAGTTGGGTCCGATATGTTTTTATTATTTATTTTTGCTAACGCTTATTGCTATACACGAGACTGAAGGCTTGAGGGATCATGGCATGCTGGGCATGCTCAGTGGGCTCAGTGTGCCAGTCAAAAGTTTCTAGAAACTTTGAAAGAAAGTTTTCCGTGATAGGGCTCCGTCAGTGACGTCACCCAGAGAACTCTGGAGATTCCTAAGTTTTTTTTACAGCTCACCGAGACTCTGATTATCTTCTTATAGACTGAATGGTATTTAGTAATATAAAAGACAGTAGGAATGGGTATGGACAACTCTGGTTTTCATGTGCCGCAAGCTGGTCAGGTTTTTAGGATATCTATAATAAATATTAATTTTATGTATTTGCATGCATAACCTTTAGTACCTGGATGCAATCTGCTTTGAAGTGCTTGAAAGGCAGAACATAAATCTAAGCAACTAAATAAATAAATAAATAACTCAATAGCCAGGATATGTTGAATCTGATTTCATTCTCTCAAATTCTGAAACTTATAAAGAGTTGCCTTGGAAAATTTAAATATCCATAGGTGAACAGTTCATGACATATAAAAAAAAAAATCTGAGAATAACACAATTTATTATTATGCAAATACCTTGTATTAGTTACTGTGGAGTGGCGTGCTCCAAACATGATTTATCTGTAACTAGCTACCCAGTGATTTGTCACCTAGTCATTTACCCCTTTCCTTGATCAGAGTTTTGGTGTATGAGAGGCTATCTTCCTTCTGTATCTTCTTTCTATGAGAAAATGTGTGTTCTTGTTGCTGACAGACATACATATGTATATCTGAATATCTATCTATTTATGGTCATACAGAAACTGTATGTTTTACTCTTTGTTCATTAGGCATGGAGGTAGCATGTGTCCATTGTGATATCTGGTATCTTTTTTTCTTGTCAATATTTGAGATAAAATTACAGTAGAGGGTGCTCACCCTCTTCTGGATTGGTAGAGATGTTATATCCATGAGTGGGACATAAAAGTTCATGTCTTGCAGTTATACACTTACACCTGAAGACAGTGGGATCTCTCACTTATGATCTCATGGCAGGATCTCTTTCTGCAACAAGGCCTTTTTTCCCTTGTAATTTCCTCTATTTTGCAAGGTAGTTCTGTCTGTGCTCATGCATGTTGTCTAACTTAACCATTTGAGAATGTAATACTTCTCTTTTTGCAAGCTTAGAGAGAGAGAGGCTTTTTCCTCACCCTGTTTGGTGTAAAGGCCAGATGCTGTTTATAAAAACAAAATCAATCATCAGTTTAGTTGTGGTATTCTGTGCAACTTCAGCAAATTCTGTGTTAGAGAAACAAGGTGTTGCAGATTTTCTGTGGTCCAGGTAAAGAGAGGCTGATTTTGGCCCTCATCTTATCTACACTAACTGTACAACTTTCCTATAAATTCATCCAGGTTTTATACTAACAAGGGTAGGGGAAGGGGGAAACTGGTAGTGACTGATGTGGCTGTGGGAAGAGGGAGAGAGAAACGGTTGGGGGACAGATGAAGAGAGCGAAACAATGGGATTGGCCACTGAGTCCCAGTGTGGAGAATGAAAGGCGGGAAGAACATAGGGAGGGAGGAAATAAAAAGGGAAGAAGAGCCTCTAGAGAAATGTCAGGGAGATGAAAACAGGAAAAAAAATCAGGGAGTGGAGAAGGGGATGTGAGAGAGCATAGGGAGGGAAGGGTGAGAAGACAGAAAACGCCTCTGGAGGGAGGAAATTGAGGGGGTTGGAAGATGCTTGGGAAGGAGGAAATAGGGGAGACAAATGCAGTTGGAGATAGGGAAAGAATGGAAAGGG
This sequence comes from Rhinatrema bivittatum, assembly GCF_901001135.1. Classification (NCBI taxonomy): domain Eukaryota; kingdom Metazoa; phylum Chordata; class Amphibia; order Gymnophiona; family Rhinatrematidae; genus Rhinatrema; species Rhinatrema bivittatum. The sequence continues at coordinate 244,523,906 of NC_042621.1, read as the reverse complement.
GATGAAGTATCAGGTTGGAAAGAGGGATAAAGAGTATGAAAGAGGCAGGACTGTGGAGGGGGTGAGAGACAGAAGAAAGGGACAGGTATGTGAAAGGGATGAGTGTGGAAATGGCAGTAAGGAGATTGTGAAAGCGAGAAATGGGAATCTAGGTAGAGAGTAAGAGAAAAAAGAAAAGGGGCTAGATGCTAGGAGGGAAATGAGTGACAGGAAAGAAGATAGGGCAGGTAAGGAAATGAAAGTCCGAGAAAGCTAGATGAAAGTTGGGGAGGGAATGATTAAAGAGTTGGAATGGGGGAACTAGAGAGTCGGTGAAAGACGGGGGAGTAGGAGGCAGAAGAAAGATGAGTGAGAGGGCTGGAGAAAGGGTGAGAGAAATGGAAAGCTGGTAGGGAAGTGAGATGTAAAGTAATGTCGACTGAGAACTTGACAGAGGTTGAATGGGAGAATGAAGGGTAAAATCTACTATGACTGGAGAGGTGGAGAAGAGAAATAGAGAAAAAGTTGAAAAAGAGTAATCAGTGTTATGACAGATGTAGAGAAGGAAATGAAGAACATAGGAGGAGAGAGAAGAAATGAAAAGTGGATAGGAAATCCTGGAAAAGAAATTAGGTAAAGATAAAGAAGATAGTGGAAGAGAGAAACAGAGACCAAGCTAATTGAAAAAATGCCTACACAGCAAAAGTAGAAAAGAAAAAATTAATTTCAAATTTAGAGAGTAGAATGTCAGTTTTGGGAAATGTGAAACTCTTCTATTTTTGTATTTTGCAAAGTTGAAGATGAACTATATTTCTGTTTCTCTTTCTCCTGTATTGCACTTCTCACAGTCTGACTTACTGGATTTTCCAGTTAAGTTTTTGTCTGTATGTTTGATTCTAATATTTGGCCTATTATTTTGTATTAGGTGAGGGTCCATCCATGTTTTGTATGTGTGACCAAAGGGAGGGATTTTTATTGTGTAGAGTTCCTGAGTAGGGGTCTGTAGTATTGCAGTTTTTGTTTTCCCAGTGAGAGGTGTATTTATATTCTAGGGACTAGTACAATATTTGCAGTGCTGCTTTTTTGTAGGTCAGGTTGATGTTTGAGTTCTGGGAGTTTGTACTGTCATAGTATGATAGGTTTGCTGTCTAGGTTCTGAGTGTTGTTTTTGAAGACTTTCGTGTTACTTCATTAAGTGTCTGGCAGTGGAAGGTGTTTGTGTTGCTGTTACTGAGGTGACACCTGAATTTGAATGGATTTTTATTTTTTAAATGTTGAGTTGTAAGGATCAATGACCCACGTGTGGTGTTGGGGGAATTTCTGTGGAAGCAAAGTATGTTATTGAGCTGAAAATGCAGGATTCATATTGAGATTTTCTTTTCCTGTATAGACTCCAGAATTCACTCTAGAATTCATATAGAAGATGAGGCTATTGGGTAAATGTTATGGTAGTTTTACCGACAGGTTGAATTTGGCCTGGAATTTTAAATTGCACAGGCCAAGTACGACTGGTTCTTTGTCATAGGTCTCAGCACTGGGGAATGACCGTTCCAAGAGAAGCCGAAGAAGCATCGGCAATGGTCTCTATTGATGCACGATGCTGCACATGGAGATGCACCAGCTCATGCTGTGATGCCCCCGAAATGACTCCAATGCAAGGAGTGCCAGTCCTCCATCGGTGCCGGAGATCCACGATGGTCCCCACCAGTCCAGATGCCAGTCACCGAACCTCCTCTAGGTTCCGAAGAGGATCTGGCCACCCCTCCTTCCTCCCAGTCAGTATTGGCATCGGCAGTGTTTGAGGAGGAGTTTGAACAGTGACTACACTGCCAGTTAAGCAGGTAATGTGGAGCATTGGTTCTGTGGCACTGAAAGTACTGGAGCTGGCACTGTCCATCTTGGAGCCACTGTTTGAGAAGCTCCATGACCCAGCTGGCGTTGGTTCCCGGGTTGGCATCTGTGCTGTTGGGACACCACTGCCTCCCGCCTCTAGTGTTTGTTGCAGGAGGATCATCTGAGAAAAGGGAGTTTCCTTGTCCTCTCCGGCTTGGTTGGTACTCACAAGGGATGCGAGTTTCCATGGTTGGGAGGGTTGACTGTTTGGAGTTAATGACCCAGGGGCACTGGAATGCCAAAACGTCCTGTTGGAACATCAATCGCCTGGAGGCCTGGGCGGTACGGCTGGCATGCTTGCAGTTCACAGGCTGCGGAATCAAGTGGTTTACATGATGTCGGGCAACATGACGTGGCCTATATCAATTGTCAGGGAGGAACCAAGAGCCAGCAAGTGTCGCAGGAAAGAGATTAGCTGATGGAATGGGCAGAAGGTCATGTGTAGATGATCTCAGCCTCTCACATTGTAGAAAAAGACAACGTAAGAGTGGACTTTCTCAGCAGGGAGAGTCTGGACCCAGGAGAGTGGATGTTGTCAACCGAGGCATTTCAGGTGATTGTGGATCGCTGGGGCCTTCTGTTCCTAGACCTGCTGGTGACTTCTCAAGATGCTAAAGTTCCTCGCTTCTACAGTCACAGGAGAGATCCATGGTCCTTAGGAATAGACGCTCTCGTATAGGTCTGACTGGAAGACAGATTGCCTTAAGCCTTTCCTTCGTGGCCCTGTGGCCTTCGCAAGATCGCAAGGCCACAGGGAACTAGTATTCTTGGTGGTGCTGGACTGTTTCAGGCATCCGTGGTATGAGGATTAGCGATGACTCCTGGTGGAGACCCCCCTTTATCTTCCACCGCACATGGATCTGCTTCAGCAGGGACTGGTTCTTCACAATGATCTGACTCATTTCTTTTTTATGGTTTGGTCATTGAGAGGGCTTGCCTGTTAAGTGTGGTTATTCCTCCCGGTGATTGGCACTTTTACTCCGTGCTTGCAAGTTCTCTACTTTCTTGGCTTATGTGCAGGTTTGGAGAGTTTTTGAGGCCTGGTGTGAGAAGCGAGGTGTTCTTCCTTGTTCAGTTAAGATCCCTCATTCTGGATTTTTTGCAGGATGGATTGAATAAAGGCTTGGCCCTTAATTCCTTGAAGGGTGAAGGTTGTGACTCTTGACTGTTTTAGAGGCCCGGTGAATGGTGTTTTTTGTTATTGTCTCATCTTGATGTGGCCAGTATTTTGAGGAGCGTGAAGCAACTTAGGCCTCTCTTGAGATTACCGGTTCCATTGTGGAGTCTTAATTTGGTGCTGGACTTTTTGGCAGGCCCTACGTTCCGACCACTGCGTAACCTTTCCTTACAATGTTTGACTTTGAAACTGTGTTCCTAGTGGCTATATATTCTGCACTTCTGATTTCTGAGCTGCAGGCATTGTTTTGCCGGGAGCCGTTCCTTCAGGTGACTTTTGGGGGGTGTTACAACTGCGTACCTTTCCATCCTTCTTGCCAAAGGTAGTTTCAGACTTTCATTTGAATCAGTCCTTCTCTTTTCCATCCCTGGATAAGGTCAGGGGTATGGAGGCGTTTTGCTTTTTGTGCTCCTTGGATGTTAGGCATCTTGTTGTGTGGTGTCTGGAGGTTTCTGAGTCTTATCGAAAGATGGATCACCCGTTTGTTCTCCATGGCGGGAGTAAGCAGTGTGCTACAGCTTTGCGGGCTACCATAGCTCCTTGGATTAAGGAGGTGGTCACAGCCGCATATGTGGATGCTGGAAAGCTGTTGCCTGCTCAGGTTAGGGCTCATTCCATTAGGGATCAGGCAGTGTCATGGGCGGAGCTTAGTCTGTTGTCTCCCGTTGATATCTACCGAGCTGCGATTAGGTCCTCCTTACACACTTTTTCAAGGTTTTATTGTCTGATGTGCAGGCCTGGGAGGATGCAGCCTTTGCATGTGCAGTGTTGGCTGGACCATGGGCAGCCTCCCACTGATGGGGAGTAGTTTTGGTACATCCCACTGGTCCTGAGTCCATCTGTCTACATGCTAGGAAATGGAGAAATTACTTACCTGATAATTTTGTTTTCCTTAATGTAGACAGATGGACTCAGCTTCCCACCCTCGGTTGCCGCTTGAGTGTCAATCCTCCTGTGGGGCTCTTGATCCTAAGGGATTACAAGTAAGTGTTCATCCAGTCCCTAGAATCTTATATGAGTTCAGTGTTATGGTTGGTTAAGTATGATTCTGGCTACCTGTTTTTAATCATGTTGTTAATCAAGTTTTTTGCTAGTCTGTCCACAGTTGCTTTTTGAAGAGAATAGTGGCAGGCTGGGGTCACTGCAGGGTTATATATCTACTGTGATGTCAGCTTGCTCTGTCTCCATCTGCTGGCAGGGGAGCATAAGCTCACTGGTCTTGAGTCTGCCTGTCTACATTAAGGAAAACAAAATTATCATGTAAGTAATTTCTCCAATAAAGCACTGTTCAAAATGATTCAGGATTGCTGAGATATTACCACTAGAGTGGAAAGGCTAAAGAGTTGGGAATCTTCAGTTTGGCGAAGAGACAACTGAGTGAAGATATGATGATAGATCTATAAAATAATAAGTGGCATAGAACAGGCAAACATGAATCCGTTGTTTATGCTTTCAAAAAGTACAAACATTAAGGCACATTCAATGAAGTTACTAGGTGATACATTTAAGACAAATAAGAGAAAAATATTTGTTTTAATTCAATGCATAATTAAACTCTGGAATTTGTTGCCGGAGGACGTGTTGAAAGCTGTTTTTGAGGTTCGATTTAAAAAAAAAAAAAAAAAAAAAGTTTAGACAACTTCCTGAAAGAAAAGTCCATAAATCATTATTAAGTTGGACTTTGAGACATCCATGGTTGGGATAAGCAACATGTAATCTATGAAACTTTCTGGATCCTGCAAGTACTTCTGGCATTGTTTGGCTGCTGTTGGAAACAGGATTCTGGCCTTGATGGAACTTTGATCTTACCCAGAATGGCAAATCCTATGTTCTTATGTACTTAAAAGCATATTGGAAAGTTAAAGTTTTCACTTTTTAAAAAAATCAAATATTTATTTATGTAAACTATTTATCTCCCACCTCTTCAAAATTTGAGTCAGATTACTTAATGTACATTCATAAATTGTTTTTACACATAAACAGAATCAAAAACAGCACAAACAATAAAGCTCAGGGAATGATCAGTGCATAGTAGCATGATGCTGCCTATAAAGCCGATTTCCATCTCACTGATAAATTCTCCATTCAAAAGGACATTTGCTGCCAAAAACCTTTTTAAACAGATAGGTTTTCAGCAGTTTTTAAAATTGGACCTTGTCAACAGTTAGCCTTATTTCTGCAGGAAGTGTGTTCCATAGCGAGAGTCTAGCCAAGGAAAAAGCACAGTCTCTAGTTTTGATGAGGTGGGCAAGTTTTATTGAGGATGTCTCAATCTAAGGCTCCGCGATGGCTGGTAAATGCGGAGTAATGAATGCAACCATAGGGTCTCAAGATTGTATAATAAAAAATTAATCGGACCAGCAATGTTGTACTTCAGAAGCCAGAGATGGTATATAAACTGACTCAAGTTAATATTCGAGCAGCAGAGTTTTAAACTATTTGTGAAGATCTTAAGGAGTTATGAGGAAGTCCATAAAAAGCATTACAGTAATCAAAAGAAGGAAATATTAGTGACTGTAACATGGTACGAAGCATGGTCAAGTAAAGGTCTGAATCTATGTAAGTGTAATTTGAAAAATGCAGATTTTAAGCATTATTTAAGTGATCATGCATTGATAAAACTGTGTCAATAGTAATGTCTGAATTATGTGCTACATTCTTTATTGTTAGAGTATGACCATAAAAAACAAATGACATAGAGCAGTCCACATGAATGTGTCATGAAAAGATGTGCAATTCTGTTTTGCTAATATTGAGTGCTAATTTACTATGAGTAAGCCAGCATTTAATAGTAGAAAAGCAAATAGTTATCCATCATTCAAAATACTTTCAATGTGTTCCAATGCTTTGGGTCAGCATAGAGGAATGCTCTGTTGAATAGTGTTGTTTGTTATTTAGCTTATTCATTGATGATTTGGAAAAGGGAGCAGTGAGTAAGGTGATCAGATCTGTAGAAAACATAAAATTATTCAAAGTAGTTAAAATATGATCAGACTGAGGAATTGTTGGAGAACTTTGCAAGACTAGAGAACTGGGCATCTAAATGGCAGATGAAATTTAATGTGGACAAGTGCAAAATGATGCAGGTAGAGAAAATTATACCAGCTATATGTTCACATAATAGGAAAAATAGTTTGGGGAAAGGATCTTGGAATTGCAGTCACAAAATTAAATAGAATGTTAATAAGGAATAGAGAATAAATCTGAAAATGTCTTAATTCCTTTATATAAATCCATAAATCCATAACTGTCATGCCACTGTGGAAAAAAAAAAAAGGTATAGCAGAACTAGAAGGGCAAAACAGGTTAAGTTTCTTCAGCTTGGAAAAAAGAAGACTGAGAAGGTAATGTGATCGAGGTTGATAAAGTCATGAGTGATTGGAACAAGTTAATAAGGAAAAGTTACTCTTCAAAATAGTACTGAGACTGGGGATGGGGGCATTTCATGAAACTAACTGGTAACAGATTTTCAGTCAACATACAGTGAAGTTGTGAAATTTATTTTTGGAGGATGTGTGTCAAGGCAAGTTGTATAACTAAGCTTAAAAAAAAGTTTGGACACAATCCTGGAAGTAAGGTCTATTAATTAGGTAGACTCTGGGTTCACTACCTCTTCTGAGAACGAGCAACATGGATTGGATCTCCTGGGTACTTTCAAGTGACCTGGGTTGACTACTATTGGAGACTGGATGCTGAGCTTGATGTACTATCTTTTTTTGACCCAGCATGATACTTCCTATATTCTTAAGTTAAACAGCCTTAGCCTGCATATTGAGCTTTATTGCTCCTTGTTATGGTCATTTATGCTTGGGTGGATCCTTGGACACTGTGGCAGCTGACCATGCCCACGTGGGGCAGTCCCATGAAGGGACCACGGTGTCAGGCTAGACTCTGGACACACAAACACAGATTTGAATCTTTATTTAAACAGTTTTAGAAACCACCAGAGGTGGCAGTGGTGAGTAGTGGATGTTGAGCCCGGCTGGGCGAGTATCCCACAGGAAGCTGGAACAGCGAATCCTCTGCTTGGCTGTGCTGTAGTGGAAAGAGACTGAGAGTTATGAGTACACAGTGAGAAACATACAGAGTCCCAGGTAGAATAGGAGCAGCTCCTAGACAGGGAGAGCAGGCCCTCGAGGAAGCGAGTACCTGATCCCTTAGAGCAGAGAGACTCAGTGGTATTGTACTCACACAGCGATTCCACTAGACGAGAGGTCTGGCACTGGAACAGAGGGCAAGCCCTCGAGGAGCGAGTACCTGGTTCCAGGGAAGCAGTACTGTGGAATAGATGGTAGTTGTATTCACAGATGGAAACTGTTAGTGAAATCTTCCAAATTGAAAGGGTTGTAGATGCAGGCAGTGACTCAGGGAACATGGGCCCTCGAGTAGCGAGTACCAGTTTCCTGATAGCACCTGAAAGAAGCAGAAGAGGCCCCCGAGGAGTGGGTACTCCATTAGCAATAAGAGTTCCAGATAGCGCTGGAGTGGCAGAGCAGCTTCGGTACAGAGAGCGAATCCCATCCGTAGTATTCCGGGTTGCTAACTCGAATGGCTAGCAAACGTAGTAGGCTTAAATATCTAGGCAGCGTGACGTCATCTCAGGGGGGACACCCCTGAGGTTCGCGCCAACGAGGAAATAAAGATGAGGGCGGCGCACGTGTGCCCTATGGTACCTTGGAGGAACATGGCGGGAAACAGCACCAAAGCCGGTCCGGGGACGCCGGAGAGGTCGGCAGACAGACGCTGCGGCAGCCAGTAGTCCGAGGTGAGCGGGAGGAGTCGCAAAAAGTCTGAGGTAGGTGGGGCGAAGCCATCGCAGACCGGTCACAACACTCCTTAGTTTGATACAGTACATCTTTTGTCATTCTGTAAGTTTTCATCAATATCAGAACATGTAAAATATTTTAATTTACAGCAGTCATTAATTTTTTCATTTATACTTTTAAACTAAAGTCTTTATAGATGTATACAAGTTTGTAGCTGAAAGGAGTTAAATATTGACCTAATTTGTCTTTTGAAAGGACACAGAGATTTAGCAGAATACTTATGCTATAGAAATAGACAAATGCAGGTACTATTCCTTGGGTAGTCAGCATAGAAGGTTGATGTGCTATAAGATTTACTGTGCATCACCTTAGCCATCATTCCCATAAGTATTAATTTTAACTCCACTAATAAGAAACTGAACAAAAGTGGAATTATGAGTTCAGTAGTATTCTATGAAAGGTCAGTTGTTAAAAAGGCAGAGTCTGACATTCTGTGAAAAAGGTGCCTCCATTAATCATCCTGATAGGATAGAATGGTATATTCTTGACCAATACCAGTGAACCTTACAATATAATGTTTCAGGAAGTGTTTCTTAATTCTTTGTATAAAATAAGAACTATTTAAACACATGCAGATAATATTTTACTAAGAAGCTTCCTTGATCTTTTAGCCACAGATATACTCTGTGCAGTACTTAGTATGTTGATAATATAATTGCAAAGAACACTTCTTGGTTTATGAAATATCTTTGGTAATGGCAATGCAAATCCAAAACTTAAAATATTTTAACATATACTTTATATTTAGGGCTTCTATTTTTAGGTATTTGTAAATTGGAAATGTAGGTGTTTATTTTCCAGCTAATTAGAGGTTCTTTAAGGGTACAAAAAATTTAGTATTTATCAGGTGTTTTTGCTGTACAGGTACTATTGCTGAGTATCTTTTCCAGCTGAATTAAATACATGTATTTGTGCAGCTGAGGAATGAGGATAGGAAAAGGCACAAAAATAGGGTGTAGATCTAAGGCAGGCAAGGAGAGAGAGGGAAGAGAGAGAACCTAGGGGAAGTAGTGTTTATTTTATTTATTTGTATTGTTATTATATTAGTGTTTATTGGTAAAACCTAAAATCCAAAATCTAATTTGTATTGAAGTAGTTAATTATTTCAGATTTAAAAGTTTAAAGAATATGTAGCAGATCCCCCATTTTGGTGCTTTATCCTAGACTTAGCGATGCTGCAGGTCATGGTTCAGGTCTGGACAAGGGAGGAAGATTTCTGTTCCGGGGCACCTGATGCTGTCGATACAATCTCCATGACCACTTCACACTCTAGGATCAAATACCTCCAGAAGGTTCCAGATAGTGAAAAATAATAGCAGGGAAGCCAAAATTAGCAAAACAGGGAGAAACAGGAATCATTAAAGGATCCATCCATCCCCTATGAAGTCCATTTGGGGAACACTCACAAAAAGCACTGGAGTCCATAACTTGTGTTAAAATAAAAGATAGTCTTTACTGTAACTAAGAGAGTGTAAGACAAGATGACAAAAATAAGAATCAGCATACATCCAGTTATAAATAAAAAGCAAATGGTTTTTCTGCCCATCCTTCTATTCATTTCCCTTCTTGCTTTTGCACCTTCATCCTGATTGAAGATACCCTCACCAGTAACAAGAGTGTAGTTCCAGTTCTGGCATGACCTGGGCTCAAAGAAGAAAAATATTCCCAAGCAAAATATCCAAACTGGGTCCAAAAAAGTCAAATACTTCAACTATAATCCAAAGGCAGCTTCCTTCTCTTTACCTCATCTATTTATTGGTAGAATGGGTCAAAAGATCTTTTTCCAAGCACTTTGGGATACTGGGGGTATGCTCTTCCCTAAGGCACTGGTTGATAAAAATCCAAAATTTATTCTCAAATCCTCTTTGCCAAAAAGCTTAAATTGCCTTCTGTCAGATAAGAACATAAGAAATTGCCATGCTGGATCAGACCAAGGATCCATAAAGCCCAGCATCCTGTCTCCAACAGAGGCCAAACCAGGCCACAAGAACCTAGCAAGAACCCAAACATCAAGAAGATCCCATGCTAGTGATGCAATTAATAGCAGTGGCTATCACCTAAGTAAACTTGATTAATAATAGTTAATGGACTTCTCCTCCAAGAACTTATCCAAACCTTTTTTGAATCCAGCTATACTAACTGCACAAACCACATCCTCTGACAACAAATTCTAGAGCTTAATTATGCGTTGAGTGAAAATTTTTTTTCTCTGATTAGTCTTAAATGTGCTACTTGCTAACTTCATGGAACTCCCCCTGGCCTTCTGTTATTCAAAAGTGTAAATAACCGATTCACATCTACTCGTTAAAGATCTCTCATGATATTAAAGACCTCTATCATATCCCCCCTCAGCCGTCTCTTCTCCAAGCTGAACAGCCCTAACGTCTTCAGCCTTTCCTCATAGGGTAGCTGTTCCATTCCCTTTATCATTTTGGTTGCCCTTCTTTGTACCTTCTTCATCGCAACTATATCTTTTTTGAGATGCGGCGACCAGAATTGTACACAGTATTCAGGTCTAGGGGTAATTTCCAACTCTTCAACCACTTTGCTTTGAAATCTTGAGGAAATCTCTTGTTCTTCATTGAAACTCTGTGGAGGTTTCAGCTTTTCACTGTCTCGCTTGAGATCTAGGGTGATCTTTAGCTAATCTGCAAACCCTCTTGCTTTGAGATCCTGGGGGAATCTCCAGCCTCCTGAATTCTCCTTAGCTCCTGACCCACTCCTACTCACTGAAGCACTGGATATGTTCCAACATTCTAATTTGTTTTTTCTGACATGTTAGTATCTTTTTTATCACGTTATGGTTTGTGTGCTGTGTTTTTAACATGTATTGAAGATTGCTTTTTAATATGTATGTTCTTTTATAATCTGCTACGATTATTGTAAGTATGTGGACAAGAAATCAATTTTAAATACTCTCAAAAAAGACTATCCCCCAAAAGGTGGGGTTATAGCAATGAGAGTAATTAAAAATATCAAAACCCCTCCTACTCCCCCTAAATAACAAAAATCACATAGGGATTATGTTAGTGACAGGCAAAGCATCATCACAAATATATAGATATAGGATGTTTTAATTCTAGAGCATTGAGTGCAGATTTCCTGGTAACTGATTAATATCCTTAGGAGTTTAAGGATCTGTGTCATCTTTTGTAAACATCTGAATGTCTGCTTCTGTCTTAAGAGAGTGTATTGCAATTGCTTTTAGCTTGTGACATCTCATCCCAGAAGAGCTGTGACTCAGGTTCAGGCGTACACATAGGATAATCCCCTTTATAACTATTAGCCTTCCTTCTGCAAACATGAGCACAGTCCTCTCCATTAGTCAGCTTTTGGCTGGCCACTACTGGGCAGCCCACCCAGTTCAGATAATACTGCCAGTGCTCTGGCAGCCTTGTTTGCACCAGGATCATTATTCTGCTGCCACATTGGGCCCAATCCAGCCTAGTCAGCAGACTGATCTTGGTAATGCCAGAGAGGCTTTCCGCCTCCCTTCTATTAAGAGTGATTTAGGCTTCCTTCACATCGATCTGCTCCCCCATGAATGCTTCCCATCATGGGGCAGGGTAGCTCATTTAACAGGCTTGCCCTGAACTCTTTCCCACAACTAGAAGCTGCAGTCGATCTAGATGGAAACTCGATACACAGCAGCCAGGCAAGACCTTCTTTGGACACCATTACAACTATTTCTACTACTATTTATCATTTCTAAAGTACTACTAGACGAATACATTTAAGAGACATTCCTGCTCTTTGCAGTGTACAGGCTCATTAAGGTAAACATAGTAACATAGTAATGACTGCCGAAAAAAACCCCAAATGACCCATCCAATCTGCCTAGCAAGATTCTTATAGTAGTAATTGCAGCATGTGTAGGATACCCCCATGTTTCCTTTAAGGGTAGTTACTGCTGCTCCGTGCAGGTTACCCTCATGCCTTATGTTAAGGGTAGTAATATTAACAATCAAAACCATACAACTGTCAAACCCATAAAAAAGTTACTGCTAGCAACATTTTTTACAGGGTGAGCAGCTTTCCTGATAATTCATACAATGCTGCTGCTGCTTGAACGTGCTTTGTTTTTGAATTTGGCCGTAGAAGCATGCCTGCACTTTTTCCCTAATGTCTGCGTATGAGTACCCTGGTCCATAAACATCAGGGCCCAGTATTGACTGTCATTTGAACTTAAATCTTCCTCCCCCCCGGCTGTCAAATCTGAGAGTGATGCTGCAGTTGCATCAAAGTCATTTAAACTAATTGGTTAAGGATAGTAATTCCCATGTCTTCTGTTAGGGGTAGTCATTGCCACTCCATTCTGGTTAGCCCCCCCCATGCACCCTTTTCTTAATTTTCAATTCTATTCTTTAGAGATGCATAGGGGTAGATTTTAATACTTACGCGCGGGCGTCCATGTGCGTGCGCTACTCGGCGTGCACACATGGATGCCCGATTTTATAACTTGGCTGCAGGTGTGCGCTTGTTATAAAATCAGGGGTCTGCGCTCACAAGGGGGGTGCACAATTGTGCAACCTGCACATGCCATCCGCGGCGTTCACCCGTTCCCAACCCCCTTCCCCCTAACCAACCCACCCCATATCCCTAATCTAGGCCCCCCCCCCCACTCCCTTTCCCAAAGCCCCGGGACTTAGACGCGTCCCAGGGCTTTGCTACCCCTGGGTGCCCCAGACACAGTGTTCCCCCATGCCCTGAATCCAAGAAAGGCCCAGGTGTCCATTGTGACTCCTATCTTGAAAAATCTCAAATGCCGGAAAACAACCCAGAGGGATATCCCTACCAGCTAATGAGTAGATTGAAAGGAAACCCCTCCCAACCCTGGTCTGTATTCCCTGGCAGAGTTTGCCTGGCTCCTCTGACTGGGCCTGGAAAAATAACATAGGCAAAAACTCCACTCCACTTTCTAACGCTAGACAAATTGCAAGGGACTGCCCACAGATTCTCAGGAGAGAGATGTTATAAAACTTTTCAGGGGGGGTGACCATTCTCAGACCCCACAAAAAGGAGGGGCTGAAATTTGAATGGTAACTCCCCCCTCATGCTAACCTATATTTTCTGACATTTCCCAGGGCTTACTGGTAACTCTTCTGGATAGTCGGATTACATATGGTTGGCTAGAGTATTCAAAGGATGATTATTGCATCTTATGGGGGTCTGCAATTATTCCTGCATTTGACCAGCAGCATGCTATCCACTGCTCTGACACCAAATCCCTTAGGATAAGGGGCCCTGATGAGGGTGTAACACTCACAGGCAAGGGAGTAAAAGGCAAGTATCTTAGGACACTTTGTGGTGGGTTAATAATGAAAATTGAAGTGAAACATACTTATATCCTCAGATCTGTGCTGTACACCATGTTTGTTCAACTGTCAAAGCATTCCTGGCAGAATGAGGCTTTCATGACTAGCTGGCAATTTGGTCATCTGGTGAGATAGGGGCCTACGATGTCTGAGCTGGCACCACTGTTTACTTTCACAATAATGCTCACAAGACACAGAGCAAAAATTGTCTTTGTCCATGCTGGAAGGCTATGTACCTCTGTGGCCAGAAGGATACTGGTCTCAGTCACCACACAGTCCTCTGAACTATTGGAGTTTGAGGGGTTACACAGGTGCTAGAGGACTCTGAGCTCAAAGCTTGCCTTCTATCCTTGTGGTGTTGGCTTTTCTTCATGATTTAATGCCTAGCTATCCTGCTTCACCATTGTTTCCAGAATCCATGTTGTTCCTGGTCGAGGGCACTAGTTTTCCCAAATCATGCAACCTAGTCCAGGGGAGCAAGTTCCAAGTTCTCATGAGGAATTTACCTATATTAGGCCTTTGCCAGGCAACTCACCTCATTCCAGGCAAAGCTATCAGTACACATTTGCAGGCCACTACTGTGTCAATTGGGCTGCTGCCATACTAGGGCCAAGTGTGCCCCAACAACAGCCAAACCATGAAGGAAGGAGGGTGCTTCATCTCCTCCTGGCTTCTTTGTCTGGGATCTGGAAAAGACAGACTTCCATCTCATATGTAACCTCACTTTAAGGAAGAGGTTCCCAAATCCCTTCCTGCTGGCATTATGGTCCCATAGATAAGGTACCTACTGCCCTCATTTCCATGTTGGGCCCTTGGTTCCAACCACCCTACACCTAAAGCCCAGTAGAATACCCTTGCATATGGGGGAGCCTCCTTGTGAGGATGTCAGGTGGAAGCAATGAGTCCCGAGTCTGCAGTCAGAAGCCCTCGAGCCATGCAGCCTGTCTCACAAGACTTCCACCCAGGAAACATGCTGCCAAGGGCCAGGGGTGAACATAATGCTAACTTGCCTTATACGTCCTCCAAGCAGGCGTTTGAAGCGATGGGAGGAGGCAACTGTTCCAATTCCAGGAGCCATACAGATGTGCCACCTCTTCCTGGAGGACATCACATATCTAGCTGCGGCTTGCTCTGCCCACACACTGCCCATGCATGACTGATGCCTGCAGTACTGTTGGGAGGGTAGGCCATCCCTTTGGGGATAATTTTGTTTTCTGTTTGATGGTGGCTATGAGGCTCGCTGCTGTTGCACGGGATCCAGTAGCCAAGACCCAGGGAGCCTTTCAGCTTGATTCAAAAGGCTTTGAGTCAAACACCTGAGTGATGAGAATGACTCCAAGTATATTGGAGCCCTGAAACTCACTAGACCACCTGATGCCCTCATCCTGGATCCTGGGGGTCACCATCCTGCAGTCTTCGCTCTATCCCCGATATTCCGGCACGGACAGACAGGGAAGTATTTGTTCCATTGAAGGAAGTGCCTGGCCCGCTGTCCCCAATTTCTGCCAAACCTGGCAACTTCCCATGAGAAAAAGGCCACCATGTAGACTTGGTGCTCCTTTCTTCACTTGCTGAATTTATTCCCTACTGTTCTACCTCCCTACTGAGCCACCTGTGCCCCTCACAGTACCAAAGGTGCCATTCCACAATTCCCATTTTCTGACCAGCTATCAGTCTGATCAACTTATTATAAGGAGCTATGTACAGTTTGGGCAGGACTAGGCAGTTGCCAAAGGTGTTGTCAGTGAGTGGGGTGCTGCTGGGGCTCTCAAGGGTGTGAAGAAGGGATGACGGCAGTCATGGAGCACTTGCTGTGTTTGAGAGAGAGCGCACTGTAAGAGGATGACCATAACTCTATATATCTACCACTGTTAGAGGACGCATTCAACAGGGTGGGTTGGGGGTGGGGGGGGGGAGGCGATGTTATATTGGTTTGCCTAGGATGCCTCAGACCCTTGCACTGGCCCTGCCATAATCCTTTTTAAAAGAAACAAAAAAAAATGCTCACTACCACCACGCTGTGTTTTTAAATCTCATGCTGGTTTTTTTTTTGTTTTTTTTTTGGAAGACTAACTGGCTCATGTTGCAAAGGAAAAGCAACTTGCAAGTGAACTATCACTGTCTGACTCCCCCCCCCCCCTCCTTTTTTTTAAAACTCACCTGCCTCCCAGCCTTCGCCGTCACCCTGCGTATCCCTATCACCAATCAGAGCTCCCACTCAGACCAGGCCAGCTAGCTACGGAGTGGACGCATACAGGGATTGCCAGAAAAAAAAATAGATTTCTAAATCAAAAAGCCTTCCAGAACCTGGAAGTATCCATCTCAACCACTTGGCCTGGTGGCCCACCAGTAATCAGCATGCTGCACTTCTAGCCATGCAGCCATTGTATCCCTGCAGGATATAGTGAGTGCAGAGTAGGCCACATGGTGCACAGATGCCCCTGTTACTTTTGGTGTTTGTTTACGTAGTGCAGTATAAAACCGCTTAGCCGGACAGGTCTCTGACCAATTCTGTGGTAAATAAATCCTTTTAAATAAAAATAAATAGTACTGCCATGTATACAATGTCTACTATGAGATCCCCTTTGCTCATGTTAGGTATGTTTTCTGTGAATAATCATGATTGTACTCACTAATTTTGTGAGTGAGAAAGCTGTCAGATATTGGGTTACATTGTTGCAGAGTTCTTAGCTGTGTTACAAATGTAAACAGTGTAAACTGCAGAGTCTGCAATAGTTGTGATTTCTTTTTCCTTAATGTCATAACTTTTGCTTAATGGCTGTTTGTGGTACATTGACTAGGTCCACGGCTTGCTTAACATAAATTATTGCATTTGCTTATGATTAAAATTTCCTTCCTTCTTTAGAAATACACTGCAGAAAACTTTCAAATGGTTTGTTAGAGTTTTCTACTTCATTAGCCACAACGTCTTCTGTACAAAGTTATTGTCTAAGAGTTAGGAATACTTGTAATGAGATATGTATTGTGTCTTTAACAAAATTCTGAAACAGATGAAATCTTTTAGGAGCCATTTAGTACACATATTGAACTGTAGATACGTGGATGGGAATTGAATATAATACTTTTCCTTGGTGTGGCATAGGGCAAACAAAATAATTTTCTGGAAGAACAAGATTTGTTTTAATATTCCATTATTTTAGTATCCTAAATCCTTACATCTTTCATTTAAAACATATGTTTTATACATCTTCCAAATGCAATGTTTTATATCCTTTCACTTATTAAAAGTATACTATAATACAGTTGTGGTGTTTAGATTACACAACTTCTTTATATTTTTGCTATTAGTATTTTTGTTTTGAAGAACGTTACAAAATTATGTGCAGGTTGTGATATCTTTTACTGGCCATTATAAAAATTCTACAGAGATGCTGTATATAAGATTTTGGAGGCATGTATCATCTTTGAAAACTTATAGCACATCCTCTTTGTATTACTTTTAGGTTTGCCCATGTGATGGTTTCTCTGTCAGGATGTAAGTATGTTGTGAGGCTTTTCCCGCAGGAGTAGAATTTGAATGTGCAGTTGAGAAGTGTTACTAGTTCTCTCAGAAACTCTGAGAACTCACTGCCCTTACCTGAGGTACAATTTGGAAACAGTAACAATGCTACTCCATTACTATCAGCAAGGTTTCCATACATAGTCCTCATATACAATAGTGCAAGGTTAGCCATCTCTGATCCTCAGAGTCAGAATCAGGTCTGGTTTTCAGGATATCCACAATTTACTTATCTAAAAATGTTTATAACCCAAAGCATCGCTTACATCATATGTAACATAAAATAAATACAAAACAATACATCAGATAAAAATATTAAAAGTTAAGTGAAATGAAACATATACTAAATCAGGTTTAAAAAGTAAAAAAATGTCAAATGCATTTAAAACCGCTAAAGCTCACTTTAGGTAACTAAAACCCTAAAGTTAAAAGGCTGTGTAAAATAAATAGCTTTGACTTGCTTCCTAAAATCTTAGTAATTTGAAATTTCCTGCAGATAATCAGGAGTAAATTTTATAAAGTTGGACCAATAATGGACAACATTCTATTTGTCAACTCCTTGAGGCAGACTTGCCTTATAGTCAGGACAGACAAATAATGATTGTGCTGTGAGTGCAAGGCACACTGAGGGACATATTTGAAAATCAAGTTAATTAAATAGTTGGATGCGTCATCATCTAATGCTTTGACTACAAGATAAACTAGCTTAATCTTAAACCTAAAGGCCATAGGCAGCCAATGAAGCTCCTGAAATTTTGTGAAATATGAACCGTTTAAAGGATAACCTGTTATTAAATGCGGCAAAGAGTTCTGTACACCCTGCAGTACATTTAACAAGTTTTTTTGGCAAGCCAGTATATAGAGCATTGGAATAGTCAAGTCATCCATGAATAAGTGACTGCACAATAATCCCTTTGTTACGGTTGTGGACCCTTGAGCTTGAGCGAGTGGTAGATATCCACCGAGGGATGGCCCCAATGGAACTCGTTTCCAGGATGTGGTGCTGGTGAGGAATGAGACAAAAACAAGGTTAACAGTCCGAGTCTGGGCAGGCAGCGAAGAGCAAAACCAGAGTCCAGGCAGAAGATCCAGGGCCGGCAGCAAAGAGGCGAAGACGGTGAAACAGGCTAAGGGTCAAGACGGGCAGCAGACAAGCAGAGATGAGAAGATGAGCCGAGGTCAAGGTCCTGGAGATCAAGCCGAGGAGTAGAGGCAGGAACTGGAGTAATGGTATTAACAAACAGGACAGATGCCAGATGTCCTTTATACACATTTATTGTGGTGGAGACGTAAAAATGCCCGACTCAGGCCGAGTTTCGCCACTACCCACGTGTTGTGCCTAATATCAGCAACCTCCTGTTATGTCCATTTTACTCAGTTTTTAAGTTGTGTACTTTGCCCACTGATTTAGTTGGTGTATTTATAATTTTTATGATTTTTATCTAAATGATGTTTATGTATTTATGATTTTTATCTGCTTTGTTCATGTCACCATTTTATTCGTAACTATTTTTTAAGTCTTTTGTATTTAGTTTTTTAATTATGTAATGGTGTACACCTTATTTATGTTTTTATTATTTTTGTATGTATGTGCATAAATATATTGTATTAATATTTATGTATTTTATCATAGCCCCTGAGGCAGCCACTTGGGTAGTGGCAAAACTCGGCTTGAGTCGGGCATTTTTACGTCTCCACCACAATACATGCGTATAAAAAACATCTGGCATCTATCCTGTTTGTTGATACCATTACGGCTTTCATAGATTGCCTCCCTTCCTGTTTTGTTGGTCCAGGAACTGGAACAAGGCAGGAACGGAAGCTGTAGCTGGAACAAAGCAGGAATGGAAGACGAGAGTAGCAACTAGCACTCAAGCAGAGAGGACCTGTTGCAAAGGCAATGTTTAGAAGGAGCTGTGGGGTTTAAATACCCCTGCCGGATGATGTCATCTTCTGGGGCTGGGCTTAACTTTCCCACTCCTGTCTCTTTAAAGGACGGGGCCTCCCGCGCACGGTGAGCCACAGTGAAGAGAGGCAGTGGAGCAGGTAGGGGGGTCCGGTCGGGGGTTGCCGCAACCGGGAACCGGAACAGTATCCCCACCTCTTAAGCCCCCTCTAGGAAGGGCCAGGCTTGCCGGGGTGTGTTTGATGAAAGTGCTGGAGTAGACTCTTATCCAGGATGTTGGATGAGGGCTCCCAAGAATTCTCTTCCGCACTGAAGCCCTCCCAGGCAATCAGATATTCCTAGGATCTCCCGAACCTGGTAGATTGGGTCATCATCTGACTCTACTTCTGGTGGTTTAGGAGGAGCAGTATGGAATTGAGAAAATATCAACGGCTTCAATAGTGATACATGAAAAGAGTTGTGTATCCAGAGGCTTGCGGAAAGCCGTAAGCGGTAGGTTACTGGTCCCAAGAGTTCGCTGACAGGAAAAGGTCCGATGTACCTGTGGGCAAGTCTCATGGAAGGGACCCTCAGGTGGATGTGGCGGGTACTAAGCCAAACTCAGTCTCCTGTGTTGAACAACGGAGTGGGTTGATGGTGTTTATCTGCCTTCCGCTTGGCAGCATTGGCAGCCTGCAGTAAGTTGGAATTGGTAGATTCCCATAAGTTATAAAGCTGTTTGGCTGTAAGCTGAGCCGCCGGAGAGGTTACAGAGAGCGGCAACTGAAGTGGAGGCCTTAGAAGCTTGCCATACACAATTTGGAAGGGAGAGATCCCGGTACCGGAGTGCACGTGGGAATTGTGCAAAAATTCTGCCCATGGCAAGAGTGTAGTCCAATCGTCTTGGCGACAGTTCACAAATGAGCGGATGAACGCTTTTAAGCCCCTGTTGACACGTTCTGCTTGACCGTTCCCCTGGGTATGGAAGGCTGTGGTGAAATCCACCTGTACTCCGAAATTTTTTACATAGTGCCCCCCAATATTTAGTTGTGAATTGAGGGCCCTGGTCTGATGTTATGTGCAGCAGGAGGCCATGCAGCCGAAACACGTGCAGAGTGAACAGTCACGCTAGCTCAGGAGCTGGTGGCAGCTTGGGCAATGGAAAGAAGTGCGCCATCTTGGAGAACCTGTCGACCATGACCCATATTACTTGGTTCCCAGAAGAAATGGGTAGGTCTACCACAAAATCCGTGGATATATGTCTAAGGTTCTTCTGGTGGTGGCAGGGGTTGAAGGAGCCCCCATGGCTGGCCAGGTAGTGGCTTCTGCTGAGCGCAAGTCGGGCAGGAGCTGACATAGGCACGAACATCTTGAGACATTTGAGGCCATCAGTAGTAGCGTGATAACAGTTCTAGGGTTCGTGGCCTCCCTGGATGCCCCGCAGTGAGGGAGTCATGTGCCCAGGATAACACTTTGGAATGAAGACTGAGTGGGACTCCAGTCTTTCCTGGCAGCACAGTATCCATGATGGTCAATAGAACTTTAGCTGGGTCCAGAATGTAGCTGGGTGGATCTTGCATGTCCTCAGACTCATGCAGTCTGGAGAGAGCATCTGCTCGAGCATTTTGGTTGCAGGACAATAGCTTAGTATGAAATCAAAACTGCTGAAGAACAAGGACTAGCAGGTTTGGTGTGCTTTGCTGAGATATTCTAAGTTTTTGTGGTCAGTGTAGACAGTGATGGGGTGTTGTGCACCCTCTAGCCATTGCCTCCAATCTTCAAAAGCCATCTTTATCGCCAGCAACTCCTTGTCACCAATTCCATAGTTCTTTTCCGCTGGAGAGAACTTCCAAGAGAAATAGGAGCAGGGGAGTAGAGTCCCTTCGTTGGAGTGCTGACTAAGAACTGCCCCCACTGCGATGTCAGAGGCGTCGTCCACTACAATGAATGGTCGAGTAGGATCTGGGTGGTGGAGACATGGTTCTTGCGGAAATGCTGCCTTGAGTTTTTTGAAAGCTTGAACAGCCTCACTGGACCAGTGCCTAGGGTTAGCACCTTTCTTGATGAGAGCCATAATCGGTGCCATGATATGTGAGTAGTGTGGAATGAAGTTCCTGTAAAAGTTGGTGAACCCAAGAAAGCATTGTAATGAGCGGAGCCCCATCAGTTGCGGCCACTCCCGGATGCTGACTAGCTTATCTGGGTCCATTCGGAAGCCAGTGGTGGAGACAATGAAACCCAAGAAGGGTTGATTGCTGCTCTAAAAAGCACTTCTCAGGTTTAGCAAATAAGCAATTCTCTCTTAGGCGCTGGAGAACCCGACGGACGTCAGAGCGATGGGTTGTTAGGTCCTTGGAGTAGATTAGAATGTCGTCAAGGTAGACAATTATTCCTTTATGAAGCATGTCCTGAAACACTTCATTCATTAAATTCTGAAAGACTGCGGGCGTGTTACACAGTCCGAATGGCATCACGAGATACTCGTAATGACCGTCGCGTGTGTTAAACGCGGTCTTCCATTCGTCTCCAGGTTTTATTCGGACCAGGTTATAGGCACCATGCAGGTCCAGCTTGGTAAATACTCTGGCTCCATGGAGGAAGTCCAATAGCTCCAGAATCAGGGGGAGAGGATAGCGATCCTTGCGTGTGATAGCGTTGAGCCCCCTATAATATATGCGGGGTCTTAATGAGCTGTCCTTCTTGGTGACTTGGCCGGGGAGTGGCTCCCCTTGGATGGATGTGATGAGCAATGGTGGGTTGCGGCGAAGCACCGGAAGTTGGAGTTGGTATACCAATTCAGCTAGGATGAAGTTTCCTCCAGCCCCGGAATCGATGAAGGCCAGAGTCGTGAACGACCCCTCGGAGAGCTGGAGCGTGACAGGAATGGTACACTGAGGAGCGGGATTGATTCAGCCTAGGGTCAGCTCCTCAGTGACACCTAGACCCGGGAGTTTCCTGGACGTTCAGAGCATTGAGCCAATAAATGACCCTTACTGCCGCAGTGTAGAGACAGTCCAAGTGTTCTACGGCGTTCTTTTTCTTCTGCGGTCAGGCGACTATGGCCCAGTTGCATGGGCTCTTCCCCCGTTTTCCGGCGAAGCCCAAATGTTAGCTGTGGAGACCAATGGGCAAGAGAAGGAAGGAGCCAAGGGAACCGTGCAGCAAACTGGCTTAAGTTCCTTTGCACACTGCTACAAATGCCGATCGATTTTCAGATTTTTGAATAAAAAAAGGATGGAAAGTGGTATGTCAATGATTATAATATACAATTGGACCAACATTAACTAAAATGTGGTTAATGAAAGGAGTCATTGAATGAGACATCCACTTCCATCTTTAAAAAGTTTTTTCTTGAAAAAGGTAAAATAATCACGAAGTGGTGGGGAAATATATAATGAAATATGAAAGAAAATATATAAAAAATCAGGATCTCATAGAAGTGGATTTGTGTGAATAAAACAAAAGGGGGCTGTGTGAGTATTTTGTGTTATAAGGTGGGACAACCCTCTTAGTGGAGATTTAAACATAAGTGCTATCTAAGTTTAGCATATCGCTGTGGTTCCCCACAGGGCCCCTTCCCGCGGGAGGAGTCATTTCCATAGCAACCAAGGGTCCACACGATGCCACAAACACAACACTGTTAGTGTAGCTATAATTAAAAAACATTTGGACAAGTTCCTAAGGAAAAGTCCATTAACCATTCTTAAAGTAGAGTTGCAAAAATTACTGCTTATTCTTTGGATAAGCAGATTGGAATCTATTTACCCCTTTGGATCCTGCCAGGTACTTGTAACCTGGATTGGTTACTCTTTGAAACAGGACCTTTGGTCTGACCCAGTATGTCAAGCCTTATGTTCTTAAGAGTGCATACTTGTCTTAAAAGTATATTTTGTTTTAACATTGTTTTTCTTTTCCCTTATCATCTGCAGTCCTACCCAGGAGCTCTTGAGCCTGGCTTGTTGTCTGGAGCACCCATTTGAGGTGATGAGCCTGTGTCTTGGACTTTTGGGGAGGGTATGCAGATGATGGTGGAGGAAATGAAAGAGATTCAAGATGATCTCAGGAGTCTGCTTGGTTTGGTGGGCTGCCTCATTGAGGCTCAAGAGTGCCTCACAGTGGCGCTTCAGCTCATTGCCATAAGGCCCCCACCACACAGATCAGACTCTTAAATCTGCAGCACATGGCCTCCCTAAGTCCTTGGGCCTCTCTTCTGTCTGAAAATAGTTTGCACCCTTGAATGCCCCACAACGTCCCTTTTTGTTTTATAATATTGTTAATAGTTTTTGAGAAGTTTAATTTTTGTATGGTTAAGATAAGTTTTCAGAAATATCAATCTTCCTTAAATCATATATGGAGTAAAAGGATGTAATAATATGCCATTAAAATTCTTAATCCTCCAATATTTTAATTTAAATGCAGTGTGACCAATGATGTCTCCCATCCTGTTTGTACTAGGAGAAGGTGACTTGCCTAAGGTCACAAGCAGCAGACAGTGGGATTTGAACCTTGGCCTCCTTGGTTCATAGCCTGCTGCTCTAACCAATAGACTACTCTTCCTCCACACACAGCTTTTTTAGCCCATGGATTACATGTGAGTTATGTGGGCTGAGGATTGAACTAAGATGATAAACATTTTTAATTGCAAGAAAGAAAAATAAAAAAAAAGTCATGTGGGGATTTTAGGTGACCCATAATTATATATAAGACAGAGAGTTGTGATTTGTGGAAAAATGTTATCAATGATGCCGAAGCAGCGAGAGTGGAGGGGTTCTACTCCCAATATTTCCTGATTCCAAAGAAAACATGGGGACTCAGTCCTACTCTAAACCTGAGAGCCTTGAACAAATTTCTAAAAAGAGAAAAGTTCAAGATGGTCTCGCTGGGCACCCTGATTTTCTCCTACAAAGAGGAGATTGGCTTTGCTCCCTCGACTTAAAAGACCCTCATCGAGATCTTCCAAGGCCACAGGAAGTGTCTCCAGTTTGTGGTGGGCGAGTGACACTTTCAATACAGGGTGTTGCCATTCCAGCTGGCCATGGCCCCATGGGTCTTCACCAAGTGTCTGGCCGTAGTGGGTGTGCACCCCCACAGGTTGGGATTGCAGGTGTTCCCCTACCTGGACGATTGGCTTGTCAAGAGCTCATAAGAACATAAGAAAATGCCATACTGGGTCAGACCAAGGGTCCATCAAGCCCAGCATCCTGTTTCCAACAGTGGCCAATCCAGGCCATAAGAACCTGGAAAGTACCCAAAAACTAAGTCTATTCCATGTAACCATTGCTAATGGCAGTGGCTATTCTCTAAGTGAACTTAATAGCAGGTAATGGACTTCTCCTCCAAGAACTTATCCAATCCTTTTTTAAACACAGCTATACTAACTGCACGAACCACATTCTCTGGCAACAAATTCCAGAGTTTAATTGTGCGTTGAGTAAAAAAGAACTTTCTCTGATTAGTTTTAAATGTGCCCCATGCTAACTTCATGGAGTGTCCCCTAGTCTTTCTACTATCCGAAAGAGTAAATAACCGATTCACATCTACCCGTTCTAGACCTCTCATGATTTTAAACACCTCTATCATATCCCCCCTCAGTCGTCTCTTCTCCAAGCTGAAAAGTCCTAACCTCTTTAGTCTTTCCTCATAGGGGAGTTGTTCCATTCCCCTTATCATTGTGGTAGCCCTTCTCTGTACCTTCTCCATCGCAATTATATCTTTTTTGAGATGCAGCGACCAGAATTGTACACAGTATTCAAGGTGCGGTCTCACCATGGAGCGATACAGAGGCATTATGACATTTTCCGTTTTATTCATCATTCCTTTTCTAATAATTCCCAACATTCTGTTTGCTTTTTTGACTGCCGCAGCACACTGAACCGACGATTTCAATGTGTTATCCACAATGACACCTAGATCTCTTTCTTGGGTTGTAGCACCTAATATGGAACCCAACATCGTGTAATTATAGCATGGGTTATTTTTCCCTATATGCATCACCTTGCACTTATCCACATTAAATTTCATCTGCCATTTGGATGCCCAATTTTCTAGTCTCACAAGGTCTTCCTGCAATTTATCACAATCTGCTTGTGATTTAACTACTCTGAACAATTTTGTGTCATCTGCAAATTTGATTATCTCACTCGTCGTATTTCTTTCCAGATCATTTATAAATATATTGAACAGTAAGGGTCCCAATACAGATCCCTGAGGCACTCCACTGTCCACTCCCTTCCACTGTGAAAATTGCCCATTTAATCCTACTCTCTGTTTCCTGTCTTTTAGCCAGTTTGCAATCCATGAAAGGACATCGCCACCTATCCCATGACTTTTTACTTTTCCTAGAAGCCTCTCATGAGGAACTTTGTCAAACGCCTTCTGAAAATACAAGTATACTATATCTACCGGTTCACCTTTATCCACATGTTTATTAACTCCTTCAAAAAAGTGAAGCAGATTTGTGAGGCAAGACTTGCCCTGGGTAAAGCCATGCTGACTTTGTTCCATTAAACCATGTCTTTCTATATGTTCTGTGATTTTGATGTTTAGAACACTTTCCACTATTTTTCCTGGCACTGAAGTCAGGCTAACCGGTCTGTAGTTTCCCGGATCGCCCCTGGAGCCCTTTTTAAATATTGGGGTTATATTTGCTATCCTCCAGTCTTCAGGTACAATGGATGATTTTAATGATAAGTTACAAATTTTTACTAATAGGTCTGAAATTTCATTTTTTAGTTCCTTCAGAACTCTGGGGTGTATACCATCCGGTCCAGGTGATTTACTACTCTTCAGTTTGTCAATCAGGCCTACCACATCTTCTAGGTTCACCGTGATTTGATTCAGTCCATCTGAATCATTACCCATGAAAACCTTCTCCATTACGGGTACCTCCCCAACATCCTCTTCAGTAAACACCGAAGCCCCACTGAGGAGGGAGCAGTACAGTCTCTGTGCTTGACCATTCGGGTGTTAGAGTCCCTGGGGTGTATTATCAACTACTCCACCTCAGACCATCGCCTCAGATGAACTTCATTGGCGCCCTTTTGGACAAGGCTCAGGCCCAAGTGTATCTTCCCCGTGAGTTGGCACTCTCGTTGGTGTCCATTGTAGGAACTGTCCTCCAGAGCTGGCAGATTTTGGCTCACCGCATGTTGCGACTCTTGGGACACATGGCCGCAACCATCTATGTTACTCCCTTAGCTCCCTTGGACATGCGCAGAGCACAGTGGACCTTGCAGTCCCAGTGGTGGCAGGCTACTCAGGCTTCCACGTCCGCATCTGCATCACTCCGCCTCTCCGGGTCTCCTTGTCCTGGTGGTAGAGTCTTGCCAATTTAGAGCAGGGGGTGCCATTTCAAAATCCCCCTGCCCAGATTGTGCTCAACACAGGTGCATCCAACCTGGGGTAGCTCCGCACCCAGGGTCGATGGTGCACCCAGAAGCTCAGTGTCAGATCAACTTCCTGGAGCTCTGCATAATACGGAACGTGCTCTGGATGTTCAGGGATCGGTTGATCAAGAAAGTGGTTCTGCTCCAGCACGACAACCAAATGGCGATGTGGTATATTCTTTTTATAAGGAATAACATTCAATAATTAAGAGCAAACAGGGAGGTATGAGGTCTTCCTCCTGTGCCAAGAAGTAGTCCAGATCTGGGCTTGAGCTCTGTCCCAGGGTATGGTGCTCTAGGCCATGCACCTGGCTGGGACAAAGAATATGGTGGTGACAGGCTGAGTTGAGGTTTCCGACCCTACGAGTGGTCCCTGAAACAGGAAGTGGCGGATAGGATCTTCCACCTCTGGGGGATCTCGGATGTGGATCTATTTGCATCCCCCTGCAACAAGAAAGTAGATCAGTTCTGTTCCCTGTACAGGGGGGACAGCGAATCAGCCTCAGATGCCTTTGCCCGCCATTGGGGCTAGGGCCTTCTATACTCATATCCTCTGTTTCCCCTGTCTGGGGTGTGTGTGTTTATGGGAACCCGTCTGGGGTGTGAATGGGAGCCTGCTTGGTGTGTGTGTATGTGTGTATGTGTGTGTGTGTGTGTGTGTGAAGAAAATTTGTGCTGCCTCACTAATCCATGCCTTACTCAAGATGACTGGAAATAAAATGTTTTCAGGTATGGAGAGCGGTGAATTTTCCATCAATATTTGTTTAACTTACTGAATGTCTGTGTCTGCCATTTTGAAATAATTTATTGTTGTTTGTGAAATTTTTTAAATTGTGTATGAGCTCTTAATTATTGAATGTTATTCCTTATAAAAAGAATAATTCCAAGTATGGTTTTACTAATATTATTGATTTATATTCCTTGATTTTATTGTTTGAATGATTAATGAGGACTGGTGATTTTTCTGTTTCTCCATTGCTGCATTGCATTAGAGGCTTGTTGTGGTTTGCGGTTTCTGGTTCAGTTTATAGTTTATAGTCTCTTTATTCTGAATTTCGTGAGAGTGAGTCTGTATTCTGCATGTTTAATTGAGGTGGGGTATTCTGTGTTTAAAAAAAAAAAAAAAAAGGAGGGGGACAGCACAGTATTTGTTCGCACAGGGCAGCAAAAATGCTAGCACCGGCCTTGTAGGCTACTCTTCTATTGACCTGATTTAAGGGAATCAGCAGAGCTTGTCTTGTATTTGGAGGTTTATCTGAAGTGTAATTGTCATCAGCAGTTTCCCATTCATACTAATTTAAGAGTACAAAGGATTGGAAGGGTAGAAGAAAAGATAGTCTGAATAGAAAATCTGGGCCGGATATATTATGGAACACAGGACATATTTAAATGAATAGGAAATGCATACTGATAAATATAAGGTCCATTTGCAGATAGAGAAAAATACTGCTTCACAGATAGGTTAGCCGAGCAGACTCTTCCTAGGCTGATTCCAGCCTTTCTTCATGCAACTTCAACGTTTATTATTGTAATCAGCAAAACAAAAATGTAAACTGCTTTGCAGTGTATTCACAACACAAACTTCCAGAGAGGGTCAGGAGCTCCTGTTCCTGGAGATTCGGGCTTCTTGATCCCAGCTGGGCTCACAATCTTATCCTGTCCCAGCAGGTTCCAGCCCACAGAGCTCTCTCTCTCTCTAGAATTTAAGGTGGACCAGGCTCGATGTTACATGTTAAGGGAGAGGCACATGTTAAAGAGGGGGGAAGTAGGGCTACTCCTTCACATAATGCCCTTCCCCTCAGCTTGGACTCATTAATCTGATCATTTTCACTTCCCCTGGATCCATCCAGGGAAGTGCCTCCAATTCCCATTCCCTTTCATTTGGCCTTCCGCCACCTAAGCTCGGGGTTCTAGGGTCAATCTCTCCCCCTCTCTTTAGGGTTACCCCCAGACAACAGTATCACCGCCACCACCCACTGCATCCTTGGCCCAGTATCCACCCCCGGTCTTTTAACTCAATTCTTTTTTGCTCTGGGTTCCACTCCTTGCCAGGTTGGACTCTCTGGACTTTTCTTGGGAGTTCTATGGTGGTTTCTTTTCCTCTCGCTGTAAAACTCTCCCTCCTTCAGGCCTCCACTCTTTCTTTCAACTGTTGCCATGGCATTTTGTGACATCTGTGCTGTTTCTACCTGCAGCATCTCACTCTAGCTGTTCGAGTGGTGTTTTGGGGCACTCTATAGTGCTTTCTCTGGGCCCTCTTCAATGCCTCCCACTGGGCTCTCAGCTGCTTCTCTTTTAAAGCTCTTCTGCACCCCTCTCCAGCTCCTGCTCACTGCCAATCAATGCTGCCTCCTGCAGGCCATTCTGTATTGCCCCCTCCTGGGCACTCTGTATTGCCTTTTCCAGGCAAGGCTATGAATCCTCCACCATGAGCTTTCTGGTATCTCAGATTCAGTCAGTGCAGGATCATTCCCCGGATACTCCTCTTGCTCACTTGTATTCTCCTCTGTGGGCTCTTGCCACTCAGAATCTGTTTTGGCTTCAGCCCAGTTGCTGCTTTCAGCTCTCTCTGGGGGGGAGTCTCTCTGAAGGGTAGTGCTGCAGTCCATGTGACTCAGCTGCTGTGCTCTCTCTCTGCTTCCACTTGTACTGGACCCAGTCCTGGCTTTACTTTCTGCAGGCAGGGATTTGGTAGCATTGCTTTTACTTCCCAGTCCTTCCAGGCATGTGCTAAAGCAGCTTGGTCTTTCAGGACACTTTCTGGCAGCTGTCTCTGCTCATCCAGGAGGCTCTAAATTAATGCTTGCATATTCCTTTCAGTAATCCTTCCACTCAGCTGAATTCTTCTACATACTGCAGCATTAAAGCTTGATGCTGGAGGTCATACTCTGTATGCATGTGCAGACACACTCTAGCAGCTTCAGTCTCTGTAGGTACCACACCCTGTTTCTACACATTTTCTCTCTGCTCTCTTTTTATCTTTGAAAAGGGGTTAAAAAAAAATCCTGTTTTCCCAGCCACATATTTAATTCTACTGAGTCAAGTGAGCAGAGCTTGTCCCTTTACTCACTATAAACCTAAACCTGTTTTCCATTACAGGCCCCAAAGACCACTCTATTAAAGGAATTTTTTTCTATGCTCTTCTTTGAACCAGAGTACTTCAAGACACCAGTGCTCTTTAGTGCTAGCAGCACCTCTGCTTCAAACCCACTTCTTTAAGTAGGGTACACACAAACTTTTCACTTTCTTGTCCTGTTTGCCTTGGGTTTTCTGTATGCAAGTGTAGAGTAAAATCCATGAACTGACACCATATGTAGGACAGCTGAGTAAAATCTTTATAGGCTGGAGCAGGAATCATGTTGACTCCAGCCTTTTTTCATGCAACTTCAACTTTTATTAGTATAATCAGCAAAACAACATAACTGTAGACTGCCTACCTTTGCAGTGTACTCACAACACAAACTTCCAGACAGGGTCAGGAGCGCCTGCTCCTGGAGATGCAGGCCTCCTGATCCCAGCTGGGTTCATACTATTATCCTGCCCCAGTGGGGTCCTACCCACAGAGCTCTTTCTCCCTGTAGGATTTAAGGTGGACCAGGCTCAATACCTGGTCCAACACAGGTTAAGGAGGGGGAAGTAGGGCACTCCTTCACATAGGGAATCAGGCCATGCCCAAATATTCATCCAGAGCTGTTATGATTATGGATTCAATGACACATTCCAAGATATAACTTGTGGTGGTAGAAAAGCAGGTCTATCCATGGCATCAGGCCTGGCTGGTCCAGTCCAAGTCTTTCCCATATTCCTATCTTTCTGGGAGAAAGAACAGGCTGTATCCAATAGCCCCAGAGGAGATGGAACCTGCTGTTATCCCTAGAATAGACTAGGGACTTGTAACTCAGTTCTCAGGGCATACCTAGACAGTTAGGTTATCCACAATGAATATGCATGAGCTAGATTAGCATTATTACCTGCCTTATATGCTAATCTATCTCATGCCTTATCATTGTCTATATACAGAAAACTTGACAGTCAAGCTGTGTCCCGAAGACTGAGTGTGATTCCCAGGTATAACCAGCTCTGTAGTTGAGCAGAAATAATATTTTAATTATATACATATGTAATATTTACAAGCATAAACCATACCCCCGTAAACACGCAAATATGTGCTAGTTAAGCATATATACAGGTATAAAGGGTCTTCCTACTTGCACCATGTCCCAAAACAGTAGAGCAGTTATCAGGATGCCCAGCTTCCTACCAAGGGAGGTAGACTTTCTTGTCAATGCGGTCATAGCCCTCCATGATGTAGTAAATAGCACATTCATAACAAATCGGAGAAATTCTTTTTCACTCAATTCATAATTAAGCTCTGTAATTCATTGTCGTAGTATATGGTTAAAGCAGTTAGTATAGCTGGGTTTAAAAAGGGTTTGGACAAGTTCCTGGAGGACACGTCCATAAACTGCTAGTAATCAATATGACTTACCAATATTCTTAGCATGGGATTTATTTACTATTTGGGTACTTGCCAGGTACTTATAGCTTGGATTGGCCACTGTTGGAAACAGTATGCTGAGCTTGATGGACTGTCTGTCTTAACCAATATGGTAATTTCTTAATGCTCTTTAGTGTTAAAAGGTCATAGGATTTTGGTTCATGCTTGTATTACATTGAGTTTGTACTCTTTATTCTGCTGATCTTCAGTCCCGCTTCCATGCTCTGTACCCATCTTTCTCTTTTTCTTCCCTGCTTGCTGCACCTCACAGTTTTATTGGCTAATAATATGTCATGGGAGCTCCTTCTGACTATTCAAGAGTCCTGGTCACAGCCACTGATACATATCAAGTGACCCAGAAAGTTGTGACCTCACCAGGCAGTTTTAACATCCGCAATTTATGAGGAAATCCTGAACGGAAGGAAAAAGAAAAATCAGCAGATACTCTTTTAATAAAGGCAGTGGGGACTCTATCTTTTCCTGAGGAGATGGGTCTTAGGGGAGACCTTGTGATGCTTCCTGATCAGAGCAGTCCTCAGATCCATAATCATATTCCAGTGAATGATCTGACTCTGATTCCCAACTTTGGATCAAAAAAATAGCCAAGACCCCTGAGTCACCCTCAGTTTGCTGAGGAGCTCTAGCCTTTTATGTATTCTGATGGCTGAGTGAAGCTCCTCTCCTAATGCGCTGGACATTAACATCAGGACAGATTGCACTGATGTCAATTGGTGACATCATTGGTGTCAATGAAATTGCTGCTGACACTACAAGAGTTTGGAAACCTGTTTGCATGAATTGTGATGTCCTCCGTGCTGATGCAAAGGTATGAGATAAATGGAAGGACTCCCTCACACTTTTGACACTCTTGGGAGAAAGATTTATCAGAATGTTATGCTTACTTTCTGCATAGCATCCTACGGGAACAAATAAGGATTACAAGGCGAAGAAGGCCTCTAGAGAGAAAGAGAGAGAGAGCAACCAAATACAAGGCTGGAACTCAGAGGGCCGGAACTAGAAGCAAGGGGACTGCAAGCAGAGACAGGGAGCTTAAATGGGAATGGCAGTGCTGAGTCATTGCCAACATGGCTGCCAGCAGGGCCTCCAAGCCATAGGGGCTTGGAGGTCTGGGGCAGCATGGAATAATACCCACTAAGGACCCTGCTGACAAGAGGAACACACTGCAGCCAGGATCCTAACACTTTTTACCTCTGTGCATGGCTTTGAAAACTGTCCTCTAATTATGCCTCCAGTAGTTCATTAATAAATGGATTTAAATATGGGAAAAATATTTAAAAAACTGTTGCTTTTACTATGTTTCACTGCATATCTGTCTATACCATATATACACTTTAGCCTCACACAATGAAGAGACCAACAACTCCTCCTTAAGTCTTACAAATTTTGTGCTCTCTTCTTCCTGGGGAACTGTCTGGTGCGCCTTGACCCTGCATGAAGCTTCATGTTTTATTGCTAAGATGGAGCTTGTTGATACTTTTTCTTAATCTGAAATCAGTTTATAAAACCTTAGGGGGAAAAAAAGAGTAGAATAATGCTTCTTTTCACTAACTTTAAATGTCTGTTCTCATATTATGTTAAAAATTGTTTCCATGGTTCTAAAACTGTACAGTACTCTTCTTTTGTACTGTAGTTATATTGGTTTATCATATACATTAGAGAACTCATAAAAATGTGTACATGAGAAAATTATTAAACTAATTTTTGTAGCTTTCCATTTCTTTGTACACTATAGATAAGCTTTCTGCAATGGATCTTTTAACCAAAGGGAATATCTGAATTACAAGAGAAAACCTTGTTTTTAAAGCTGAGGAAGCTTATTTAAATAAATTTGTTAAAATTCACCAATTAAGATTACACATGTTTTTGGGAACTGTAAGCTTTGCTCTGTTTGAATTTTTCTTGACAACTAGTGTCAGATCAAAAGCAACATAGCATGTATTTACCACAGTAGTAAGTGCTTTTCTGTAGATTTGGCTTCAATTAAACATAGAATGGGTTTGCTAAAAGAAAAAAAGCCCAAATCATTATTCATTTATGCATTTTGGAATATTTGTAGAGTGTTTGAAGAAAGTTGTTTTCTCTGAAAAACAAAAACAAACATTTAAACTGAGAGAATAAAATTATACTGTAACTAAATTGACAAAAAATTTGAGTTATATTTTAACAGATTTTTGTAGGAATAGAATATTACAAGAAAAATAAAAAAGCTAAATATTATGTAGCTCTTGATCTTTTAGGGTTTAATTTAACAATGATTATATTCAGTAGAAAAAAGCACCCACTAAAGTGTAAATGTGTGAGTAGTAATAAAACCTCTAGTACAGATTTACTGGTGTAGGAGTTTTAACTGTAATACTGTGGAATGGTAGGTTATTTTGTGTCCAAGAGCTACATTTATCACAAAAATGATGATATACAAATCACTTCCATATCACAGAATGTTCTTGGTCAAAATTGGCTTGAGGCAAGTGATATCTTCGAGTAAACAGTATATGAAGACCATATCTTAAAATGATAGATCACCTAATTTTGTTCTGACAGAGGTTTTTGCCACAACAAACATCTGTCATTGAAATACCAATTCAGAGATATGGAAGCCAAATTGTAGAGCTTTTCTAGCATTTGTCAGTCCTAACCTAGAATGCTGTGGTTAGTTTCATAGATATTTTAAGATAGCAAGCTTAACAGTTTAAAATACTTAAATAGAAAATATAACAGCTGTTATACTTTTCCAAGTGTTGAGGAGTGGGTTTTATACTGGGATGAATTTATGGCTTTAATTTAAAAATGCTGTCATTTACTTCTGTATCCTTCTCTG
Organism: Rhinatrema bivittatum; assembly: GCF_901001135.1. Taxonomy (NCBI): domain Eukaryota; kingdom Metazoa; phylum Chordata; class Amphibia; order Gymnophiona; family Rhinatrematidae; genus Rhinatrema; species Rhinatrema bivittatum. The sequence continues at coordinate 244,490,589 of NC_042621.1, read as the reverse complement.
GATTTAATTTAGTAATAAAAAGGGAGTTGAGAAAATTCCAAATCTGCCAGACCTTGCTTTGTCCTGGAAGAGGTGGATAATAAGATGATTTTAAATTATTCCAGTGATATACGAGTTTTTGTACTGATGTTACAAGTTTGACTTCTATGCTTTTGAGAAGAACTCACTGGTGATTGAAAGGTTCAAAGTGGAGTGGTTTAGATAATTCATGCAGAAAGGGCTACGTTGTGCTGGTGTTGTCATGAAAGGCTAAACCATATAATAGGCTATCTGTTTTGGATCAGTTTCCTATACTTCTACTAATTGGTTATGTGCATTTCAACATTTTTTCTCTTAAAATAATAGTGTGTTTTGTACTAGAGTGAAAGGAAAAGCCAGCAGAGCTTTGCTCACTATTAAGAGAAAAGATAGTCATCCTTTTGCTGATAATGTAATAATCAAGTTCAAATATTAGATGTTTGGATAATTCTATGAGATGGATATTACAGGGTTTTCATTGACATGAAACCTAGCAAGTAACCGATATTGTTCACACAGAGGAGTTATGCGTAGAATCCTCTGAATAGCCAGTATTGGGCTGTTTGAAATGGTCTTTGTGTCCTGATAAGTATTGTTATGAAAGAAGGATAAAATGTAAAACTCTCCACTTTGTCTTTAAATGCAGGAATCAGATGGCCCCTTAATATCTCTTTTGAGTTCTTGTCCTGCTACACTCCTGCTAGGGAGCTTTGATAGTCACAATTGAGCCTTCTTTTGTCTCCTCTGCTGACCTTTGCAAGACTTATATGCACAAGACTTCAGCTGCTTTGTCCCAAAAATATAGGGCACCATACAGATAGTCACTCTCTTGAAAATTGTTACCTCACCTTCTGGAACAAATGTTTGTGTGGCTATTCAACCAGACCTTTGTCTAGATTCTGCAGTAGAGACTATACTCTCAACCTCCTGAAAACTGACTATTTAGCCAGACCTTCCACCTTTATACAGCAGAGACTGCTCCTACTGCCTGACTCCTCACTTTCCTTTCGTCAGGTGCTTTCTTATCTATGTAGATGGCTATGTAGGCACCTTGTCCTTGCGCTCTTCATGCCCAATTTTATTGTTTTTACATTTTAATCCCTCCTCCATCCAGCCTATCAAATGAACCTTTGTCTTATTTGCATCATCATTCACACCCAAGATACCTTCTTAAATTCTGTCTCATCATGCTGTTTGCCCTGATTTTTATGTAAACTACTTGTATTTATGCATTAGCACATGCTACATATTCTTTATTTTTATTAATCTGCCTTGTGGCAAACTTGGGAAAGGTGGACTATCAAATTTTCATAAAATAATACATAAAATACTGGTTGAGAACCTAAGTGGGTGGGGTGGGTCTTGTTTAGAGTACAAGAAAACAAAGAATCTGGGGGTGTTTAAAGTATTTTTTTTTCTATTCTAGAACATTTTATTGCTCCTTCTTTACTGCAACTGTAAATTAAACATATAGGGGCAGATTTTCAAAGGCTACATGCATAACATACGCGCCTAACCTGAGAAAATCTGCCCCTGCGCGCACCGAGCCTATTTTGCATAGGCTCGGCGGCGCGCACAAGCCCCGGGATGAGCGTATGTCCCGGGACTTGCAAAAAGGGGCAGTTCGGGGCGTGGCCGGGGGCATGGTGGCACTCGGGGGTGTGGTGGCGGTTTGGGGACATGGCTGGGGGCAAGGCGGCAGTCTGGGGCGGGGTCGAGTGTGGGCTGTGCCGGGGCATGGTGCGCTGGCAACTGGCTGGCACGTGCAAGTTACGCCTGCCTTGGGCAGGCGTAACTTTTGCTGCAAAGGTAGGGGGGGGGATTTAGTTAGGGATGGGGTTAGATAGGGGAAAGGAGGGGAAGGTGGGGGAGGGCCGGAAAAAAAATTCCCTCCAAGACCGCTCTGATTTCGGAGCGGCCTTGGAGGGAACGGGAAAAGCCATCGGGGCTCCCCTCGGGCTCGGCGCGCACGCATGTTATAAAATCGGGCATAGATTTGTTCGCGCCGGGTTGCGCGAACAAATCTACGCCCGTGCATAAGATTTAAAATCTGGCCCAAAGTGTAGATCTTATTTTACATTGAGAACCAAAATTACTCGGTACTGTTGTGTTATACAAAAATTGTTGTGCTCTCCTTCTAAACATTCACAAGATACAGACATAACTATTTTTTTCATATGATATGGCAATCTTCTTTCCTTTTGAAAAGTTAACATTTATAGCAAGTCTGACTGTAAGCATTTTATATTAAAGCTGACATCAAGATATCCTTTCCTTGGCTTGAACTTTTTTGCTAGTTTTGCTACTTTAATGTGGTGAATTACCAATGTTGTGAATACTATCCGTGGCAGTCTGTCACAACTTCAATTAGATATAGGGTCTAACATACTTAAATTCACTAATATATGAACAGTAAATTTAGTCTCTATTTTTCTAAAACATGAGACTTGCAGTACCTAAGGCATGGTGATTCATGTCTATTTCTAAGTATAATATAATGTTGATGTATTTTGATGAAAATGTATTTTTGGTGTCAATTGTATTATCATAAAATATAGCATAAAGGGCCATTTTAAAAACAATTTCTGAAGGTAAAACAATGTTTGCAGAAAGGTTTTTTAGACAATTGTATGTGTATGAAAGTACTTGTGGCTTGCCTCTGTGTGCATATTTTTACCCACAATGTGAAGAGGTGTTCCCAGCAAAGGGCTTTGGAATTCCGTGCATACTTTTGCATTTTCAAAATTATTTGGGTGTAATTTTATTTACAAATTCTTATGTTCTGAGAGATCCAATAAATTGTTCAATGCAGCGTACACCACCTTTTTTGTGCCCTCTCACACACACCTCATCCCATCTGACACACCCTTACACATACTACCCACACAATCACTTAATTCCCCCTGCATCCCCAATCCTCAAGTACCCATTCAATGTCAACCCTGCAAGCCTTTGTTTGGGATGAGTTACTTGCACCCTTGGCTCGCTCTCTCCCAATAGCAACACCACTGCACTAGACTCATCCTCTTGCTCTCACGCAACCCAGGCTCCACCTCTCTCTTTTTCCCCTTTCAGTACCCTTTCCCTTTTTAAAAGTTGCCCTCTACATATAACAGAACCATCAGGAGGAGGAAAATGGGGGCAAGCCTTGAGCCATTTCTTCTTCCTTTGCAGCTAGCATTGGTGATGACTGTAGCTTTGGGGCAGGGAGTAGGTCCTCATATTTCCAATCTGGGCTGGTGGCAGTGCTAATCATGGCCATGAGGATAGAGCAGAATGCTGCATTTCTAGCTTGAGCTGGTAACAGCAGTGATTTTAGTGGTGGCAAGGACGTGCCGGCCATGATCACTGTGGGTTGGAGGCTGTAAGGGGAAGGGAATATAACTTTTTCAGCTTGTGCTGGCTTATGGCAGTGATTTTCAGAGTGGGAGAAAAACAGCAACACGGAGCAGCAATTGGCATTTCAAGTATCTGGTTTCCTGCTGTGTACTCTCCTCAGCCAGCAGAAAGCTTAGGCTTGCTATCTATTTCAAATTTTGGTGACATACCTCCCAGTTCTGACTCACTGATTGAAAACTGCTGATCTAATGCATAACAGATTATGCCTTATGGACCTGATATTCAGATGCTGGATAGCCAGATAAGTAGGACTTGTTTTTCCTAGCCAGATAAGTAGGACTTGTCGAGCTACCTAGTGGCCGCTAAATATACAGTTATATTCAGTGGCCGCTAGATAGCCAGACAAGTTGTGGTTGGGCAGTGGACAGACTGGAACAGCTCAACTTAGCCAGATAAGTTATCTGGCTAATTAGTGATATTCAGCCTTAGATGGATAACTTATTCGGCTAAGTTAGACCTGTTCAATAGTAGGTCTAAACTTAGATGGATAAGATTTATATGACTAAGTACTGCTTTCTCTGCTGATATTCAGTAGCATAGGTGTGCCTCTGAATATCCCATCTAACGGGCCGATACAGTAAAGTGCACGCCGGCGGAGCGCACTGTTAGCTTGCGTTTGGCCGCGCGTTTTTGACGCGCTATTTTTACCCTTTATACAGTAAGGGGTAATAGCGCGTCGAAAATGCGCAGCCCCCCCCCCCCCCAAACTAATAGCACCCGCAACATGCAAATGCATGTTGATGGGCCTATTAGTCATTCCTGCGTGATCCAGAAAGTAAAATGTGCAGCCAAGCCGCATATTTTACTTTCAGAAATTAACGCCTGCCCAAAGACATGCATTTATTTTGGCCGGCACTGGGAAAGTGTACAGAAAAGCAGAAAAAACTGCTTTTCTGTACACCCGCCAACTTAATATCATAGTGATATTAAGTCGAGGCCCCAAAAGTAAAAAAAAAAAAAAAAAAATAAATGTAAAATCTGCCTGCGGGTTGGAAGACGGATGCTCAATTTAGCCGGCATCCGTTTTCCGAACACGTGGCTGTCAGTGGGTTCGAGAACCGACGCCAGTAAAATTGAGCATCAGCTGTCAAACCCGCTGATAGCCGCCGCTTCTGTCAAAAAGGAGACGCTAGAAGCGCTAGTGCCCCTAGTGCCTCTTTTTTACCACGGGCCCTAATTAGCATACCTGTGCTTCCTGAATCGCGCACCCAGGAGAGTGGCCTATGCGCGCATCAGGAGAGTGGGTGCTCGCTGGCTCTCCCGGGCAGTTTTCTGTATCGGCCCATAAATTAGCCGGATATGTCTATCTGACTGACTTAGATAAATGGATAGTTTTTAGTATTGACCCACATATATGTAAGACTTCCTGTTCAGAGTCGGAGTTGAGTATTCTGAATTGAATAAAGACCAATTTAAGCCACTTCTATCATCGCTGCCTTATAAGAGAAGCAACACATGGTTTCAGAAGTAAAGCTGAATAAGTATGACAGAAGATAACCTCAGGAGAAAGTAGATCTTGTTGTAAATCCAGTAAGAGAAATGAGTCTGAAATACATGGCACAGTTCAATCATAGGTAGAGAAACAATAGTATGGCAACTTAAGCACTGTAGTGCAACCAGCAGGGAAGAGTGCCCCCTTCTGGTGACAGTAAATATAGCTGACAGCAGCAATATGGATGTTCTGAGGCGGCCAGCAAAGCTGAAACTCAGTAAATCTTAAAGGATCCTGACAGCACTTTTAGCAGAGAATCCTGCTGTATTTAAGAGCCATTGGATGTCACGAAAGAGAATGAGCTGAAGAAAACTCTGTTTTTGACAGGGGCTGGAGCAGATACTCTAGATGTGTACAATACTTTTATATTTACGTAGGAAGAAAGTAAATGTTTCCAGGCAGTACTGAAAAAATTAAGTCTACTGTGCCATGAAAAATGACATATGAAAGGTGTGTGTTCCTATCACAATTACAGAACAAATCTGAAACAACTGAAGAATGCGTTACTGACTTCATACTAAAGAACAAGTTCTGTAATTTTGGCATGCTGACAGACTTACTGATTAAGGACCAAATTGTCCCATGGATAAGGGCTGAACTGCCCTTGGAGAATACAGTTAATATATTCCATGCAGCAGAAGCCACTTACACTCAGATTTATATATATATATATATATTATTTATTTATTTTATTTTAAAGGTTTTATATACTGCACAAATAAGGCATATATGTGCCCGTCTAGGTGGTTTACAATGATAATTTCATAATATCAACAATCGACATTCAAAAATAGATTAAATTAGAAAGTAAAATACATCAAGGTACAAAAAGGATTTTGTCTTAGTAACAGAATGGGTAAAGTACTGTCTTACTGCCGTGATTGTATGTTAAATGCACTGTTAAACAAGTGGGTTTTGAGTTTTTTCTTAAAATCTTTGGAATTTGCGGTCAAGCGGATATGTTCAGGAACAGCGTTCCACAGTGTTGGGCCTGCCACAAAAAAGCCCTTTTTCGGGTTAGTGCTAGCCTTACTGTTCTGATTGAGGGAATTTCCAGAATGCATTTGTCCATGGACCGAAGCTGTCTTGATGGTCTGTATATGCGTAATAATGAGCAAAGCCAAACAGAGGTTGTATTGTAAAACAGTCTATGGATAGTGGAAGGTAATGGCTAACACCAGTGGCAGTGCTCCTTGTCTATTAATGATCAGAGATAGAAGACTGAGCACATGAAGTGGACAAAAAAGTGTTGAACCTCTGACTGAGGTGGTGGACTGGAGCTGTGAAGAGAGGAATTGAGGAAGCTGTAGTGTTTTTTCCCAGGTGCTGTTGGCTGGGCTATTCCTTACCAGGCTCCCATTGGCTAAAAGCAAACCCACCCTAGTCACCCAATTGTTTGTAAGTGCTAGCCAGCAGAGAGTTTTCTGCGGGTACATCATCTGAATGTTTTATTGCTGGGTTTGAACAAGGCTGCACTATAGTATAGTGAGCTGGATTGAGTCTCACCTCTCAGATTACAAGGTAAGGGAGACTGCATCTTTTAATTACGTTAGTTGTTTTCAGCTATAAGTCAGGAAATACATTGTTTTACCTTTTGTTTTCTGGCTTTAAAACATCCATTAAAAGTGCAGCTGTTGTGTTGTCTTTTAGACCCTGACATATTGTGTTAGCTCACCTTGAGAGCCCCAACAGCTTAAGAGGTTTTTTTTTTTTCTTTTTCTGGCAGTGGTTGCAAATAATTTTTTTTGATACCCATAGAATGGGAAATGTATTCAGTCAGTTAGAGCTTAGTTGAGCTAAGGTGTTTTTTTTCTCTTTTCCTGGTTTTTCTTTTGTGTGCAGCCAGCCATAAACTCTGCTGGAGAGTGGACCACACCCTTAGTCAACTGTCCTGGGAAACCCAGTTTGATGTAATTAAGGAAAAAGACTTTAAACCCACAGAAGGTTGATAAACTATTTTAATATTTTATTGTTTTATTTTATTATGAAATTATGTATTTATATCTTTTCTTTTAACTTTTGAAATGTAAATGTTTTTAAATGAATATTTGCTAGTAAGTGTAAACCGATGTGACATGTTTTCATGAACACCAGTATATAAAAACTAATAAATAAAAATAAATAAAGTACAGCCTTCACAGTATTAATAATGACCACACTTGAAAATCAGGAAGCAAATTTCATAGTTATTGCAGCAGGTTCCTGGAGGAGAAGTAAATAAACTGTTATTAACCAAGTAAACTTAAGAAATAGCCATTACTTATTACTGTGCGATAACAGCATGGGATCTATTTACTGTTTGGGTTCATGTGACCTGGATTAGCCACTGTTGGAAACAGGATACTGGGCTTGATGGACCCTTGGTCTGACCTAGTATGGCAAGTTATTATGTTCTTAGATGCAGACACATCAAGTGCAGTATGAAGAACTTACTCATTGCAGCAGAAGTGTCAGCAGCTAGAAAAGCATAATCACTGTATAATTAAAAATGTTAACAGTTAGAGGCTGCTATAAAGAAAACTGATCCAAGTCCTTACTTTTTGTCCCCAGAGCGATTTGAGGGAAATAGGGTATACTACCAAGTGTTCCTACATAACAACATAAGAACATGCCATACTGGGTCAGACCAAGGATCCATCAAGCCCAGCAAGATCCATCGTAGACGCAGACGCCAGAATAAGGACATGGCGTGAAGTCTGGAAAACTTTGACATAGATGTGGAGTAAAAAACTACTATCTCTAAGTATATTCACAGTCCCTGAAGCAGCATACACTGCGAAACGTACGTTGGACTTCAGTACACGGATATCGGTACACAGTGCGGTGGCGCTAGATAAATGCCACAGTGCGGCGGCGCTGTAAAACAACAAACGGGATAGACCCGTGCGGCAAAGGAGGACCCTCCGTGCACAACGCGGCAGCACCAAAGTATAGACCTGTGCGGCGGCACCAGACACAGTGCGACAAAAACGCCGAAGAAGCAGGCAATCCGCTCGCCGAGCCGTGGGGGTTGAAGATATTGGACTTATAACAGCGAGACTTCGCTTCATCAAGGGAAGTATTTTTCCACATACTACTAAAATATTGAAAAAAAACAAAAACACAAAACAAAGAATTGACAAAAATGTTTTAAAGTGTGTAGGACCAATGATTAAAAAAGACCCAAAAGTGGCTGAAAACACAAGCATCAAAGGCGTGTAGTCCACGGGTGTCATGACGGTCCCTAACAAGTTTATGTAAAAAAATGAAAAAAATATATTTAGTTCACATACACACACAAAATTTAAAAGCAATTATTGTACAATGTGTTGGTAATTGAAGTCTCCCATTATTACCGCACTACCAGTTTGGTTAGCTTCCCTAATTTCTCTTAGCATTTCACTGTCAGTCTCACCATCTTGACCAGGTGGATGGTAGTATACACCTATCACTATAGTCTTCCCCAACACACAAAGGATTTCTACCCATAAAGATTCAATTGTGCATTTAGTCTCATGCAGGATGTTTATCCTGTTGGACTCTATGCCATCCCGGACATAAAGCGCCGCACCACCTCCCGGGTACTTCTCTCTGTCATTGCGATATAATTTGTACCCTGGTATAGCACTGTCCCATTGGTTATCCTCCTTCCACCATGTCTCTGAGATGCTAATTAAGTTTATATCATCATTTACAGCTGTACATTCTAATTCTCCCATCTTACTACTTAGACTTCTGGCATTAGTATACAAACATTTCAAAGTTTGTTTTTTGTTTGTATTTTCATTCTGCTTTTTAATTGGTAGGGATAAGTTGGAATTTTTTTAGCTCAGGTGAGTTTTTAAATACAGGCACTTGGACTACTTTTCTTATTATTAGAACCTCACTGTCGGGATGCCCTAATTCTAATGCATCATTAGTATCCTTTGAAGTTACCTCTTTCTGAACCATGCACTGCTGAGCGACTGTCTGCTTTCCCCTTTGTTCTAGTTTAAAAAGGAGATAGAGCAGCTTTTAAAGGTTAGCGCCAGCAGTCTGGTTTCACCCTGGTTAAGGTGGAGCCCATCCTTTCGGAAGAGACTCCCCCTTCTCCAAAAGGTTCCACAGTTCCTAACAAAATTGAATCCCTCTTCCTTGCACCATCTTCTCATCCACACATTGAGACTCCGGAGCTCTGCCTGCCTCTGGTGACCTGCATGTGGAACAGGGAGCATTTCAGAGAATGCTACCCTGGGGGTTCTGGATTTAAGCTTTCTACCTAAGAGCCTAAATTTAGCTACCAGAACCTCCCTCTCACATTTTCCTATGTCGTTGGTGCCCTCAAGTACCACGACAGCCGGCTCCTCTCCAGCACTGTCTAAAATCCTATCTAGGTGACGCGTGAGGTCCACCACCTTCGCACCAGGTAGGCATGTTACCAGGTGATCCTCACGCCCACCAGCCACCCAGCTGTCTACATTCATAATAATCAAATCACCAACTATGACGGATGACCTAACCCTTCCCTCCTGGGCAGTAGGCCTAGGGGAGATATCCTTGGCGCGAAAGGACAGTGCATCAATACAACTTACATTTTCAACTTTACTCAGTTTTTCTGATGATTTAAGGAAACTGTGTTGGGAACATACTCTACTTACAGGAGATGCTCTGAAATGGGCCACCACTTTGATGGAAGGGGAACCAAATAGAACATGAAACATGTTCTTCCAATAGTAGAAGTAAACTTTCTCTGACCTCCACCAGAAGCACACAGATGAGAGGGGCTTAATACAACTGCGACAAGGAACAGATTCTGTCTTCTTGTAGCTTGCTTCCACCAACTCCAAACAAATGTAGGGTGGCGTAAAAAATCATTGTGGCACCAGTTTTGTATGGAGTTAAGGGAAGAGTTCAAGGATGAGTTGACCTGGATCCAACCTCCATCCTCCCTAGAAGAATTAAGACATGTATCTAGATTGACACTTCTAGGAGCAGTGGCAAGGAGAAAAACAAGGAATCCTGGGTGGATCACACTTTACCCCAAGGTATCTCTCTGTGGTAGTTGAAGAACCCCAGAACCGATGACACCCCAGAACCGATGCAAATTTGCACTGCTCCTTCTTGGAACCCAGTCTTGGTGGGGGGCTGGGGGTTATAATCGATGGCTGCAACCATGACCCTGCTCTTGCTGCCTGTAATGTGGAGACTTGGGACACTTTATGGCTCAGTGCCCCTTTGAGGAGTTACCCTGAGTGGCAATCTGGTTTTCCAAGGGGAGGGGATCCAGGCAACTGGGGGTTTGCAGGACTGAGCACACCCTTGAAACAACAGGGCAAGGGATAGAGTGGAATTGATCTCTTCTGCAGTACATTCACAGTTGGCACAAGCTAGGCAAGAAGATCGAATTAATGGAGTATACTCAAAAAGACTTGTATTCAGGTATGGGGGAAGTAGTGGCACCTCTGATCTCTTGATTGGATAAGTTAGATAAATACACTGTGATTCTCCCCGCCATAGCCATTTTGGACAAGATAGTCAATTATGTTCAGAAAGATCTGTGTGGGGTGATCCAGGGCCTTTCAAGGAGGTCTGCTCTCAGAGCAAGAAGAGACTATAGCCCAGGCTGGTGCACTCTCAGATAATCTCCAGAGCCCAGTATTAGTAGGAGGGATCTTCACTAGAATGAAGAAGAAAGACCACCACAAAGGGTGATCCATGCTGCAGGGAAGATACCAGTACCCAAAAAAAGGGCTCTGTGTATGAAGTCACTGCGAAATTCTTTTGATCAGTACCTTAGTGCAAAATAATTGAGATACACTGAGACGAGGCCAGAAGAAGCTTTATCAAAGTCTTCTCTGCTACATGCCAACTGTGCTATATGGATAACAGGATTGCTTTCGAACCCCTCTAGGGGGAAGACTGCTGAAGAATGATTTGTAAAAAGAAAAGACCCTTGACTTTGAATTTCCTTTTTTATTTCTTTTTTTAAACCAAAGTTACAAATAATGTATGCCTTTAAGCCCTAGATTCATCAGAATGCTATAATAACGCATGGATAACGCCCGTGGTAAGAAAAAGGGACGTGTTTATGGTAATTTTAGAATTACCGCATCACGCGCTAACATAGCACTTTGCATAGATAGTATATTACGGGGTGTACCCTGTTAGTCCATCAAGCTAAGGCACGAGAACATTGTAGAAATATCATCTTTGTGAGACTTTCCTCACTCCAAATGATGTCAAATCTTGACCGAGGTGTACTGTGCTGTTCGTACGTCTCACTCTGCATGTAAAACTGGCCCCTAAACCACCACCAACACCTCACCCCGAGCTATTAGCTGGCCCTCCTATAGAGATTCTGTAATGAAACCACTATCTATGGGAGGAGCAATCAGATAGGAGTTAGCAATCTGATGTGTTCTCCGTGAGGAGTTAGCAATCTGTAGTATTTAGGAGAGTTGTGGGTGGATTCTTGGACCAGTGGCAGATGACCACGCCCTTGGGGAAGACCCCGAGAGGGACCAGCGATCAGGCTCAGAGTATGGAGACACACACACTAGTTCTTTTATTAGACAATATACTGAACCACCAGAGGTGGCAGTAGTGAGCTGGAATGCCCGACTGGGCTATAGTCCCTCAGAAGCTGGAACAGCGATCCCTGGAGGCTGAGCTGTAGAGAAACTGAAATATAGTGAGTAGGCAGGATAAGCAGAGTTCATGTACCTGATGGTAAGACTCACACAATGTCTCATAGAAGCCCAGGAGCTGGAATGTATAGGCCCTCGAGGAGCGAGTACCTGGTTCTAGGGAAAGCTCTGAGAGAGCGATGATAACTCACAGATGTAGTAGGCAGTGTTGACTTCCAGGCAGAAGTGAATTCGAAGAAGTCCGGGAACATGGGTCCTCGAGGAGCGAATACCGGTTCCAGTCTGCAGTCTACAAAGTAAGAGAGAGAGCGATGCCCCCGAGGAGTGGGTAGCCCTAGTTAGTCCAAGGAGGCAGAGTAGCTTAGGTAGCAAAACCCCATGTTAGTCCGAGGAGGTAGAGTAGCTTAAATAGAACAAATCCAAATCAGTTGTCATTCCTTATCCTTGCTAACTCGATGTGTTAGCAAATTCTAAGACCTTAAATATCTGTCGCGGGTGATGTCATCTTCAGGGGACGCCCCCGAGGTTCGCGCCATCGCCGGTACTTAAGTCAGGACTGCGCCGCGCGTGCACCCGCCCCTAGGCCTCCAGGAAACATGGCGGTTAGCAGCGTGGAGCCGGTCCGGGGATGCAGGAGGACCATGGCAGGAAGACACCGCAGCAGCCAATCTTCCCGCGGACAAAGAGGGAGGCGCCAAAGAGGTGAGGAGGGCGGAGAGAAAGCGTCGGGAACCGACGGAGACAACAGATATAAATAGTTGAATTCCGTGAAGGCCTACCCAGAGGCTCTCTGTCTTTCTCTCTCTACCTCTACTCCACTTCACTCCCTCTCCCCCTCCCTTTCCAAGCCCAGAAATGGCCAAAATGCAATTTGCAATATTTATCGCAAATTGTGTTACGGCTGTTTCAGGCATATCCACAGCTTAACACCAGGAAAAAAGTGTAGTTATTTCTGGTGTTAAAAACTGGGATAGCATGCATTATGCTATCGCACGGTGTGATATTGACCCTCATTTTAATTAATCCTGCCCAAAACCCTCCCCAATCCTGCCCCTTCAAAAAATTTGCATGTGCACCGTGCAACAACATGATTATCACATGCATTATGGCATTAACACATGCGTTAACGCTTTGTTGCGTGCGTTAATGCCATAACAATTTTGATGGATGATCCTATTAGAGTGAGAAGGCTGAGGGGGGAAAAGTAATAGGCTGAAATGGTAAAAAGTGGGAGGTACTGTGGAGGCCAGAGAATGGCCTAGAGGAGCCCAGAAGTCCCCCTTTGGGAGGGGAGAATAATGTAAGGTCAGTTGTGGGTTTTGAAGTTACATTGTTTAAAAGCCCTAGTGATATCAAATCCTCACAGAATCATTCTGGGCCTAGAAGTATCACAAATGTTGCTCATAGTTAACCAAATAGATGCTTACAATCAAGATTTAGAGCAAAAGAAGATGATTCCATGGCTAAGCAGATAGGACATCTTCCAGGCAATCGGAAAAATTCCAACTTACTTAGCATACGGACAGGTGGATCCAAACCGGTGGGATATGCACCTCTACCAGTGGATGGAGATGAGTAAAGCTGACATCATGGTATATATATACCCCTGCAGTTACATCAGCCCACCACTATTCTCCATCTCCAGCAGATGGTGGACTTGCATCTACCTACTGGGGATTGCTTAAAAATGTTTCAAAGGAGAAGAGAAGAAGGAGATTTATTTGCCCCACTCTCCTATGGTTGATACCTTATGGTCCTTCCCTCAGTTGAGAATTCCTGAGGTGATATCTTTGGATCCCTCACTCATATAATTGCCTTGGTCCAGTAGCTGGATTTTTAGCCGGCATAGACTTAGGTGTTAAAAAAAAAAAAAAAAAAAAAGCTGGAAGGCAAGTGGGTGCAGGAAGCTGAGCATGGCAGTGAAGGTCTTTGCCCTCTCCCCCCACAGCCAGAAACCGACCTTGTACTTAGTTGGGACAGGCTATGCTCAGGTAAAAAGTAATTTAAAAGAAAGAGAGAGAAGAGAAGGGGAGTTTGGTAGGGATTCCTCTTCTGCCCCCCCCTGTCTCTGTGCTCGGCGCACCAATCTGACATTCGTTTCTGCCTCCGGGGGAGCTGGGAATGTGGGCAGCTTGGCAGGTTGAGCAGCCTTTTTGGGTAGGCCTCACTCTTAAGCTTGGTTTGTTTGCTACATGGAAGGCCATAGCAGCATTTTCACAAGTTTTCCTGCGCATAAGACTGCCCTCTTTAGTTGCATCAGTTTTTGCTTGATTTTAATATTATCATCAAGTCCAGGTGGACGTTGCCTGTTCTAATTGGAGAGATGTATGTACAGAGGTTCCTCAGGGTTCTTGCCTGCCCTCTTCAATATTTATATGCTGCCATTGTGTACCCTTCTTGACTCTCTCGGATTGTTTATTTATACCTATGCAAATGACCTTCAATACTATAATCCCTGCATAGATTGTAACTTCCCTTTTTTTACATCTTCAAGATAGTATGAAAGAAATTGATCAATGGTTAAGGACCAATCACTTGACACTAAATATAGTAAAGACTTAGGTGGTGTGGGTTGGTAAATTACCTCCTCCAGATATGGGTATTAGTTTAACCTTTGCTGGTAAAACATTAAATCTTAGTATGGAAGCGCAAACTCAGAGTAATTTTAGATTCCAAATTATCTTTCAAACCTCATATTATGCAAGTAGTATATAAGGCATTCTGTAAACTCAAAATGTTAATGCAATTGAAGAAATTGTTAACATATGTAATTTTTCGTACAGTATCACAGTGATTATTACTGTTTGGTTAGCTAGATTTTTGCAATGGTTTATATATTTGATCACCCAAAAATATATGCATGCTTTACAACTGATTGAGCACGTTTGTTGTTTGGGGTTGGTCATAGAGACCATATAACCTTGGAGCTCATTAAATGACATTGGCTTCCAATGACATATTTCAAATTTAAAACAGTAATACTTGTTCATAAACTACTGTATGCTGAAAAAACTTGTAATTTGGCTGTCAATAATAAAATATGAACCTCAAAGAGCATTGAGATCTTAGGAAGGAATTCTAAATGTCTGCCGCACATCCATATAAATCTCATACAATCAGAGTTGAGGCTTTCTCGTATGCAACTTCTGTTCTATGGAATGCGCTACTGAAGCAGCTGCGGTGCATAATAATAAAATATTTAGAAAGCAGGTGTTATATTCTCTGTTATATTGTACTTTATTTTAAAATTGTGGATGTAGTATTATACTCTATCAGTTGATTGTAGGAGATTGTGGATTATAAAACCTTTAAAATAAAATAAATAAAAACCAAATGATAGTTAACAGATTATTAACAATTTCATTTTTAAAGTATTTTATTTTAAAAACCTTAGATATTGCAGTCTACATGTACCCGGATAACTTTAGCCTTAACCAGCTATATTAAAATGTAGTGAGTTAAGTGGTGGAAAAATAAAAATTTATAAAAGAACTCTTATGAATCTGCAAGCCCAATCCCCACCCTGCTAAATACAAAAAAACCCAAACCTCTCACATCAGCCATAACACCCAAACTCCCTGCGTTCCCCCCCCCCCCCCCCCCCCCAAGTCTCACAAAATATTTTTTTAAAGTAGCAAGCCTAATGGCCTGGGAACCCTCCTTCCCCCATATTCTGAAATGATATCTTGTTTCTGGGACTCCTCCTACTCTCCACCCTTCGTCCTCCCATCGGCAACCCTAACTAGAAACCTCCCGCCCCCACCTTGCACCCCTCAAAACTGCTACTTCTCCAAGAGTGTGGTACGATTGTATAGTTCCCAGCAGTATCCAGTGTCGCTTTGAGAGGGTAAACCGCCAGCATTTCTGTAGGAGAATTATCTGATAGCAATGCGGTGAAAACAACGTTGGACATTGCTGGGAGCATGCTCCTTGCAGAATGGGGGTGGAAAAGTTCCGGTTGGGGTTTGCAGATGGGGAGCAGGGAGGGTGGAAATTAGGAAGGGCTCACAAACAAGATATATTTTCAGAATACCATGGGGTTGAGGCAGAAGGAAACTCCTCAGGGAATAGGCTTGCAACTTTTTAAACATCTATTGGGAAACCTTATTGTGTGTATGGCTCTCTGATGTTTTTTAGCAGTGGGTGAGGGTTGGGCCTGTAGGCCCATAATTGTATTTTTTATTTATTTATTTATTTTCCCTCTGCTTAACTGAAGTTCACCCTCAGTGCCTCATTCTAATTGAGTCATGCTCCCTCACTCCCTCCCTGGGCCTGAATGCTCCACTCTTGTGGCACTACCTCTGTGGTGGATGTGGCTGGCTCTGCCATCAACAGTTACTTGATCATCATAACTGATTTCTCTGTGTTGGGATATCTTTTTTAGTAAGCCGAGCAAGTAAAAATCATTGCCATATTTTTAGTAGCACAACCGTATCACCATAATCAAAGGAATATTTTTATAGCATTCGAGTACATTTTAAGGGGGGAAGCCTGAACAAAATTGAACCAAAAAGCTATTTTTTATTTATCTGGTTTAATGCCAACATCTTCTAACGCAAGCGGTACTTTTTACAAATAAAGCCAAAACTTGCTGTGCTGTAAGACTGACTTGATAGACTTGATTTTTATCTGGCAACTGTA
The DNA here is from genome assembly GCF_901001135.1 of Rhinatrema bivittatum. NCBI lineage: Eukaryota > Metazoa > Chordata > Amphibia > Gymnophiona > Rhinatrematidae > Rhinatrema > Rhinatrema bivittatum. The sequence continues at coordinate 244,474,434 of NC_042621.1, read as the reverse complement.
ATGTTTTGTAAGATTACAGATTGTACATAATGTACTTGTAAAACAAGGCCCAGATCAAGTATATATATATAAATGTTTTATACTACTTTTAAACAGTGCCATGGATGATTTAGTGAAATATGTGTTTCATGAGTCAAAAGTAATGCGTTTGATTCCACTGCCTGAAAAATTAAGTGTCATCAAGGTTATTTTTGGTTTGTTTAATATTTTTGATCTGCTTGATATTATAAGCATCACTGAAAATACCATAATTTTCTAGGATTTCTTTAAATTGAACCATAAGGTAGTCTAGCCTATTCATGCATTTTTTAAACTAGTTGCAATAATGAGAATGAAAGCTAGTTAAAAGAAAATTTCATGCTGTGAAATGAAAATGTAAGGGGATGGAATTTGCTTTTGATTTTTTTAACAAGTTAATAAAAGTTAATGTAATAATTTTGGCTCAGCCGTAGGTTATTCAGAATATAAATGGTGAGAGACTAGGGCCTTTTGGGGTGAATTTTTAAAACATTTATGTGAGTAAAATTAGATGTTTGAAAATGTATTGATTTCAATACGTAAATAGGGTTTTACGCAAAGTGACAATATTTTCAAGTGTAAAATATACATGCGTATTTTTTAAAAAATAAGTAGGAAAAGTACATGCTTTCAGTGCATTGCAAGTATTCCCTCATAATCATATACACACACACAAGTTTGAGGCTAGATATACATGTATTTATAATCTGCACATGCCTCATACGTGCAAGTTATATAATACTGTCGTAGACATCCACGTGGCCGTATATATACGCGTAGGGGGCCATGCGGAGGAGGAGTCTGAAAGTTACCCTCATTTTTATTTTGCATCTTTTCTCAAAATTGTATCTATGCTGAGAAATATTTTTCTTTCCATTATGTACCAATAGATATAAAAATGATAAAAAAATAACTGAGAAAATATTCTGTAAACATGGAATTGAATGTTTCCCATGCCTATGCACTTCAAAAAGGGTTAAAGAATGAATGAAAAATGAAAGGATACTAATAATAAAGTTGAGAAAATGTGCTTGAATGACACATTCCTTACATACTTCAACTGTCAACATTTCTAATCAAATAATCTAACCTTCTTGCTTCTTAAATGATATAAGCAATATTTCCTGTAATAAACACCCCTATGTCTAATGAGAAGCCCTAAGGCAACTTCAAATGTATGAATTCATTATAATTTGAGCAACATAAAATGTAGGGCAAAGATTCCTACTAGCCAGACTCTTTAACTTCCCAAAGCTTGGTTGTTTTATGAAAAATGTTATACATTTTGTTTACAGCGTAATGCAGCTCTTTGAAGTATTGTATGTTCTGCAGTACATAAGATAGGGAGGCATAATGGAGGAAAAATCAAGAAGGCAATCTTTCATTTTGTTCTTGTATAAAAAATTCAAAAGACTGAAAACTCACCCAGAGAAATTTTGCAAGCATATTATTTTGCAATGTTTCGATCAATTTGTCTGTCAACCATGCTGAGAGGTGGAAGGGGCTAGCAAAAGCAATTTAGCTTGTGAGGTCCAAAATAGAAATGTTTTAGGAAACCTCGTCACACGTTTTTTCTGTATATTAGAAATGCTCCATTCTTTACTTGATGGTCATTTTATGAAAAGAAACTGATATCAGAGAAATTAATCTTGAACACCTGATATAAATATTACTTTTGTAGATATAAATCAGAAAAATATTTACATGAATCTTAATCTTTTTTTTTTTTTTTTTTTCCCAACCCGGCAGTTTCCTCCTGCTTTTTTGTTGGAACCAGTTCTGGAGCCGTAAGCCTTCATTCAAAACTGCTCAGAGATTTTTCCTCTATTTTCTATCACCTCCCAATTTTGCTTCGGTTTTGAATAAGTCCCAGAGTCCCTTCTAATCTCAGGCTAGTTTTGTTGATGTTTCCATTGTTGTACTTGTCCGGTTGAGTTATAGAATGTTATATATGTTTCATTGTTTGCCGCCCCAAAGTAAGAAGGGTGTGGCTGGAAATCTTTTATAAATAACCCAGTCCTTGCAGTGATAGTGCTGGACCAGTGGCCATGCCCCTGGGATCATTCTGTAACACTAAAATAATGAGTCCTGAATTTGACCACTAAGTGTTACCCTTAAGCAATTACCATGACTCCCTCTTCCTTGGGGTCTGTGAATGCTGCCTCTGCATTATCTCCATCCCAGGCCAGTCTGGTTAGCAGAAGACCCAACGACCTTCCACATGGCGGTGCTCAGTAGTTAACCCTTGAGCCATCTGACTGTCATTACATGACCTGGCATTACATTGATTCCATATGAAAAACTTAATTTACCATAAGCTTGTCTTTTCTGTTCAGTACTTCATTTTAATTTTTATGCCCACAGTGCATCAAGCTGTAACCTCTTCCTTATTAATATAACTGACTTGTGTTAAAATAGTCTGGGGTTGGTGAGTATATCAGAAATTGTTTATTCATAATGAGTTCCATGTTCAAAATGTTTCTCCAGCTAATTTTTGTACTTAGCCAGACAACTCTGGGGTTTTAAATATTTTACCTGCTGACTAGGCTAAAACAGGTATGTTACAGTTGTGAGCCCTTGAGCTGTGATGTGGTTGACGCAGCCCAGTAAGCAAACTTACCAGGTCCACACCGACAGGTAGCAGATACGCCTTAACAGGAACTGAGCAGGAGCTTTGCCTATACCAGCCCCATTCCTCGCAGATTGAGCCCTTGGGCTTGAGGGGCTGGCAGGTCTTAGGTGCAAGTCCCTTAAGGGCTGTCAGAGAAAGAGAGTCCAGCTATGGACTGAAGTCAGGGCTGATAGAGAGCCAACAGTATCTGGGTCCAAGCAGAGGATTGGTACAGGCAGTAATCAAAGAGTAGTCAGTCTATAGCGAAGATCAATACCAAGCAGCGGGCAAGAAAGTGGTCCGGGTCCATAGCAGAGTCAGTACCAGAAAAGCAAACCAAGGCAACAAGACACCAGGAGGCGAGGCAAGGATCAGGGCACAGCAAGGCAAGCACAAAAGTAAGTCGAGGCAGAGGCATGCACAAGGAAGAAGCAACACGCACTGCAGAGCAGGAGAACCTGTTGCTGAGGCAAGGATCTGGGAGTCCCACTGGGGTTTAAATGGCCGGCAGGGTCTGATGTCATCGGGAGGCACCATCTCAGGTTTCCCGTCACAGGGCCTATTAAAAGAAGGACTGAGCCACGCTTGCACTTAAGGAGGGACACTGAGTAGATGGCAGAATCATGATGGTAGTGTTGGGATACCAGAGCTTCAGCATGCGGCATTGAGGTAAGTTCAGGCCGACCGCAGTCGGCCCAACCGCTAAGTTTATCTGGGTAAGTCCTGTCATTGCCCAGAAAATGTCAAGTTATGTTCAGATATAATGGATTAATTTAAAAAAAAAAAAAAAGTAACCTAGCAAGCTCATTCTCTAACCCCAGCAGACAAAATAATTCTAAAAAATGTCTGTTTAGCATCTGATTTTACCCCCAACTCCCAAACTAACTAAAACAAGTTACAGGCTATACTCGTATGCTAAATTTTAGGCACTCCTGGCAGTATGTTTCAGTGAATCTATAATTGAATAGAAGGTTATACAGCCTTTGCATATTATAAAGTTAAGCATTATTCAAAAAAAGAAAAAAAAGTAGAAAACCTATATACCATTGAATGCCTCTTCCATTTCAAAAATAAGGATCTCAAGGAACTAAGACTAGATTTCCTGTGAATCGGATACATTATTTGGGTCTTGAAACACTGATCAGTGTTGGGCAATTGAGCTATCCAGATATGCGGCAATTTTATATCCTGCGCGCAAGTTATAAAATAGCAATTTTAATGTTATAACTAATTAGCAGTAACTAATTTTTTAAGCTGTGCACGCATAGCAGTGTAAGTTGGCTTTGGGACATTGAAGTGAGGGAATTTTATAACAGAAGTGTGTCCAGGCCCTGACCAGTTTCACCAATTAATTTGCCAGTTTGCCCAGTCTATAGCTCGATCTTCCAAACACCCCTGGTTCTTTAGCCCCGAGTCTCTCAAAAACTTCATAAATGTCTGGAAATAGTTTTTTTCTTTTTAAGACTTACACCTCATCCATAGCAGAAGTATCTTTGTGCTGAAATATACTTGGGCATGCCTAGCTACTTCTGCACATTTCACTTGGCCCTGCCCCAGAACGCCCATGCTCCTCTCTTATTCCACCTCTTTTTTTCCCCGATGTGATATATTCATGCATCGGTACTTGTGCTCACATGTGGACAACCTTTGTGTGCGTCCAGTTTTAGCATTCACCTTTCAGTGTTTATGTGGCAATAATTTCATTTACATTTGAGAATACCTAAAATATTAAGCATAGAGACCGATGATTAGCACTTATGCCATAGAAGAAGAGTAAAGAGTAAGATAACTGAAATATAAAAGAACAACTCCTCAGATGTTCTGCCAACACTATTAATAATGAAATTATATCAATGGCAACATGCTACGGTGAAACTTTAAACAAATTCAAACTATTTCTTTTTTCGGGACCTTCATAATAATGGGCTCCTTACATTGCCATAGGCTCTTAATGTGATAAATAGTTTCCAAGCCCTCATTTTAATCATTTGTCTCAATTTTTTTTAAAGTTTTATTTACAATTAAAATTCAAATGACAAATGATGAGTGTAACTTGTAAGCAAGAACACTGAATGTCTTGACTCAAAAAATAGTGCAACAGTACAACTCGAAAATGGACAACCAAGGGAAGAACTTATGTGATTGAATACAAGTCTTGTTGTCTTTAGGTCCCTCACGAGCCATTTTTTGGAAGGATCTTCCTGCTTCAGGGGAAAATGTGAGTTTCAAAAGCGTAGCCAAGCTGATGTGCAGTACTCAATGTTAGTGTTGCTTTAGCTTGGTAACTGTTACATTAAGAGCCTATGGTGATATAACAAACTCATTATTATGAAGGTCTCTAAAAGAGAAAATTGTTTGAACTGTTTAAAGAGTTACAACAGCATGTTGCCATTGATACAAAGATAAACATGACATCTTTCTGTAATTTTGAATGCAGTGAATATGGTAAGGGTAAAATTTTGGGTACCTAGTCACTCAGTACTTTGTAATGACTCCTTTAGCAGAAAGAATTACCAAACATTTCCTGTAGCCAGCTGACAATCATTGCATTCTCTTGCTATTGTAATTTTTTCCCCATTCTTTCTTACAGAACTCTTCTACCTCAGCCATGTTCCTAGGTCTCCTTGCATGCATTCCCAACAGATTTACAATAATATTCATGTCTGGGGACTGTGAATGTCATTTCAAATCCTTCATATTTTTTTTGTTGATACTTCGTTTGATTTTGAGGTATGTTTCAGATCATTGTCTTGCTAAAATATCCAATCTCTTTTCAGCTTCACTTTCTTCCATGGCTGTGGGATATTAGTTTCTAGGATATGTTCCAAAACGTTTCAGGCTTATCAAGGTTTTTTTTCCCCTTCCTTTAGACAATGATTTTTGTGATGGGGTTGTAAGATAAATTTCCTTCTGACAACTTTCTCATGCAGAACATCGTTCTGTAAGCAACTCTGCACTGTGCACTAGTGTATTTTTTTCCAAACAGTGTGCCATGGCACATTGGCTTGCCTTCAGAACTGATCAGGTGTACCATGGAAAAGTCACAACTAACTGACTACTCAGATTCAGACCAGCACCAAGGCTGTGCTCTCTACACCTTGTTGGCAACAAGTGACTCTTAAACATATAGGAGCTTCTGAAAGCATATGTAATCATACATTCCTTTGTCCTAGCTACTTCAAGAGAACTGGTGTGTGGTAATTAATAGATGGCACTCAGGGAATGGATAGTCAGGTCTTACTTTGTTCAACACACACAGTGTTGTAAGGAGAGATGACCCTTGTACTGTGGTGTGGTTGGCATAGCCTAATAGGTGAACCCACTAGGCCCACTCCGATAGCTGGCGATGCAACAGAGCAGGAGTTTCACCTTTACCAGCCCCTTTCCCTGCAGGTTGAGCCCTTAGGTTTAGGGAGCCAGTAAGACTTAGGTGATGGTCCCACAGGGCAATTAGAGAGAGAGTCTGGGGCCAAGCTGAGGTCAGGGCAAGCTGCAGTCAGAAAGTAACAGGGTGCAAGCCAAGGGTCAAGGCAGGCAGTGAGCAAACAAGGTCCGGTCAGTGGGAGGCGAAGAATGGTCAAGGTTCAGGCAGAGGGTGGCAGGTGAAAGAGTAGTTCAGGAGCAGGGAGTGGTCATTTAAAAAAATCAGTCCAGGGCAGGCTGGAGAGATAAGGTTAGGACAGGCTGGACAAGATGAGGCAAGACAAGGCAGGAACCAGGAGCAGCAGCAACACAATCTGCAGATCAAGGTTGGAGATCCATTGCTGAGGCGCCAAATTGAAATGTGGCTGGGGTTAAATTACTCAGCTGCATAGATGTCATCAGGGAATGCCGGGTTGAGATTTCCCACCAGAGGGCCTTCTTAATGCTGTGCATGCCTAGGGGCTGGTGTCTGTAAGAACACTATGTGACATCTATTCCACTGGGGTGAGTGATGCTGCTCGTGGGGCAGCATCACTCACCCATCACTCATTTCCCATGAGCAGCCAAATGTTACAGTACTCTCCTCAAGCCCCTTCCCAAGGCCTCTAGACTTTAGCTTCTGGGAGAAATGTTGATGGAAGTCTCTCAGTAATTGAGGGGCTTGGAAGTTGATTGCTGGCTTCCTTGAGTTCTCCTCTGGTCTGAAATTCTTCCAGAAGATAAGATATTGTACTCTGTTCCGGCGTCTCTTGGAGTTTAGGCTGTCCTGCAGCACGAATTGTGTCCATCTCAGATGTCACTTCCAAGGGACTGGGGGGGTTGTTATGATGGCCAAAAAGATTAGTGGCTTCAGTAGGAGACATGAAAAATGATTTCTTCTCAGCATAGGTGACAACTTTAATTGGTAGGTCATAGCCCTTACCTACTGTAGAATGGAGAATGATGCAATAAACCTGGGTGTGAATTTGATGGAAGTCATTGTAAGCCACAGATTTTAAATACTGAGCCATACTAGATATACTAGTATATAAAAGATTGTAAATTAAATAAAATAAGTACACTACTGTATGGAATGCAAAGATTTCATTGACCATATGCTGGAATATCACAGGAGCATTGCATAACCCAAATTGCATGACCAGGTATTTGTAGTGGCCATGCATCTACAATGGAAGTAGATTGAAGTGGTTTACAAAATGTAGATTCACAATAAAAACAATCACAAAATAAGGTAAAACTGAGATAGTCATAAAAACAAAAATAAAACAAAACAGTGCAACAAAATCAAATCAAGCCTCTGGATGGAAACTGTTAGAACTCAGATCCTTGTGGACTGTTTAAATGTAATGGTGCATAAGTAGGTTTTTAAACTTTTCTTAAATTCTTTAATATTTGTTAATTGCCTGAGGGAATCGGGGATGGAATTCCAGAGAATAGGGGCAGCAACTGAAAAGGCACGCCTTCTAGTGATGTCCAATCTGGCTACCTTAACAGAGGGGACCATCGGGTGAGTGAGGCTGCCTGCAGAGCCGTCCTGCGAGCAACCAAATGTTTCAAGTGCACATAGCATGTCCTCCCAAGCAGAACAATTTGTTTAATATATCTACTATTTCTTCCTCTTTCTCTACATACTGTATTGCTCTTTATCGCCTTTCAGTCTTATAGTGCCACCTTTTGTTTTCTTCTCTTCTCTGATATATCTGAAAAATATTTTGTTACCTCGCCTTACCTCTTTGGAAATCCTTTCTTCCTCTTGACTTTTTGCTTTTCTGATTACTTTTTGTTTCCTTCAGCTTCATCAGATATTCTTCCCTGTGTTCTATTTTTTGGGATTGTTTGTATGTCTTGAACACTAATCTTTTTTCCTTTATTTTTTTAGCCACCTCTTTTGAGAACCAGATTGCTTTATTTTTCCTCTTACTTTTTGTTTTTACATAAAGATTTGTTGCCTTTTTACATAAAGATTTGTTGCCTTTGTAAAAGCTCCTTTTAATTTGGCCCACTTCACTTGTTTTTTACTAATCTAATTCCTCCTCAAAATCATCCTCATTCTACTAGCGTCTGTATTTTTGAAGTACAAAACTTGAATCTTTGTATGATTTCTTTCCCACTTGGCTGTTGTATCGAACAATGTCTGATGATCACTAGTGCTCAGGTGAGCACATATCTGGACATTATAGACATTATCACAATTTGTGAGCACCAGGTCAAGTATCACTCCCCCGCCCCAGACAATGAAATGCTGAAAGAAATTAGGGAAGCTATAAAAATCAGCAGCAGAGAAATGTTGGGTGATTTCAATTACCCAGTATTGACTGGTTGAATGTCACATCGGACATGCTAGAGAAGTAACATTTCTAGATGAAATAAATGAGCAGCTGGTACAAGAACTAACAAGAAGAGAAACTATTTTAGACCTAGTCCTTAGTGGAACACAGGATTTGGTGTGAGAGGTAACAGTGGTAGAGCCACTTGGCAAAAGTGATCACAACATGAGTAAATTTGACTTAACCAGAGGGCAGAGACTAAAGAAATCTGTGACAGCATTTATCTTTCAGAAGGATGACTTTAATAAAATGAAAATGGTTAGGAAAAAGGAGCAACTGAAAAAGTTAAGAGTTTATATCAGGCATGGACATTGTTTAAAAATTGAAACAGTGTAACAGATTCATGCTACAAATCCTCCTGACGGAGCTGTTTTGGTGAAACAGTGGCCTTTGTTGGGTTATCTTGTTGCATACATTGTGTGGTATTTGAGGCATTGTGGACCCTTGGTCACAATGGAGATGACTCTGCCCATGGGGAGGAGCCCCGTGGGGAACCACTGCGATAGGCTGAGACAGATAGCAGATACAGAATGGATAGAGTCTTTATTGTACTGCTGTAGATAGATGGTGAAAGCAGGAAGTAAGGCACTGGTCCACGAAGTGCCAGTACGTTCAACAAGCTCAAAAGTATAGTCTCACCCAGATGTTCACGATAGGCAGGAGCCCACAGTGTGGGTAACGCCGCAGCTGGTGGGTGGAGTTGGAGCGCCGGATTGTAGAGGTACTCACAGAATGAAGGCGTCTTCCTGGTGATAGAATGGTGAGACCGAAGGTCCGTGGTGCAGGATATGAAGTAGATAGGCCCTCAAGGAGCTAGTACCTGATGGTCCAATATCCTGATAGTAGAATAGTGAGAAGACTCCCGAGGAGCGGTTGTCTTAATTAGTGAGGAACCCCAAAGGGAAGTTGGAAGCAAGAGACCCCCGATGAGCGGGTGTCTAGAGCTTCTACTGGAGCGAGGCCCTTACCATGAAAGCGGCATCTAAGCATGCAGCTTAGAGCAGTCAGAGTAGCGACGCGAAGTCAAAGTGGTAGCGGAGGCGGAGGCTAGATATACCTGGAGGTACTGACTTCATGCGGTGGGGCCGCACACGAGGTTCCCGCCATGACATGTATTTGAGCGTAGGAGATGTGTGTGATCATGTCCTAGGAGGCCACAGGAGTGAGCATGATGGATGGGGACGCCCATGCTGGTCTGGAAACGCCGAGGCACTCGGCACCGGAGGCAGCCATCTTGCCCAAAGAGAGTGAAAGGGGAGAAAAAGAGTTAAGGCAGAGTGGTCGCAGCTGTCTGCGACTGATGGACGCAACACATTGTATCAGTACATACATTGTAATTACAATTTTCATTCTTAAACTTATGGATAGTTGTATAATTTTGATTTTTTTGTATAGGTGTTTGTAGGAATGAAACGCGTGTTTGTGTTTTGTATGGTATATGATTTTTAATCAGCATATCTGTTGCTCAGATAATTAGTTATGTTTGGGCAGGGAGGGTTCTAGTATTCATTAAGATTGTGTTAGAAAATTGACTTATGTTATATATTGATACTAAGGTGAATCATCTTTAATAAAGAACATTTTGCAGTGTTAGATTTAGTGATTCCCTTCTACTTTTGTTTGGCATTGTTTAAAAATACCATCTCGGAAGCCCAGACCAGATGTATTCCATATTATCGACATGGTTAGAAGGTGAGGTGAGAGAAGCTATAATAGCTAAAAGAACATCTTTCAAGAAATGGGAAAGGGTTCCTAATGAAGAAAAACCAGCATAAGCCCTGGCAAGTTAGATGCAAAGCATTGATAAGGAAAGCAAAGAGAGAATTTGAAAAGAAGCTTGCCATAGAAGCAAAAACTAATAATAAAACCTTATTTAGGTACATTTGAAGTGAAAAAAACCTGCAAGGGAGTCATTTGGATCCATTAGATGATCAAGGAGTAAAAGGGCACTTAGGGATGACAAAGCCATAGCGGAGTCACTAAATGAATTCTTTACTTTGGTCATCACTGAGGAAGATGTAAGAAATGATATTCAAAGGTGATGATTCAGTAGAACTGAAACAAATCTCAGTGTATCTGGAAGATGTAATAGGGGAAATTGACAAACTAAAGAATATCAAATCACCTAGATCAGATGGGTATACATCCTAGAGTGTTGAAAGAACTGAAAAATGAAATTGTGGACCTGCTATTAGTAATTTATAAGCTATCATTAAAATCATCTATGGTACCTGAAGATTGGAGGGTTGCCGATGTAACACCAATTTTTAAAAAGGGATCAAGTGGTGATCCAGGAAACTACGAGCAGTGAGTCTGATGTCTGTGCCAGGCAAAATGGTAGAAATGATCATAAAGAACAAAATTGCTGACACATAGATAGGCATAGTTTAATGGGACAAAATCAACATGAATTTAGCTAAGAGAAGTCTTGCCTTACCAGTCTGCTGCTTCTTTTGTGGGTGTAAATAAATGTGGGTGTAAATAAAGGTGAGCCATTTGAAATAGTATATCTGGATTTCCAGAAAGCATTTGATACAGTCCCTCATGAGTGACTTCTTAAGAAATTAAAAAGTCATAGGATGAGGGCAGTGTTCTGTTGTGGAATTGGAACTGGTTAAAAGATAGAAAACAGAGAAAGATAAATAGTGGAGTACCCCAGTAATCTGTTCTGGGACTATTGCTTTTTAATATATTTATAATCATCTTGGAAATGGGAGCATGTGAGATAATCAAATGCTAATAACTCAAAATTATTCAGAGTTCTTAAATCACAAGAGGTTTGTTAGAAATTGCAAGGGGACCTTGAACATTTGGGAGACTGGGCATGAAAATGAATTTTAATGTGAACAAGTGAAAGGTGATGGACTTAGGGCAGAGTTACCCAAATTATAGTTACACAATACAAGGTTCAACATTAAGAGTCACCATTCCGGAAAAAGATCTAGGTGTTGCCATTGATAATACGTTTAAATCTTCTGCTCAGTGTGTAGCAGCATCCAAGAAAGCAAAAAAAGTACTAGTATTTATTAGGAAAGGAATGGAGAATAAAATAGAGAATATCATGCCTTTTTATTGCTCCATGGTGTGACCTCACCTTGAGTATTGTGTGCAGTTCTGGTCACCATATCTCAAAAAAGATATTTCAGAATTAGAAAAGTTTCAGAGGGCGACCAAAATGATAAAGAGGAAGGAATGATTTCCCTATGAGTAAAGGCTTAATAGTTAGGACTCTTCAGCCTGCAGAAGAGATGGCTGAGGGGAGATATGATAGAGTTCATAAAATAATGAGTGAAGAGGAATGAGTAAATATTAATAGGTTGTATTCTTTAAACAAATACAAAGACTAGGGGACACACAATGAAGTTACTAGGTGATGGATTTAAAACTAATAAGAGAAAATAATTTTTTTCTGAATGCATAATTAAGCTCTGGAATTGATTGCCAAAGGATGTGGTGAAAGCTATTAGTGTAGCTGTATTTAAAAAAAAAAAAAAAAAAAAAAAAAGGTTTGGACAAGTTCCTGGAGGAAACATCCATAAAACATTATTAAAGTGGAGTTGCAGAAATTCACTTCTTATCCCTTGAAGGAGCAGCATGGAATCTGTCTACCCTTTGTGATCCTTCTAGTTATTTATTACGTGGAGTGGCCTGTGTTGGAAACAGGATATTGGGCTTGATGGACCTTTGGTCTAATCCAGTATGGCAAATCCTAAGTACTTACTGTAAACTTCTTTTTATTTTTCTTAAAAACAAATGGATTTATATTAAAAGGCTAGCCAGAAGACACTTAAATTCTAAATAAATAGAAAAAGATTTCAAACTGCTAAGCAATACAGATTGGCAGAATATCAGCAACAAAAGTAGACAAAATTTGCAAAAAGTAAAATGGATAGCTAAAGATTCTTAAATTCTAAAACAAATAGAAAAAGATTTCAAATTCCCAAACAATATAGATTGTTTTCTTCTATTACAGCTCAAAACCTAAAATATCCATGCAGCATTCAAAGTATTATCTAAAACAATAGAAACAGTTCCATCAGTAAATCTCTAAATTGCAGGTTTATCAGCATTTATGCATTTACAATAGATTAGGTAATAAACACCACCACCCACAGTAGCCTCAACAGCCTTTCTGGCTACGCACCTCCCGCAGGTGTTTGTGTTATGAGTTGTCTTTATTTCAAATCTGCATTTAAAAACTTTTCTCTTTTTTCCATACTTCAGGGCTGAAAGTCCCTCAATATATTCCATGTCATCCACATCTCCTTGAGATGATACATTTGGAAAATCTGTATCCATACTCTTTTGCTTATTTACCTGATCTCTCTCATACCTCTTCCCTGTGGCTATCCACGTTTCTTCCTCTGTCAATGGCAACTGTCCTCCTTTTTCATTTGCACATTAGTCTTCTGAATTGCACCTGGTGGCTGTACTTCTCTGCTGTTAGTCTGCCCGTCCCAAGGCAGATGATCAATCTCTTCCTCCCTAGTCCTTCTGGGAAATGTAGTTTTTACTGGTAGTTCTAATGTCTTAGGTGTATCCTTTTTAGACAGCTTTTCTGTTTTTCTTTTCGCTCCCTAGAGAAAAAATGAGGTGATGCCTCATCTTCTGCTAGGACAAGCAGGATGTTAGTCCGCACATGTGGATGACATCATCAGATGGAGCCCGGCATGGAAAACTTCTGTCACAGTTTTTAGAAACTTTTACTGGCACACTAAATATGCCCAGCATGCCACTTTCCATGCGTCCACGAGGGGTCTCTCTTCAGTCTCTTCTTTTCTGTGGAGCTGTCATCTCGCAGTGGTGGAGCTCATGCTTTTTTTTCGCAGAAAACCTTCCACAAAGTATCTTTTTCTTTCTGTGCTGTGTCTTTCTCTCCAGTTCCTGGGTTGTTTTTTGTCGGTCGGTGAGATTTTTCCTCTCCTTCGTTTTATGCTGGCCTTCGAGTCTTTGTGGGTTCTCTGCATCTCATGACGGCGTCGGGTTTCCATTGGTGCCCCCAGTGCCCTTGGAGTATGCCCTAACAGATCCACATGGTATGCATCCTGTGCCTGGGGGCGCTGCACGATGTTTGAGGCTGCAACCTATGTGCTCAGATGACGTCAAAAGGCCGTTGTGCCAGGCTAGACAAGATGGAGAAGGTATTTGGATCGGATAAGTCCGATCCTTCCACTCTGCCATCGACATCTTCCACTCCTAAGGACCATGGGGAACAGTTTGTCCTTGATCCCTCAGTGACCACCTTCTCTCTGGACCTTTGGGCAAGAAAGGTGCAGAAGATGGGCCCGGGTCGATCTCCTTCAAGTCGTAGACTTCTGGATCATCGTTCTCATTCTCGGTGGGAAAGACCAAGCCAAGCACCGTGGGAAGTCATGGAAGCACTGTCACCGGTCTCCTTCCTCGCATGGTGCTGGACTCGGGTTGGCCACAGCGCTTGCTGCCTTGCCCCCGAAGTGGCCCTAAAGTAGGAGGCATTGCCCTACTTCGAGTCTGGTGCCCTGAGGCCATCCAAACTGATTCCGGTGTCTGGTGCAGACCCTCCTCTGCATCCCAAAGAGGGACAGGCCTAGTCTGTCCTTTCATCAGAGGCTTTTGAGGCAGAGGTAGAGCATCTGGTGTGCCTGGCGGGGGAATGCGCTTTGTGTAACAGGGAGCTGGTGCCGCCCTCGGGGCTGATGCCTTCACCAATACCGGTGCCTGGGTTGGAACTGTTGTTGGACCAACTCGATGTCCTCCTTGATGTACTCCTGGCGCAGCTGTCACCGGAGCCCCGTTAACCCTTGATGATCCGTCAATCTCCGAAGCATGTGGCATCCGTGCTGGTCTCCGTGGGAGGCTCCTTCAGGGACGAGAGCTCATCTGTGCCCTTGGCACCATTGGGGTCCCTCGTACTCCGGCCTGTGCTGCCTGGGCTGGTGCTTGGACCCTCTGGTCCCCCATTACCTGCAGATCCTTTGATGCCTCAGCCCCAGGATGCACCTAGAGCTCCCCAGCCTTCTTTCCTGGGTGGTCTTGGCGAGCTGGAGGGCCCTTATGACCCTTGGGGAGCTGATCGGTGGATTCCAATGGTCTTTCTTCAGATCCATCTCCCTCGGAGGAGTGGTGTCAATTCCCATCAGAGGACTTAACCTTTGCAGGGTTCGTCTGAGCGATGGCTGAGGCCATACCCTTCCAACTTATGACCGAGGAAGTTGCCAGCCATAAGATTCTGGAGATCCTCCAGTTTGTGGAGGCCCCAAAAGAGATAGTGGCAGGCACGGTTCATGAGATCTTTCAAGAGCTGCTGCTTCGGCTTTGGGAGCACCCACTCTCTATTGCCCCAGTGAACTGGAAGGCCGATGGGGTGTACCTGGTGCAGCAGGCCATGGGCTTTGAAAAGCAACAGCTCCTTGCACTCAAGAAGGCAAAGAGGTCAAAGAATCATGTCTCTGCTCCCCCTGGCAAGGAGACAGAGCATGGGATGCTAAAGGAGAGTGTTTCAGGGCTCTATGTTGGCCCATTTCGTCTCCTACCTTTTGTATATTTATTTATTTATTATTTAGATTTATATTCCGCTTTTTGCACTTTTTTTCAGTGCTTCAAAGCGGATTTCATTCAGATACTGAAGGTATTTCCCTTTCTCCAGAGGGCTTACAATCTAAGTTTGTACCTGAGGCAATGGAGGGTAAATTGACTTGCCCAAGGTCACAAGGAGCAACAGTGGGACTTGAACCCTGGTCTCCTGGTTCATAGCCCACTGCTCTAACCACTAGGCTACTCCTCCAGAGGTTAGAGTATAATGGTTGCTTCCAGAGGGTATAAGATCCATTATACTCTAACCTCTGGAAGCAAATCCAGGATGTTACGAATAGTCTGGCCAGGCTGCACCAGGAGGCCCTTATATCTATTGACCAGTAGGAGGCAGATGAAACAAAAGTAGACCAATCGTCTTAGTTGCAGGGATATTTTTATTGGGGAAACAATTTGCACAGCTGAAAACATAGAATACCCGAATAGCTAGACTCTGGCCGAGTTTCGCCCCAAATTTGGGCTGCATCAGGGGCTACAACAAGAGATAAATATCACAATCAGAAACCATATTTAAAATTAAATGCACAATTGTATAGATTTTTTTCATTAAATAAAAAATTAAAATGTTTATCAAAATAGTTGCAACAACTTATTTACACATTTTTCATTCATCAAACAAATTTTTATTGATATACTGATTTAAAAATTAGTACTATAAAAGATTAATAATATAAATAAATGATTAAAACCAAATAAAATAGGAACTAATTGAACATAGATAATTTATATGTATTTATTGTCAATGGTGCTACATAACAAGGTTATTGTCAATGGCGCTACATAACAAAAGGTTAAAACTACTTCATAAAAAATAATTATATAAATTTTGGAATAAAAAGATAAATAGAAAAAAACAATTGTATGCATGCATAAAGAGTAATTTAGTTATGGACAGAAGAGGAGAAGGAATTATAAGAAAAAACAGTGGGTATTAATATGTTCTTCTCATTTTTAATATTAGGCATCTCCAAAAATAATTTATAAAAACATTACCTTATTTAATTTTAAATATGGTTTCTGATTGTGATATTTATCTCTTGTTGTAGCCCCTGATGCAGCCCAAATTTGGGGCGAAACTCGGCCAGAGTCTAGCTATTCGGGTATTCTATGTTTTCAGCTGTGCAAATTCACAGCTACAAATTCAACCCTACCGCCCTATTCTCCTATGTAGCAGAACTCACAAAGTCCACCACTCCTTCCCCCCAGGAAGATAATAGCATAGAGAAATGCAATAAACTAGCAGATCACTTTAAAAACAAAATCACCAACATTCTCAATCGTCTCCCCCCCAAACCCACTCACATCGACCTCCCACCCACCACCAACAACATTAACCTCACATCCCTTGATCTCACCACTACGATGGAAGTCAACGCCATCCTAAAAAAGATGCGGCCAGCCACCCACCCACATCGCCGACAACATCCCATCTAAACTCCTCCTCACTATCCCTTCCGTCATAGCAAGACCGTTAGCGGATATCATAAACTGCTCCCTTACCTTCGGGACGGTTCCCGACCCGCTTAAACTCGCCATCGTAAAGCCCCTACTAAAAAAGCCCACCCTCGACCAAAATGATCCAGCAAACTACAGGCCCATCTCCAACCTACCTTTTATTTCTAAAATTCTGGAGAAAGTGGTCAACACACAACTTACCGACTTCCTAGAAGATAACAACATCCTCCACCCCGCCCAGTACGGCTTTCACAAAAACCGAAGCACGGAAAAGCTCCTACTTGCAATAACAGACACCATCCTAAAAGGCATGGACCACGGCCAATCATACATTCTAGCCCTCTTAGATATCTCAGCAGCTTTTGATACGGTGAACCACAAAATCTTAATATCACGCTTAGCAGAGATAGGCATCTCTAACACAGCCCTATCATGGTTCTCCTCCTACCTTGACCACAGAAAGTACTTAGTCAAACTTGATAAATCCGAATACACACACATTCCTCTTTCACAAGGCGTACCCCAGGGCTCCTCCCTTTCCTCCACCCTCTTTAACATCTACCTTCTCCCTCTTTGCCACTTATTATCCAAACTGGGACTAAAATTCTTCTTGTACGCTGACGACGTACAAATACTTATCCCCATCCAAAACTCCCTCAACGAAACCCTGCACTTCTGGGAGACATGCCTCACATCTATCAACGCCCTCCTTTCCAACCTACACCTTGCACTCAATACTTCAAAAACTGAAATCCTAATTATTACTAATCAACCCAGCTTATCCATTCACCAACTGCAACAGAACACTTCACAAAATCTCACACCTCCGTCCACTGTCAGAGATCTAGGAGTTCTCTTAGATACACAACTTAGCTTCAAATCCCACATCAAATCACTCCTAAAAGGGGGCTTCTATAAACTCCAAACCCTCAAAAAACTTAAGCCTCTCCTCCACGCACATGACTTCCGTACCGTTATGCAAACCACTATACTATCAAAACTTGACTATTGCAACTCACTGCTAATAGGCCTTCCAGCTTCCACAATCAAACCCCTCCAAATCTTACAAAATGCCATGGCTCGCATCCTTACAAACTCAAGAAAGACTGATCATATTACTCCCATATTACAAAACCTCCACTGGCTACCAATCACCTATCGCTCTCAATACAAAACACTTACTATCATACATAACACGCTATATAAAAATAACTCCCCCTGGATCGAAGATATGCCACACTTCCACCAGGCCAACCGTCCTACCAGAAACTCCCTTGCGGGCACCCTCCACACCCCTTCACTCAAAATTGCTCACCTCACAAACACCAGAGCGAGAGCCTTCTCCATCGCCGGCCCCACCCTTTGGAACTCCCTCCCCACCGAGCTCCGACTAGAACCTTCACTTAATCAATTCAAAAAAGGAATCAAGACCTGGTTATTTAAACAGGCCTATCCCAACGCCTCTCAACCCTAGCACTTGACTTCTCCTCAACACTCATTATTTCCCTCTCCCTAGTACAGTGTCCCCCCGCCCCCCTACACACCCTCCCTCCCTCACCACCCCATCCATTTTATGGCTTCCTGATATTCAGTCACCACCTTCCTGATATTCAGTCACTCCTTCCCATCGCCACCACCTGCCCCCTTGTACAGTTCCTACCCCACCCCCTCCCCTATGCGCTTCATCCCCACTCTGTCGCCCCTTGTATATAATTAATTTATGTCCAACCTGGTTAACCACATGTAATCTCATTTAATAACTGTGGCGCCCGTTGGCTCTACAGTAAAGTTGTCACCTTTTAACTTCCTATCCTTCCTCCATCTATCATTGTAATTTCCTTTCTCAGTTGTCTGTAAACCGACATGATGTTTTTTTTTTTTTTTACGAATGCCGGTATATAAAAGTTATAAATAAATAAATAAATAAATGATTATATTAATTGTAATCTACACCTATCACTGGAGCAGGATATTACACAAGTTCAACTAATTCAGCCGAATCTAGTGTGGATTGCAAATAATATTGAAATTCAGAGGTAGTAGGGACATGCGACCAGAGAATACACTAACGTTGACGTGAGTGCAGGTAAAGGAACCAGCACATTTATTAAATATATAACAGTATCTCCAAATATTAATACAGTATCACTGTACTCAAAGAATTAATTATATATTTTATTTATCTACAGTGTCATTAAACCAAGGGACTTATACTGCAATGATATGGGTATTATCAATTTCCTCTAACACCTCCTTTCTCCTGCAACAGCTCATTTAATTATTAGATCGGACACCTGGGAGAGGTGGATCAGCACGCGTTATGATAGCGGATGCTCAATTATGAGCGCCCGTTTTACACATGCCAATATTGCATCGGCCTGGGTGTGCAGTCAGAATGGCCAGAGAATAGATATAGGCCAGGCTTTGGCTGGTTATTAACAATTCTGTGGCTCTTTGCAGCTTATAAACAAAAGTAGCAGTCTTTAACTTACATGTTCTCAGTCTGGGCTTCCTAAGTTTCCTCCTGAGATCTGCCGTTCTCTCTTCGGCCTGGCTAGATATACACCTTCCCAGGATCCTCTTCTACCCAGACCAGGATTCCCTGCTGTCTCAAGCTTAAGGTGGACCGGGCCAGATGTCTGGAACCTGTCCCTTAAGGTATTCTGGGGTTCTCTTTTGTATACCCCTTCACATAGCTTCCCGTTCAGCTCAGTCTTCTTAGGTTGAACACTTGCCCTTATTAAGGGTAGGTACCCTGTTTCTCTCTTACCACCCGTCCTATGCTTAATCTGTGTAAGGTTTACCCTGCCCAAATCATTTGGGAAGCTGCTCCCAGGTTCACAGCATCCCTGTTATTGCCCTTTGGTGCTGTTTCAGGAATTTTCCCTTTTTTGTTCAGAGCAATCTATAGCTAGGGAATCTCCATTTGTGAGGGCTGCAGTCCCTGCTTGTCCTCAGAGAAAGCAGAGTTTCTTACTTGTAACAGATGTTGTCTGATGAGAGCAGGCTATCTGTTGCGATCCCGGGGCGCCCCCGGGACCGACACTCACCCCGCGGCGGTAGCGTCGCTGGCTCCGGCCTCCCAGGCCTGCAGGGACCGCGGGCGCTGCGCCCCCGGCCTGTCCCGACCTCACTCGGGCCTGCAGGGCCCTCTGGCATCGCGTCCCGGCCTCTCCCGATCCGTCGGCGTTCCTCGGCGGCTGGCCCCGCCCCCTAGACGCACGCGCGCGTCTCTCAGCTGGCTTTAAAGGGCCAGCACAGGAAATTGGCAGGGGAAGCTCCCGGGTGACGTCAGACGCTGCAGGGTATAAAAACCCTGCAGTACAGCCAAGCCATTGCCTTGCAACGAGGTTCCCAGGTTCGTCCTGCTCCCAGTTGCTGTGTTCCTGCTCGTCACTTTGATCTTCTGGTTTTCGACTTCGGATTGGCTTGTGGTTCTTCTTGGCTTCTGACCCTGGTTCGGCTTCGGTGTCTTCTGGCTCTCGACTCGGCTTGGCTTACGATACTTCTCTGGATCTCGACTTGGACTGGCTGACAACGACTTCTCTGGCTCTAGACGCGGACCGGCTGACAGCGATTCTCCGACACCTGACCCGGGCTTGGTGAGCTACTACTCCATCGATAGGGATCTCCTAAGTCCCAGCGGCCGGGTTCCTACGGGCTCCTCCCGGGGGGACACCGGCTTCCAGGGTGAACCGCCTAAGTCCCAGCGGCCGGACTCCTACGAGCTCCTCTCGGGGGAGTACCGGCTTCCAGGGCGAAGCACCTCTCCCACCGGGTCAGCTTCATCTCCTGGTCCTTGGTCGCATAGGGCCCTTCGTGTCTTTCTCCCGGTAGTCCGCGAGCCTGCTTTCGCCGCCTCCCGTTTGGAACCGGTGCCCCTACCTCTCTAAGGTATTCCATCTCCTGGTTCCGATCGGCCCAAGGGTCCACGAAGCTAACAGATTGCAAGGCCATGGACCCGGCGGACCTTGCTGGACTCAAAGCCATCCCGGGCATAGCCCAGAAGCTACAGCAGCAACAGAACTGCCTCGAAACCTTGATGTCAACAGTTCAACGCCTGGCGGATCGCGTGGAGGGGGCCTCCGCAGCAGCTCCTGTGGCATCTTCCTCTCAGGCTAGTATGGGTTCCATCACTCCTGTACAGATGCCCGCACCAGCCCGGTACTCAGGGGATCCTAAAACATGCAGAGGATTCCTCAATCAATGTTATATTCGTTTTGACTTGCTGCCCGCACAATTTCCCACGGATCGAGTCAAGACGACGTACATCATTTCCCTCCTGGATGGGAAACCATTGGTCTGGGCTTCTTCCCTTTGGGAACGCCAGGACTTCAGACTGAACAACCTAGTGCAGTTCGTCAAGTCGTTTCGAAGAGTCTTCGATGAACCATCCCGTGCCTCCACAGCCGCCTCCGAATTGCTCCAGCTGAGACAGGGGAATCGGCCTCTGGAAGAATACGCGATGGAATTCCAGACCCTCGCCTCTGAGCTGGCTTGGGGCGAAGACAGCTTGCATGGCATTTTCCTGGAGGGACTTTCACCACGGCTCCAGGACGAACTGGCAGCCCGGGACCTGCCTGACGATCTTCAAGATTTGATTGAGCTGGCCGGGCGAGTGGATCGACGCATCCAGCGCCGCTTCCGGGACCGAAGACCCACGTCGGGACAGACCAGTCGCAGGGTCACTCCGCCTCGTACCCGACCTTCCCAGCCTGCTGCCGCGACCACCTCGGCAGAGGAGCCTATGCAATTGGGGAGAGGCCCCCTATCTTCTGAAGAGCGGAGGCGCCGTCGCGCCCAAAGACTGTGTCTTTACTGTGGGAGCAACAGACATTTCCTAGCCCGCTGTACCGAGCGCCCGGAAAACGCCCGAACCTAGAGTCTAGCGGGGAGTTAACTCTAGGCAATGTTTCACCCAACTCCCCATGTACCGTACCGGTACGCCTTTGTCTGCCTGAGGGTGGATTCGACACCTTAGCCCTGCTAGACTCTGGGTCCGGGGGGAATTTTATCCTCCAAGAACTGGTGCAACAGCTCCAGCTCAAGGTCCTGCCTCAGGAACCACCCGTGCGAGTCTCCTCTATCCAGGGGGTCCCCCTCCCGGGTGTCATCGCTACTCGCACTACCCCGCTGAAGCTTCAAGTCGGAGCCCTGCATAGGGAGGAGATGTCCTTCCTCATTCTTGAAAAATCTATTCACCCCGTGGTCCTGGGCCTGCCCGGCTCAGGGAACATTCGCCTACGATCGATTGGGCCACGCTTCAGATTACGTCTTGGGGTTCAGCGTGTTTCCATCGCTGCCTCCCCGCTCGTCCTTTGCAGACACTACCTCTCCTCACGACCCCCTTGACGGTTCCGCCTCAGTATCACGACTTCCGCGACGTCTTTTCCAAAGAAAAAGCCGAATTACTCCCGGAACACCGACCCTTTGATTGCGCAATCACTCTGCTACCAGGGACTACGCCACCCCGTGGGAGGGTCTATCCACTATCCCTGCCAGAGACTCAGGCTATGTCGGCCTACATAAAGGAGAACCTAGAACGGGGTTTCATCAGACCATCCAACTCCCCCGCCGGGGCCGGGTTCTTTTTTGTAGGGAAGAAGGACGGGTCCCTTCGCCCCTGTATCGATTACCGGGGCCTGAACCTAATCACCCGTCGGGATCGTTATCCATTGCCTTTGATTCCGGAACTCTTAGACCGCCTTCAAGGGGCTCGCTTTTTCACCAAGCTTGACCTCCGAGGGGCGTATAACCTAGTGCGGATCCGCCCGGGGGACGAATGGAAGACCGCCTTTAACACCAGAGACGGTCACTACGAATATCTCGTCATGCCATTCGGTCTCTGCAACGCCCCAGCTGTGTTTCAAAACCTGATGAACGAGGTTCTTCGCGAGCTGCTGCACACCACGGTTATCGTGTATTTGGATGATGTCCTAATTTACTCCCGGGATCTTGCCTCTCATCGCCAACATGTTCGCCAAGTACTCCAGAAACTAAGAGAGAACCGGCTATACGCCAAATTGGAAAAATGCCAATTCGAACAAGACTCGCTGCCTTTCCTGGGATACATTGTTTCTTCAACAGGCTTCCAGATGGACCCGGATAAGGTCGCAGCCATTGAGAAATGGCCTCAGCCCCATGGGGTGAAAGCGCTCCAGCGCTTTTTAGGCTTCGCCAACTTCTATCGCCACTTCATTCCACACTACTCCAGCCTGGTGGCGCCTCTAACGGCCCTCACCCGTAGAGGAGCTGATGCCCACAAATGGACCCCCAACGCAACACAAGCCTTCCAGGAACTTAAAAAGGCCTTTCTACGGGAGACCTGCCTCCGACACCCTGATCCCTTGCGCCAATTTGTGGTAGAAGTGGACGCCTCCGACGTGGCGGTAGGGGCTGTGTTGGCTCAACTCGCCCAGAATGGGAAAACCTGGCCCTGCTCCTATTTCTCTCGTAAGTTCTCTCCCGCCGAAAGAAACTATGGTATCGGCGACAAGGAGCTACTCGCAGTCAAGCTAGCCTTTGAGGAGTGGCGCCAGTGGCTGGAGGGGGCCCAACACCCCATCATAGTCTACACCGACCATAAAAATTTGGAATACCTGTGCCGTGCCCAAAGACTCAACCCTCGGCAGGCACGCTGGTCCCTCTTTTTCAGCCGCTTCAACTTTACTCTCCATTACCGACCGGCGGCCAAGAACGTAAGGGCAGATGCTCTCTCTCGTGCTACTGAGACGGAGGACACCCCAGAACCACTTCGCTACATTCTGGATCCAGCTAAGGTGTGTCTAGCCGCCTCTGACGTCAGACCCGCGGGCAAGACAGTAGTCCCGGCCCGCTCCAGGAGGAGGGTCTTAGCATGGGCACACGATTCCCTCACGGCCGGGCACCCAGGGATTGCCCGAACTTTGGAGCTCTTGACGGAGTTCTATTGGTGGCCACGGATGAAGGAGGATGTCCGGCTTTATGTGCAGTCGTGTCCTACTTGTGCCCAGCAAAAACCATTACCAGGTCGACCATGGGGACTCCTGCAGCCGCTTCCCATTCCTACGGAACCGTGGACGCACATTTCCACGGATTTCATTGTGGAGTTGCCGCCCTCTGAGGGGAAGACCGTCATTTGGGTCACCATTGACCGATTCTCAAAAATGGCCCACTTTGTGCCATTGGCCAAACTACCTTCGGCTCCTGAACTGGCCACATTGTTTGTCCACCATATCTTTCGGCTACATGGCTTGCCCTTGCACCTTACCTCAGACCGAGGTCCCCAGTTCACAGCAAAGTACTGGAGGGCTCTTTGCAGGAAGTTCGGGGTACAACTGGACCTAACTACAGCGTTTCATCCGCAGAGTAACGGCCAGGTCGAACGGACAAATCGTACTCTCAAGGCCTTTCTCCGAGCCTTCGTGGGGGACCTCCAAGACAACTGGGTCTCGCTTCTTCCCTGGGCCGAGTTTTCTTATAACCGACACAAACACTCGGCCACCTTACAGTCCCCCTTCCAACTGGTTTACGGGAAAGTACCCAAACCTCCTTTGCCCTTACCTGCGACGGTCTCTTCCCCGGCAGCACAGCTGACAGCGGAGCAGATCCATCAGCTCTGGCTCTCCACCCAGGAGAGACTTCACAAGACCACGGCCCGGTTCAAAAAGTATGCAGACCGGTCTCGACGCCCCGCACCTGTCTTCTTACCCGGGACAAAGGTCTGGCTGAGCACCAGACACATTCAGCTGCGGACTCCCTCCATGAGACTGGCGCCTCGCTACATCGGCCCCTTCCCGGTAGCTGAACGCATAGGAGCAGTGTCCTATCGGTTACGCCTCCCATCCACGCTGAAGATTCATGATGTTTTCCACGTCTCTCTTCTCAAACCCGTGGTCCACTCCCACTTGCGACCTCAGCCTCCGGAGCCCACTCCTGTTGCGACTGACCCTGGAGCCACGTACACGGTTAAGGAGGTCCTGGATGTTCGGTTCCGTCGTCGACACTGGGAGTATCTCCTTTCCTGGGAGGGGTACGGTCCTGAAGAGAACTCTTGGGAGCCCTCCTCGCACATTCTCGACAAAGACCTTCTCCTCCAGTTTCATAGGGCGCACCCGGACAAGCCGCGTCCTCCTGGGGGGGGCCGTAGGAGGAGGGGTACTGTTGCGATCCCGGGGCGCCCCCGGGACCGACACTCACCCCGCGGCGGTAGCGTCGCTGGCTCCGGCCTCCCAGGCCTGCAGGGACCGCGGGCGCTGCGCCCCCGGCCTGTCCCGACCTCACTCGGGCCTGCAGGGCCCTCTGGCATCGCGTCCCGGCCTCTCCCGATCCGTCGGCGTTCCTCGGCGGCTGGCCCCGCCCCCTAGACGCACGCGCGCGTCTCTCAGCTGGCTTTAAAGGGCCAGCACAGGAAATTGGCAGGGGAAGCTCCCGGGTGACGTCAGACGCTGCAGGGTATAAAAACCCTGCAGTACAGCCAAGCCATTGCCTTGCAACGAGGTTCCCAGGTTCGTCCTGCTCCCAGTTGCTGTGTTCCTGCTCGTCACTTTGATCTTCTGGTTTTCGACTTCGGATTGGCTTGTGGTTCTTCTTGGCTTCTGACCCTGGTTCGGCTTCGGTGTCTTCTGGCTCTCGACTCGGCTTGGCTTACGATACTTCTCTGGATCTCGACTTGGACTGGCTGACAACGACTTCTCTGGCTCTAGACGCGGACCGGCTGACAGCGATTCTCCGACACCTGACCCGGGCTTGGTGAGCTACTACTCCATCGATAGGGATCTCCTAAGTCCCAGCGGCCGGGTTCCTACGGGCTCCTCCCGGGGGGACACCGGCTTCCAGGGTGAACCGCCTAAGTCCCAGCGGCCGGACTCCTACGAGCTCCTCTCGGGGGAGTACCGGCTTCCAGGGCGAAGCACCTCTCCCACCGGGTCAGCTTCATCTCCTGGTCCTTGGTCGCATAGGGCCCTTCGTGTCTTTCTCCCGGTAGTCCGCGAGCCTGCTTTCGCCGCCTCCCGTTTGGAACCGGTGCCCCTACCTCTCTAAGGTATTCCATCTCCTGGTTCCGATCGGCCCAAGGGTCCACGAAGCTAACACTATCAGTCCTCACAAAACCTGCCCACCCCTTTGAAGTTAGTTTCTTCAAAATGTAAGGTTAATTATAGACCATAGGAGTCCCCCTATGGGTATGTGGCAGTGTGACATGCTGTGTATGCCCAGTAGAGCATACTCAATGTTTCTAGAAACTTTGAAGTAAACATTATGCACCAGGCTCTGTCTGATGATGATACCCATGTTCTGAGCAGGAAAGTTCTGGTCTGGTGCCAAGGCTTTCTGCATCAACAGATCCTAAGCTGGTACCTCTATTGGCCCTGCAGACTTTGCATTGAGTTTGCCTTGTGGTTAATGCTCCACATCAACATCTTAGATGGGGCAATAGTGGGGCTGGGGTCTGGGTAGAATAAGTGAATCAGCACCATAGAAATCTTCTATGCCATAAAAGATGACACATGTGACACTTCTCCCTTTGGTGCCAGTAACTAACCAGCAGTTGCACAGTCCTGCTCTAGTGCCTTCTTTGGCTCTGACAGGGCTCATCTATGTGTCAGTTTAAGCACCTTCTCAAGCACTGAAGACCTCTGCACCTGCTTGACCCCTGATCTGTGGCTGGTCTTAGAGCTGGCACCATGGGGGTCAGGGTAGGGGGTGAGGGCAGGAAGGGAAGGATGCCTTCCAATAGAACAGGGAAAAGAGGGGGAAACTTTCCTATTCTACTCCAAATGCCAGAAGTCTGTAGTCACCTTGTACCAGCAGGAGGAGCGGCTGTGATGTACAGGTTATGGCAATGGTTAGGACTCTTAACCTTCAGTGCCTTCCTGAGGTCCTCCTTCCAGGTCCAAAACTGTTGTTTTATAAGTGACGTGCATTCGCAACTGTAGCAGTTTGCTGTATTATAATTCAAGCTAGGTTTGAAGCACACTTGGTTGGTATTCATAATAGACATCCAGCACCCACAAATGCATACTCTAAAGCCACATATAATGGCGTTTTTGGCCTTCATTTTTTTTTCGACATTTTGTTCTTTGTTGTTTTTGGTTTTTTTTTTTAACAGTACTTAAAAGTACTGTTGAGGGGCTGCCAAGGCAGCATGTGAAAAGATTCACTGTGGTGAGGCAAGAAAGAGAGATGTCAAACACCAAATTCATAAATAGAGAGGAGATATATCTGTCGGTAGCTGACAACATGAAACTGAGGGGCTCACAAGGCAGCAAGCACTTGCAGAAACTCCTGTGTATTCATGGGAAAGTTTTACTGAGCTGTGAGAGACGGATCCCTTCAGCGCCATTATCCACATGTCATGGCTAAGTCAACCTTGCTTGCTCACCTTGGTAAATGGCTTTTGAAAATTCGTCTTCTGAAGAGATAAGTGTATTTAATGTGTTCTCCTTTACCTGCTGGGCAGATTAGATGGACCATTTTGGTCTTTATCTGCCTTTGTTTACTATGGTACAGTTCTAAGTAAAGTGCAATAATTTCAGCACAGAATCAAAATAATGGGAGTGCTTACACTGATCATTTTAAGATACTAGAATAGAGATTCATGAAGTATATTTCAATTACATGAAAGAATTCCAGATTAACATTAGAGAAACATTCAGTACTAAAGCTCACATCAAACTGAATTGACCTAGGGCTATCTGAAAAATTAAAAGTTGCTGAAGAATCCTGGTCAGAGTTGGACAAAATACTGTGTACACTTGGTGAAACTCAAACTATTGATGTTCCAACAATGTCCTGGAAAATCAGTGCAGTCTGAGGTTAATAACTATGGTTGCAAGAGAGCTACCAAAAGACTCAGCATGATGCCTTAGAGTTTGATCCAGACTGAGGACCCTTTAGTTTTCTAGCTACAGTAAGGTTTGATCATCCAAGATAATGTACAATGCTGTCCTTGTAATGAAATATAGATGTCTCCAGAGTAGGAAACAAGGGCCATAACACCTCCAAGTATATAGAGAAAAAGAGGTATCTGCTACACATCAAGAATCAGTCAACAGGACTCAACAATACAAGAACCAAAATGTATTTTGCCTGAGGTGATAAAGCAAAATCAAAATATGTCAATGCCACTAAAGATAACAATCAAGAAGGTTGATCTATAAAAGACTGAAAATATTAATATTTTTCTGACCTTTGTTATCATGAGTTTTAAAACTGTTTCAAAGGTAGCAGATTTAAAAATCTTCACTTTCTGAATTAAATCTGATAATCTGGCCTTTTGCATTGGTTAGTCACCACTATAATTTAAATTACGATGTTTTTCATTCGTGACTTAAAATATCTTATGCCTTTTCTGAAAATGACTGAAGTGTTCGTGGCAGAGTATTTAGGTCTGTGACTTCTGAGAGACTGAAGATTTTTTTAAATAGGTTAAATTCTAAATTTGTATTGCATTATATACAATATTTTGCCCCTTCTTGACATGTTGCTAATTTTCTTTAGTAAATTGTTTTTGTAAATTTAATGCCTCACTATTAATTATATTTCCATATACCTCTCAGGTTAGTGTCTCTGATTAATAAACAGAAAAGTATAATATTGATCATTTATTCATTTTATTCAAATATTCATTTGTTGGGGCTCTTATAAACCAATAAACTGCAGTGTCAACTGATTGGTTATTTTCACTATTGTAATTCTACATTTTAGGTATCTGAGGATTGATATCTGCCCTCGCTTCCTAAAGAACTTTGAAATAGCAGCAGCAGCAGAAAAGGAAGAGATAATATTAATTATCTTGGTATCTAAACTGCCAACTTAAGGGAAATTAACAACACAAATGAGCACTAACAATAAATAATTCCCATGCGCTAACAGATGGCTGCTGTCTATCATGGCAAATATGCAAACGCCCGATTTTAAAAGGCCTGCGTGTGTAAAAATTGCAGACTGGCCCTGCGCACGCAGCACACATTTAAAAAGGACCCAGCCATCTGCGTAATCTGTTATGTGCCAAAGTGCCAGGCCCAAAGAAAGGGGCAGGCCAGGGGCATGGTCTGGAAGGGCGGGGCGGGGAGGGACAGTGCCATTAGCCACTGTCCCGGGGAAGCATGTGCAAGTAGCCGGCCGTCGCGTGGCGTCTTCTGGTGCTCCGAAGGAGCAATAAGGTGCAAAACATTAAAAATTCTAATAGGTAGGGGATAGGGGTCGGGGAGGAGAGAGGAAAAGGTAGGAAGGTTAGATAGGGATACAGGGAAGTTCCCTCCCAGACTGCTCCTTAATGGGAGGGAACTGAGGAAGCCCTATTCGCATTGCCACATGTTGTTTTAAATGCCCTCTGTGCGTGTAAGGCGCGGGCCGCCCGCACGTGTGCACAGATGTTAAAATCTGGTGCACATGTGCGCGCGGATATAGTATTTTATAACATGCGTGTGGCAACACACATGATATAAAATCGGCGCATCCATGTTCGCGCACCAGGAACCACGTAGGACTTAAAATGGACCCCAAAGTGAATATTTAGCATTGAGACTTACTGTACTAACCTAAAACAGTATTGTGAGAATATAAAAATATTAAAGCAGTGGTCCCTAAACTGCAAATTATTTTTATGTAGTGAATTAGAGTACTATACTTATTTCTACAAACCCATCATAATAAATATAGCAACATATACATGATAAACAATAGAGTGTCTGGGAAGCAAACAAGGAAATACAAAAAATTAAAATAATCTATTGTTTCCTTCCTTGTTTCATAGGCAATAAATTAGTTAATCTTGAAATCTGCGTGGATTACTGAAAATCAGTGTTGTTAATATGCCAAGAGCTTGAACAATGCAATGGAATAAATAGTTTATTCTGAATTGCCACAATCTTTTCCTTTTTTTGTTAGACATAAACTTACACATATACTGTGTGAAAATTCACATATAGGTTGTATTTTCAAAAGTATAACTGGCTAACTTTGGGAATTAGCTGGTTAACTTTGTTAGTTTAAAATTAATCCCTCTGACCAGCCAACTTCAACCAACTAAAGTGCTAATAAATTTAGAGGATAACTTTTGAAACTGCTTCCATGCATCCATTTACACGTGTATATGGGCGTACACTAAGTTTCTGTATTTTATAACCAGCACAGCAAGGTTATGAAATACAGGTTCATATGCGCGCACAAATGTTCATGTATGTCTAAAGCATGAGCTGTGCAAGTTTGGACATATCTGGAGAAATGCCAATTTATTCAGCTAAAAGCGGCAAATAGCCAAATTAAGTCCAAAAAGCTCTATTTAGTCGGAGAAATAGCGTTCAGATTTATCCGGGTATGTGGGCCTGCTGCTGCTTAGCGGAATTCATCATAATATAGCCTAAGTGCCATTGTTTATTGAATAAGTTCATATTTGTCCATCTGAGTAACGGGAAAGGTGCTACTTAGCTGAATAAATTGGAAATTAGCTGGATTAGTACGTGCAACTCATATACTCATGTATTTGTACTTCCAGTTTTACAAGGTTATGTACATAAATTTTTACCATGTTATTTTGAAGTTCTTACCCACCACTACATACCCCAGTAAGTTGGCTTTTACACGCGTAAATCAAGGTATTTTATAATGAGCATGGTGATGAAATAACCAGTTTTACCATTGTCTACTAGTTCATTCAGTCCATTAGCAGCTTGTAAAGACTCTCCTAACTCTGCAGCCTGAAGTCTCTCCATTGCACCCAGATCCTCTACCCAGTCATTTTTTCACTTTAACGATGCTTATGATCACTTACACCAGATATTGAGCAGAAGTAAATATACTCAGTAAAAGATATACGTGCATCACTTTGGCAGGTTTTAAAACAGCAACTTATGTGCGTTAATGTTGGCCTTGCCCTGGAACGCCACTTTCTTACCCATGCAAAGTTATTCACGGACTGTGTAAGTTGCAGTTTCAGAAATAACATGTATTCACGTATGTTCTGTTTTATGCACTCAAGGGTTAACTTTTACATGTGTGATGCTTGAAAGTTCACATTTAAACTTTTAAATGCATATCAAGGCCCTTATATGCTTACTAAAAGTGGCATGCTATGTAGGAAGGCTTTACCATATACATTAAATGGGTCTGAAAAGACTTTGGCCTGAGCAATCGAAAATTGACTTGTTCATGCATTCAAATTAAAGAATGTCATATGAGAAATGACTACTCAATGTGGGTTTGGTAAAAAGAAAACAAAAAAAACCCTAAGAGATGCTTATCTGTATCTAGTGTTCTCCAAGCAGGAAAGTTCTGTTTCGGTACCTTCCCGGCCATTTAGTTTCTAGATCCAAGCAGTTCAGCAATATTACAGTAGAGCAAGGACAAATCTATTTGGGTTCTGAAGAGGATATGTCTTCTCCATCCTTGGCCCAGAGAAACCTCAGTCTGTGGACCAGCCAACTGAGCTGGTAAGGGAATTCTTTACCTCATTAGCACCTGAAGACAGGAAAGGGAGACAGGAGCATATACTATCAATGATGGAGGAAGTTTTTCCACAGAGTGGAGTTTTGCTCATTTTGATGCCAGTGTGAACCTTTCCTCAGATGTTGCTGGCCATAGGCTTTAGCCACCAACAAACAAGGGGGTGGGGGATTCATCTCCACCTGGGGAGCCCCTTCATGAGTCATTGGATGAAGTAGGAGTTTTGGCCTAATCAGGGTCCTTCCCTGATGTGTCCCCGCCATGGCAACAGAGGTCTTCACCTCGATCACTATCCTCATCATTGGGGCTGTGGCTTAGCGTCCCCTCCCCGCCCCCCTGCCCCCACATTCAAGAGCAGAAGATGATTCTGCAGGAATTCCATCTGACTTCTTACCTGACTTAGCATAGCATACCTCCTCTCCAGAGAATCTCTGATATTCCAAGTTCCTGAACATTAGCAAAGGTGCTTGGCATCAAGAAGCATATGCAAGAGCAGATGACTTCAGTCTTCTGCAGATCCTAAAGCCACCAGCTGACTTGGTAGCAATTCTGGTTCACAAGTTGCTTAAAAACCTACAGGAAAGGATGTGACATTTTCCCACCTTGTGCCTTCTAATGGCCTGAAAGCTAAAATTAAAGTACAGATTGTCGGCTGTTCCTGGTTTTTGAATAGTCCAGCTTCTATACACTCTGTGATGCTGGAGTCAGCTTTTATTTATGCTAAATGAATATGGGATCACTCCAATATGCTTGGGGTAAAGACCTGAAGCTCTTGGATACTCTTGGCTAAATGGTGTTCGAGTTCCTTGTTAAACACTTGGATCGTGGCATACCTGCTTTTTTGTTTTTAAAGCTAAATGTGCACTTGCCCCTAAATGTTTTAATTCTGTATTGAAGATACAATAGCCTATGTCTTCATTCAGAATCTATTAGATGTATCATCCATTTAGCAGATCCGCTCTGATGAGTCTAGAGAGTGGGTTATTCAGTGTGGCTGGAGAAGGCATATGAAATTCTTTACCAGATGAATTAAAAGCAAAAACTGAGATTACAATGTTTCTTAAATTATTGAAGGCATATCTGTTTCAGAAGGCTTTTGAGGAGTTCAAATAATTAAACTTGAAATGCATGGAATATTTACCTGCTATTTTAAGGTCCTAAGTCCAACATGAGAGGTGCTGCTTTGTCTTTAATTTGTTGTGTTTTATTGTTTGGTATATTTATGAATGTATTTATATGTCTAGAAATGTTGATAGTGCGGACTATGAATTGTTTAAATATATACTACATTACCTATATGAATGCATTAAAAAGTTGTTCTTGATGGCATCTTAATACTCTGAGCAGGCTGATGTTTAATGGGCTGTGGAGTATGCAAAAGTGTGTGAGAAAAACCTGATCCACTCAATATATGAAGTGTTTGAAGTGGTCACAGCCTTTTTGGCAGCCATTGGGGTGTGAAGACTTGCATTGTTGAGAGCTAGTGGTCTGCATGAAGGTGTACATGATCATCTTGTGGATGGTCCTCTGGGCTGGAGAAAGCCTGTTTGGGATAAGGTCAAGGAGATGGTGGCTCTAATTAAGAAACATTAAACCATGCTGCAATAGTCAGCCAAAGTGGGAGAGTGAAATTGAAAGGTGAAAAGGATCAATGTGTGGAGAGAGATGAAGAAATGGCAGAAATATTAAACGAATACTTCAGTTCGGTGTTCACTAAAGAGGTCCCTGGAGAAGGATCATCACTAGTTAACAAGAAACTGGAGTGGAGTGGAGTAGATGTAACTCAATTTACAGTAGAGAATGTATGGGAAGAGCTGAGGAAACTGAAAGTGGACAAAGCCATGGGTCCTGATGAGGTTCAACCCAGGATACTGAGGGAGCTCAGAGATTTGCTGGTCTGCTGTGTGACCTGTTCAATAGATCCCTAGAAACGGGAGTGGTGCTGAGTGATTGGAGAAGAGCGGTGGTGGTCCCGCTTCACAAGAGTGGGAGCAGAGAGGAGGCTGGTAACTACAGACCGGTTAGCCTCACCTCGGTGGTAAGAAAAGTAATGGAATCACTGCTGATAGAAAGAATAGTGAACTATCTACAGTTGGAAGAATTGCTGGACCAGAGGCAGCATGGATTCACCAGGGGAAGATCCTGTCAGACAAATCTGATTGACTTTTTTGACTGGGTGACTAGGGAATTGGATCGAGGAAGAGCGCTCGATGTCATCTACTTGGATTTCAGCAAAGCTTTTGATACGGTCCTGCACAGGAGGCTGGTGAATAAAATGAGAAGCTTAGGAGTGAGTGCCGAGGTGGTGGCCTGGATTGCAAACTGGTTGACGGACAGAAGACAATGTGTGATGGTAAATGGAACTTACTCTGAAGAGAGAGCGATGTTAAGTGGAGTGCCGCAAGGATCGGTGTTGGGACCGGTCCTGTTCAATATCTTTGTGAGCGACTTGCGGACGGGATAGAAAGTAAAGTTTGTATTTTTGCGGATCACACTAAGATGTGCAACAGAGTGGACACGCCAGAAGGAGTGGAGAGAATGAGACTGGATTTAAGGAAGCTGGAAGAGTGGTCGAAGATATGGCAGCTGAGATTCAATGCCAAGAAGTGCAGAGTCATGCATATGAGATGTGGAAATCCGAGAGAACTGTATTCGATAGGGGGTGAAGGGCTGATGTGCACGGAGCAGGAGAGAGACCTTGGGGTGATTGTTTCGCCGACTTCAAATTGTTAGACACTCTGTGACAAGGCGATAGCTAAAGCCAGAAGAATGCTGTACTAAATAGAGAGAGGAATATCGAGTAAGAAAAGGGAAGTGATTATCCCCTTATACATGTCCTTGGTGAAGTCTCACTTGGAGTACTTCGGAGATACAGTTCTGGAGACCGTATCTCCGAAGGGACAGAGACAGGATAGAGGTGGTCCAGAGAAGGGTGACCAAAAAGGTGGAGGGTCTTCATCAAATGACTTATGAGGAAGATTGAAGAATCTAAATATGTACACCTTGGAGGAAAGGAAGAGCAGGGATGATATGATACAGACTCTCAGATACTTGAAAGGTTTTAATGATCCAAAAATGACAAACCTTTTCTGTTGGAAAAAAATCAGCAGAACCAGGAGTCTTGATTTGAAGCTCCAGGGAAGAAGACTCAGAACCAATGTCAGGAAGTATTTCTTCACGGAGAGGGTGGTGGATGCCTGGAATGCCCTTCCGGAGGAAGCGGTGAAGACCAAAACTGTGACTGATTTCAAAGGGGCGTGGGATAAACACTGTGGATCCATAAAGTCTAGAGGATGGATATAAAGAGAAGAGGCATGGGGTGGCTTATGGGAATGATAGCTACTACCTGGAGATTAATACCCTTATTCAATAAACATACACACGGTTAATGCGACTCCAACATTTCTCTATGCTTCAATGGCAAGAGGAAATGTGGAAAAAAGGATTTGCATTCACAAAAAAGCTGGGCAGTAGCTGCATTTACATAAAAAGCAGGGGAGTAGCTTGCTTGTTGTGGTGGTTACTACCCCAAATCAATTAAGCCTGATACTTCACTTGGAATACATATCCAGTGCAGCTCACTGCTTCAACGGCAGGGGGGGAATAAAGAAAAAAGATTTATATTCAGACAACAACCAAAAAGGACTGAATTGCACAGGCTGGGTAAACAAAGAAGCGTGGGAGTAGCTTGCTTATTGCGGCGGTTACTACCCATAACCAATTAAGGTAGATGCTTCACTTAGATGCAACTCCAACACTGCTCTCTACATCAATGGCGGGGATGGAAAGTAAATAGAACCAAAAAGTTACTAATAAAGGCCAAGACTATCAGATAAGTATGATAAAAAAAAAAATAAGTGTGAAAGCTTGCTGGGCAGACTGGATGGGCCGTTTGGTCTTCTTCTGCCATCATTTCTATGCTTCTGTGTAACCTCTGGTCAGGCACCTGGTCTTCTCATAATAAGCAACTGTTCTTTCAGCGACATTCCTTTCACTCGTTTCAATATCATTGGGCCTATCTCCTCTGCAGCAGCTTCCTGCTAGAGAACGTCAGAGGGAAAGATGTCAAGCAAAGGCTTTGCAGCCAACACAGCTGAAATCAGGGTCCAGGTTTTGATGGATTTGAAGCCCACCTCCATGCCACCACCAAGGGGGCCAAGGGTTCAGCCTTTTCTTTCAGAATGGTAGATTACCACCAAGGACCAATGGATCTTAAAAATTGTGAGTGTCATTACTGCTTGCATTTTTCTTACTCTCTTCCGACCCAGTGATGTTTGTCCACCAGCTCAGACCTGTGTTAGTTGGCCTAACCTCTAGTGGAAGTGGGGTCACTCCTTCTATAGAACATGAATGAACTGGTACCTTTCCAGGAGCGTGGTCATGGTTTCTAGTCCTGTTACTTCCTTATACCCAAGAAAGTGGGAAGATTGAGATCAATTCTGGATTTATGGGTCCTGAACAAGCTGCTGGTACAGTAGAAGTTTCAGATGAACTCCTTTCAGACATTGCTGCCCTTTATCCAACATATCCTTATTCACTCTACATTCAGGAAGTTCCTCGGATTTGAGGTGAAATATAGTATGTGCATTAGCAGTACCGAGTGTTCCCCTTTGGTCTGTCAGTAGCCTTGAAAGCATTTACGAAGTAATTAGTGGCAAATCTTTGTTGGCAGGATGTCTGCATTTTTCCTTACCTGAGCAATTGACTAGTGTTGGACCCATCCTGGTCAGGGATTATAGTCATTTGAGAGGACCATTTTGCTCCTCCAGTCCCTGGGATTCTTGGTCAGCTTTGGCAAATCAAGGGTTATCCCTGTTTGTTTTATTTATTTATTTATTTATAAATGTATATTCTCCAGATTTCAACATTGTTGTACAGTATGGATTATATCTTTGAACATATATAATTCACAAAGTATCCAAACTACATATACAGGCTAAAACAACATACTTAATCAAATGCCCTCTGAGGACAGGGAAATACCCACAGTACCTGAATGTGTAGTCCGCTTTGAAGTGCCAAAAAATGGGATATATCATAAATAAAATAAAATATAAAATAAACAAACACCCAGTTTATATACTGCCACTACATTGTGATAGCCTCAGGAAAAGCTTCCTGTTCAGAGGATTCAGTTTGTAGGGATATGGGAAAGTGTTCCTCCTTTATTTAAGGGTTGAAGTGCTAAGGGGCTTAGAGAAGCCCCACCTCCACCTGCTGTAGATCTGTACTCCAGTAGAATCAGTCTTGTCCTCCTTGTTCACATGACAGCTGTGATGCATGTATTTCCCATGACTCAATTGCAAATGAGGTACCTTAAGTGCAGCCTTCAGAACCAATGGGATGAACTGTCAACCTTTGTTCCATCAGTTTTCATTAACTCTCGGGATGAAAAGATTCTTGCAGTGATTGAGTTTTCTGCCACATCAAGTTGCTCTGTCCACCAATGCCTCCACCAGTGGGTGGAGGGGGGCCAGTAATGGAATAGAACGGATTCAAGGAGTATGGTCCTTTGCACAGAATGAACTTTTAGATCAACCTTGCTTGAAACTGCTTGCTATTTATTGTGCTGTCAGAGCTTTCTTTCACTTTCAGTTGGAAAGAGAATCTTAATCCAGATGGACAATCAGGTGGCACGTTTAACATAAATAAGAGGGCTTGATCTCATGCATCCTCTGCCAGAAGCCCGACTGGATTTGGTAATGGACTCATGACAGGGCTCACCTGTAGATGGCCTGTATTTCAGGAAGTCAAAATATACTAGTGGATGTCTCAGAATATTGCTCCCGCACGAATGGTCTTGAATCAAAGAGTAGCGAACAGTTTATTCAGTCTCTGGGAACAGGCAGTGATTGACCTAGTTACTTCAGAGAGCAATAGAAAGATCAAAGAGTTTTGTTTCATGCTTCCAAGCTGTTGCTGTTCAGTTCGCGATGCCTTCCTGCTGAATTGGGACATTGATATATTGCATTATTATCTTCAAATTCCTCTAAACTCAGACAATTCATAAAGTCCTTTGGGATTGTGCACGGATGATCTTCATTGCACCGACCTGGCCGTGGCAAGTGAGGTTTCCATATCTCGATCGATTTTCAGTACATATCTCTGACTCATGTCATACTGGAAAACAGCAGATTCTCCCAACCGAGTATGTCCTCACTGTCTTTCCTGGCATAGATGTTGAGTGCATAGTTATCTGTTGTTATTTCTCCCAAAGGGAATGGAGAATATTTTGATTGCAGCCAGGAAACCTTCCATCAGAAGATACTCAACTTCAAATGGAAGAGGTTTTCGTCCTGGTGTCAGTCCAGCTTATAGTCTGAGGGGTTTACTCTTGTATTTTTTCTACTTTACATCTTCAGGTAATAGTTTATCTTAGTGCTATTGTAGCATATCATAAGTAGGTGAAAGGAGCTCCAGTATGGCATTCCAAGCCTCTAGTCAGTAAACATCCAGTACCTTGGGACCTTAATGCAGTCCTGGCTCAACTCGTGAAATCTCCCTTCGAACGTCTGCAGTCAACAAGTCTGAAGTTTCTTAAATGGAAAGTGGTGTTCCTCGTCACCATCACTTTTGCTTGAAGAGTCAGTGCATTACAGGCACTAGTCTCCTATTCACTATAACTTTAATTCTTCCACAGTAGAGTGAATCTATGTACTCCCCCTAAGTGCCTTACAAAAATGATATTGGCTTTCTCCTAGGGCAAGCAGGATGGTAGTCCTCACACGTGGGTGACATCATCAGAAAACTTTTGTCTAGAAACTTTGACTGGCAGACTGAGCATGCTGTCCGTGTGTCCATGCGAGGTCCCCCTTCAGTCTCTTCTTTTCGGCGGTGCAGTAGCCTCACAGTTGTGGAGCTCCAAACCTTTGAAAGCGTTTTTGCTAAAATTTCAGGGGGTTTTCTGTGTCGAGTCCCCTTTTGCATTCGGTTCCTCTGGTAGGTACATGTGGCTTTTGCCATCGTTTTTTCACAGTCTATTCCCGACTTCCGCCCGTATTGCGGCCTACCAGCTGTACATGACCCAATATGACCTATGAAAGCAGGTCCAGGAGTTTGTGGAGGGCCTTCCCCAGCAGCAGCAAGAGTCCCTTGCAGCCATTGCCTTGCTGGGACTCGGGGCCGGTAAACACGAAGTCAGGTCCACCTATGACGTCTTCGAAACCGCTGCCTGCCTAGCCGCTGGTAGAGTCTGCTTGGCTCTGGGCCTCCGGCCGGAGGTTCAGAATAGGCTCATGGACCTCCCCTGTACAGCAGAGAACCTGTTTGGGGATAAGGTGAAAGAGATCATGGCGTAGCTGAAAGATCACAAAAATCAAATCCTGCTCTATATACATGGGTCAACAATGTGTTTTTCTCCAAGTGACCTCATATAACGTGTCCAAAGATCTACAAGGCTCGCAAAGCTTTGGGGAGCATTAGGCCTTTTTAATCATTGGTCACTGAGAAATTTGTAACAAGTGCTCCCAATGGAAGCTAGACGTTATTTGAAGGATACTTCAACTAATGAAGTTATCACAAAAGACACTTATCTTGTTAAGTGTGTTGTAATTCCCTCCAGTCCAAGTTTGCTGGTAGTGGCAAAAGGGTGCAGTCCATTCGAGGATAAAGAGCCAGGCTTGATAAGGTGAATCCGACGATATCCGACACTGCGGTGTTTCGGAGAAACTCCTCCTTCAGGGAGTCGGATGAGTTTTCTTGCCGGCATAAGGACTGTAAACTTAAAAAGAAAGTGTGTTTAATTGGACCCTATGAACAAAAATATTTTAAAGAAATGGCGCTGGTTTGAGAGGACACTTATTTTCCAGGAATTCTTATGTCACTGCAACTGTGTACTTCACTGAATGCTGTGAGAAAAACAATATGAATTGCTCGTAAAGTAGAGAGATTCTGGTATTATCCAGATGGTAAAAAAAACGTACTTGCGCGATGCCAAAAAGCTGTCTTCTGCCCCGCCGTGAAGGGTCTGTCAGTGACAGCAAGGGAAGGCAGACGCTGACATTTAAAGATACAAAGCCCGCCAATTCCTCAAAAATGTCAACCGGAAATGACGTGGAAAACAATCCATATATGGGCATATACGTCATCGATGGGCCATTTTATCCCAGATTGTAAACTGTCCAAAAATGGGCATTTGCATCACAGGTGCCATTTTGTATCAATTTGCTGTCAAAACGTATAAGGAATGCCTGTGCAAATGAATGTCCACATTGAATATGTTCATAATCACAGTGCGATTTCAATAGTTTGCATTATCAACCTATATATCCAGAGCGGGCACATGCATCAACAGTACCAACATGAATCTATTTCATTAGGACATGAAGAACTGTGTCATTTCTCGGATTGTGTACTGTCCAAAAAAGGACACATACATCACAGGCGCCATTTTGGATCTACTTGCTGTCAAAATGCGAGAAAAGGAGGTACCTGTTTAGATGCGAGTATGCGTATTTGATAACATTATCTGAGAAAAATACTTTTTTTGTTGCTATTACATGGACAGCATTGAGGATAGGCAGCGATTTCGCTGATGAGTACCAGCCGTGAGGAGACCAAGATCTCTAAATATTTAAAGGAAGTATGAGAATCTCAAGGAAACAGATGTTTAGATTAGAGAGAACCATTCAACATTTTCATTTAAACCCATGGGTTCCACTGATTGGAATCGATGAATCCACTGATTTTCTTTAAAGTTGAGTGTAGATTGTCTGTCACTGCCACGCCATGATGGGGTGAATTGTTCAAGGATGAGCCATTTAAATTGTTCAAAGGTGTGCTGGAATGATATGCAATGTTGTACAATGGGTGCCTTCAGGTCTGAGTTTTTAACTCTACTCTTATGTTCGACCAATCGAACACGTATTTTCCGCTTAGTACGACCAATGTAGATCTTTGAACATGGACATACGAGGCCATAAATAACAAATTCAGAATTGCAGTCCACATTTTGTTTGCAAACAATTTTAACTTGGCTGTTAGGATAATACCATTCAACATCAGTGATTGCTTGAACACAAAAATTGCAGTTACCACAAATAGTTTGTCCAGGAGGACTGTGGGTGTATTCAGTAGGTTGAGCTGCTCTCACTACATGTTGTTTGATGTTGGTTTCACGGCTATAAGCGAACATAGTTGGTGTCTGAAAAATTGGGTGTGGACTTAATACATGCCAGTTGCGACTGATGGACTGCTTATTATGGTGTGTTAGATCAGAATGTTCCAATATACATATCAAATTGGGAGTTGGTTTTTTGTTTCTATATTGTAGTAATCCCATCATGATCAGAGTATTTGGTTCTTTTAAGAGCTCGTTTAATCGATTGCTGTGGGTATCCCCTTTCAAGAAATCTATCTTTTAACTCTTTGGCTTGTAAAAAATCTTGTTGGTCGGAGCAGATTCTACGTATACTGAAGAACTGCCCGACTGGAAGGCCTTCTTTGAACCGTCTAGGATGGTGGGTGTCAAATTTGAGGTAGTTATTCCTATCTGTTGATTTCCTGTAAAGTGAAGTGTGAATGCCAAAAGGTTTTTTAGTAATCAAAATATCTAAAAAAGGTAAATTATCCTTATGAGACAATGTAAATTTCAGGTGTGGTTGGAATGCGTTGAGCCAGGAATGAAATTGAAATAGCTGATTTTCGGTCCCTGTCCAGATGAAAAAAATATCATCTATGTATCTAGACCATTGAATGATGAATTTTAAAAAATGGGAGGGATATATGACCGTCTCTTCAAATTTGGAAACAAACAAATTAGCAATATCTGGAGCAACAGGAGACCCCATGGCCCTACCATGTATTTGTAAGAAGTATTGTTGGTAAGAAAAATAATTATTGAACAGAACTAATTCCATCAATGACACCAAGAAATCAGTAGGAATACGTTGGAGACATGCTCTTTTTGATAATACTTCCTTCGTGAGGTCCATGGAGCCCTTTCAGCTCTTGGATAGTGTTTCCAGGGTCTTGATCGAATCTCGGAAACCTTCCACTCGGAGATCTTACAGCTTGAAGTGGAAGCGTTTCTCAACCTGGTGTGGCAGTCATGGTCTGGACCTTTTCTCCTGCTCGATCCCCTGCCTGCAGGATTATCTGTGGCACCTGTCTGAGTCTTGTCTCCAGACCAGCTCGGTCTGAGTACACCTCAGCACCTACCATCAGGGTGTTGCAGGGGTGCCCATCTCAGTCCTGCTGCTGGTCAGATGTTTTATGCTGGGTCTAGTTCAACTGAAGCCCCTGCTTCGCCCGCTGGCAACTCCATGGGATCTCAACGTTATCCTGGCGAGGCTCATGCAGCATTCGTTCGAGCCTCTCAAATCCTGTGACTTAAAGTTCCTCACCTGGAAAGTTATGTTCCTGGTGGCAATCGCTGCCACTCGCAGGGTCAGCAAGATCCAGGCCCTGGTTACGTATGCGCCCTACACAAAATTCTTCCATGATCATGTAGTGCTGTGCACACATCCAAAATTTCTGCCGAAGGTGGTGACTGCTTTCCACATCAACCAGTCAATCATCCTTTCCACATTCTTCCCACAGCTTCATTCTCACCTGGGGGAACGTGCTGTCCACACCCTGGACTGCAAGCGGGCGCTTGCTTTCAACTTGGACCGTACAGCGAGGCACAGACAGTCCACCCAGCTCTTTGTGTCTTTTGACACCAACAGACTGGGAGCAGCAGTGGGGAAGCAAACCCTATCCAACTGGCTAGCAGATTGCATTGCCTTCTGCTACGAGCAGGCAGGCCCTCCAGCTGGCCGGTAGGGTGAATGCTCACTCTGTGTGGGCTATGGCGGCGTCAGTGGCCCATCTGTGTGCAGTCCCTGTTGCTGAAATCTGCAGAGCCGCGACCTGGAGTTCACTCCATACATTCACGGCTCACTACTGCCTCGACAGGCAGAGTCGCCAGGACAGTGTTTTCGGCCATTCTGTCCTCCACAATATATTCGTCTTGAACCCAACTGTTCTCACTGTGCTGGCTGTGGGACCAGACTGTCCCTGTTTCTCACAGTTCCACAGTTGTGTTGTGCCCGCTGGCACCTTGTTCGGCTACTGTGGGTCCCTCTGCTCACAGGGGACAGTCTGGAGCTCTGTAATCACCCAGATGTGAGGACTACCATCCTGCTCGTCCAAGGAGAAAGCGCAGTTGCTTACCTGTAACAGGTGTTCTCCTAGGACAGGAGGATGTTAGTCCTCAGGAATCCCGTCCGCCTACCTATGGCGTTGGGTTCACCTTTGTTCTGTTTTTATTTTTCACTCATATTTTACTATGTTAAGAGACTGAAAGGGGACCTCTGGATAGCAACAGGCTGGGCATGCTCAGTCTGCCAGTCAAAGTTTCCCGAGCCGGGCTCCATCTGATGATGTCACCCATATGTGAGGACTAACATCCTGCTGTCCTAGGAGAACACCTGTTACAGGTAAGCAACTGCACTTTATATTCCTGCTTTCTTTCCTAGACTATATGCACATAAAGGAGAAAAGGCTCTTCACTCTTTGGACTGTAAGAGATCCCTAGCGTATTATTTGAGAAGGACTGAATCTCAATGTCAAGCATCTCAAATGTTTGTCCTTTGATACCAGTAGGTCAGGAATGCAGTAGCCAAAAGAACTCTATTCAGTTGACCAGCACAGTTTTTCCCAACCTTTTCAAGACCAAGACACACATACATTAATAAAAATGTTATGTGGTACACCAACCTCCACGGGGCATGCAGTATGGACACGATGAGAACTCATACAGCCAAAAGAAGAATTAGGGAAAAGAGACTATCAGTCTCTTTTCCAAATTATAAAACATAAGGAGAAAGAGGATGGGGAGACACTTGAACACATCGCAGTGGACCAGCTTTCTCAATATAGAAGTGCATTTGAAGGGAGAAGTCAGTGTGGTAGAGGCAGCTGGCTCATTTACCTTGGCTGCCGACTATCGATAAAGAGCACTTTCACTGCTGCTACTCCTAATACTTAGAGAGTCACATGCAATGCTCAGTGCACACACTCCATGTTTCACTTAGCCTGGGGATAAGATAGAGTCTGAAAGGACTAAAAAGAGGAGGCACAGGAGGGGGAAGATGAGGTAATATGTGCTGCACAAAACTGAGGCCAATTATCCATGTTGTGCATGCTGCCTCACACTCTATTTCTCATGCTGTAAGTAGGGAAAAGAGATCTGTACGATTAAACATGTTCTCAGAAAGAAGTTCCTACATGTTTAAGAGCCAATGCTGGTGTGTCGTCTTATGAGGTTCTGAAAGCAGAGCACAGATTCTGACCTGGATCTGAGCAACAGGTAGAATTGACTTTTTTCCCTTGCACACCAGATCAGATCTGAAGGTACACCAAGGTGCCATGGCACTTTGGTTGGGAAACACTGACCTAGTAGATTCTGTTGTGCACTGTTATTGCACTGGTTGGCTTACAGACTTTATCAAGGCTTATCTATCAAATGAGAGCCATGGGGGTTTCAGTGGTTTACCTCAGGGTCCCTTCCATTGAGAATATTTGCAAAGCTGTCAACTTGTTTTTCTGTGCTCACTTTCATGTCTCACTGCTGTCTGGACACCATATCAAGAAGTGACAGTAGCTTTGGGCAAGCAGTTTTGTGCAGCCTGTTTTCCCAATAGTTTATTCTCCACTGGTGGGACTGGGTTGCTTCTTCCATAATTGCTCTGCTATGCTAGGGATTCCCCACAAGTTATGGCTAATTTAATCCTTATTGATGGAGAAAGCAAGATTGCTTATCTGTAAACAGGGTTGTCCATAGAAAGCATGCCTCTTATCTACCTGTCATCCTGGATAATCAACTGTCTTGATAAAGTTTAT
Organism: Rhinatrema bivittatum; assembly: GCF_901001135.1. Lineage (NCBI taxonomy): Eukaryota > Metazoa > Chordata > Amphibia > Gymnophiona > Rhinatrematidae > Rhinatrema > Rhinatrema bivittatum. The sequence goes on along the minus strand of NC_042621.1, from coordinate 244,430,781 downwards.
CTCTGCAAAAGACGGGCTTATGAGGCAGCGCGCGCACACAGCAATTCCCAAATATGCTTAGTGAAGTTAACTGAGAGATGGGTCCTTTCGGTGCTTTGGACGTCACCATGAGTCATGGCTAATTCGTCCTGTTGTCCACCAAGTATCCTATTTACAGGTAATCAAACTTGATTTATTTCTAATTCTAGCTAATAAATGTTCTGTCCTTGGCACCATCAGATGATGTCACCCACATGTATGACTGATTTATGCAGTTCATGGAAATCACCAGTTACAAATAAGCAACTTTGTTTCAAAGGGTATGCTTTTTAAAGTATGGTATATTCATAACAAATCCATGGTTTGATTTGAAATCTACATTGAAATATATTCACATATATATTTATAATAATGGATAACTGTGCGACAGCTATCATGGTGTAAATAGGCAGTCTTGCAAAACTGATTTACTGAATTACTATGCACAAGTATACTACTACTATTAAATAAAGTGCATGTAAAAAATATTTGTATTTTTCATGAAAAGAGTTATTATGGATAATAAAGAAGATAGGGTAGCTTTATCATCCGTATAAAAAAGCCTTGTGATTTTATTTTTCATGTCATAAGAGATTTACTGTTTAAAGCTTTTAGCACTGTAGCCTTAAGCTTATAAGAAATAATAATTCATCTTTACCATTGATAATTATTAAATTCAATGTTACTGTTATATTCTCATATTGTGACCTGACATAAAAAATGTTACACTTAAAATCTGTGAACATTATACTGGATAAAATTGCTTAAATAATAGTAGTAATATAAGTACCTGTTGGTAGATAAGGACCACTTATTTATTTATTTATCCAATTTATAGCCTGCCAATCCACAGATTTCAGTAGGTTACAATTAATATGCACAGTATTAAAATAAACATAACTCAATACAATATTGAGATGTAACATTTAAACAGCAGGAAAGAAACATGCATACAAGGTACAGTGGCTTATTCTCAACCACATGTATCATGGTAGCCAAGCATGGATGTGACCAAAAGGGTAAATTAGACTGGAATTGCAGAAGAAAACAGATGCAATTTCAGAAGTTTTCTGAAGTGCAGTAGGTCATTTTCTGCCTTAAGGACATCTGGAGTTTGTTCCGTGTTTGTTAGCCTGAATCCTTAAACACATGATCATGACAGTGGGCTAATATGATTCTTTTAAAATTAGGGACAATCAGCAGACCTTTTGATGTAGACCATAAGGAATAGGTGAAGCAGTAGATGACAGGTTTAGGAAAACTTCTAGGTGGAAGGTGTTTAATAGATTTAAATAATGTCAGGATTTTAATGCACCAGCATATGGGCAACCAGTGAAGCTCTGCTAGAGTTGGAGAGATGTGTGCATGTAAAGGAATCCCAGAGGCAAAATGGGCTGCAGAGTTCTGGATGGCCTGTAAGGCCTGCAAGATACTCTGAGATAATCCTAGGTAGAGGGAATTGCAGTAGTCTATAGATGATAGAATTATAGCCTGTGTGACTAGAAAGAAATCAGGTGTTTAAGAATGGTTTAGTGCAGAACATATGTAGTTTAAAGAAACAGATTTGAACCAGTGACTGTATTTGTGGGTTCAGAAAGAGAGTAGAATCTCGGAGGACACCTATATCTTGAGTTTCAGATTTGATTTTGAATGTTAACATCTTTGAAGGACCAGTGGGTGGGGATGGAATCAAAATCAGTCCATGAAAGAAGTATCTCAGTTTTACTAAAATTTAGTTCAAGGCTGTTACATGATAACCAATCACTGATCTATGAAAAACATATCAAATGTTTGTTGAATGCAGCAGAAAATGTAGAAGTGATAGGGAAAAAAATTGTATGTCATCAGCATACAATTTGAAGGAGATACGAGCTGAAAGAGAATGTGGTAAAGAGGGAGCAGGTAAATATTGAATAGTACAGGAGAAATTGAGGAGCCTTGAGGGACCCCTGTAATAAGATGTACAGGATGAGGAGGATGAGTTGCTTATAAACACTTGGTAAGATTGGTCAGTTAGAAAAGACGAAAACCAGTGAAAGATTGTAGAAACAATGTTCAGTAATTCAAGACAGCTCAAAAGAATATTGTGTTTTATTTATTTATTTGTTTTGACATTTTATATACCGTTGTTCCAAATGAAGATCACAATGGTTTATAAGAGTAACATTCATAATACAGATCAACACAACAAGGATTAATATAGATCTGCATCTATTGTTAATTTCTAAAACATGTCAACTTAAGCTCTAGGATTGTAGTTTACATCTCTCATTACCTGTTATTCATTCTTCTAATATTATCTATGTCCTTGATGTTATAGTTTTCTACTTAATGACATTTAAGTTAGATCATATGCATTTTTGAAGAGCCGGATCTTCAGCTCACGTTTGAAACTCTTTCTTTCTGATATCAAGCGTAACGTCTCAGGTAGAGAATTCCACAACTTTGGGTCCACTATGAAAACCATTCTATCTCTTATTTGCATTAAATGTGTACTCTGCATTGTAGGTACAGTTAATAGTCTTTTGTTTTGCGATCTTAGTGTTCGCTGCGGTTTGTATGGTTGAAGTGTCACGCCTATTAGGCTGGGGTTTATGGCTACAGATAAATCAATAAAGACCAAGCAATATTTAAGTCCCTTGTCAAACTCTTCCCTAATCATATCAAAATTACAGAGAAGCAGGATGGAGCTCTAATTGAGATTTGTGAAGTATGTTATCATTTAAGATACCATGTAGATGACTGAAAACTACTTTTTCAATAACTTTGGATAGCATAAGGAGAGATGAAGTTGCCTATAGTTCGTTAATTCAAAAGAATAGGCATTTGGTTTCTTAAGGATAGGGCAAACTGTTGGCTCTCTTTATTTGATATAGATTTTTCCCATCTGACCTCAGTGAAGCCTGAGTTAAATGGGCAATAGTTATCCTTAAGTGAAACTAATATTGAGAAGATTTCAACTGTCGAAGGAAGATCGAAAGCAGACCAGAAACAGGAGAAGAGGAAGAGATAGGGGGGGGGGGGGCCTGGTAAACATTATGTGAACTTGATCATTTCCTATTAAATATGTCAGCAAAGTCCTCACTTGACAGTGAGGGTGGAATGGAGGGCCCATTTTAAGGTATTTTTATCAGAGAGTGTACCTACCAAAATAATTCCCGTGGTCAGGATGCAGCAGCTGTGAGATTCTTTGGGAGAGAAATTCTCTCTTGGCAGTGTCTGTTAGTTTTATAAAGTGCTAATTGAGCTTGATGGGCTTCTCTGTTTATCTCTTGTTTTTCCACCACTTCCATTCAACTCTCTTTTTAGAATTTTTAATTCAACAGAGTACCAGGCTTCATAATGACTCGGGGACCTGAGTCAATTTAATTGGCACAATGTCATCCAGGGCAGAGTACAGTGAGGTCTGCCAACTAGATCTTCATCATCAAAATTCATAGGAATACAAGCAAAGGTAGCAGTGGCAAAAAGATACTCAAGCTCTATAGGGGGGCAGCATAAGAGGCTGACAGTTCCTACAGAGACCAGAGATTTGAGACCAGGGACTGTTAAATGAATTAAGTGGTGGTCTGATCAAGGAACAGGGGTAGATGAGACTGATGATGAATGGCAAGTAGCCCATTCACTGGGTACAAAGACTGGGTCCAGTGTATGGCCTAGCCTACGTGAAGGGGCTTAGATGATCTGAAACCAACCTAGTGAGGACATAGTGGTTAAGAGAAATTCACTGCTGGTAGATAGAGAGAAGGCATCTATGTGAAGATTGAAGTCTCCTAGGACTATAGTGTTTTACATATCAACTTTTGCAAGAGCAGATGTTCAAAAGATGAGTAATTAGTTAAGTAACTGGGGGAATATATATCAGACATAAACTCCACTTTTGTAATGCAGTTAAAACATGTATCTCTAAGGATGCCATATTTACAGTGGGGATGGGTGTTAACTTGAAGCAGGTTCTAGCTACAACTAGGAGGCCGCTGCCACGTCTAGTATGGCAGACCCAGTCTGCTAGTTACTTGCAACAATGTTGGTGGGGTCAAGCATATCTCCTAACTACCAGCTAGCAAGCTTGACTGATTCCAGAATATTGATCCATATCAAAGTCTGTTTTGTTGTCTCCCCTCTTAGGACATCTATGTTTCAAAGTCTAAACCAACACTCAAGCCCTCTTTTGCCTCTATTGAACCTCTATCACAAAATGTTGTACCACTGCCTTCTGTTTCTGTCCCAAGCATTCTTAAATTTGTTTACAGGTTTGGTTTGTTCCACCTCTACGGGTAGGCTGTTACTCAAAGGTTGGCAATATGGCACTAGAATAGGATGAATGATTAGATAGGCTTCCCTGGTGGGGAGTCCTGGACTCAGAAAACTTGATGCACCATGGGTGAACCCAAATTTAATTTTGGTGGGGCTTGTAGTATGTGTGAGCCACAAAGAACTTGGCAGGACTGAGAAAATACAAAGAGAAGAAGAAATTCTGAGTGCTTCTTGATAGGCCAGTTGTCCTAGATCAGCAGATCACTGCTGAAGAAGACTATTGTTAAGGCCAACAATATATCTATCTATTTATTTATAATAGCGGACTACTTTCAGGTACTTTCAGGTACTGTAGTTATTTCTCTGTCCCCAGAGGGCTCACAGTCTAAGTTTGTACCTGAGGCAACAGGTATTGGGTTCTCATATGTTTTAAATAAAAAAGAGTATCCTCTTATACCATCAGGATAAACTATAACAGAATTGGCCCAGTAGCTTACCGTCAAGAGCTATATAGTACCATGTGAAAGACCTGAGTATGATTTCTGTCCTGACTTCTGCTCCCCAGACTGATTGGGGCTTGCAATGCAATACAGGCAGGGTTTACAATAGGAATTTTCAGTCATCAATCAGTGGTACTCCTAATAGCCAGACCTAGGGTATTTATTAACTCAATTCTAGAGGGATTTCCTGTTTGTAGTTCCTGGGAGAGGACTGTCTCTGTAAGGAATGAACTGAGTTGAAAGGATAATATAAAAATAGGGGTAAAAGTCATTGTGAATGAAGGGTCATGGAACCAAAGCTCAGTAGAGGCTGATTCCAATTGAGTTGGATACCCAAATGCAAGGAAGAAACTGCCAAGCCAAAACCTCTCAAAAAACCACTTACATACAATAACTAATAATGCAGAAAAGAGATGACAGATGATAATTGGCAAGCCTTCTCTGAAAATGATGGAGGAAGCATATAGTAATTCTTCATGAGGGCAATTTTCCAAGGCATTTGCCTGGGTAAAACAATATTTTACATGCAGAAATGGGCTCTTGGAAAATTTCCTACCCCCTCTGCATGTAAAAATACACATGTAGTAGGCATGCGCAGAGTCAAAAAAATGTGTTTTGGTTCATTCATTCATTTCGTAGTCATTTTTTTTGTTTCAAATGAAAAAAAAAAGATGTTGCTTTATTTGTTCTTTCACCATTATAGTCAATGGGGGAATAATGCTGGTTATTTTGGGCTTCCATATTGGAATTTTCTAATCATTTCTAATGGAGCTGGTGGGTAGACATCATCAGAAGGGTGAATGCATGCCAAAGTATTAAGACTGTCAACATGGCAAAAACATGGAATGAGAAGTCCAAGGACCTGTAATGGGGCAAAATGGTATCAGCAGTGGCAAGAGTTATCCAAGGTATCATCAGAACAGCAAAACAGCAGGAATGGTCAGATCACCCCAAACTACAAAAATGGAGGAAAGGTCACCACCAACAGCTGTGTGAACTCCCCAAGGTTGTACAAGTAAGGTGGCATGATGAGTTCAAGGCACCATGAAAGGGGAACAAAGTACCGAAAGAGGTGGAATATTCCCCAAGGCAGTGTTAGAGGATCAAAGCAAGTGAAAGAGTTGCATGAAGACCGTAAAGCATCATGTGAGATGCAGAGCAGCACTCAGAATGGCAAGATCATCCCAAGCTTCCAAATGAGGGGCAAAGGAAACTAACCAAATTGATAGAAAGTCTAAGACAGGAAGAAGCCACAGGAAATCCCTGGAGTCCTAATGTCATTTCCATATGACATCATTAGGTAAAGAAGCTAGCTAGCCGTTCGAGGTTGAGGTTGGTCTTCACTGGAGGCTAGCTGTTTGGGGTTGAATTTGGTCCTCATTGGAGGCTAAGATACTACTGAATAAAGGCACCAAATGCTTTTAGTCACTAGCTGTTTAATATCCTGTGATTCAGGGAATCCAGAATATGATTCTTCTTCTGAATCAGTTATTGCAAATACCTCCATCACCTTGAAGCAGCAATGATGGAGGAGTCCAGTCCTGGTTCTGAGTGCCATACTTCTGCAGCCCTTGACTTTTGCTATGGTGTAATACATTGAGCGCAAAATACTGGATGAAACCAATAATCACAAGAACCATAATGGAATGGAGCTTGAAGAAAATATCCAAGAGGTTATAAAACAGTTAAAGATAACTGAGCAGGAAAGGTCTGTGTAAATCATCTTTTAACCAGGGCAAGACCAAGAGTTAGCAAGTACTATAGGGGAAGGGGGTTTGGAAAGCTCCAAGAAGCCAGGTGGAGCAGCGAATGAAACACCTTAATATAACAAGACTGGCTTAGAGAGGCAACTGCAGCACTGATGCTGGTGATTATTAAAAACTGAAATGGTAGGTGCAGAGCAACGCAGCAAGAAGAGAATCCAAATAAATCCCAAGGTGTACCTCAAGAGCCGAGGCGGAAGGCAGAATAGTATCCAAAGCCTGCGTGGTGGTGCTGCAAGGTGCAAACTAATGGAAGGCCAAGGCAAGACCAAGAGTCAGCAAGTATTGTAGAGGAAGGGGGATTTGGGCAGAATCTTGAAAATAGCCAGAGAAAGGGGATACTTTCCTTAATAGGAGGAATGTGGTTGATCCTACCAGTAGCATATGCTTCTGTCAAACTGTAAAGATCAAGCCATGCATGTGCCATATACACATGGTTGATACAGTGAAACTGTACAACAATGTAACTTCATCTGTCCGCCTGACATCTACAGCACAGAGAAGATCTGAAGCAGCTCTATCTGTGCCAGATCACAAACTTTCTAGCTTTTTTAAACTGAGAAGCCTTTATCCCAGCATTTCTCCCTCTTCCAGATAGTAGAGATGAAATATAGAACGTCTTGCATATGCTTAGAGTTTATAGTGGAGTAAGTCAGTATCACTTAATCCAGATGGCAGCTATAGGTTAGTTAAAAAGATGCTGCACTGTGATTTGTCCTCTCTGGTTTCCTTGCCAACTTCCTGCCTCTCACAGGCAAGAATTGTTTGCTATAGTTACCAATTTTTATTTTTTTTGCTCAGCCATAGAATTCAGTGGGCCATAGAAAGGGAAATATAAGTAAATGAGGTAAAAATGTTTGCTTCAGTCGTGGGACCCCTCCATTCATTTCAGGGAGCCACGAAAGAATGTAGACTCATTTGTCATGTTTTATACATTTGTTTCAAACAAGTACACATCCCTAGCATGTAGTGCAAGTACATAGTATTTTTATCTTCAGAGAGAAGAGGCATTCCTAGAGACAGAGGAGGGGAGAAGTTAGTAATAACGTGTAATGTTGCTGGTAATAGTACCCATACAAATAATAGGTGTTTTTTAACCTGCACACCAAAGTCAATAGATTACAAATGCACCTGTACAATCAAACCTTCGTTGCTTTTCAAATAAATATAGGTCCTGTAGTTTCATTGGTTTTTTTTATTTGTATGCATATAAAATTACCAAGCATCTAACTCAGTTTTTTATTCTGTATAATCCCAAGGGTCCCACTCCATGTTTGTCTGTCCTGCGAAAAACAATTTGTCTCAAAACCCATATAAACTTTTTCAACCCCACTTGAAGCTGAAAATTCTCAAACCTGTTATTTGGTGCATAGTACAAACCTCAATTTAAAATGGTCAGTTGATCGGTGGTTAACATTTTAGAACAAAAGTTCACCACTGCTGTGTACCTGTGAAATGCGATCTGGTCCTTGGATTGTAGCTCTCATGAGTACTCCTGTCAGAATCTCCATGACCCACAAATCCCTCCTGAATCGCTCTGTAGAATCCTGCCTCTTTCCTGTGGTTGCAGCAGTAGCCCTTCTTTAAAAGGTTGCATAATATCTGTTTGGGGATATTTATCTCTTTCTTCCTCTGATGACTCATCTGAAGAGCCCTGAAATTCATTAGAGGACTCATCCATTCAAAATTTTGTTACAATCTTCCCGAAATCAGGGTCCTCATTATACAACCGAGGTTCTTTTTGTGTTCTCAAACCTCTGGGTATTCTCTGAAATCTACAATACTCAATTAACGTACCAGCATGTAGCTCTGACCAAATCAACCGTTTCCTAAGCTGATTAACCTTTTCCCAATAGATATTATTGGCACTAGCTATTGATTGATTAAACATAGAAGGTGCATCAAGTACCTCATGTAATTGGGCATCTAAGAAACTAAGGGGTAGATTTTAAAAGGGTTATGCGCGTAACCCCGAAAACTGCCCCTGCGCGCGCCGAGCCTATTTTGCATAGGTTTGGCGGCATGCACAAGCCCCGGGACGCACGTATGTCCCGGGGCTTTGAAAAAGGGGCGGGAAGGGGGGCGGGGTTGTGGGCATGGCGCCAATCCGGGGGCAGGACCGAGGCGCGCGCATGTTATAAAATCTGGTGTACATTTGTGCGCGTCGGGTGGCGCGCACAAATGTACCCTGCGCGCGCGCGCCTCTTAAAATCTACCCTTAAATGTATTTACCCAGGAAAAAGATATAATTGTGGTTAATTCACCAGAACCCACTAACCTAGACAAAAAAAACGCCTATCTGTTCTTAACACTGCTATTACTAGCAACAGTAACATGGAATAGACTTAGTTTTTGGGTACTTGCCAGGTTCATATGGCCTGGATTAGCCACTGTTGGAAACAGGATGCTGGGCTTGATGGACCCTTGGTCTGACCCAGCATGGCATGTTCTTAACATTGACAGTTCCTAAATCCTAACTAGAACAGAATCACTTTTATACAATTAAGAATGTAAAAAATGTATTCATTTATCAACGCATTGGAAAAACTGCCTTATTACATCTCAAACAGTTTAAATACTAGAACCATAACACTGCCTCACTGTTACGATTGGGTGATCGCCAGGTGTGGTGAACACCACCTGCAGGAGTGACTCAGGATAGAGAGAACAGGAGTCACAGTAAAGTCTCTGACAAGGGCTGGAGAGGAATCTCTGGTGCTGCTGGAAGAGTCTCTGATACCAGGTGCTGGCTGGAAGGAATCTTTAGTGCTGGGAGCTGGCTTGAAGGAGTCTGGTGTAGGCTGGAGTCTGTAGAGCTGGGTGCTGGCTGGAAAGAAGTCTCAGGAACAGGGTGCGTGGAGGAAAGGGTGAGCTTCGTGATACACTGGAACAGCATGGGGTACGCGTGGATGTGAATGCAGGTAAACGTGGTCTGTACACTGGAACTGAGTGCAGGTAAGGGTGAACTCAGGATAGTGTGCAGGTAAGTGTGAGACTGACTGTAGGTATGTGTGAACTGGAATGAGAGAACCAAGAGAGCAGGACAGACAATGACTGGACTAGACAAAAACAAGACAAGACTGAACAGAAAACACAAACGCCCGAAGGCAGCAAGGCAAGGAAGCAGGACACAAAGCCCGAAGGCAGCAAGGCAAGGAGGCAGGACAGGAAGCCCAAAGGCAGCAAGGCAGGGAACCAGGACATAAAGCCCGAAGGCAGCAAGGCAAGGAAGCAGGACACAAAGCCCGAAGGCAGCAAGGCAGGGAACCAGGACATAAAGCCCGAAGGCAGCAAGGCAAGGAGCCAGGATACAAAGCCCGAAGGCTACAAGATAGAACAGAAGGCCCGAAGGCACACAGAAGGAAACAGGAGGCTAGAGTAGGGAGCCCAAGGGAAATTGATGCCGAAGCACTGAGGCATTGGCTAGGAGGGGTTAAGTAGGAAGTCCAGGTCATGGAGCAGATAGGTAGTACAGACTAGGCCAGCCAAGAGAGCGTGCTCGTGAGGGACCTCTGGTGGTGAGGAAGCTGCACAGCAGCCATAGTCATAACACTCACCTTGTTTTTGTATATATTTATTTAAGGACTTTATATACCGAAGATCATGTACTAGTACTATATATATAAAAATAGGTATCAACTAACCAATACCCCATTCAAAACTCCACAGCACATTCATTCGACCCACACTCCATACCAACACACAAACATTTAACACACCACTTAATACCTCTGCGAACATGTATATGATGGCTTGGGATCTTTGTTACAAAAAATCTTTTGTTAATACACAGTAATCTTACCAGCTAAATTAAATTGCATTCACTTAAACCAGTTCAACGCTTAATTTGTATTTCCAGACCACTTCTTCGAAAACTTAGAATGCTGACTATTGATCTTGTACAAAAGGAATAAACCTTAATAACAAACTTTTTGTATGTTCTGTCTTATTTATATGTCACCATTTATTTGTGTGTCACCATTTTAATGTTTTATTGCTGTTTCTTCATTTTGATTAATTAATTATGTTTTTATGATTTATTCATAGCTCTTGAGGCAGCCGTTTTAAGAGCAGCGAAACTCTGCCTGAGTCGGGCATTTGTTTTTTTACGTCTCCACCATAATAAAGAATTGAAAAAGACTTTGGCATCTATCCCTTTTGTTTCCCTAACGGCTTTTTTAGATCGCCTACCTTTGTGTTTCTTGGGTCCATTGTCCTTGTACAGCCTTCTTATCCAGAGAAAGAGATACCATCCAGTTAATCTTATATCCATCAAGCAGGCATGTTATACATTTCACAGGTCATAAAAGACCCCATTTAAATGTTCCCATACCAAAGGCCTTCCAAAGACATTATATCAAATGTTATTTGAAACACAGTACAAAGTTATAAGCACATCTCTCTGAAGGAAGGAATCGCTGTCGCTTTAAACCACAAAGCCTTTGCAGATCATACTTCACCATACCACTCTTGTAGGTATCTCAAGAAGGGGTTGCTATGACTTGTAACTGCGAAATCTCTGTGGAATGTATTTTATCGTATCATCACTGTAAGCATCCTGAAATTGCAGTGTTTCGGCACAATAAACATGCCTGCATCGTGGGAATGTAGCCATCATTCTGCTATATTTACAGTGATGATATGATGAAGTATGTTCAGAGATTTTGTGGTTCGAAGTCACAGTGACTCCTTGGGATAACTTCAGTGGTGATATGGTGATGTATGATCTGCAAAAACTTTGTGGTTGAAAGCGACAGTGATTCCTTTCTTCAGAGGGATATGCTTATAACTTTGTACTGTTACAAATAACAAAATCTGCTATAATGTCTCTGGAAGGACTTTGGTATGGGAACATTTAAGTGGGGTCTTTTATGACCATGAAATTTATAACATGCCGGTTTGGTGAGATATAAGATCAATTGAATGGTGTCTCTTTCGGTGGATAAGAAGGCTGTACAAAATCAACAATCTGCATTCTAAGTTTTTGAAGAAGTGATATAGATATGCAAATTAAACCATGAGCTGTTGAATGTGATTTAATTGAGTTAATTGAGCTAGGAAGATTACTGTGTATTAGCAAAACATTTTTTGTAACATATTGAGCCTTCTTACATATGTTCGCAGAGGTATTAAGTGGTGTGATATGTTGGTATGGAGGTCAGGTCGAATTAATGTGCTGTAGAGTTTTGAATGGGGTATTGCTTAGTTGATACCTTTTTTTATATATACAAAAAAAGGTGGTGAAGTGTTATGGTTCTAGTATTTAAAGTGATTGAGATGTAATAAGGCAGTTTTTCCAGTGTATTGATAGATGAATACATTTTGTACATTCTCAATTGTATAAAGTTAATTCTGTTCTAGATAGGGTTTAGAATTTTTATTTGCATAAAAATTAAAAAAAAAAAACCAGTGAAACAACAATGGAAATCATTTAAGGTCTCTGACCGTGAGTGCTTAATATGATGGTCCAATAGCATATTACTTTCATACACAGTGTTTGAATATTGATTGTGCAGGTGTTCTTTAACCTGGTCAGGTATTTCTCCTGTTCTTTGTTGAACTGTGTTATTTGACAGTGATGCTAAATGAATTTGCTTGCAAGCTTTCTCTCCTAGCATGGTACCATTTCCTCCCTCAAATGGGTGAGGCTTTCTTATCTTCGCTATGAGTAAAGATGCTCGATAATGTGTTCCCACAGCCTTTACCTTGTTGTTGCCTGTGGCTGCTCACAACCTTTTTTTCTTTCTTTCATTAAGTTTTCTGTTCATGAAAAACAAAACTCAGTGGACTTGCCTACTAACTCATTGTGCTTTGTTTCCAAGTGCTGATAAAGGTTAGCTGGCTTCAAGTTTTCATTTGGCAGAACTTTGTACAAAACTTTGTAAAATAAAATACACAGCAGTTGCAGCTCTTCTTTACTACAAGTCTAAATCCCTATTCTATGTACAAATTATATGTTTGCATATTTCATTCGCTGCTTCTGTTGCAAAATGTCACATGACATTTGACTGGCACTTGTTTCATTTTCATCAGCTTTCCTTTTGAAGAAGTCCAGTTTGGTTCACAGATTAGTTTGTCGCTTTCCTGAATACTTCAGTTACCATGCTGTTGCCTTCTTTGTGTCCAGAGCTTTGTGTAGCAACAATTTTAAATTAAGTAGCTGTAGCAAACTGAAATCAAAGAGAATGATTAAATGTTTCCCCGAAGTTTTCTGTGGTTAGCGGTTTTCCCTCTCCTCTTTGTCCATCTTTTTGTTGTCTTTCCATTCAATTTTTTTTCTTCACTTGTCTCATTATCTTTGATTCTTCTCCAAAACAATCTCCCTCCTCCTACTTTCCCTCTATCTTCCCCTCCCATTTTAGTTTTTTCCTTCTACTGCTCCCCACTTCTCCCCCCTCCCTTCCCCACTCCTCTCATTTCATTTTCTCCCCCTTCCCCTGTCCTCTCCTTTTTTCTGTTTTCCCTTTTGCTCTCCTCCTCTCTCCTACACACCTGAGCACCCACAGTTCTCTTTCTTTCTCTCTCGCTCCCTACCTTCTAGACCAGGGGTCAGGAACCTATGGCTCGCGAGCCAGATGTGGCTCTTTTGATGGCTGCATCTGGCTTGCAGACAAATCTTTAATAAAAAAGTAAAAAATCTAACAAAACCCCCCACCCTCCTGACGCCCCCCCAAGACCTCCAAAATTAATTTACTACAACCCCCACCCTCCTGACCCCCCCAAGACCTGCCAAAAGTCCCTGGTGGTCCAGTGGGGGTCCGGGAGCGATCTCCTGGACTTGGGCGGTTGGCTGCCAGTAGTCAAAATGGCACCGATGGCCCTTTGCCCTCACTATGTCACTGGGGTCAACCAATGGCGGCGGTAGCCCCTGTGACATAGTAAGGGCAAAAGGCCGTCGGCTGCCAGTAATCAAAATGGCATCCACGGCCCTTTGCCCTTACTATGTCACAGGGGCTACCGCCGCCATTGGTCGACCCCAGTGACATAGTGAGGGCAAAGGGCCATCGGTGCCATTTTGACTACTGGCAGCCAACCGCCCAAGTCCAGGAGATCGCTCCCGGACCCCCGCTGGACCACCAGGGACTTTTGGCAGGTCTTGGGCGGGTCAGGAGGGTGGGGGGTTGTAGTAAATTAATTTTGGAGGTCTTAGGGTGTGTCAGGAGGGTGGGGGTTGTAGTAAATTAATTTTGGAGGTCTTGGGGGGTGTCAGGAGGGTGGGGGGTTTTGTTAGATTTTTACTTTTTTATTAAAGATTTGTCTGCGAGCCATGGACCCCCGCAGGACCACCAGGGACTTTTGGCAGGTCTTGGGGGGGGGGGGGGGTCAGGAGGGTGGGGGGTTGTAGTAAATTAATTTGGCAGGTCTTGGGGGCCATCAGGAGAGTAGGGGGTTGTAGTGAATTAATTTGGTAGGTCTTGGGGGGAGGTCAGGAGGGTGGGGGGTTGTAGTTAGTATGGCTCTCACGGAATTACATTTTAAAATATGTGGCGTTCATGGCTCTCTCAGCCAAAAAGGTTCCCGACCCCTTTGGAGGAGCACCTCTTTGGAAGGAAAGAGGTGCTCCTCTTTCCTTCCAAACCCTCTCCCAACCCCCTCTCTCCAGCCATGGTATACTTTAAAATTTAAAATAAAAAAAGTTGTGCAATATTTTAAAATTCTATAAAATTCAGCATTCCCAATTGACACACTAAATCAATTTAATCAATGTCTTTGAATAATAGAGTTTCTAATTATAAAAAGGAAGGTTGCCTTGCATGTATCATTGGTATGCAAATTGACTTCCACCCCCCACTTCTTGTACTCTCCAACTCTGCCCTTCGCTTACTGTCTCTATGTATGAAACTTGAGCTCAACCCAGAAGAGAAACATTTGTGGCAGTGGATGGTGCATTGACCCTCTCCTGCCCTCCACTTGCCTCGGAAGAGACATTTGGTGGCAGTGGACAGTGCAAGCTTCCCTTTCCCCTCCCCAGACCGGCTTCTGTTGGCCAAAGAGGATGAGGAAAAGGATGGTGGCCTTGCAGTGCTTCTGGCGCATCTTTCCTCCTACCCTGCTGGAGCCTGAATGGCGCAATTTTGAACAACATGTTTCATGCTCAAGTTCTGAAAAAAGAAAAGGGAGGACACACCAGAGACACTGCAAAGCCACCATCCTCCTCCTCCGCCTGTTTGACCAATAGGATCTGGTGAGTGAGGGTGTGGCAGAGAGGGGAAGGGAAAGAGTGACCGGGGTTTGCACGGTAGGGGGAAGAGAACAAACTGAGGATTGGGGGAGGGGGGAATTGAACCAAGGGAAGTGGGGGGAGTGAGTGAGAGAACAGAGTATGGGGAGGAATCAAATCAGAGTAAGTGAGGGGATTGTGAGGGTGGGTGTGTATGAACCATGGTGAATGGGGGAAGGGGTAGTAAACTAGAGCGAGTAAGGGGTTTGGGGGGTGGACTAAAATCAGGGTGAGTGAGAGATCTGTGGGAGAAGCAGTGTGAATGAGGGGTTTGTTGGTGGGAACCAGAGTTAGTGAAGGGATCAGGTGGGGGGGGGGGGCAGAATGGAAGAAGGATAGTGATGGGTGGGGGGGAGTGTTTGAACTGGGGCTGGGGGAAGTGAACTGGGGGAAGTGAAAGTTTCATGAGCTGGGGGAGAGAGTGAACTAGGATGAATAAGGAGTTTGTTGGGGGGGGGGGGGGGGGGTAGTGAACCATATGTGTGAGGGGTTTGGGAGGGGAAAGTAAATCTGAGTGAGTGGGAGGTTCTTTGGGGAAACAGGGGAAGGGAGGGGAGAAGCAGGGTGAGTAAAGGGATCAGGTTGGGGGGCTTTGGAAGGAGAGAGAAGGGAAAGAGGTGATGGGGATGTGATTCTACTACTACTACACATCTCAGTTAAGCACTTCCTATATTTCACAGTATTTCCCTGTGCTTGGATGGGTTTTTATTACTAGTCATTTATAATATGGAAATAAATATATTTCTGAAAAAATGCGACAATTTTTAGTTTTTGGTGTAGAATTTCTATCAGAAGTACTGGGGTAGTACACCACCGTAACTAAGACTTCTGGGTTTTAGGATTTTACTTTGGCAATGCATGGAGCAGAAGAGGAGTCCCAAGCTGCAGGCAGTTCTAATGCCTTGTAGTTGTCAGTGCTTATGGCAACTCAGCTTTTGATGCCAGCAGTTGAAAAAAAAATCAGTGCTGCTTATAACTGAGAGCTTCTCTCAGCTTCCAAAGAATGCCAAATTAAACTCCATAAAAGCTAGAAACCCTAAACACAAGGCATCAGACCCTCATACTTCCCCCTCTACCCCAGCTCATCCCTAGCAGTCACTTTCCCCCTTTATACAAGCTTCCCTCAGCCAGCCCCCTACCTGCCTCAACAAGCCCTCTTGCCAATCCCTCACAAGTCGGTTGTCCTGCTGTCCAGTCCTCCTTCAAACAACCAGCCAACCTGTCTCTCTAGACAGACTACCAGCCAACTCCCCTGCAGTTAGCCAGCCTATCACCACAGCCAGCCAGGCCCTTGCCAGGCTTTCCCCACTACCACTATTGCCCGTCTCCTCTCATTTTTTCAGGCCCAGTCCTCCTCGCTCCTTTCTTCCTCTCATTCATATTACTTACTTTCTTGGTGAATCTCTCTGTGTCAGAGCATGTGTAGCAGTGGCATGAAATGCTCCTCAGGGCCAAGATCACCTTGCTCTCCTCTTTCTCCTGGCTTTTGGTGCAATGGTTTTGGAAGTTTATGGGGTTTATGGACAATGGGATTTTTTCAGGCAATCACTTACACAGTTGGAAGTTTGTATTGGGGAAAGACTTTTATTTTATAGAAAAATAACACTTAGAAAAAAAATGGGCATATGGTTATATCAAGGGTATATCAAAAGATGATATAAAATACCTATCGAGATATCATATAATAGTGATTGGGATTATTATTTATATAGTGTGATTTATGAAGACATATTCTGTTTGACCCGATTTATTTGTAACACGTGGTATCTTATATTGCTGGCTTTGTGATTTAGTCCCGTCTAACTACATTTGTGCCTAACTTATTTGGTGCAAAGTATCCTGGTGGTTTTGGACTCCAGTGGTTGAATATCTTTTTTAAACAGACTGTCCTGCAACATCTGCAGCAATTCGAGGTACTGTTGAAAGTGGCAGTAACTGTTACTCTCTATTGTACTAGCATCTCAGCACACACACTAACCGTACATCATCTCCCGTATTCATCTCTTTATCATAATCACTTTGATAAATCCATGTTTTGAGGACCTGTGCTACACACTTCCAAACTCTCACCCAGCATTCAGACACACACATAAGCTTCTCAGCTTAGAGCGGTTGTAGACTGGCACAGACTAATGCAGTCAAAACAATGGGTTGTTATAGAGCAAGGCCCGCTTTATTTATTTATTTATTTATTTATTTTTACTTTACAGAGCTATTTAACCAAATGTCTTTGAAGATATCTGGTTACCTGGCCACACAAAGCCGGATAGCTTAAAAACATTACCAATTATGTTGAAATATAGCTGATTAGGTTTTTAAGTTATCTGGCTACATGTAGCCGGATAACTTAGGTGAGTATATTTTGTGAGACATGTATTCCACTGAATATCCGGGATAAGTTATCCAGCTAACTAGATAATTTGTTTGCTCACCAGCCTAGTGCATATGGAGCTCATATGTTTTAAAGAAATGTTGCAAAGCAAGAGGACAATGTTCAACCCATTTACCTGATTCAAAAGAAAATTGCCCTTACTCAGTCTGGCTAAAAGTACATGTGAGGTTTCATAGCTTGTATATTTTTATTCAGATTGAAGGGAAGTGTTCCTGGGGTTGAAAAACAACATGCATAGATTAAATTTTCAAATCTATGCGTGTTGTTTTCCCATCAAAAATCTGTTTCTAGAAAGAACAGATGATTATGCATTCGATGTTTTGTACCTGCAGATTTGTGCTTAGGCAGGGTGTTTGAAAATTGATCCCTTAATGTAAATATCCCATCTGAAATCATCTGATTATAACACATCTTATTATTGCTTAGCAGTATAGATCTTTTTGTTTATTTCTAATATGCATCTTTTGGGTCTTAAGCAACATGGATTTTGTATTTTGGATCATGTTAGCAATCTTTGAAACAAAAAAAAATATTGTGGATGTAGAATTTCAAGGTCAGCATTCTACTTAGTTGTCTTATATTTCTTTTACCACCACTACTTCTTTTTCTTTGCTGTCTGCTACATGCTCTGGCAATGTCAGTTTTCTATAAACATGCTTGATGACTCCCATTGACATCTGTACAGAGGGTAGAACCAAAATCTCTCTCTGGGTGACTGACAGGTTCATCCAAGAGTCACTGAAGGGAAACCAATTAAAACATTTAAAAAATGAAGCAACCCCCTTTAGGGAACACTTGATCTAACCAACTGAGGAACACCATCTACACAATCTGGCAGTTTTTTTTCTGTCAGACAAGAGGGTTGTATTTTTTTTCTCCTGCTAGATACATAATGTCATCCAAGATAAGTAATTGATCTTTTAGATGCATGAAGTTATTTGATCCACATTGTAGCTATATTACAGTAACTCAGTGTTTTCTCCATAGGAATAGGTCATGTAGATCAGAGATAGGCAATCCCAGCCACGTCCCCGGCGTCAGCGCACAGGGGGAGCATCGGCGACGTGGGTCGATGATGTCGGCGGCCCTTTAAAGGGCCGTGATGGAGGCCAAGGACCCCCTTTTCGCCCCAGCGTGCGTCGGAAAATGAATCTGGAGGAAGCAGGGATCGCGGGCAGAGTCCACCCACGTGACAGGATCGCGGTAGAGATCCCGGGTTTAGGCCTACCTGCCCGATTGACAATGGGAGGGAAGGACAGCTGCAGATGCGGCTGCTGCGGTCATCCCAATCCAGAGGCAGGCACTACAGCAGAGTGGAATAGTAACCTGCTGGTTATAGCAGAGGACTGCCGGCCAGGGTTCATATCCCCCCTTTGACTTACTATGTAGCCTAGTGGCCAGAGCAGCTGGCTTTAAAGTGGGGAGACTAGTGTTCAAAAAATCCCGTGCTGCTCCTTGTGAGCTCAGGTATGTCATTTACAGCAGGAGGGGTGGGATAACCAGGAGGTTTTAGGGCGGCCCCACGTGCAGGTAGCCCCAATGGCCGGGGGGGGGGGGGGGATGGACCCGTGGGGGAGGGGTTTGCCCCGGGTGGGAGAGGTGAAGATGCGCTTTAATGCTGGTGGCTAGGGCAGTCAGGGATGGGTGCTCTGAGCACTCGGGGCCATGAGTTTAGGAGCTGCCTAGTTGTTAGAATAACAGCTAAAAAATTCAGGGAATCCAGGGTTCAAAACCCCATGACTACATCATAAAAAAAAAAAAATAACAGACTGGAGGGGAGTAAATTCAAAAGAGAAGTGTGGGGAGAGAGAGGCGAACCAGCGCCGGTCCTTTTTCGCCTATGCAAGCGTCTCCAGAGGGGAAGGGGACACTAGGCAGCCTGAGGCATATTTTTGGGAGGGACCCGGTGGGTTCGTCCCAGGTGGGAGAGGTTGAGGGAGATGGTTGGAAAGGCTCCTTGTGAGGGGAACCAGAGCCACGGTGGCCAAAACCCCGTGCTAGTGCTGGCTACTGGTCCAATTCACAAGGGTTGATAGACTCTCGGTCTGACCCAGTACTGTCAAGTTCTGAGGTTCTTACGTACTTAGGAGAGGACCCGGGCGGGTGGTTGGACAGGCGAGGGCAGGGACCCACTGGGGAGAAGGGTCTCAGGTGAAGGAAGTTGAGACGGGCTGGGCAAGGGGCTCCTTCCGATAGGAGGGGGACCGGATGGCTCGGGGGGATGGCACAGGGATGTGGACCCTTCGGGAGATGGCACAGGGATGTTGCAGCCTAGCACCCTCAGTGAGGTGAGCCGGGTGACCTCAGGGCAGCTCACACTAAACCAAATATGAGTGGAGGAGTGGACTAGTGGTTAAAATAATGAGTTATGAACCGACTTAGACCGCTCAGCCATGCTGAGCGGTCTAAGTCGCTGGATTAAGGTTCCAGTCTCTTTGGGGGGCGTGGGTTTGAATCCCACTGCTAAAACCAGGGTTCAGCTAGGATAGGTAGGAAATTACCACAGTTGCCGTGCACCAAACAAAAAAAAAAAAAAAACCGCACGAGGGGCAGTGGGCAGTGGGCAGCAGGTCTTGGCTTCCAGTTCCCTTCGAGACTTGGGTGGGTCAGTTTATATGAAACTTAGTGGAGGGCTGGGGAAGGGGTTGGCAGGGATGGCGCCCCCGGTTCCCAGCCCATGGCTGGAACACGATGTTGTCGGGTCCAGGGTGGTGGGGCTTTGCAGTCGCAAGTGGAGGATCTCAGTTTTCATCACCAGGTGACTTTTTCCTTCGGCAGGCAAGAGCCATGATAGAGGCAGAGCAGAAAGGACTCAAGTGGCGATCAGTGAATTTCAAGGATGATGAGAAAAACACCAACATCTAAGGGCACCTGGAAGATTTAAACCAGGTGGACAACAAGGCAAGAGAACGCATGCGGCAGATAAGTCAGCTCAGCTACAGAGTCAAGGATAGATGAGGTAAGGACGTGAGGTCCGCAACAGCACACCTTTGAGAGGGCGTCAGCTTCCGACACATCACGCCAGAGCACCATCGGAGGCCCACAGCCACAGGCCAGCAAGAACAATTATCAAGGGGACACAACACTCACTGCTTATTCCCGGGACGGAACCAGGAAGGCCATGAGAGCATATGCTGTATAGCATATTGAGTAGCCAACACTTCTACAGCACCCTCGGTGGGCATGACCAGCACCGCCTCACAGAGCATTTGCTAATCAAGAAGGAGGGCAGGGCAATGAGCAGCAGCAAGGGCTAACGAAAACGGACCAAGGACATGGGAAAGAAATAGCGTAAGAGGAGTATCGGAGGCACATACCAGCATACAATAATCTTCGAGCGGAGTGACACAGGGACAGAGGGACAAGCAGGGCAGCAGGAGAATTGAAACGCAGTGGAAAGACCAAACACCAGCCAAGCAGGGCGAATATCACAGACAGGAGATAACAATGCTGGTGAGTTGGGGGATAAGGACGGGGGGAGAGGACGAAGTCTGGCTCCGGGTGCTAAACCAGTACAATGGCAGATGGGTTATACACAAGAAATGTAAGAAGGTTATCTTCCATACGCTTAAGAAATCTGAGGTCATATCCCAGCAGGCATTCAGTTTGGCATCCGCAGTCACAGGCAGGCGTTATAAGCGGTGCATCATCAGCAACCCAATACGCAGAAGCGGAGCAGTAGACTAGTGGTCAGAGGAACGAGCCCCGAACCAGGGAAGACAAGGTTCAATTCCCACTCAATACAAATTACCTCTACCTCAGGCAAATAAATATAGTGAGTGACCTTCGACTCCATCCAGTCGGCGTTCCATAGGCACACAAAAAAAAAAGAAAAAGAAGGTACAGTGACAGGTTGAAAAACTCCACAAGAGAATACAGCAAGTGGCATCATCAAAGAAGATAACGCTACGAGTTGTCCAATAAACCCTGTGTATCGGGAACATTGCATGGCGTGTTAGTCTCATGGGAAGAGCCAAAGATTATCAGCGCCCAGGGGAATAGCCGAAGATTAGCAGCGGACAAAGTCTGAACACATCTACCCCATCATTTAATAAGAGTTACAAGGGTATACAGCAGCGAAGGAGGTGGACACCCATGCCAGCACACATATAGAGGATTCCTCTGTAACCACCCCCGAGTTAAGATGCAGATCAGTGGCACCAGCTACTTAGCACATCACGGGGCCGGAGCTATGTCCATGAGAACAAGTGCCTGGAAGTAAACGGACAGAAGTAAAGCATGTCACAGATGTCCTACATCGCCTCGGCAAAAAGAGAACGCAGTATAGTAATGCCGTGATAAAGCACCAGGCAGGGTCAGTCATTCCTGCCAAAGTACACGAGCGGTGTGACAACAATAAGTCCTTCATTCAAAAAAAAAAAAAAGTGTTAAGGTCCATCATCCCACTTTCTTTCTTCAGAGCAGCGCCAGCAAGCGACGGAGTCAACAAAAAGGGCACAGGAGATAGCGGATTACGGTGTAGGATGCTAGTCACAGGTCCAAGGCAGACCAAGCCGGAAGGCGATCTGGATCTGCGGCGCAAAAAACAAGTGGCGGGGTGCTACACTGGTAAGATGCGCAATACGAAACACAGTTGGCGGGGCGTGGCTACAACCATGGTACAAGTTGGACTCCAAGCTGCCACGATAATAAAGAGTGATCCGCGGCGCAAAAAACAGGTGGCAGGGTGCTACACTGGTAAGATACGCAAATCGAAACACAGTTGGCAGGGCACGACTACAACCATGGTACAAGTGGGACTCCAAGCAGCTACGATAATAAAGAGTTGACGATGACAAGCCAATGTGGTCAGTTTGAGGGACCCAATGGTCTAGTGATGAGGAGACATGGTTTGTATTTAAGTAGTAGGGTTGGAGGCCAGGGTGGGGTTGCTCATAGAAATTTTACTCTGGATGAAGTGACCATAGCAAAACAAAATGCTTAATTATATCTTGCAGAGGCACCGTACAATATGAGTTTAGCTTGTTCATTGGGCAATCATATATGCGGAGGGCCGATAAGAACCACATGAATGACTCTATGGACTACACTTTGGTCTGGCACTGCTAGGGTGAGTCGGCTCAAAGCATAGCATGCATCAAAAACAGTTATTACCCTGACTACGGCGCCCAAATGACTTGAGGGTTGCTACACAGGTAATAATAATAATAAGGATACAGCTGGGGGGTATGGACCTCAAGGATCACACATAGGACTGGCACCACCAAAGTGGGTCATCACACGGATGCGAAAGCTTGGCATGTGTCTAGAACAGTTACTGCCCCTACTATGACGCCCGAGGGTTCGAGGGTTGCTAGGGGAAAATAATAATAAAGGACCTGCAGGTTCTTTGACGATTGAGGCATATTTAATAATGCTCTACGGGATGCCATCGGGGCATAGTAAGACAAGAAAAGACACAGGCCACAGCTTTTTCGTTAAGTTGGGGACACAAAGCAAGGGTCCATCCTACCTCGTGTTTTGGTGGTTACCCGGGCCGGTTGGGCATATTGCAAGTGGTGCCAGTGACATCACAGGACGGCGTGGTAGCCGATCAGCGCCTTAGGTAGCGCAAAAGGTGGGGGCGTGGAATGCGCCGATGGTCGGGGCCCCCTTGCTTGGGGACAATGCGGGGGGCCCATGGAGTAAGGCTGCCTTGTTTGGTCAATACGGCGGGCAGCGGTGGAGACATCATACCGGTTTGGGTACCCAGGGAAGTTTTTCTTGATGTGTTAAATAAAAGCTGCAGCCTTATTATACCAACGACAGTTTTATGTGTCTTTCATGTTTACAAAGTGAATGCTTACGTGGTCTAAGGTATAGTAAAGAGCCAGAAGGTAGGGCCGACAGCAACGTGGGTAAAGTGGCGGCTGCTAGAGTTAATAGGTGGGCCTGAGCCTACTGGCCAGAGCCCACCCTTAACTGATGCGCTGCCCCCCCCCTTACCGAGGACGGCGGCCCGACACGGGGGAGGAGAGGTGCGCAGTGATGGAGCAGCATCGGCGTGCAAACGGGCTATCACCCCCCCTGCACGCGAGAGCACGATGGCATGGCGCTAGGCTACGACCCCGGTGTTGGCGCATAGGGGGAGCATCAGCGACACGGGTCGATGACATCAGCAGTCCTTTAAAGGGCCGTGACGGAGGCCAAGGACCCCCTTTTCGCCCCAGCGCGTGTCGGAAAATCCCACCCACCCCCGGAAATAAGTCAGGAAAAAATGGAGAATGTTGTTAAACGCTCAATGGAACGAATAACACTGTATTATGTTAAGCGTGCAAAATTACAAGTTTCTGTTGAGAATGTAAACCAAATTGATCAGTAACTCTGTTATTGGAAAGTCGGTATATAAAAGTGCTAAATAAATAAATAAATACATACATTCTTATAACAAGTTAATATATTCAGCAGATAGCATACTTATTTATTTATTTATTTATTTAACAACTTTTAATATACCGACGTTCGTGGAGCACATCACGCCGGTTTACAAGTAACTCAGTTAAAGGAGGAAATTACAATGAACAGGGGGCCAGGGGATGGGAGCAGGCAAGAAAGGGGGGGGGGGGGGGAAGGGAGACAGGAAGAAAAGAGGGAAAGATAGGTAGCATGAGTGAGAGTATAAAAAACAACCGTTAACATAAGAAATAAAAGGAACTTATTTACAGAAAAAGGAATATTTACATTAGTGACAATTAGCATAGGATTGATTATATCGGACTAAATTGAACAATTTTGTAAAATTGTAGGAAGATAAAAGGGGAAGGGCGGGCAAGGAGAGGCGAAAGGGAAAGCCTTGGGAGGGGGGGAAAAGCCTAAGGAGGGGGGAAAAAAGGCCTAAGGAGGGGGAAAAAAGGGAAAGCCTTAGGAGGGGGGGGGGGGGGGAAAGGGCGGGTGGGGTGGGGGGATGGAGGCTGGGAATCTGAGTGGGGGGGGGGATTATGTGGGAATGTATAGGTTTGGTTGGATTCGGGGTAGATTATGTGGAAATGTTTAGGTTTGGTTGGTTTCCGGGTAGGCCTTTCTGAAGAGCCACGTTTTTATGCCTTTTTTGAAGGTGGCCAGGCAGGGTTCAAGGCGGAGAAAGGTAGGGAGAGTATTCCAGAGTGAAGGGCCCGCTATGGTAAAGGCCCTTTCTCTCGTGGAGGTGAGATGGGCGATTTTGAGGGAGGGGGTATGTAGGGTACCTGCGTGGGAGGATCTGGTAGGACGGTTGGTTATGCGGAAGTGGGGTGAGTCCTTGAGCCAGGGGTTGGGTTTGTAGAGGAGGTTGTGTAGTATGGTGAGGGTTTTATACTGTATGCGGAAAGAAATGGGTAACCAGTGAAGGTCCTTCAGTATGGGGGTGATGTGGTCTCTTTTTCGTGTGTTCGTTAGGATTCTTGCCATGGCGTTCTGCAGGATTTGTAGGGGTTTGATGGTCGACTCTGGAAGGCCAAGGAGGAGGGAATTGCAGTAATCCGCTTTGGAAAGGATAGTGGTCTGCAAGACTAGACGGAAATCTTGTGTGTGGAGTAGTGGTTTTAGCTTTTTCATGATGTGAAGATTGTAAAAGCCTCCCTTAAGAAGGGATTTAATGTGGGCTTTGAAATCGAGGCGCTGGTCAAGTTCGATGCCAAGGTCTCTGACAGTTGGAGATGAGACGTGGGGGGAGGGTGTAATATTGGGGAGGGTAAGTTCAGGTTGATTAGATATTATGAGTATCTCAGTTTTAGAAGCATTGAGGGCAAGGTGGAGATTGGAGAGGAGAGAATTGATGGATGTAAGATAGGAGTCCCATAGTTGAAGGGTTTCATTTAGAGTATTTTGGATAGGAATGAGGATTTGAACGTCGTCGGCATATAAGAAAAAGTTCAATCCTAGGTCAGAGAGCAGGTGGCAGAGGGGCAGTATATAAATATTGAACAGGGTAGAAGAGAGTGAGGACCCCTGAGGAACTCCTTGTGTGAGGGGGATGTGAGAAGACTCAGCTTTGTCAATTTTTACTATGTATTCTCTATTGGCGAGGTATGAGGAGAACCAAGATAAGGCAGTGCCTGCGATGCCTATTTCTGCTAGTAGGGAAAGTAGGATTTGGTGATTGACTGTATCGAAGGCAGCTGAGATATCAAGGATTGCGAGGAGAAAGGATGTCCCTTGGCCCATACCTATGAGTATGGTGTTGGTGATTGCTAGCAGGAGATTTTCTGTGTTACGCTCCTTGCGGAACCCAAATTGAGATGGATGTAAAATGTGGTGGTCCTCGAGGAAGTCTGAAATTTGGGAATTGACTACCTTCTCAAGTACTTTGGCAATCAGGGGGAGGTTGGATATAGGACGATAGTTTGCTGGGTCAGAGGGGTTGAGGGATGGTTTTTTGAGGAGGGGTTTGACGACCGCAATTTTGAGTGGGTCTGGGACCATGCCCGATGCTAACGAGCAGTTTATTATGTCAGCTAAGGATTTAGCAATAGAGGTGGGAATAGAGAGGAGGGTTTTTGTGGGGATAGTGTCTGCTATATGGGATGCTGGTTTTATCTTTTTTAGGATAGACACTATATCTGATGTGGAAGTAAGGTCTAGTGATTTCAGCATTGGGCCATTGTGGATAGGGAGCAAAGGGGTATGGATAGGCGTAGGGAGGAAGCGCTTGATGATGTTTGCAATTTTATTGTGGAAATACTTTGCGAGCTCTTCACATTTTTCCATGGGGTTGCTTTCATGGGGTGTGGGAAGGGGGGGCTTTGTGAGATCAGCAACATAGGAAAAGAGGGCACTTGAATTAAATTGATAGTCATGGATTCTAGCTGAATAGAAGTCACGTTTGGCTTTGAGGGTGGCTTGACGGTAGTTGTGTAGGGTCTGTTTGTATGTTGTAGTGTGTGTGTGTGTGTGGGTAGCCGACGCCAGATGCGCTCCTTGGATCTAAGGGTCTGCTTGAGTATTTTTAGATCATTGTTGTACCATGGTTTTTTATCTTTCTGACGGGGGATTTCTTTGTGGATCAAAGGGCATAATTCCTCGGCTATGGTAGAGGTGATATTATTCCAAGAGTGGAGGGCTGCATCCGGACTTGAAAGGTCTAGGGTCTTGGTGGCTGTTTCGATCGCTTGGGATATGGCCTCAGGGGGGCAGGGCCTTCGAAAGGTGATCGTTTTTTTTTGTGTGTGTGGGGTACAGGGGCGGGTGTTGAGTGTGCAGGTGGTATTAATGATATAGTGGTCGGACCAAGGGACAGGGGTGGCAATGGGGGAGTTGGGAATTGAGATGTGGGAATTGACAAAGATAAGGTCAAGGGTGTGACCTGCTTTGTGCGTCGGGGTAGTAATGGTCTGTTTGAATCCTAGTGCTGAGAGGGAGATCAGGAGGGCATCACAGGCAGAGGATTTGGGGTTAGCATCCATGTGGAGGTTGAAGTCTCCGAGGATAATTGCAGGGATATCAGGCTTGATGTTGTCTACAAGGAGCTCAATAAGAGGAGAGGGGTCATGCTCCAGAAGGCCAGGGGGGGCATAAATGAGGCAGACTTGAAGGGTGTTGGATTTGAGTAACCCAATTTCCAGTTTGGGGGGTGGGGAGGTGGGTTGGAGTTTAAGGTTAAGGTGTTTTTTAGTGGCCAGGAGTAGCCCTCCACCTCGTTTCTTGGGTCTGGGGATAGAAATAATGTCGTAGGTTTGGTGGGGTAACTGGTTAAGGAAAACGTGGTCTGAATCTTTTAGCCATGATTCAGTAATGGCGCATATATCAGGATTGTCATCAGATAGCAGATCATGGAGAATGGGGGCTTTTTTGAGTATGGATTGTACATTGATTAAGGTAATAGCTAGAGATGCAAGGCCTAGAAATTGGGTGAAAGGGGAGATCATGATTGGAATTAATGATTTCCGGGAGAATTCAATTCAAATGCTATTCATTGCTGGAGGTTAATGTCGCAGTTGAGAGGAAGAGGGCGGTTACCTGGGCTGGTTGGGCATATTGCAAGTGGTGCCAGTGACATCACAGGACGGCGTGGTAGCCGATCAGCGCCTTGGGCAGCGCAAAAGGTGGGGGCTGGGAATGCGCCGATGGTCGGGGCCCCCTTTCTTGGGGACAAGGTGGGGGCCCCATGGAGTAAAGCTGCCTTGCTTGGTCCCTACGGCAGGCAGCGGTGGAGACATCATACCGGCTCGGGTACCCAGGGAAGTTTTTCTTGATGTGTTAAATAAAAGCTGCGGCCTTATTATACCAATGACAGTTTTCTGTGTCTTTCATGTTTACAAAGTGAATGCTTACGTGGTCTAAGATATAGTAAAGAGCCAGAAGGTAGGGCAACGGCGACAGTTTTGTTTTATGGAAACCGACCTGATTTGATATTTGTATCGAGAATGTCTGTATATAAAAATGCTAAATAAATAAATAAATAAATAAAGTGGTGGCTGCTAGAGTTAAACATTTTGTGCATGAATCTGCCTGTCAAAATTTCCAAATCTAAACATCCCAAAGTGAAGGGCCTCACTCCCTATCGATTGGACCTCCTCCCTTCAAAAATAACTACCCTCCTTTCCCCACATGTAGCATCAGTAATTTAATGTAATTATGGATTTCTAACCTGTGTTTTATGGCTGAGTAGCCACTTCAAGTTTGAATTCAGTGAAATTGCAAGGTGAGCTTTACATACTAAGGGCCTCATTTTCTAAAGTATCACAGGCCTGCGATACTTTAGAAAATCGCGCTAACGGGGGGGGCGGGGGCCGAAGCGGGGGGGCGGTCTGGCAGAGATCGCACCGCCACGGTGCGATCGCTGCCGGCATCGCGCCCAATAACTACACCATAGAAGGTGTAGTTATTGGGCGTGAAATAGAGAGCGAAAAGGGCCTTACCTTTTCGCTTGGCGCGCTGTCCTCACGGAGTCGACCCCGGTGACGCCCCCGACTCCTCCTCTTCCGTGGCCGACTCCGCCCCGATTTCAGTAGCGCAGACCTGCGCTACTTTCGCTAGCTATCGCAGGCTTGCGCTAACAGCGCAAGCCTGCGATAGCTTTGGAAAATGAGGCCCTAAATCACATTGAAACTGAATGGTTCAGCTTAAATATAATACCAATGAAAACATAACTTGATGAAGATTAAGATTTAACTGATGATCTTGCTACAAGATGTCCAAAATCAGGAAGAAGACTAGGGTTTTGTTTAGTGTCCATAAATTTCCTAGCACATAGACAGATGGGTTCAGGACCAGTGGGTTATGCACCTCTACCAGCTAATGGAGACGGAACAAACTGATATCACCGTATATGTACTCATGCAATGACGACAGCCTGCCAATATT
Organism: Rhinatrema bivittatum; assembly: GCF_901001135.1. Classification (NCBI taxonomy): domain Eukaryota; kingdom Metazoa; phylum Chordata; class Amphibia; order Gymnophiona; family Rhinatrematidae; genus Rhinatrema; species Rhinatrema bivittatum. The sequence continues at coordinate 244,402,350 of NC_042621.1, read as the reverse complement.
CTCTGTCTCCAGCAGATGGTGGACATGCATTTCCCTATTGGAATTGCTTTAGATTTTGGAAGGAGAAATAGAAGGAACATTAATTTGCTCCACTCTCCTGCGGTGATACCACATGGTCCCTCCCCCAGTTGAGAATTCCTGGGGTGATTGCCATGGTCCCTCAGATAAGTGCCTTAGTCCTCTAGCTAGCTTTTCAGCCAGCATGGACATAGCTGCTTGGACAGCTGAAAGGCAGCGGGTGCAGGAAGCTGAGTGAGGCAGTGACGGCATATGCCCTCTCCCCCCCACAGCTGGAGGCTGTCTCTCTCTGTACTCAGCCTAGAAAGGCTGAGCTCAGGTAAGATTCAAAAACATAAAAATACAGAAATGCATAAGGAGGGTTTTTATGTAGGGCTTCCTCCTTACCCAGTCTCCGTGCTTGGCACACTGTTCTGACTTTCAGTGGATCGCTGGGGCCTTCCGTTCCTATACCTACTAGTGACTTTTTGCAATGCAAAGGTTCCTCGATTCTTCAGACGCAGGAGAGATCCGAAGTGCTCTTGTGCAGGTCTGGCCGGAGGACAAGCTGCTGTATGCCTTTCCTCTGTGGCCCATGTTGTGCAGAATAGTTTGGAGTGTTGAAGGCCACAGGAGGATGGTGCTATTGGTGGCACCAGAATGACCCAGGAGACCATGGTATGCATATCTGTAAAGACTCCTGGTAGACTCCCCCTTTCTTCTTCCGGCACACAGGAATCTGTTGCAGCAGGGACCTGTCCTTCAAGACGTTCCGACTCTGTTTTGTCTCACAGTAATGGCCCTTGAGATGGCTCGCTTGTTGAAGCGTGGATATTCTACTGCGGTGATTGCCACTTTGCTACGAGCATGAAAATGATCTACTTGTTTGGCGAGTGTTTGAGGCTTCGTGTGAAGCTTAAGGAGTACTTCCTTTTTCAGTTAGGATCCTGCTCATTTTGGAAATTTTGCAGGATGGGTTGAATAAAAGGTAGGCCCTTAATTCCGTGGAGGTACAGGTAGCAACTCTTGCCTTTTTCAGCGGTTAGGTGAATGGTGAATCCTTATCATCTCATCCTGATGTGGTCCATTTTTTGAAGGGAGTGAAACATCTTTGTCCTCCATTGTGGTTACCGATAAACTTGTGGAATCTTAATCTGGTTTTGGACTTTTTGGTGGGTCCTTCGTTTCCATGGCTGGCCAATCGTTACAGAGTTAGACTGAAATCTTGCATGCTAACCAACTCTTTCATTTTGGGAAGATAGTATAGAGAATTTTGTAGTTATTTACATGGACACTTTATTTTTTTGTGTTACATCTAAGATTTTTAGTGTTCCCTGTAGAATATATTTAAGTCTAGTTTTAGCTTACACATTTAATTTTTACCAATGTGCATATTAGAAATATTTTTGCATTAGCTTTATTGCATAGGCTCCATTATTTTTATAATTCAAGGGGTTTATACTTTATTTGTGTAAAGTTTACCCCTTCTGTCTCAAAGTTTATGTACCCCTTTATATTTTTATTCTGGATTTTAATAAAATGTTGATAAAAAATATCCATAAATAAGCCTGAAATAATTAGAATCTTACCACGTATGTATTTATTTATTTACTTTCTTCATATTCCACATTTCGGCACTTCAAAACGGATTACAATGCCCATTTTAGTGGGGAATTTTAAGCCTTGTGAGTCGTGCCCAGCTAGCTCATTTATCCTTGGAGCAGTGTCAGAAAATAAACTCCTATCTCTTTTTTTCACATCTAGTTTTGCTCTGTTTTGTTTTAATAGCAGCCAGTGTAGGAAATCTAGAATTACATAAATATTCAGTTGCATATGATAGCAGGACTGATTGCTTTACCAGTAAGTTCTGGACATTCAGTTTCAATATCCAACCAAAAACTTCGGATGTTTTGTCCACAATGCTGATACATCAGTTGTAAAACAAACAAAAAAAAAAAAAAAATAATAATAAATAAATAGTTTCTCTTTTTTCATCAACATTCAGACTTGCAGCATTTCTTTGTTGGTAACAGTTAAAATAGATCTCTGATCCAGTCCCAGTCGATTTTTATTGACTTTTCCATTTTACAGAAATACATGCTAAACTGAGGGCTTGATGTCAGATTGGGTGGCTCCTTTTGTGCTGATTAACCTCGTACATCTCCTGGCGAGCAAATTGTCCTCTATGAAACTTTCTATATTTTGGCTTCAGGCTCTGAGGAAGGTCTGGGTTTAGTGGCGGGGGCTGGTGGCCCATAGTGTGGAGGTCTCCCTCTTTTTGTCCTTGATAGGCAATCCGAATTTTGTCCCGGGTCTGGGTGATTCCATTTTTCAACAGTGGTGGGGATGGGTCTTCGCAGCATGCTTTTACTCCTTCGAGCAACTGCGGGAGGAGTGGGACATACTGAGATCTCAGTTTTTCACGTTTCTTCAGGGCTGGCACAGTTGTCAGTCTGTCCAAGGGCCATTTTTCTTTACTTGCTCTTACTGATGATGACGACAGTTTTTTTGAGACCATGCCCAAGCTCAATAAAATAGCTATATGGGCTAGACTTCTCTTGTCTGTATTGCCCACTCCCCACCTCACTCAGTTGGCTGGGAAGTGGAGTGAAGAACTTGGAGAGGATATGTTCCCAGAGATGGTAGCTCATACTTTTATGCTAATCTATAGATATTATTTAGTGGCCTATATGAGGGAAATACAGTTTAAACTATTATACAGGACTTACATCTCCAGGGATAGAGGAGTGTTGATAAATCTGTGGGACTCTGTTTAAAATGTAAGGTTGCTCCTGGTAATTTTTGTCATATGTTCACCAGGTGTCACAAATTACAATCCTTTGGGGATGACATGAAGTATTTGGACAAACTTTAGGGTTGTGATGTTTCCTGGTCGGGGGGGTCTCTGTATATTTTTGTTTTTGGGACACTGCTTCTTACTGTAAGGGGGCAGATGCTTTTTGGCGGTGGCTGTTCTAGCAAAAAGAAGTTATGCTGATGCATTGGAAGTCTGAGGATGTTCCTTTCTTTGATCAATGGAAGGCCTTGAGGCAAATAGCGAAAATGGAAATACTCCGGAAGCGAGACTTGGTCACTTCTTGACCTTCTCAGGGCCTTCAAGGTTACTTTGCTTTATGGGATAATTTATTTTCCACTCTTTGATGTGTAATTGTCACTAGTATTCTGGAGTCTGCCTTCTTTAGACTTCCGGGGGTCTTTTGCTATTTAGTCCATGGGTTTCTCGTGGTGGGATTGAATGTGCTGTAGTGATTGTGTGGGTTATGAGAGTATGTGGCTCTGGGTGTATATGGCTGATGTGTTTGGGTTGTGGTTTTCCTCATGTTAGAAACTGGGTCATATTGTAGCTGCTTGTGCCAATGTGTGGTCCATGCCCAACTTTTCTGTATTGTTAGCTATATGACACAGTAAAAATGAAGTTTAAAAAAAAAAGAAATACATGCTAAACTGAGCATCAAGCCCTGTTAGATGGCTACAAATTACCTCTGAATCATTGACTTCTCATGTGCCATCTTTTGTCCATTAGATTCTCACTCCTTCAATCCACCAATCTGCTTTCACTGTGAATCCTTTGATTTTGTCACAGACATCCATTATTTTAGTGTCTGGCAGTTACTACCTTTAACCAATAAGCCTGATACTTTTGATGCAACTCCTACATTGCTCTCTGCTTCAATGGCAAGAGGTAACAGTGAATTAGACTCAAACAGCAACCAAGAAGGGCCCTGGCTTTGACGGTCTGGGAAACTGATAAGTATAGGGGTGACTTGTATGGCGCGGCAGATTCTACTGTAATTTTGCTGGACAGACTGGATGGACCGTTTGGTCTTTTTCTGCCGTCATTTCTATATTTCTTGTTTATGACTTTATTTTATGATTTTATGAATGTTTTTTTGTTAGACCGCTTAGAAATTTTGATTTGCGGTATATACTTTTTAATTAAATATGTCTGGGTCCTGCTTTCTTGCGTTGAGCCTTTTTAGTTCATTAACAAGTCTAGAAAGTACACTAGTTTTGCATTCCATTTGCGGTGTTTGAAATAATCAGCCAATGACCACATCTCCATCCAGAAAAGGACAACAGGAAACCCTGGTTCACACCTGAGTTGAAGTTGCTCAAACAAGAGCTCAGATGTAAGGAGCACAGGTGGCGAAAAATCCTGTCCACAACTACCCTATTTGCCTACAAATCTTGCCTAAACGCTTACAGAAAAGTCATCAACAAAACCAAGAAAGAATTCTTCTCGAAAAAGATCCACCACTTTATCTTCAACTCTAGAGCTCTGTTTTCCTATGTATCAGCCCTCACTAAACCAACTACTCCCCATATTCCAGATGCACAAGCGTCCAACAAAGCCAACGAACTGGCACTCTACTTCGAGAAAAAAATAGACACCCTCCTCGCTCCTCTCAAGGGGCCCTCTCCTCAACCAAACTACTCATCCACCACTGGCCCACAACAATCACACCTAACCCCCCAGCAACATAAAATAACCACAGCTTCGATGGCCTCCCTCGAGCGGACGTCCGCCTTAGTAATCGAAAACATCCTTAGGAAGATGAAGCCCTCGTCCCACCCACTAGACCACATCCCTTCCAATCTACTGTTCTCCATTCCTAACATCATCGCCAGACCGATAGCAGACATCATAAACTGCTCGCTTTCCCAGGGTCAAGTCCCGGACCAACTCAAGCTTGCAATTCTCAAACCCCTCCTTAAAAAACCTAACCTCCCACCCACGGACCCAGCTAACTTCAGACCAATTGCCAGCCTCCCAATGATTGTTAAAATCATGGAGAAGGTTGTAAACAGACAACTATCTGAATTCTTAGAAGAAAATGACATTCTTACTTCAAACCAATTCGGTTTTCGAAAATCTCTGAACACGAATCGCTACTAGCCTCGCTTTCTGATAACATCCTCATCAATCTGGAAAAAGGTCAACCTTTCCTTCTCGTCTTACTGGACCTCTCCTCAGCGTTCGACACTGTGAACCATTCCTGCCTCCTTCAACGTCTAGCAGATATTGGTTTAACAGGTACAGCTCTCAACTGGTACAATTCTTTCCTTGAAAACAGGCAATATAAGGTTAGGATTAACAACAAAGAGTCACTCCCCATCAGATCAAAGCTGGGGGTACCCCAAGGATCATCCCTTTCATCTACACTATTCAATATTTATCTCCTCCCACTCTGCCATCTACTAGCTAACCTCAAGCTAACACACTTCCTATACGCGGATGACATTCAGATCCTCATCCTGATAGTGGAATCCCTCCACAAAACGTGGTCTTACTGGAACAGCTGCCTTTCAGCAATCAAAAACTTGCTAACAAGCCTCAACCTCGTGTTAAATACCAGTAAAACCGAAATCCTCGTAATAGCTCCAGATAATTGCACTCTGCTCAACCCCCCTAGTTCCTCCCAACCCTCTTTCACATCAATCGACCACACGCCGCAAGTAAGAGATCTTGGGGTGCTTCTAGACAACCAACTCAACTTCACCAAGTTCATAAATAATACTACCAAAGACTGCTTCTTCAAATTGCAAGTCTTATAAAAATTAAAACCTCTTCTACATTTCCGAGACTTCCGCCTGGTACTTCAATCTATCATCCTCCCTATACTGGACTATTGCAACTCACTCCTCCTGGGTCTGCCCGCCAGCACCATCAAACCACTTCAGATGGTACAGAATGCGACGGCCAGAATCCTCACTAACACCAAAAAACAGGACCACATCACCCCTATCCTCCAAAATCTTCACTGGCTGCCGATAAAATTTAGGATACAATTTAAATCCCTCATGATGATTCACAAGGCTCTGCACAACATCTCCCCCCCTCAACCTATCCTTCCAACTACAGCAACACATTTCCAAGAGACCAATCAGAAGTGTATACCAGAACATGCTTCACACCCAACCGGCGAAAACCTCACTGAGGAAACGAGCTCTGTCCACTGCAGGTCCCCCTCTTTGGAACCTGCTCCCACCGGACCTCTGCCAAGAACCGTGCCTTCTGACATTCAAAAAGAAGCTAAAGACTTGGCTATTCACCCAAGCTTTCCCTGAGAGCTAAAACCGGTTGAAGCGATAGACGATATACTTACCTCTGTATTTATGTTTCCGAGTTTGGCACCCAGTTACATTTAATCGAGTTTACGAATGTCTCCCTAAAAGTTTTCCTGTCCTCCTGTGTTAATGTATTCCGCCCCTGAGGCGACTGTTTTAATGTATCCCGTCCCTGAGGCGACTGTTCAGTTCCTTGTAAATCGGTGCGATATGTATGCTATACAGGAACATCAGTATATAAAAATAAATAAATAAATGATGAAGATTTCTGCTGAACAAAATCTACTGCAACTCCACTTGTATATCAAGTAATCTTTTCAGTGTAGATCCACGGGAATGCCAGTGAATGTTCCAAAGCTGAAGAGACTTTGGTATGCTGCATCCATTTCATTGCACAGAGCAACATAAATGCTTGAGTTCAAAGGTCTGACTTTAATGAAATTCATGATTATTACAACAGACAGTAAAAGCTCATTCAGATAAGGGCTCAGTGTTTTTGATGCTAGCTCTTTTGTGCAAAACATGAGTTGAACAGAGTTTGTTGCTATGTGATATATTCTCACTTTCAGACCACTTCTTTTGCCAGTCATAGCCCTTACCACATCTGCGCATATACCAACACAGTTGTCCTAAGAAAGTGCTTTTGTACCTTAATTCTGATTAAGGACTTAAAAATATCCTCACCTGTTTATGTTGATAGGTGAAGACAGTGAAAAGTATTCAACCAACTTCTTTTCCCATATGTGATGAACACAAAAATAACAGCTGAGCCTTATTTCTTATGTCTGTAGATTTGTCAACCTAAAATACATATGCAGATTTAGCCCCTGTACAACTGTCTAGTAGGCGCTCATTTGGGAGTGCTGAAGCTAAGTTGTGACCCATGCTTATGGGTTCTTATTTGACAAGGGGGAAGTTAGTCTGTCAAAACCCTTAGGCTGTATGTAGGACTTCTGACATCTTCCAGTAAGACTAACACATGACCACACATTCTGGTGGAGCTCACAAGTTAAATTCTTTATTGGAAAAACTGATGCATATGAATAAAATCAGTAAGGTGAACCTTGGAGCCTAGTGCAATCCAAACAGAAAACAAAAGGCAGTACCCATTCCAAATATAATCACTGCAAATCTTCACAAAGAGGTTTTCTTCTTCCACTATCCATTAGCTCTGAGGTACTCTTTGGCGATGAGAACCTCGCCGGGCTCTCCCCTTTTTGGTTCCCACTTTTTGGTTTGCAGAACTCAGTAATCTAGTAACATGAACTCGAACACTATCCTGAACAGATGAGCTTCTGCTGACTCCCTCCCAGTAGCAATTCAGAAAATAGATCAGCTAGTCCTTACTCTGACCCCAACCTAGTATATCCTCCTCTTCAGTTTAGTGCCAGAATAAAGGGGCCACACATTCCCCAGGGCCAACCTCACTGTCCTGGACCTCTAACTCTTCCTTCCATTTACCCCACTGTTAGCCACTGGGGTGCGGGTGTTCCACCAGAGGGGAGAAGGACAAGCCTCGAGGCCCTAAGTGCACAATGGGCGGGGATCAATATGCATTCTCTCCAGTCTCATCCAACTTTTCTCACGAGGGTATTCACTCTAGTAGATCTCAGGAGGCAGTTTCTCCGATTCAGAAAGAACAGGCAAAATGCTTGAAGGAGTGTTCAAATGAAAAGTTTACGTTAACTCATAAAAACTTGATCAACAATAAAATAAAAAAAATTAAAATACCAAAACAAAAATCTCTTGAAACAGATGGAATGGAACTCCCAAGTGTCTTAGTCTCTTTCTCTCTCTCTCTCTCTCTCCAATTCTGAGTCAGTGTTGCTTCCTGATGAAGTAATCTCTTCTCCAAATAGTGGGTAGGAAGATGGTGTTAAAAAGACTTCCTCCCATGCAAAAATAAAGAAACCTTGTTCAAAACAGTCCTTACTTCTTGGCAACTACAGTCCCCTCTTTAAATGAGACCAAAATGTTAAGGGGCATGAAATGGCTGCCCTATGAGGAAAGGCTAAAGAAGTTAGGGCTGTTCAGTTTGGAGAAGAGGTTGAGAGGGATAGGATAGAAGTCTACAAAATCATGAAAGGTCTTGAACAAGTTAATGTAAATCGTTTTTCTCACAGGACAAGCAGGATGGTTGTCCTCACAAATGGGTGACATCGAGGATGGAGCCCAACCACGGAAAACTTCTGTCAAAGTTTCTGGAACTTTGACTGGCCCCTACTGGGCATGCCCAGCATGGCACCAACCCTGCAGCCAGCAGGGGTCTCAAAATCTGAACTTCTTTTCATATCACACAAGCCGCCATGCTCCCCCATCGCTAACACAACACCAAACTCTTCTTTACCTATTTTCTTCCAAAATTCCCGAAATCTAGGCGTTGTCATAGACAATCAATTTAACCTAAAAAAATTCATAAACACGACCACCAAAGAATGCTTCTATAAACTCCACATACTGAAAGAAACTCAAACCTCTCCTTTACTTCAATGACTTCTGAACTGTCCTCCAGGCCCTCATCTTCTCTAAACTCGACTATTGTAACTTTCTCCTGCTCAGCCTCCCTAACTCACACCTCAAACCACTCCAAATACTACAAAACTCAGCGACAAGAATTCTCACCAACACATGCAAAACGGAACATATTACCTTTATACTGAAAGACCTCCATTGGCTCCCCATCACATCAAGAATCCTCTACAAAAGTCTCTCCATCATTCACAAAACCCTATACACCCAAGACCTTAAATGGATGAATGACACTCTCTTTTTCCACTCGGCTAACAGACCCACTAGATCAGCCTACAAGGGGGCAATACACACACCCCTGCTCATAAACTCACACACCTCGCATAGACTAAATCTAGAGCACTTTCAATTGCAGGACCCTCCATCTGGAATTCTATGCCCGCCAATTTAAGATTGGAACCCAACACACACATGTTTAAAAAACTATTGAAAACATGGCTCTTCAAGCAATCTTTTAATTAACCTTCCTCTTTTGTTCTCTCCAGGAAAGTAGAACCACCTCCCCTAAAAAAAAAATAAAAAAAACCAAAAAAACCCCAGAATTCGCCAATGTATTGTCATCTCTATGCTGTGTAAACTAGAATCATTTGATGTATGCAAAATGTTTTGTCAACTATACGCATTGTAAACCAGATTCATTGTAACATATGCAATTTGTTCTGTTAAATTTATGCATTGTAAACCGTATACCCCAACTGAATTTTGGTATATAAAACTACATAAATAAGTAAATAAATCTGGAGAAAGGAGCAACGAGTGAGGTGACAAAATTTGCAGATGACACAATTGTTTTGAGTCGTTAATACAGCAACAGATTGTGAAGAAATGCAGAAAGAGTTGTGAATCTAGAAGACTGGGTTTCTAAATAGCAGATGCAGTTTAATGGAGACAAGTGCACAACTACAGGTACATGATACTGAGTTCCATATCAGGTGTCACCAGCCTGGAAAAGGACCTCTGAGTATTTGTGGATAATACCTTGAAATCTTTGGAACAGTGTGTGGCAGCTGACAAAAAGGCAAATAGAATGTTAGGAATTATTTGGAAGGAATAAAGAACAAAAGTTTAGATCTGGTAGGATCCATGGTGTGCCCTCACCTTAAAGTATTGTGTGCAAGTTCTGGTCACTCTTCTCAAGAAGGACATAGCGGACATAGAAAAGGTACAGAGAAGGGTGAAGAAAATGATAAAGGGGAAGGAAAAGCTTCCTTAATTATTTTAAAATACTTATATTCCACCAGTCCTTGGATTTTAGTGGATAACAGTTATACATACATAATTGATACTGGCAATACTTATAGCACATATTTTACACACTGAATTGAACATCAATAGCATACCTTAGCATCTTACTTCCCCAGCCATTAAATGCCCCAAAGGCAATGGCATCAGCCATTCAACTGTTAGGAGGAGAAGATTATAGTGAAAAAATAGGCCTTAATGGTTTTCCTAAATTTTATGAGGTTTCTCTCAGCTGTTATTTCCTCTGGGAGGGTGTTTCACAAGGTTGGAACTGCGACCCTGAAGATCCGATTTCTTGATTTGACTAATCAAATCTCTTTTACAGAGTGGATTTACAGAAGAGAAGCTGAGCGGAGTGAATACCTAGGTTTTCATATTGTTGAGCTGTACCTGCAGTACATTGAGGGCCTAACTTGTGCTGGACTTTGAAAGCCGGAACCAAAGCCTTAAATTTAATCTGCCATTCAACTGATAGTCAATGTAGGGCTGCCAATATAGGAGAAATATGTTCCTGTAATAAGCCGTATACCACATGGGTGGCAGAGTTCTGAATTAATTGTGAATTTTATAGGTGTGATTTCAGAAGGCCCAGAAAGTAAATATTATAGTAGTAAATTACTGTGGTAAGAGATTGAATAATTGTTCTGAAGTCTGATTGATCAAGAAGTGGTCTAAGTGAATGGAGCAGAAGTAGCTTATAGCAGGATATCTAAACTAATGACTGAAGATGTGGACCTGGGTCTTCATAGGTATCGCTGATGAGAAGTATCTTTCATTGATTTTTAACATATTTGATAATTATATTTTGTAATACATATCCCATTTTTCCCCTCATTTGTTATATTTATTACATTGTATCCATTTTTTAGTTAAAATTGTGATATGTAAACCGACATGATGGCATTGCTGAATATCGGTATATAAAAGCAAATAAAATACAAATAAATAATCAGCTTTTGATCGTGAAAGCAAAATTACATCACTTTTTGCTAGGTTCAACAAGAAGCTTTCTCCAGAGCCAAGTCAACAGAAAAAGTGATGGGAAAGAAAAACTGAATGTCATCAGCAAATAGTTTGAATATAACACCTAGGTTAGAAAGCAGAGAACAGAAGGGTATAAAATAGATATTATATAAAACAGGTGAGAGAGAAGAACCTTGTTGAACCCTTGTAGTTAGCGGATAGAGACTGGAAGAAGCACTACCCATACTAACACTGTAAGATCTATAAGTCAAGCAAGAAGAGAACCAGTCATAAACTGTGGCACTGATACCCAAAGACCTTAATTGATTCAGGCATTAGATAATCTGTCTGGACTATCAAGAACTGTAGGGTTGATTTGGCAATCACAAGTAGCCCCCTCCCCCCCCCCAAGTTTATATTGGTGGGACTTTGAAAATACTGTATAAGTAGGCAGTGACAATATGAAAGCTGCATCCGTCTGGAGCAGTCATGACACTGAAGAAACCTGTACTTTCTTCCTGATAGCCTGTCCATTCACCAACATTAGGGAAAATGGTCCTGAGGCATTAGTAGGAGGTGCATTACTAGCTTCTGACCACACATGTGAAGGTCCTGTTTAAACCTTTATTATGGAAATTATGGTACCTATCAGGCAGGGGATAATAATGTCACTCGGCACATAGTTAAGCTCTGGAATTCATTGCCAGAGGATGTGGTTACAACAGTTGGTGTAACTGGGTTTAAAAAAGGTTTGGATAAGTTCCTAGAGGATAAATCCATAAACTGCTATGATGGCAATTAATAAGCAATAGTAACTTGTGATCTTCCTAATGTTTGGGTACTTGCGAGGTACTTGTGCCTTGGATTGGCCACTGTTGGAAACAGGATACTGGGCTTGATGGACCCTTGGTCTGACCCAGTATGGCATATCTTATGTTTTTATGTTCTTATGAATATTGCCCACTAGATCCCAGGGATTTTGCCGTTTGTTGGGGGTTGGGGGGGGGGTGATATATGGACAAATGGGAGGAGTTAGGATAAATAGGTGGGGCGTCATTTGCTCATAAAACTTTATTTTCCCTTTTAGGGATTGCCACTGTCCCCCTAGGTGGCAGAGGGTTGACAGAGGTATAAACTGACCTTCAGGAGGTCATTTTTTGCACTTCGGGGAGGGGGGGGGGGGAGATTTAGCTTCATGGCCTTTTAAATCTCTTTCCCCTGTATACAGCAGCCATCCTTGGATGACTCCCAGACCACACCTGGCAATCTGCTAGCCTCCAGCCTTGAGTCTTCAATGCCCCCCCCCCCCCCACACCTCAGCCAGCCGGCCTCCATCCTTAGATAATGCTCCCCACCCCTCCAGCTAACCTTCAATCTTGGATTACCCTAAGGATCCTGTCTCCCCACTGTCAGCTTCCAATCATAGACTTCCCCATCCAGCATCCTATGCAGTATCCTGTGCGGTGCTGGAGTCCAGCCTCAAACCCCCACACCCTGCAGCAAGCCTGTAGACTCAGACCACCCTCATCAGCAGCTGAAACCTGCCCCCCCAGCAAGCCTGTTTTTGGAACCCCACAGCAAGCTTCCAGCCTCAGACCCTGTCAAGCTGATCTCTTACCTGCCTGCATTCCTGCTTGCTTTTCCTCTTGCCAGGAACACATTGGTCTCTTGAGTCGTGCAGATCAGGACAATAATATAGGCACCTGTGCAAGTGCCTGTATTCTCACACTAATCTGCATATCGCAATATACCAGTGGAAGATATGCAGGGAACTGCAATAGTGTTTTCAGTAAGGCCTAAACTTTGGTCAAACCAGAGTCCAGGTGGCCCACCGCATTCTGACTCCTGTGATTCCATGCATGAGAGCCAAGTACAAATCGGCTCCCAATAATTTTCTGCTAAACTGGAAAGTTGTTATATTTTGCATGTTCTCTCAAAGTAATTTCGGACAAGGCAAGGATGATCCTCGTTGCACCAGCCAGGCCACGGCTAGTATGGTTTCCATATCGAATCTGTCTAACAGTACAGTCTCCAATTCCATTGGTGATATCACCAACTCTCATCACTCAGAAGAGAGGCAGTCTCTGCCATTCAAATCCGCCATCCCTGGCCCTCATGGTGTCGATGTTGAATGTGAAGTAATCTCTTATTTGCTCATTCTAAAGGAAGTGGAAGATGTGTTGATTTGGCTGGAAAGCCTTCAGCTAACCAGCTGTGTCTGAATCTCTCTTCATGTAGCCTGAGGGATTTACTTCAGTATCTTTTCTTCCTTTCATTCTCAGGTCTTTGTACCTCTTTTGGCAAAGTTCAACTCAGCACTACTGCAGCATATTGTCAGCAGTTGGAAGAGGCTCCAATCTCTCACCACCCTTTGGTATCCAAATTCCTGAAAGGATTCCAGTCTTTTAGTCAGGAAACCTCAAGCACCTTGGGTCATCAAATTAGTACTGGCTTAATTCATGAAACATCTTTTTGAACCTCTTAAGTTGGTAGACTTAGTGTCTCACCTGGAAAGTGGTGTAGCTATCAGTTGTGCTT